>NC_139020.1:167740062-168447423 GCF_964662115.1 Mustela nivalis
TCTTTGCTGACAGATACCTGGTGCTAAGGGATGTCAGTTAGCTATTCCCAAGCATGAATCCATCATTGATCACCATCAAAGGTGCCTATTCTTTCCAAATCTCTAACTTCTTTTCCAATAGGAATGATCTCGTTACTCATGAAACAGACCGCACTTTTCTGGGGACAGTTTTGAACAACTAAAACTGAGGGGGCTGTGAGGTAAGAGGGGGTGAGGGACAGAGAGAAAAAGAAAGTCTGTGCTTCCTCCAGCATTTTGAATATCATGTCTGGAACATTTATTGTCCTTTCGGCATCACTGAAAAGCATGAAAAATGATGAAAATGAACACAGTAAAAATAGTAAAACAGAAAGCTAGAACCAGAATCCCTGAAGTCATGCATTTTTGGGCAGAAGAAATAATGTCAGTAACCACTGACTCAGGGACTTCCTGATACAAACCACCTTTTTTATTTAAATTACCAGCAGTAGGTTTATGTTATTTGCAATTGAATACATTACTAATTATCCTTGCCTTCTAAGAATTCTCCTCCTGATTTAGAATGGGGAGAAAAGTCCCAGAGTGAAAGAATTTCAAGGAAACATCAAGCAGAAGAGAGACCAGGGCTCACCATGGCAGTAGGGAAGCTGAGGGAAAGGGACTGATTGGCGCCTGCATGTATTTGTGGATGAAACTTTTAGGTAGGAGAGGGAGACAAAGGGAAAGAGTAAGGATTCCCATGGAAATTAGAAACAGTACCCAGGATTGGAGGAGGGTTGAGCAAAGATAAGGTGATGGAGGCATACCTGGTGGAAGCCTGGGAGTTAGGACTTCAGGGTTTTTGTTTTTCTTAGCCATCAACTCTGTATTTAATCTTTTTTTTCCCCTATGTAATATTTGAGATATTATTGTCCTTTTCAGGATTGAGAAGGGGGAGGAAGGAATGGAGGAAGGCAGGAAACAAAGACAGATGAATACCCCAAAAAAATGCTCAGCTGCCTGAGTATAAACAGCATTTGGGGGAGCATGGAGAGATTAACTTGCCTGGAGCAAAACAGGATAAAATGCAGTAGTTAGACTGGTGGGGTTGGGGTTGTATGGCACAAGACTTTGTAACAAGAAACTCAAGGCTTGGGCAAGAAATGTTCTGTTTGTGGCCTGCCAGTGAGGAGGGAGCAGAACTCATGTGCTACCTATACACAGTAATTGGACATTATTCCATCACATCTTTCAGCCAAGTGATGTCGGACAGCAAGTCTCAGTTAAATATGTTCAGGAATTTCAGTGGCTTCATTTTGCCTGAGAAGAACTTGCATCTTACTTTGAGAGACATGGAAGCTTGAACCAATCTTTAACAGAACCATGTATATTCTAGCTGACTTGATCTTAGAACAACCCTCGCATTGTAAAGATGGTGAAAATGGTATAGAAACAGGAAGTGAGGGACGCCTGGGTGGCTCAGTTGGTTATGATCCCAGCGTCCTGGGATCGAGTCCCACATCGGGCTCCTTGCTCAGCAGGGAGCCTACTTCTCCCTCTGCCTCTGCCTGCCATTCTGTCTGCCTGTGCTCGCTCTCCCCCCCCTCTGATAAATAAATAAAATCTTTAAAAAAAAAAAAAAGAAACAGGAAGTGAGTGACCAACTTGGCACCAGAGCTGATGCTCTGCAATTAGGCTTTTTGATTCCTGATTTGATAATCTTCTGGCTGATGATGTTACCTTGTGGATTGCTTTATTTGCCATTTTCACAGCCAAGCATTCATTCACTCTATTAAACAAAATATTTACTGAGCATCTGCCATTTTTTTTAAAAGACTTTATTTATTTGAGAGAGGTAGAGAGAGCACAAGAAGGCAGAGCAGCAGGCAGAGGGAGAGGGAGAAACAAGCTCTCTGCTGAGCAGGAAGCCCAATGCAGGGCTTGATTCCAGGACCTTGGGATCATGACCTGAGCTGAAGGCAGAGGATTAACCGACTGAGCCACACAGATGCTCCATCATCTGCCATGTTTTAAGCACTCTCTTAATTGCTAGCGATATAGAAATCCAAAAAAAAGACAAATACCCTACTCGTTCACATGAGGATACATACTAATAAGACAACTTTTCTTTCTTTCTTTTTTTTTTTTAAAGATTTTATTTATTTATTTGACAGAGAGAAATCACAAGTAGATGGAGAGGCAGGCAGAGAGAGAGAGAGAGAGGGAAGCAGGCTCCCTGCTGAGCAGAGAGCCCGACGCGGGACTCGATCCCAGGACCCTGAGATCATGACCTGAGCCGAAGGCAGCGGCTTAACCCACTGAGCCACCCAGGCGCCCGACAACTTTTCTTTCTAATTCTCTTTCAGAACTGTGCTGGCCTCTGAGAACCCTCCGAGTTTAGTTTACAACCAAAATCCCAACATGGAACTAGTTTTTCTCAACAGCTGGCATCTTGGAAAGTTGTGAGTGAGTTAATCGAGAAAGTGCTCTGATTCAGGAAGCTTTTATTTATTTATTTTCAAATTTTATTTATTTGACAGACAGAGATCACAAGTAGGCAGAGAAGAAGGCAGAGAGAGAGAGGAAGGGAAGCAGGCTCCCTGCTGAGCAGAGAACCCAATGCGGGGCTCAATCCCAGGACCCTGCGACCATGACCCAAGCGGAAGGCAGAGGCTTAACCCACTGAGCCACCCAGGCGCCCCTCAGGAAGCTTTTAGAAGGCAAGTTGTTCCTTTCCTGGAACAAGAACTAAGAAATTGGCTGATTATTTCCACTGACTGCTTTTCCCTGTGGCTTGAGCATGCTCGGGGGTCAGAATCAATTGTCACTTGTCTCCAAGCAGCAACTCTGTAAGTATGTCCCAGTATGCATTTCTGGACAACAGAAGGTCAACTCATGAGTCTAAAACATGACTGATATTTTGTTTGCATTTGTTCAGTTCTCACTTGGGTGTGTGGTCAAAATGGAGCAATGAAGCAGGCCAATTTCATGATTGATTTTAAATCTTGAAAACAAGGATGTAATAGGATATCATATCTGTGTGGGAATCCATCCAGCCAGAGAATTCAAATTTAGTGGAAATTTAGGGCAGGCATACACATATGTACACAAACACACACGTACACACACACAAACTAGTTCATATTCTTAGGACAGTAGTTCTAAAGATATGTTCTTAGCTTTGTGAATTCTTTGTAATCTATGTTGTATTTCTTGAGGTACTATACTCTAGTAATTAAAAAAATCATTTCCATACTATTATCTTCCATGAATAAATTAATAAGGGATTTATGTCATTCTTCATTGGTCATTTCACGAATTGGTTACTATCTTTTCCCTAAAATAATCCTTTTTATTGGTCCAAAGCCTTTTTAATTCATCCATTCTTCTTTGAACACCACCAAGTATTATAAGACATAGACTGAGGTGGAAGTACTTATAGATGAGAAGACCGGAGCTTGGAAATTAATCCTATTTGCACAATACTATTAGCTAAATACAGTACCAAGGAAAAAACTGAGGGTTTCTGACCCTTAATCTAGAACTATTTCCCTACCTGCTCTCAGGAATTTTGATGAGATTTCCTCCATCTCTGGGTCCCTCACTCTCTCCTCTATCATATTTCTCTCAATGAATCTATCAAATAGAAGAAATGGGATGCTTATAGCTCCTGTGACCTTCTAGTCTATCAAACTCTCCTGAAAAATAAACATTTTTGTTAACACGTTTACATTAATGTCTCTTCATTTAATGAATTAGTGCTGATGTAGGAAAGACATTAAGGTTCAAAGCCAATGGCCAAGAAATAATTCTTGAGATGTCTTTGGTGCAGAAAAGTGAATTTATTAAAGTACAGGGACAGGACCCTTGGGTAGAAAGAGCTGCACTGGGGTCATGAGGAGTGGCCCATTATATACTTTCAAGTTGAGAGGGCCTTTATGGATCGTGTAAGTCTCGAAGGAAGTTTAGAAGCAATGTTTCCATGACCTAAGGGGGCTAGCTATTTGGAAAAAGGTCATTTATTTACCATCTAATGAAATCTTAGTCATGAGACCCTTCAGATATATATTGGTGGGCCATAAGCTTGGGGATGATTGCCAACATTTTTGTTGGGGGGGGGTTTAGAGATAAGGGGGTTTAGAGATAAAAGAAATTTCTAAAGGAATTTTTATATGTTAAAGTAGACTTACAGGATTATGCTTTGATCAGAAAGGATGAAAACCCAACTTCTGTATCAACATGGAGGGGATTGGAAGAGATTACGCTGAGTGAAATAAGTCAAGCAGAGATAGTTAATTATCATATGGTTTCACTTACTTGTGGAGCATAAGGAATAACACGGAGGGCATTGGGAGATGGAGAGAAGAAGTGAGTTGGGGGAAATAGGAGGGGGAGACCAACCATGAGAGACTGTGGACTCTGAGAAACAAAACTGAGGGTTTTGGAGAGGAGGAGTATGGGGGGTTGGGTGAGCCTAATGGTGGGTATTAAAGAGGGCATGTATTGCATGGAGTACTGGGTGTGGTGTATAAACAATGAATTTTGGAACACACACCAAATAATATTTAATTAAATTTAAAAAAATAAAGTAGACTTACTGGGTCCTTTTTGGGGTGGGGTTGGGAAGATGGAGCTAGGATTGCCTTTGGCCCTTAGAAAAATGTTATCATTGAGGCCATTGAGTCCCCAGAGGAATGTCACTCAGCCTATTTCAAAGACTTATCAATGGGCTGTAGGTAGTAAGGAAATTTAATGATTTTTCTTCTGCCTCTGTTTCCCACATCAAGTGCCAGATATTTTAACCCAATATCTTCAAACAAACAATTTTATCCCTTTTTGTATATCCTTAGAGGATTAAAACAAAAATGATTGAGTCTTATCTTGTCAATAGGAAAAGAGTAATTTGTACTTAGATCTCTAGGCTTGGTCTTCATGATTGATGAAATGTTTAAATACACATAATTCAACTTTGTAAAGAAATATAAAGAAAGCATTACTTTTATATGAGTAACTCCATTGATTTGGATAGCAATTTGCCACACTGGATGACAAAATTATAATTATATGATATGATTATCTATCATTGAAATAGTGACCTCTACATGTAAATGATAAATTGAACTTTAAGAATTATGCTACTTTTCATATCTTTTTCTACAGCTCTCTTTCCTCTTCCCCTTAGTATCTCTGCTAAGATATATCAGTACTATAGTGAACTGTTATTCTTTTAACAGTTGGAACAGTACCCATATCAATAAAATACATGTTTAAAGAATTTGAGCATCTATCATTATTAAATAATTCTTGATACTTATTAATATTTATGTCCAAACCAAAGAAGTGGAAGCACACTGAATCTGACATTTGGTGGCTTTAGAAATGTGTCACCCTCACCATTTTTCACAAAGCCCAGAAAAAAATATTTTCCCTCCTCATTGAGAAGTGCGGTACTTAAAGCTTTATGCCATCTGACACTTCTTTAATCACAAGAGGTAGATGAAGATGCTGGATAACAGCACAATCTTCACCTATATGACCAAAGCAAGTAGCTTTGTATAAATGCTTCCCAAGGCCCAGGAGATGATCTGAGCTATTGACAGTAAGGAGCAATGAATTCCACGAACTTTTCAAGGGTCTTAGATAGAGTAAGGCATTTGAAGTAGACTCCTTCAACTTTCAATTGGTCTGCCTTTGGAGAAGTCTTGTTCCCTTCCTTTATATTTTCTTTAGAGAATTCCCACAAGAAGTCATACTACAAAATGGGCCAATAAGTTGGAAAATTCAATACTTTCTGAGTTCTTAGGTCACTTAAGAGTTTGAAGATTTATCCTCCAGATATGCTCATTTATTATTTGCAAATGAGATAAGAGCTTACTGAAAGGATTCTTCTGGAAGTCAATCTCCTTCCATAACATCAGCCATGCTAGTGGTTAAGTCAAGAAGGGGCTTAAGTTCTCTGTCTAGAAATCAGGAAACAAATTCTTCTACAATCATCTTCCAGGTGATTTACCCAAAGTTGCACCTGATAAAGACAAGGTTCTATTCTGGGAAGGTGCTGTTAGTGTTAAATCAAAATGACTTTTTTTTTTTCACTGTATTGGCAAATATACTTATCTTTTGTAACATAATCATTTTTTTTATTAGTTGATAATAGCAATGACAAACCTTCCATTCTCAGAGTATATTCAAAAGAGAAATAAATAAAATCACACCTTTAATGACCTTGATATAAATTTGATCAACCATTTGCAAGTCTTGAAAGAAGAGAAGGCATGTAAGCAGATATCCTCAAATCCTAAAAAAAGACAGGAATGATTAAAGAAAATATGATCAGCTTTTAAAGCTTTATATTTTGGGTCACCAAAAAAGGTATCATTTTCACCTTTGACTCCTATATATTCTCAAAGGGTGATTGAGATAAAGTAAAATACATAAAAATTAAGTGTTATGTACCATGCATGAAAATAGAAGCAATGATCTGAAGAAGCTGGGCCTAGAAATAAATTGCTTCTGATAAACTGAGTTTCAGGCTGGTATGAGAGTAATGCCTATAAGAAAAGATGTTGTAGAATAAATATTTGTAGCCATCACACGATTTCTACCCAGAGTGAAAAATCTGCAATGAGAAAATCCTCAGGATTACAACTGATCCGACAAATAACAAATGACATCTTGAAATGTGATTACACAAAATACATTCTAATAAATAGAATGTTAAATGTTTAGTGTAAAATATTAAGAAAACATATGTAATCTTGAGACAGAGACTATGGGTCTTAAATTAGGATGAACCTTTGTGATTATGTGAGCTTTGAGCATTCCCTAGAGGGGAAGGCACACATTTTGTCTCATTCAAATATCTTAATTAGAGGTTAGGATCAGATCCAGGTTGCTACCTTTATGACGGTGCTATAACTTGAAGGAACCAAAGGAACACACGTCTAAAGGATATGCTATATTCACACATGGTTTGGATTCAACCAATGTTACCTGCAAAAGGCGCCATATGTACCTGGGGTCCAAAAGCTTTATCCACACTAAAATCACCCTTGGGCTTCAGGAATTACTTTAAGAGGTAAATAGGAGGAGGAAAAATCCATAAGGAAAGATGCTAACTAGAAAGGTACTCATATATAAAGAATCAATAATTATTTTCGTCTCAGTCCAAAGTTAGTGTTGGCTTACCAACAGGGGATAGATATCACACAGCAGTCAAAAAAGGCAAAATACTACCTGAAAGTAGAGGCATCTATAATTTCAGCAGGCCCTTGAATATATACTTAACCTAGCCTGGCCCTCTGGGATATAGGAGTTTATATATAGATATTGCCAGTGTATGCTTACTATGCCATATATTTCATCCCCAGTTTTACTACCTATATGTTTGTGGACTACCACCCCTTCTAAATTATGGTGTTGTGCTCTTGAAAGGGAAAGCATACTGATAGACATGGAAGGTTTATGTTATAATAGTCTCTATTTGGTACTCATGTATAATCTTTATTCAGTAAGATGACACAAAACACTACAGGTTGAACCTGAGATAAACCAAGATGGCATAGTGGGAATAGTCAGGCAATAAGATGTGCAATGTCTGTAGTGGGAATTAAAAAATAAACCATTAAAAGTCATCTGCTTTTTATTACAACTGTATGAGAGCAATTCTAAAAAATAACAGGTTAAAAAAATTACTTTTTCCCCCCAAAACTTTGGTTGATCTAATGTCAGGAGTCAGCAAATTCTTTCTATAAAGGGCCAGATGGTAAATATTTTAGACTTTGCAAGCTACATAGTCTCTGTCATAGCTACTCAACTCTGTTATAGCAGAAAAAGTCAATTTCCCTAGAAAATACATTTAAAAAGTGGTCAATTAAAAAGATATTTATAAAAACAGGCACTTGAACAAATTGGGCTTGAAGGTCAAAGTTTAGTGAATTCTTGTTCAAGTTTTAAACAATCGCTATAGTTACTAGTGACTTTTAGTTTTGTGTGTGTGTGTGTGTGTGTGTGTGTGTGTGTGTGTTCTAAATTCTAAATTACCACCATTTTTATGATGTATCATTTAACAAACATTGTATTCAACATGTAAGTGAACCCAGAGACCCAAATTATGCAGTTGGCCTCTGACACGTGCAGATTCAGTACACACTCTCATTTCAAGAGTAAGTTCCTAACGCCTGTAAGTCATTCAAGCTCACGTCAGGCATAGTTCATCCCTCCAACTCCTACAGTATTGCATATTCTTGCATTTAAAAAGTGCATTTGCAGTAATCAGTGATAGCACAGTGATTGCAAAGATGAAGAAATAACACTGAATATTTTGATTCTGTTAATTATTCTAAAGCAGTGGATTAATGTCAATAATTGGCATCAGTTACCATTTTACCTGTTTTTACAGAAAATGATGTTATAAAATATAATAAGCATTTAAGATAAAGTTGTTGACAAAGGAGAATTTTTTCCAAATGTGGAGACATTTGAAAAATCATTTCCAAAGAAATAAGGGGATGGATGCTATGACAATTTCTGAAATATCAATGACATAGGAATTTCATGAGTTTTGGCCAAACTTGTGCTTATCTTCAAGAATTTTCCAAATTCTGTATCTGTTGCTTCCTATAAAAAAGAAACTTTTAAAAATAAAATTAATAAAAAAATTTTCTTTGATCAACTTTGAACAAATATAGATTGACAAATCTGGCTAAGTTGTCCACTGAACATGCAATAGGTAAAGAATGACTTCTACAAAGTAGTTGACAAATTTACAGAAGTCAAAGCCTACAAACAAAAACTATGATATTACTTGTTACTGTAAGAAGCCAACCAATATAGAGATATAATGTTTTCCCCTTATTTTTATTTATTTATTTATTTATTTTTAAATTTCTTTTCAGTATAACAGAATTCATTGTTTATGCACCACACCCAGTGCTCCATGCAATACGTGTCCTCCATAATACCCACCACCAGGTTCCCCCAACCTCCCACGCCCTGCTCCTTCAAAACCCTCAGATTGTTTTTTAGAGTTTATAGTCTCTCATAGTTCATCTTCCCCTTCTAATTTCCCTCAACTCCCTTCTCCTCTCCATCTCCCCTTGTCCTCCATGCTATTTGTTATGCTCCACAAATAAGTGAAACCATATGATAATTGACTCTCTCTGCTTAACTTATTTCACTCAGCATAATCTCTTCTAGTCCCATCCATGTTGATACAAAAGTTGGCTATTCATCCTTTCTGAGAGCCCAGATATGGACCCTCAACTCTATTTTTATTTTTTTTTATTTTATTTATTTTACACAGAGAGAGATCACAAGTAGGCAAAGAGGCAGGCAGAGAGAGAGGGAGAAGTCGGCTCCCTGCTGAGCAGAGAGACTGATGCAGGGCTCAAACCCAGGCCCCTGATATCGTGTCCTGAGCCAAAGGCAGAGGCTTAACCCACTGAGCCACTCAGGCACCTGTTTTTCCCTTTTTAAAAAAGATTATGTATTTAAAATTTATCTCTTCCAAATTCCTATCCTGAAATTTTTGTATATTTATTTATGTATAATTTTATTACTAACATAAACATACATATGAAATGCAATAAAATAAGATTTTTACCACTTGCATCTTCCCATTACCAATATTACTATTTTTCACTTCATGATTATTATTGAAAATAACTTTATCATACATGAGAGAAAAGTTGCTAAAACCTATTTACTTTGAGTCAAATAGATTAAGTATGACCCTGGTAAACAGTAGTTTTGTTTCATACATGGAGGAAGAGGTGAGAAGTTGATTTGCCCAAGACCAGCCAGGAGGTAAATTAAGCCTTATTTCAAAACTAGGTTTAATTATATACCACAAATATCCTATTATTTCATAACAGACAGCATATAACAATGACCGTGGCTTAGAGTAAACCTGAGCTAGAAGAAGAAAAGCTGCCCTAGGATTCTTAGCTAGTGCTCTACTGAGAATAGGATTACATCTAAATTGTAATAAAGAGGAGGAAGGGGAGAAAACTTTTAAACTCCAACCTCTCCCAAACGAGATTTCTCTATTCTAAGAGATGATGTATTCCATCCTATTAATTATGTGAGGTAGTGCTGATATTTTGGTAATATATCTGTCTATATATTTCTGATTGTATCTGTTAATATATTCATATTGACTGTTAGCTTTTGTTCTCGGCAGTAGTGTGAAGATCCCAGAGAGAGCACATGTACACACAGTGACACACATACCATATACATATATCACAAACATCACACATATATGCAGCACACACACGTGGCATACATAGCAGACACCACAAACACACCACACACACACACACACACACACACGCACAAACCCCCCACATACCACACACATCATACACCACACACCTGAAGCTAACCACTCTGGTACTTTGGTAATCAGCATTTTGTAACTATGTTTATCTGTGATTATGAGTATTGTGATTTCGACTTAGCTAATTAAACCTGGGGAAATTAGTGTGTTTCTCTCAACTTCGTTCAAAGCTCATTTTTCTATCACAACCTAATTGAGTTATTAGGCTGCAATAGAGACAAATTAAGATTCCCGATTATGTTTTCCTCTCTCAGGAAAGATACTGACACTGCAGTTTCAGTTATATTTGAACTGTCACTGTAGAAAGGTATAGACAGCACTTTTAATTGCAAGACCTAATCTTCTGAATTGGTTTGATTAATATGTTGCTGGAATCAGCTTTCATATAAATGGGTTTTGTTTATAATTTTAAAATAAAATAAAAGGTTAGGAGCCCATTTATTTCTATCAAAAGAAAAAACAAGCAAACAAACAGAAAACAAAGAAAACTTACTAACATGTTTTATGTGTGTCAATAATTCTTTGGGAAATGTTTAACTGCCAGTACAAATCCATGTGTAGAACCTGAAAGAATCTTCCACTGATTTGGCTGAAGTAGCCTAGATTTATATAGTCAACTGAAATGGTACTCATGATCAAAGTATTTCTGCCATATAATGTATCAAAGCCTTTATTTTTTTTAAGATTTTATTCATTTATTTAGTTATTTATTTGTCAGAGAGAGGGAGCACAACAGGGGAAGCAGCAGGCAGAGGGAGAAGCAGTCTTCCTGCTGAGCAAGGAGCCTGACTCTAAACTCTATCCCAGGATCTTGATATCATAACCTGAGCCAAAGGCAGACATTTAACTAACTGGGCCACAAAGATGCCTCTTTACCAAAGCCTTTATACTTAAATCTTATTTACTCAACCAAATGATACTCTAAACTCTTTTCTCTGGTTTGTATTTAACAGTAAATCTTAGAATTTCCCTTGTTTTTTGTGTGTGTGTGTTTTTTTAGAATCAAAAGTACTCTTTCATACCCATTACACCAACATCCCTAATGAAGAACAGGGCTTATTCTCCTTATATTATTTACGTATTTGCATAGGACCTTAGTGTTTACATATATTTTCTATTGATAATAATAATGATAATAGTAATAACCAAAAATTAAAACCCTCATCAAAAGTACATAATATGGGGCGCCTGGGTGGCACAGTGGGTTAAAGCCTCTGCCTTCAGCTCAGGTCATGGTCTCAGGGTCCTGGGATCGAGCCCCATATCAGGCTCTCTGCTCAGCCGGGAGCCTGCTTCCCCTCTCTCTCTGCCTGCCTCTCTGCCTACTTGTGATTTCTGTCTGTCAAATAAATAAATAAAATCTTTTAAAAAAAAAAAAGTACTTAATGTGAGCTAGGCTTTGTGTCAAGTATCTTATGTGCATTACCTAATTTAAATTCACAGATTTATGAGGTTGATTCTACTCTTGCCCAACAGATGTGAAAGCTAAAGCACAAAGAGATTAAATACATTTTTATAGGTCATGTAGCTACAGCATCATCAGCAGTCTAACCCAGACTGTCTGATTCTAGAATCCATGTTATTAACATTTCCCAAAACTCAGAACTTTGAATTAGAGAGATTAAAATCTGAAAGGTAAGTGGTTGGTCCAATACATGAATGCAACTTTCTTAATATACCAATTAGAATTAAAGCAGAAGAATAAAGTAATCTTCCTACCATTACAGTAATTTGAGATTAAGTCCAATAAGGAAAACCTAGTCCTAAACCTAGTCCTAAATCTAGGCCCATACTTCCCAAAGTCTAGGAGATCTTCAAAACAAAACAAAACAAAACAAAAACAAAAAAAAAAAAAAAAAAACAAAGAGTAATGGGGAAAAATACATTTGGGGATTATTACACAGTATATCCAGTATATCTCATCCTCAGAGCTTCATAATGTGATTTTTCAAAAAGATTTTATTTATTTGACAGATCGCAAGTAGGCAGAGAGGCAGACAGAGAGAGAGGGGGAAGCAGGCTCTCCGCTGAGCAGAAAGCCTGATGTGGGGCTCAATCCCAGGACTCTGAAATCATGACCTGAATTGAAGGCAGAGGCTTTAACCCACTGAGCCACCCAGGTGCCCCTTCATAATGTGATTTTAAGAGTTTGAGAAGTCCTGCAGAACAGACATTTTCTAATTTATATTTAATCAGTATTACCCAAATTTACTAGGTCAAAGATCCTATTTGTGAAAGTAGAATAATGACACCCTGAAGATGCCCAGTTTTCAATTCCCAAGGCCTTTGATTAGGTTATGTTTTATGAAAGGGAAAATTAAGTTGCAAGTGGAATTAAGGTTGCTAACCAACTAATCTTAAGATGTGGACATTATTTTGGCTGTCTAGTGAGACTATAATACTCACAAGGGTGTTTGTAAGTGAAAGAGGGAAACAGAGTCATTGGAGTCAGACAGAGATGTGAAGATGCTAGACTATTGGCTTTGAAGATATAAAGTGGACATGAGCCAAGAAATGGGATCAGCCTCTAGAATCTGGAAGACATAGGAATATCTTCTTCTTGAGTGTTCAGAAGGAATATAGCTTTTTGACACCTTGATTTTAGATCATTGAGACACATTTTGAGCTTCAGACCTCCAGTATTTTAAGATAATATATCTTATGTTGTATTGTAAGCCAATAATTTAAGGTAATTTGTTATATCAGCAAATATGAAACTAATACACCATTTTTTTTCTAACATCTATTGTCACTTTGAAATACTGATCTAGTCCATCATCCTGGCTTGAAGAGACACATCTTATAAGCACAGGGATCATGAAATCATGTTTTAATGTAGCACTTCTCAAATTATAATATGTGGGGGTGCCTGGGTGGCTCAGTGGGTTAAGCCTCTGCCTTTGGCTCAGGTCATGATCTCAGAGTCCTAGGATCGAGTCCTGCATCGGGCTCTCTGCTCGGTAGTGAGCCGGCTTCCTTCTCTCCCTCTCTCTCTCTCTGCCTGCCTCTCTGCCTACTTGTGATCTCTCTGTCAAATAAATAAATAAAATCTAAAATAATAGGAGGAGGAGTCAAGATGGCAGAGAAGTAGCAGGCTGAGACTACTTCAGCTAGCAGGAGATCAGCTAGATAGCTTATTTAAAGATTGCAAACACCTGCAAATCCATTGGCAGATCGAAGAGAAGAAAAACAGCAATTCTGGAAACAGAAAAACAACCACTTTCTGAAAGGTAGGACTGGTGGAGAAGTGAATCCAAAGCGATGGGAAGATTGATAGACCCTGGGGGGAGGGGCCGGCTCCCCACAAGTGGCGGAGCAACAGAGCACAAAATCAGGACTTTTAAAAGTCTGTTCCGCTCAGGGACATTGCTCCAGAGGCTAAACCGGGGCGAAGCCCACGCGGGGTCAGCGTGGCCTCAGGTCCCGCAGGGTCACAGAAGGATTGGGGGAGTCTGAGTGTCGCAGAGCTTCCGGGTATTGGAATGGGAAAATTGGCTACAGAGACAGAGCCGACAGTAAGCGCACAGCTCGGGGTTACCTTGAACCAGCCACAGGGTCGGTGAGTTCGGAGGGCAGCCGGAGGTCAGGCAGACAGGAGTAACTGGGCGCTGTTCTCTGAGGGCACACTTAGGAGTGGGGCCCCGGGCTCTCGGCAACTCCGGGCCAGAGACTAGGAGGCCTCCATTTGTATTCCCATCCTCTGGAATTCTACGGAAAGCGCTCAGGGAACAAAAGCTTCTGAAAGCAAACCCGAGTGGATTACACAGCCCGGCCCCTGGTAAGGGCAGTGCAATTCCGTCTGGGGCAAAGACACTTGAGAATCACTACACCAGGCCACTCCCCCAGAAGATCAACAAGAAATCCAGCCAAGACCAAGTACACCTACCAAGGAGTGCGGTTTCAATACCAAGGAGAGCAGCAGAATTCCAGAGGAGGAGAAAGCAAAGCACAGAACTCATGGCTTTCTCCCTGTGATTTTTTTAGTCTTGCAGTTAATTTAATTTTTTTCTTTTTCATTTTTTTCTCTTCTTCTGCTAAAATTTTTTTTAACTTTTACCCTTTTCTTTTTTTTAACGTTTCTTAACTAGTTTATCTATATGTATATTTTTACATTTATATATTTTTCTTTATTCTTTTTTTTTAATTCTTTTCTTTTCTTTTGTCTTCTTTCTTTCTTTTTGAACCTCTTTTTATCCCCTTTCTCCCCACCTCATGATTTGGGATCTCTTCTGATTTGGTTAAAGCATATTTTCCTGGGGTTGTTGCCACCCTTTTAGTATTTTACTTGCTCCTTCATATACTCTTATCTGGACAAAATGACAAGACAGAAAAATTCACCACAAAAAAAGAACAAGAGGCAGTACCGAAGGCTAGGGACCTAATCAATACAGACATTGGTAATATGTCAGATCTAAAGTTCAGAATGACAATTTTCAAGGTTCTAGCCGGGCTCAAAAAAGTCATGGAGATATTAGAGAAACCCTCTCGGGAGATATAAAAGCCCTCTCTGGAGAAATAAAAGAACTAAAATCTAACCAAGTTGAAATCAAAAAAGCTATTAATGAGGTGCAATCAAAAATGGAGGCTCTCACTGCTAGGATAAATGAGGCAGAAGAAAGAATTAGTGATATAGAAGACCAAATTACAGAGAATAAAGAAGCTGAGCAAAAGAGGGACAAATAGCTACTGGACCACGAGGGGAGAATTCGAGAGATAAGTGTCACCATAAGATGAAACAACATTAGAATAATTGGGATTCCAGAAGAAGAAGAAAGAGAGAGGGGAGCAGAAGGTATACTGGAGAGAATTATTGGGGAGAATTTCCCCAATAGCAAAGGGAACGAGCATCAAAATTCAGGAGGTTCAGAGAACGCCCCTCAAAATCAATAAGAATAGGCCCACACCCCGTCACCTAATAGTAAAATTTACAAGTCTCAGTGACAAAGAGAAAATCCTAAAAGCAGCCCGGGAAAAGAAATCTGTAACATACAATGGTAAAAATATTAGATTGGCAGCTGACTTATCCACAGAGACCTGGCAGGCCAGAAAGAGCTGGCATGATATTTTCAGAGCACTAAATGAGAAAAACATGCAGCCCAGAATACTATGTCCAGCTAGGCTATCATTGAAAATAGAAGGAGAGATTAAAAGCTTCCAGGACAAACAAAAACTGAAAGAATTTGCAAACACCAAACCAGCTCTACAGGAAATATTGAAAGGGGTCCTCTAAGCAAAAAGAGAGCCTACAAGTGGTAGATCAGTAAGGAACATTTTTGCAAGGGCAAAATGAACTATCGGGATTTTATCAAGATCAAAAGCTTTTGCACAGCAAAGGAAACAGTTAACAAAATCAAAAGACAACTGACAGAATGGGAGAAGATATTTGCAAACGACATATCAGATAAAGGACTAGTGTCCAGAATCTATAAAGAACTTAGCAAACTCAACACCCAAAGAACAAATAATCCAAACAAGAAATGGGCAGAGGACATGAACAGACATTTCTGCAAAGAAGACATCCAGATGAACATGAAAAAGTGCTGCATATCACTCGGTATCAGGGAAATACAAATCAAAACCACAATGAGATATCACCTCACACCAGTCAGAATGGCTAAAATCAACAAGTCAGAAAATGACAGATGCTGGCGAGGATGCGGAGAAAGGGGAACCCTCCTACACTGTTGGTGGGAATGCAAGCTGGTGCAACCACTCTGGAAAACAGCATGGAGGTTCCTCAAAATGTTGAAAATAGAACTGCCCTATGACCCAGCAATTGCACTACTGGGTATTTACCCTAAAGATACAAACGTAGTGATACAAAGGGGCACGTGCACCCAAATGTTTATAGCAACAATGTCCACAATAGCCAAACTATGGAAAGAACCTAGATGTCCTTCAACAGATGAATGGATGAAGAAGATGCAGCCATCAAAAGAAATGAAATCTTGCCATTTGCGACAACATGGATGGAACTAGAGCGTGTCATGCTTAGCGAAATAAGTCAAGCAGAGAAAGACAACTATCATATGATCTCCCTGATATGAGGAAGTGGTGATGCAACATGGGGGCTTAAGTGGGTAGGAGAAGAATCAATGAAACAAGATGGGATTGGGAGGGAGACAAACCATAAGTGACTCTTAATCTTACAAAACAAACTGAGGGTTGCTGGGGGGAGGGGGGTTGGGAGAAGGAGGGTGGGGTAATGGACATTGGGGAGGGTATGTGCTTTGGTGAGTGCTGTGAAATGTGTAAACCTGGCGATTCACAGACCTGTACCCCTGGGGATAAAAATACATGTTTATAAAAAAAAAAAAAAGAAAGAAAAAAGAAATGGGCAGAGGACATGAACAGAGATTTCTCCAAAGAAGACATCCAGATGGCCAACAGACACATGAAAAAGTGCTCCATATCACTTGGCATCAGGGAAATACAAATCAAAACCACAATAAGATATCACCTCACACCAGTCAGAACAGCTAAAATCAACAAGTCAGGAAATGACAGATGCTGGCGAGGATGTGGAGAAAGGGGAACCCTCCTACACTGTTGGTGGGAATGCAAGCTGGTGAAGCCATTCTGGAAAACAGCATGGAGGTTACTCAAAATGTTGAAAATAGAACTGCCCTATGACCCAGCAATTGCACTACTGGGTATTTACCCTAAAGATACAAACGTAGTGATACAAAGGAGCACGTGCACCCAAATGTTTATAGCAGCAATGTCCACAATAGCCAAACTATGGAAAGAACCTAGATGTCTATCAACAGAAGAATGGATCAAGAAGATGTGGTATATATACACAATGGAATACTATGCAGCCATCAAAAGAAATGAAATCTTGCCATTTGCGACAACATGGATGGAACTAGAGCGTATCATGCTTAGTGAAATAAGTCAAGCAGAGAAAGACAACTATCATATGATCTCCTTAATATGAGGAAGTGGTGATGCAACATGGGGGCTTAAGTGGGTAGGAGAAGAATCAATGAAACAAAATGGGATTGGGAGGGAGACAAACCATAAGTGACTCTTAATCTCACAAAATAAACTGAGGGTTGCTGGGGGGTGAGGGGAGGGGGAAGGGGGGTGGCGTTATGGACATTGGGGAGGGTATGTGCTTTGGTGAGTGCTGTGAAGTGTGTAAACCTGCCGATTCATAGACCTGTACCCCTGGGGATAAAAATATATGTTTATAAAAAATAAAAAATTTAAATTAAAAAAAATCTAAAATAATAATAATAATAATAATAATAATAATAATATGTGTAGGAATTATGTAGGTACATTTTTAAAACACAGATTCTAATTCAGTGTATCTTGGCTGGGGCCCCAAATTCTGTATTTCCAACAACTTCCAAGGTGATCCTGAATCTGATACTGGTCAGATGTTCACATTTAGAGTGGTAAAGAATACCTGAAAAAAAAACAAGTCCCCAGCCTTCTTCAGAAAATTTTAGTAAAAGGAATTCTACAAAGTTTCACACAGGAAATGTCTGGCTTCAAATAAATGATCTTGGGTATAGGGTGCCTGTGTGGCTCAGGGTGTTAAGTGTCTAACTTTGGATCAAGCCATGATCTCAGGGTCCTGAAATCCGAGCTCATGTCAAGCTGCTTGCTCAGCAGGGAATCTGCTTTTCTCTCTCCCTCTGCGCTTCTTCCTGCTCTCTCTCTCTCAAATAAACGAAGAAAATCTTTAAAAAATGATCTTAGATTTGTAAGTATTGCCCCATCCATCAGTATTTATGACAAAGAAAAATTTCTAAGGAAAGGGGGATAGAGGAGAAAAGTCACAATTCATTGAGGTCTCCCCTCTGTGACAGTTTAGAGACAATCTACCTCACTAATAAGACACAAGAAATATAAGGCACAATAGGAGGTTTTATAAAACATTCTTGTTTCGATAACAAAGTCATATAAAATACATGGTGTAAACTATAAAAAGAACTAGATTTATAGAATAAAATGATAAATTTAAAAAAAATCTGGAAAGTTCTGCCTACTCTCTTTTAAAAACTATATTCTAGGGGCACCTGCGTGGCTCAGTGGGTTAAAGTCTCTGCCTTCGGCTCAGATCATGATTCCAGGGTCCTGGGATAGAGCCCAGCATGGAGTTCTCTGCTCAGCGGGGAGCCTGCTTCCCTTCCTCTCTCTCTGCCTGCCTCTCTGCCTGCTGTGATCTTTGTCTGTCAAATAAATAAACATCTTTAAAAACAAAACTATATTCTAAAACAAAACAAAACAAAAATTCCCCTATGTTTCATACTTGCTCTAGAAGCACCTGAATATATGGAACCAGAAAGCGTCATCAATTATCTTACCTATTCTCTACCTGGAGGGAGGAAAATAGAGCTTAAGTAAATTTGAGGGTGCCAAAGAGAACCACTACCTCTGCAAGCAAGAAAAGCACAGATGCTTTTTCTTTTTTCTTTTCAGAGTAAATTTAGTGTCCATGAAAGATGCCAAGTTAAAGTCCCTAGAAACAAATGCATTCTCTGTACCTGCAAGTCTGGCAATGATGACAAAAGCTTTTTCATATACCTGCTCAGTCCTGCAGGAGAACTCATTTCTAGACCATTTCTATGTAAGTGGTCCTTATACACGTAGAGAGAAATTACAGATTAACCTATTAGTAAGCTGCCAGTTGTGGGTGTTTTGAAGAGTAATCCAAAATACATCATTTTGTACCTCAAGAAACCTTTGTTTAAACATCACCACATTATATACAATGCTGTAGAATTTATAAAGCATTTTGTAATGGCAAACACTTAACTATAAAAACTTTTCTGAGCTCTTAGTATGTGCTGGGCATTACTAGGCTTTGTATCAGTGCTTTATATGTTTTACTCTATTTACCTCTCACAACAGCCTGTAAATAGGTCCCATTGTTATTTCAATTCTGCAGATACCCAAGGTGACACACAAATCCAATATGTTGCCTATGGTCATATAGCTAATCAGTAGAGAGGCCAGGATTTGAATCTAGGATACTGGTTCCAGAGCTCACTCATTTAATGATTATAGAACATAACTATCACAATTCCAAGAAATAGAAAATTGTACTTACCAAATGATAAAACCAATACCCAGGGTTGGCATGATAACCAACTATCACACAGAAAGTATGCTAAGTCATATTTGAATGCAGCACTGCTTTCAGAGACCAAAAACTTTTCATCTTGACCTGATATACTCGCTCAGAGTGCTTCCTTTTAATAAGTTTTGCTAGTGTAGATTCAATTTTGCCTATAAGAATAAAGGGTAGGTAAACCCTTTTATGATTAATGAGGATATACAATGCTAAATATTTCTGGCTTTCAAACTAAACAGTAGATTAGCTTTTATTTTAACAAAGCAAGCACACCCATTTCTGATGGAAATATGTGCAAGGCCTGGGAAGAAATTCAAGCTCAAGAGGTTTCCTTGTAGTCACCAGCCTCCCATCTTGACATTCAGCCTAGAGTGAGGCTTTTTTTTTTTTTTAATTTATTTATTTGACAGACAGAGATCACAAGTAGGCAGAGAGGCAGGCAGAGAGAGAGGAGGAAGCAGGCTCCCTGTTGAGCAGAGAGCCCAATGTGGGGCTCGATTCCAAGACCCTGAGATCATGACCCAAGCTGAAGGCAGAGGCTTAACCCACTGAGCCACCTAAATGCCCCTACAGTGAGTTTTTATAGGGAAGAACATGGGACCCTGTTCTCAGAAGCAAAAGAAGTAGTCCAAATACGACCATGTACTTGGCAAACCTGTCTCTCAGCAAGAAGAATCATAAGGACAACCTGGCTGGCCTTTGAGAACAGCAGGTACTTTGGTTTCAAGGTCTGTGAATCAACTCAAGTTTTCTTTCTCTCTAACACACACAGACACAGACATACATACAGAGGCACACACTGGTATGGGGTCCTAGAGAAGCATGTGTACCACTGAAACTGTTCAGCTGGGTCTTATGAAAGTGGAGCTGAAAGGCATGAAGATCTTAGCTATTCCTCATCTACTCTTCCATTTTAGGTTTTCTTGATTTCTATTCATTTGCTGTACCCTCCTTTCCACAGAGAACTTCCCCTGCTTCCTCATAGTTTCTGCCTCCTCCAAACTTAAGCTTGCAGACATCTACTGGTGGCTGTGTTGCCAACTCTTAGAGCCCACAACAAAGCTCATTGGCTCCATCTCTCAGTACTGCAGCATATGGGTTTGGTTAAATGTCCATTTCTCACACAATTAGTTGTGCAGTGAGGGAAAGGAGGATCCTTCTTTGCAACATATTATATATATTGTATACATGCATACATACATATGTGCATATGTGTATATATTTTTAATATTTTTTAGTTGGGACAGTGATTGAGGTGAGTAGAGATGTTGGTGGTATGGTCAAGCCAAAATTTGCCGACTTCCATCATGTTAAAACTGATTCGGGTATGGCCTCACGTTTGTTACTTTGGGTAAGTGAAGATTTGTTCACAATATAAAGGTTTTAGATAAAATGATTTAATATCCTATTTAACAAGTCACTCCAACATTTGATGAACCTTAACAAATCCATTATATCAACTCAGTTGTTAGTAAATCTGTAATATAATATCTTATCTATGCTGAAAAATGAAAACATTGTCATGCAGTATTTAATTTTTGCACCTAAGTAGATATTAGAATTATAAATTGTCAGGTTTGAAAAGGACCACAGAAATAATCTATTTGGGGCATGATATTTTCACAGTTAGGTTTCAATAATATTGAAATTTCTAATCTTAGGCCTACCAAAAAGCTAAATGATAACTGTGTTTGATATTTCTTATTTGTTTGGAAAAGACTGAGTTTGTACCTAACCCATTAAGCAAAGACCTGAGAAGTCTCTGTATTCTAATTATACCTCAATTCTTTTATCTTAATGCTCTTGCAGATTCAATTCTATACTTTATCATGATTGTTATACTTTCTGAATTTGCTTATATACTTGTTTTACCAATTAGATAGGAAATAGCTGATACCAGCAATCACATCTTATTCATCATTAAGCTCTTAACACCAAGTAAATATCTGTGTAAATAGGTTCTCAATAAATGTTTGTCAAATCAATAAATAAATGCATCAAAAATATATACATTAAATGATCAGTGAATAAGTTAAGAAGAAAGAAGAGTAGAAGGAAAGCAGATGTTCTTGTCTCTTAAGAAACTTAACAAGTGAAATAAAACAATGACATTACTTCTTTAAAATATGAACATACTATGCAGCTATTAATTAAATACATGTTTTCATTTACCTGAATATTGATTTGCTCAAATAAGACAAATCACAGAGTTTGAGCCTTATCACACTTTTATCTCTACCTTAAATTTAGCTAAGCCATGATAAAATTAAAGTCAAAGACAAAATAAAACTGAGGGCCCAATACTAATCCTTAATAAATTAAGATTTTGTATCCAGAAATTGCTTTTAAGGTATCTTCTATTAAACACAGTCTATAGTTTTAAGCTTATCTGAAATATGATTTTCATGCTTTTTATCACTTCTAAGAATATTTTATTATGTTAACTAAATCAAACTCCCTATGATACAGAAATGTTACTGTAAACCTAATTTAAAAATTAAAATGATATGACAATTGAAAGGCAAATATTAAAAGACAAAATATCAAGCCAGAAATATTTGTTTTCAGGAATAAAATAAGACTTAGAATACTTAACATCTTGAAAAATCATCAATTATTACTTAGTCTCATAGTAGCCTAAGAAAGAAATAGATTCAAAATATAATACATAGGTACCACAACCATCTTCCCTAGTTAATAGCTATGACAAATGTATAATGTGTCAATAGTACATCTTCCTATTTTTTTTTCTCTGTCTTCATCTTGTTCTCTATAATCCTCTTCCTTTTTAACATTGATTAAAAAAAAAAAAAAAAAACTCTGAGGGGGGCCTCCTCCGTCACGGGCGGGCAGCGTCGGGGATTCCGCGCCCCCGCGGGGTTGGCCGCGGATGGGATCGGCGTCGAGGCGGGGTGGCCTGTGGCCTCGTGTCCCCCCTCCTGCCTCGCCTGTTCCCCCACCCCCTGTCCAGGTACCTAGCGCGTCCCGGCGCGGAGGTTTAAAGACCCTTTGGGGGTCGCCCGTCCGCCTTGGGTCGGGGCGGTCGGGCCCGTGGGGAGGAGGGTTCCCTTCTCCCCCAGACTCCGCCGCCCACCGCACGCCCGGGGCTGGGGTTGCTGCGCCACGCCACGGTCTTTGCGCGGCCGTCGGGAGGGGGCTGCCCCGCGGCCCCGTCGGGCCGTGCGTGTGCATGTGCCCCGCGTGCCTCGGTGGGTGTGGGGGGGTAGGTGGGAACCCCCTGGGCGCCTGTGGGGTTGTAAAAAAAAAAAAAAAAAAACAACTCTGAGTATAGAAGACACAATATTTCAAATGTATAGGAACAATAATTTCTTCTTAATGTAGGTCTAGACAGCTAGACTGGTACCATGTGTACCTGTACTCCAGGACACTAGTGGTTGGTTCAGGACGGGAATGTTGATCAAGTGTAGTCAATATTTTTTAAATAATGTGAATAGCAGATAGAAATGGATTTTGTTTCGAGAGGTCTTGGCAAATAAAGTATTAGTAATCTCACATTAGCCCACAGATTTTTGTTTTCTTAGAAAATTATCTGGACAATGAAATCCAACATAATAGAAATCACCTACCTAGTTTAGTGTGGAGGGACAAAGTCTTTATGAGAGAGAAAATAAGAGGTTAAAACCTGATCCTAGAGTTTTGATGATTACTTTTGTGCATCAACTTGGACGGAGCTCTACAATGCCAAAATTAAACATTCTTTCTGGGAGTGTCTCTGGATGAGATTAACATTTGAATCAATAGAGTAAGTAAAGCAGACTGCCCTCCCCAAAGCACCCCACGTGGGTGGGGCTCATCCAATCCTTTGAGGGCTTGAATAGAAGAAGATGGCAAGAAACAAAGAACTCACTCTTTCTGCTTGATTACAGAGCTGTGACATTATTCCTCTTACACCCTCATACTCAGACTAGAAATTACACCTTCATTTCCTTACGTTCTCTGGTTCTTGGGCCTTTGGGCTTAAGACTGAACTAGCCACCAGCTTTTCTAAGCCTCCAGCTTTCATGGGCCTTCTCAGCCCTTCCATAATTTCATGAGCCAATTCCTTAAAATAAATTTCTACATGTAAATACATATACCTGTCCATATATGTATATATAATTTATATTTCAATTTGCTCTATTTCAGTTGAAATCTCTGACTAGCACAAGGGCAAAATGGATAACAATCCATCAGTGACAAGTTTGGTCATGTGATGGATTAAGTGCCCTTTCTTTGACTCAACTGATTACTCGTTATAATAATGCTCTTGTTTCAAGCGGAAAATAACCAACTCTTATCACAAACCTAAGTTGGAAAGTAATTGGACATTCATGATAAATTAATTGTCATTGAGCATAATAATGACAATATATTACTGTACCCACAAAGCACTTTCCTATAAAGGATATTGTGCAGATGGTTCTCACTGTACAATAAGCAAGAAACAAACAAATGGCAAAGGAGACTTAGGTGTCACTAATTCCAAGGGCTGAGTAGGGCTGTAATTCACTGAGTCAAAAAGATGACTTAGTAATCATCTGGCATTGTGCATCGCTTGGAATAATCTGAAAAATTACCCATAAAGAACCTCACAACTAGAATTCTTAAGCATATTCTAGTCCTCTATATTAGCCATTGAATCTGCGATAATTTTCATCTGAGATCATTATGAAGCATGCAGTAATACTAAGTACCGGGATAGATCAGGAATGGGAAGTACTCAAAGGAGAGTAAGTCCAGTTTGTGTGTTAGAGAGGCTCCTTTCTAGGGGAGACTGCCATGCAATGCCTCTTTGAGCAACCTCTGTGTATCTTGCCAGGTTATCAAGAGAGAAATTAAATGAATTATTCTTTTGCTATTAACTAGGCTGGAGATGGAATTCATGATTTTGGAAGGACAATACTAAAATTTAGAGATTGTTCATTTTCTCTTAGATTCAGGCAATATTTTCACAATAAAGGGACAATTTTATATACATCTATTTCATGACATAAGTAGTGGTTATAATGACAAACATTTCACATACAGTGTAGTGTGTAATTTCTGCATTCACCTACAACACGCAGCCCCTATGCAGTCCTACTTCATGGGGATACATGCTCAGCAGGGATTAGGTTAGGTCAAACTCTATTTATAGAGGAAAGATCACTGGATTGGGCATCAGAAGCCTGCATCATTCTTTCCTAGGTTACTCATGAGGAAAATGAGAGTGCCTGCATTAAGTGAAAGTTGAGACTCCAAATGAGATGGTTTACATTATAAAATGATGTTACACAGATGTCTAATAATATAAGAGGAAGAGGAGAAAGGGTCATGGAAGGAGAGAAGGAAAGAGATGGAGATGAACAACCAAAAAATGCGACAATGAAGAAATAAGAAGATGGGATGTGAGACTAAGTGACGGAATCCTAACTACATAGAAATGGATTTCTTCCATAAAACATGTGTATGATTTAAAGTTCCCTCATAGGTTTTTCTTTTCCACAAATCTGTCACAATATTTATGATTTCTGTTTCTTTCATTCTTTTAGATGGGACTTGAAAAGACCCTGTTAAAACAGATTTGCTGATCTCTGAGGAAGGGTACAAGAAGCAGTTACTAGCTGCCAAGAGCACAACATGCACGTGTTGACAAGATTCGATAAGCACTTTGCTAAGAAGGCCCTGAGAAAACAGGAAGCAGCTATCTCAACTGGCAGATTTTGGAGACTGAAGATGCACTTGGGCTAATGGAGAGAAAAGTGTTTTTTGAACTTTAAAGTGCAGAGGAATCACCTAGGGCCCTTGTTAAAATGTGATTCTAATTCAGTGAGTCCAGAGAGGGGCCTGAGAGTCTATATTTCTAATAAGCTTTGAGTGATGCTGAATCTGCTGGTTCTCAATCACATTTTGAAGATAAAGAATATGCAACTTAGAGAAGAATCCATTCTCAAACCAAGCTGAGGTGTCACAGAGAAGACCTCCAAATGGCTGGAAAGTAACATAATATATTAAGAATTGAGAATAAAGAAAAGGGGGGTATACTGAGAAAAATTTACATTTTAAGCTGAATGCTTAATGAGAAAAAGTTTATCCACAATTCAATACTTAATTGCCCATCATGCAATACAAATGTTAAAGATACTATGATGTTCACAAGCACAAAAGATTTATCCTCATGAAGTGCAGCCTAGCTAAAGCCTAGTGGAGAGCCAATCAGTTATCAAAACCACCAGAAAAGAAATGACAGCAAGCTAAGATTTAAAGCAGTGGTTCTCAAAGTGTGGTCCCAGGTGAGCAACATCAGCGTCACATGAGAACTTGTCAGAAATGTAAATTCTCAGCCTTATCCTACATCTACTAGATCCAAAAGTCTAGGGAGTGGGGCCCACCACTGGGTGCATTAACAAGCTCTCCATGTACTCTGAATGCACACTATAATTTGAGAAACAGTAATCTAAAGGAAGTGTAGAAGTTACCACACAGAAGATAGAGGGAATGGAGGGTTAGCATGAGAGAGTAAGAAGGTGTTCTTAGTTCAAGAGGTCATGAAATGGCAGCCTGGAGAATGAATTTCTTCACAGTGCTATCTTCCTTAGCTAGCAGAAAAACAAAAACAAGTTTAATTTAAATGGATAAGAGGAACAGATCTTCCTGCATTTACACCATTAGCCTGGCCCCCAAAGACCTTCAGTTTTGCAACCTTGGCTAACTCATCACAATAGAAGTAGTTGAGAAGTCATACCCGTATCTGCAGTGCATTAGTTCTTAGCATGGCTACCTATTAGAATTACCCAAGGAGCTCAACCATATATAAGATGCAAGCGGTAAACCCAGAACAATTAAACTGCATCTCTGGGGCTGGGTCCAGGCATCAGATTTTTTAAAGTTCCCCAGGCTGTTTTAATATGCAGCAAGAGTTGATTGAGCACCACTTAGTTTGGGGGGGAAAAAGAGTCAGTAAAATCACGGTTCTGGTAGATTTTCTTTAAAGATGCTTAAAGCAGCGAAGAATATAGGAATGACCATTTTGGTTTTCTTGTTCAATCCCCTTTTGTTCCCACTGGAGAGGCTTTCTGTTAAATTGTAGACTCATTTTCATGAACAGAATGAATTATGGATCGCTACAAATAATAGTAATGCAAATTGTGCTTTCATGGAAAACTATGCCTTATTTAGAGAACACTTTTCCTTCTAGGTTATCTGATTCTGGTTTTGTGGGGATTCTGTCCCTTCATTGCCTTTGAGCTATATTACAATTCCACAAATTGTAGATAACTGATAGCAGTGGGAAATAATTCTTGGCTAAAGACATGCAAATATATTCTATCTGTTGGAGGTTCAACTGACTACCCTTCCTGGGAGCCAATTTTGCATCCATTTACAGTACATTTCAATATCCGTGATCTAAAATGTGTCTGTTCTTTGGATTTTCCTCCTAATTGGTTATAATATCTCTTTGGTTCCTTCATTAATAATTAGTTAAATAAGATTTTAATGGGCTCATTTTATATCTGTATGAGAGTCATAATTTTACCTTTCTTGAAAAATTATATTTGATACAACCTTGACTCTAAATTAGTGCTAAAGACACGTGAGAAATGTGGAGGTATGATAGGGTTTCTCTATTAGGGCTAATGAAAAACAGCAAGGGGTATTTATAATACTGGGCATTTACTCCATTCTTTCCCTGGTTCTGCAAAAATTAAACTATCACAAAAGTACAATTCTAACCCCCTGCCTCCCAACTTCTCATTAGAATACCAATTGATACAATTTTCTCATTAGCCCATTCCAGTAAATTAAATCAACATTTCTAGAAGGTCTTATGGTAACAGCATGTTTTCATTAGGGGACATAGAATACTCATCCTCTTATCGAACATTTTTTTGCTAAAAAAGGGGAAAATAAAAAAATGAAAAAACAAATGAAAAAAACCAACCCCCAAGCCCCAACTTTCTTTTCCCCTTGCCAGCCAAAGGTAGTAGATTGCATATAATCAATAGTTGCCAAAATATATAACACCTACAACTTGGAACTTTTAAGTTTCTATAATCAGTATCAATTGGTACATTTCAATTTTCTCCAAAGAAGCGATTTCCACTTTTATAAAAATAAACAAGCAAATAAATAAATAATAGGGGCAGTCAACCATAAATTCCAAGTGTATAATAATAGTTACAGTTAGTTTCCCTCAAACAACAGACAACGAGAATCATATCAGCAAATACCACACTCTTTATGGAAAACTACCAAATGCCGTTACGAAGTCAAAAATGGCCTATGAAAACCTTGACAGGGCCTCCAGGCAATCTCAGAGTCAAAGGGCCAGTTGAGTGGATATAAAATAAGTAGAAGTCATGTCTAAATATAGAATAAAACTTATTTTAGGATACATGGTTAGTTCTTTGTTGAAAAAAAACAAACAAACGAATTATCCAAGTTCAAAAAGTGAATGTGATTTTATGATTGTAGGTACAAGTATACATTCAGCAACTTGAAATGTGATACAATGCATATTTTCTATTTAGATTGTCATAAAATAAATATATTTTTTCTATGTTATATTGGATTTACACCAAAAATCTTGAGCTAGATGTTTTCACTAGGTTGAAAAATAAAATAGAAATCATTTTGTTTGGTTAAAAAACCAAACAAGCAACAAGTTGGCACATTGTTTTGTTTTCCCCATTTAATATTTTCAAAGGTGAATAAGTATTAGAGTTTCTTAAAGTTAAATGAGATCAAAATTCTCCTTTTTTAAAAGATTTTATTTATTTATTTGGGAGATAGAGAGAATGCAAGTCAGAACACAAGCAGGGTGGAGGGGCAGAGGGAGGGGGAAGCAGACTCCCTGCTCAGCAGGGAGCCTGATGCAGGGCCCTGTCCCAGGACCCTGAGATCAGGACCTGAGATGAAGGCAGACGCTTAGCCAACTGACCCACCCAGGCACCCCAAATGAGATAAAAATTCTAAGCTGAAAAACTTTCTATTCAAAATATGCTCATAGATAGAATGTTAGATACTAATAGAGAGGGACATGGGCTGTGTCATTTTTGATATTCTATCTAGCATAGGGTAAATTTGAATGTGAACCCAGTCCTTGGGAATGAATTTGCAAATATCCAACTGTCCACTCAACCAGAAAAGGTATTCATTAAGAAGTGTATCAGTGATTTGCAAGTTAAATATAAATATTTGCTTCTCCACTAACCACTAAACATAGATCCTCATCGAAAAAGGTGCATAGAGATCCAATGAAAATAAACCTATTAAAAGTTAACTCAAAATCAATTAATTATTCACTGACTAACAACTCATGGCAGCTTTAATGCAAGCTGCTTTAAATACATTTGCTCATTTAGTCCACCTTCATTTCAAAGGTGAGAAAACTGAGTCCAGGGGAGTGAGCTTAATATATTTTGACACACACCTGATCTTAAGTGCTTTTCACTTTCCATATGCTTGGTCTTCACAGCAACCCTTAGCTACAGAACAGTGTACTCTTTCAAGTCACTTAACTGGTAAGTCCACATTTTAGTCTTTGAGACTGCAGTGATTACAGTATTTATAACCACAACATACACTTGACCACAGCCCTAGGAATGCAAAGAACCGATTCAGCCTTTGCTCCTAGCAACTCTGTTAATCCCTTGGAGTCTCAGCTCTTCATCAGCAAAATGAGATTAAGTACCCCAGGACCTCAAGGGGCCTTTGTGAAGCTAATGTTCTGCAACTGTTGGAAATCAAAATCTCTGACCAGAACCTTTCCTGAGTAAAACAGTGAAGCAGGGAGCAGTGCTATTGAGCCCCTCTACCACCAACTTCCCTACAGATTCCTGGCCCACATTTCTCCATGATATCCACTTTGTTTATAACCATTTTATGAGGCATAGGGCTCTTCTATGTAGTTTGAGTGTGTTGAAGACTTCTACTTTACATATTAAGTAACATTCTTGAAAAATTTCAAAATTTATCAAGCAGTCAGCACAGGCTTTAGAATTCTAATTCACCAGTGTTGTCTTGCTTGCCAAATGGTGTAGCAGAAAAGAGACAGGAAAGAGATTTCACATGAGTGTATGAAAGGCTGTGAGCACAAACGAATCATTTACACTGTCAGCTTTATCTTCTCCATCTGGCTCCAACCTAGCAATAGACCAATGCCAGTGCATTCAACTCGAACATCCTGCAGGGTGCACATGTTCTGCACACATACCTTAAGTGACTCTAGTAGAGTAGCTTTACAAAATTCTTGGACTTTTCCATACTCGCTTTGGATTGCCACATTTACGCAGCCATTCCTTTCTGCTCCTTCAGTATCTGTGTGCATATTCAAGACCACCACCTTCCCCCAGCTACCCTTTTGTCATTGTCATTTCCTTTTGATTCTTTACAAGCTATTGGGATGGCAGCAACACACTGAGGATTTACAGCACAGGTGTCCTTGAAATAAATCAGAAGGATATGATGGATTGTGGCAAGCATTCATAGCTCTACAGTTTAACCAAGAGGATATACTTGTGGTCCATGGTCCAAACACCGGCAGGAATCGTTTGTTTACACATTGTTTTTAAAAGATTCGAATTAGTAGCCCCATTTCAAAACTTGGAACTTTTTTACTAGGACCAGCATTTCTGGCTTTCATTGGAGAACAGGGGATTTAGCCACAATGGGCCCATTTGCCCAGGGTTAAATAACAGCTTCCTATTCACAAGGATTTGAACTCTCCAATTACCATTGATCATACTAACCCTTATTACTTTTATGAAATAAAAAATACTCCACCTGCTTTTTTGGTAATCTACCTACATAGATTCTAGGCCTTTGGGTTTTTGAATCTAGACATAAAGCCTACTTTCTCAACCCAGTCACCCATTCCACAGTCCTCTATACTCTAGATTTGAGTATGCTTCTGTGCAATCTCCAGTGACTCTAGAAGATATCATGCAAGTGGAGTGAGAAGAAAAAACTAGCCAAGAAATAGGATAATAAGAAGGCAGGGAGAGAATAAGATTTATACTTAAAGAAGGATGTTGGTATAGGAACACTATAGCATAGTGGTTAAACAACAGAATTCAAATCAGGCTATTGTCATGTGCTGGATGTAATTTGTGAACTATTGTACTTTTCCGGGCCCGAGTACTCTCAATGGAAAAAAAAAAAAAAAATGTTGCAAAATACTACTTCACTCTTAGGGTTAGAGTATAAGGATTAAAGGAAATTCTTAGCACAGCGCCCAACACATGGATGGTTTAGTCACTGGAAACTCCTAAGTGTGTGTGAGAAGGTAACTGGAAATAATTCCCACAATTCCTTATGGCTAATTAGCAAATTAGGACAAGAAGGGGAAACAGGGCATGAGCATGTTATAGACATTAACTGTTCACTATGGGAATCTCTTACGAGGGTCAATGAATGAAATGTAAGTAAAAGTTTACAAGACTGTGTGGGATTTATGGAAGAGGTGGACATGTGAAGTGCTGAAAGCCGGAACACTACTAACAGGAATGGTTTTGCAAAAGCAATCATTATCCTAGTTAAGAATGAGTCAGAATTTGCTTGCCATTGCTAGGTTTCTAGCAATGTCAGTTGGACCAAGGTCAGTTGGACAGAATAAATAAATGCATATGATAGACATGAGCAAACTATACACCTAGCTCAATCTTTATGATACATTTGTGGGAGAAATAGAAAGGAGTCAAAGTTAAATTAGAGCTCTCTAGATACCTCCACTCCTGAGGCACCGAGTTTCCTAAGTTAATTGGCATGGGGTAAGCAGATTTTAATGGCCATTCAAAGAGATTCTCTCTGCTACTTAATATGCTAGGTTACTCTTTATCAAAAAACTCTTTTGATCTTGAGTAATCAAGATATCCCCAGAGAATGCCTTTGTGGGTGGGATGGTGGATATAATGATGGACATGGAGACAATGATGTAAAAAATAAATAAATAAATGAAAGGATATGGCTTTCTTGAGTCATTTACTTACTGGTAGGGTTGCCCTCCACAGAAGATTTTATAAGGTCCCACACCTACCATGAGCCTACCTCAAAAGCCTCCCTCATTTAGGACTCCCACAAAAGGCAGAATCTGAGAATTAATTCAGGGGCAACCTATACCACTCAGGATGGAAAAGAAAATTCCATGTCCACCCAGCAATCATAACTTTGCTTAAACAGATCCCTCAGCTAAAATGGCATTCTCTTCCCTGCTTCGCAAATTCTATTTGTTTTTGGAGACCTAGTTACCTAGTTAAGGTTTCTCAAATACCTGTGAGAAATTTAAACACTCTATCTTAAGTCTTCTCAGCAATTTTTATTTTCAATAAAACATTTATTGAACTATCTTTATCCTTTACAAGATGATAAATTCCTAAAGGATAAGTGCCACACTTAACCACTTTATTATTTTTATTATTATTATTACTATTATTATTATTATTATTTTCCATTTCCAGTGCTTGGAATAGTTGTTGGGATATAGTAGGTGCTCAGTTAATGGAACCTGAGCACCTTCCTTTAGGGACTTGACATTACTTATATTGTGTGTATGTAGGGGGAGGGCTAAAATAGCTAAAATAGCCAGCTCTTCAAAAAGGTTAACTAACTATAAAAACTCTATGACTATAACAGTAGAAAACCATAGAGACACACCAATAACCATCCAGCATTTTCTCTAACACTGAAATGATAAAATGGTGAGCAGGAAAACTATTCTGCTTTTTGAAATACATTCTTTCAAACAAACTACAAACAGAAATCATTCTTATTCATCCATTCAATAAATACTTATTTAGTGAACACCTAATGGCATCAGGCAGTGTTCTAGGGACTGAATAGAACATGACAATCCCCTCTTTCAAAGTGATTTCCTTCTGGCAGGGGAAACTATAAACTAATGAATAAAACAAATAATTTTCTAGTATAATAATTGTTATCTGATGTTTGAGCTGATCCCTGAAGAACAGCAAGCAGACAAGCATGCAAAATTCTGGAGAAGTGTTGTTCTAATAGAGGATATGGCTGAGCTGGGGCTCTCAATGTGAATTAAACATAGTGTGTTGAAGAAATAGAGAAAAGGCCAGCATCATGAATGAGGGGCAGAGTGGGCCAGGCAGGAACATCTGTATCAGATCTGTGACCTGTGGAGAGATGTGCATCTTTGCTAAGGGCTAATGGAGTAATTTGAGGTGAGGAGTAGCAGAGTGTGGATTCTAGTTTTATATGTTTCTCGTATAAAAGTTTTATTTGTTTCTTGTGCTATGGGAAAACGGACTGCAGGGGAACTAGAGTGGAAACGCATAGCCCCTTGGGAGGCTATTGTCTTAATCCACTTGGGGATGACATTGTATCGCTGGTTAGTGTGGTTAGTTCTCTTTGGAACCCAGAGAGAATCTGTGTTAATTACAAGAAGGTTGCGTAGTTCTCATTAACAGTGTCTTCAAGGGAGAACGCCAGCTATTACGGTTATGAGTTTCACACAACCTCTTCACCTTCCCTTATATAAAAAGCGTATATGACTTAAACACCTTGGATGAGTAGAATGATTGTTTTTAAAGGCCACTTTGGTTTTCATCCTTATCTAAAAAAATATTGAAGCAAATATTTGGTGTTATCAAAGGACCTAATTAAAATGGGAACATTTCTGAATGTGCTTTTGTAATGCATCAGCTTTAATTCAGAGTCAGATTTGGTTGATAAGAAAATGTGTTGATTCCTTATTTTATGCATGAAGAGTTCTGGCAACTAAGAAGAAAGTGGGTAGACCATTTACTCTGGGAGCTGGAAAAGCAGCGGCCCCTCTGAGACTCAATGGAACATCACAAGCTAGAACTAGTGGAGAGGGGCATTAAAGCCAAATGCAGTTCCAGTTTAACTGCTGATTACCTACATAATGAAACCTCTCCAATTTAAAAAAGGACATAGGGCAGAATTCTAGTGCAGCCCCTTCAATTTGTAGATGAGAAACAGAGGTGTGAAGTTGGTAGTTCCCTTGAAAGAATAACCTGGGCCTTTGCCTCTTAGTTGACTAGTTCCAGTGAACATGGATCCTCTATGAAGACCAAATCATTGCTTCCTTTCCATGAAGACTTACAAAGGAAGGTAGAGAAAGATCGTTTAATCGAGATATTTAAGAATATGTTTGCTTTTTTCTCAAGACTGATCCAGCAAAGGATTTGATTAAATTATCTCTTATGTGTTTATTATTTGCAGAATGCATAGGGGTCTGAAAGTCAAGCAGTTAGTAGCAATGACTGTAAAAGTCATATATGTAGTAGTTCAAGGAGTTATCACATGTTGAACTGTTCTAAGTATCTTTTGTGCACTGACTCATTTAGTACTCACAACCACTCCATGAACACAGCATTTGTATTATCCAGGCTTTACAGAAAAATAAACTGAAGCTTAGAGATGTGAAGCAACTGGCCCAAAGTCACAGAGTAAATGGTATAGCCAGGATTTGAACCTGAGCCATCTGATTCTAAGCAAGGATTAGTAAACTGCAGCCTACTGGTCAAATCAAGTCCACTTCTTAACTATATAAAGTGTCTTTTTTTTTTTTTTAAGACTTATTTATTTGGGAGAAAGAGAGAAAGGGAGAGAGAGAGAGATCTAGCAGGGAAAGAGGCCCAGGGAGAGGGAGAAAGAGAATCCCTAGGAGATTCCCCAGGGGTTTCTATCTCAGGATCCTGAGATCAGGACCTGAGCCAAAATTAAGAGTCTGACACTCAATCCACTGAACCACTAGGTGCCCCATGTATAGATAAAGTTTTATTGGAACACAGCCACACTCATTTTGTCCTCCATTGCCATGGCTGCTTCCATACTAAAATGGCAGAGTTAAGTAACTGCAATAGAATCATACAGTTGGCAAAGCCAAAAATACTTACTATCTGGCTCTTAAAAAGTATTCTGACCTGAATCCTGTACTCTTAACCTTCTTTAAGAATGTTTACCGAGGGGGATGCCTGGGTGGCTTTGTCAGTTAAGCCTCTTTCTTCAGCTCAGGTCATGATCCCAGGGTCCTGGTATTGAGCCCTGCATCAGGCTCCCTGCACGGTAGGGAATCTTCTTCCTCTATCCCTACCCCTGCTCTGTTCTATCTCTCTCACTAACTCTCTCTCAAATAAATAAATAAGTAAAATCTTTTTTTTTTTTTTTAACGATGTTTATTGACTGCTTATAATGTCGGGGCACTGTTCTGGGTATTCTGAAGGTCTAATAAGGAAAACAGATAAAGATTTTTGCCATTGTGGAGCTCTACCCTAAAATATTCTAGGGCTCAGTGAAAAATGAAAATAGGGGAACTTCCTTAAAAAATAGTAAGAAGAAGAATACGTTCTGGATGGCAACGGCAGAGCATAACACCAAACAAAGGGCCTTTCCTAGGCATGGGGTCCTGTGGGAGTATAGGCTACATGCCCATGAAGCTAGCCTTGCTCCTTATATAGCCTTGCTATATATGGGCTATGATACAACTGTGCCCAAGAGAGCCTCACAACGTAATCTCCATACATAAGGAAGGAACACTCTACTCCTACTTGCCTAGTTGACCTCCTGGGATGGGTGGCAAAGGTCTGTGTAGCTCTCTAAATGGGTCACATCCCACAGGGTTAACAGTATGCAGAGCTATGTTCCCTACACTTAGCACAAACTCACCGTACATTCTCCTTTTTAAGCAATACTTATGCAGCCATCATTTGTTAAAGTGCATAAATGCCAAACAATTTCAGTTTTCATGTTCTGATTTAATCAATAATCATACAATAGGATAATGAAACAACTCAATTTTTAGCTTCCATAAATATCTACTACATGATGAACTTGAAGTGTGCATTTATGAAGCATTCTCTGAGAGGGCCATAACCCAATGGCCAAGAAATCTTTGTGGGATCCCTCAAAGAGGTGCAATTCACCAATAATGGTGGGTGAATTCATGAATGTATGTTTGAGAGTTCATTCAGGATAGTTTAAAAGCCCCACCTCCAGAATCTGAATGCCTGCTCCTGAATCCTTACTCTACCACATCCTAGCACTGCAACCTGGAACAAATTCCTCAACTTCTCTGAGACTTGGTTTCCTCAGCTATAAAGTGGGAGTAGAAACAGGATGCTGTGCAGATGAAATAAGTGAAAATGTATAAAATGCTAAAAACAGGGGCGCCTGGGTGGCTCAGTTGCTTACATGACTGCCTCCGACTCAGGTCATAATTCCAGGGGGTCCTGGATTCATGCCCCACGTCAGGCTCTCTGCTCAGCAAGAGCCAACTTCTCCTCTCCCTGTCACTCCCCCTTTTCTCTCTCTATGTGTGTGTCAAGTAAATCAGATCTTTAAAAAATTTAAAAAAATAAAATGCTAAGAACAGCATCTGGCAATGCTGAATACTATATAAATTTGAATATCATTATTAATTATTATTATCATTATTTCCTTTGGGTAGACTATAAGCAAGAGGCCATAAATTAAAATATCTACCTAGGTCACTTTGAGTTAACAAGGGATTGACATAAATGAATGAAGTCGGCATTTTAAAACACTGTTGGGCAACTTCTGAAGTGAGGAATGCATGCTTATCAGAAGGGTATTCTACCACTCAGCTTAAGCCAGTTGCTGCCACATTCAGCACTATTTCAGTGCGGCTTTTTTTTTTTCCCCAAGAAAGAAAAACAACTAGAAACTTGAATATATATAAGAAATCTCTCAAATATTCAATGTTGACAATTACTTCAATTTCATTTAAATGCTCTGAGTAGCCCAAACAATATCTAAGCTCATCCTCCAAAGGTTTTGCACACTTGGCTCTGTAGCATCCATCAGATTCTCACAGAAGTGTAAGCTTCCCCAAAAGGGTAAGAACTCCCATTCTAGAGCATCAGTGGATCATCCACGTATCTCAGATTGGCGCAGACCATTCTATTTGGGAAGGTCTTCTGAGAAGTTGTGGAGACCATTCTCTTTGGGAAGGTCTTCTGAGAAGTTGTGGAGTTGTGTGTTCAAAAGAACTCAATGGCAAGGGAAAGAACAGGTGAGCAGGGAAATAAAACTTGTTCCTTTTGAGGCAGCCATTTCTACTGCCAACACGAGAACCATCTCAGACTAGCCTTATCATATAGGAGAGCTTGGAGTTCATGCATCTGCCTTTCTAGAACAATTTCTATTCTCCCTGTCTGGTTTCCTACTATGATCTTTTTTCCCTCTTTCACTATCAAAAGTCAACCCAGGGAAGAGTTATAATTTAATGTGAATGGAAGTCAGAGATCTTCCATTTCCCATGGATTTTTATGAAGGGCATAGGGGGCTTCCTGTAGAGTGGATTCCCTGTGTTCCCTCTTGTTTAATCATATTATTTCAGGTAGCTGGAAAAAAATGGGAGGCATTGTCCTCTGGCTGATGGAGTTTACTTATCCATTCTGGGCCTCTCACTTCAAGCAGCAGAAATGGAAGAGTTAGTAACTTTAATAATTTTCACTTGACTAAAGGTTATCCGTATAACTTTTAATGCATACAGTGGATGTAAGACCTTAAATCTTAGTTGTCAAGGACTGTTTTGAGGAGTCACTATATTTGCAATTGTCTTACAGTGATTGGGTACACAGACTGAGTTCACTGAAAGGACTGGATTTCTTGGAACCGAACTCCATGGTGGCCAATGTACTTTGGATATTTTTGCACTGCCACGATCTGAACAAGTTACCTATCTCACAACAAGTATTAACATAAAATGATCCTAGGAATAAATCCCACTTGGTTGTGATGAATAATCCTTTTAATGTACTGTTGGATCCTATTGGCTAGTTTTTTGGTGAGAATTTTTGCATCCGTGTTCATCATGGATATTGGTCTGTAATTCTCCTTTTTGAGGGGGTCTTTTTCTGGTTTTGGGATCAAGGTAATGCTGACCTCATAAAATGAGTTAGGAAGTTCCTTCCATTTCTGGTTTTTGGAACAGTTTCAGGAGAATTGGTATAAATTCTTCTTTAAATGTTTGGTAGAATTTCGCTGGGAAGCTATCTGGCCCTGGGCTCTTTTTCTTTGGGAGATTTCTGATGACTGCTTCAGTCTTCTTACTGGTTATGGATCTGTTCAGGCTTTCTATTTCTTCCTGGTTCAGTTTTAGCAGTTTATATGTTTCTAGGAATGCATCCATTTTCTCCAGCTTGTCAAATTTGCTGGTGTATAGTTGCTCATGATAAGTTCTTATAATTGTTCATATTTCTTTGGTATTGGTTGTGATCTCTCCTTTTTCATTCACAATTTTATTAATTTGGGTCCTTTCTCTTTTCTTTTTGAGAAGTCTGGCCAGGGGTTATCAATCTTATTAATTCTGCCAAAGAACCAACTCCTAGTTTCAGCTGTAAGGTTAGTTCAACATCCACAAATCAATCAATGTGTTACAATACATTAATAAAAGAAAGAACAAGAACCATATGATACCCTAAAGAGATGCTGAAAAAGCATTTGACAAAGTACAACATCCCTTCTTGATCAAAACTCTTCACAGTGTAGGGATAGAGGATACATACCTTAATATCATCAAGGCCATCTATGAAAAACCCACAGTGAATAACATTCTCAATGGGGAAAAACTGAAAGCTTTTCCCCTAAGGTCAGGATCATGGCAGGGCTGTCCACTATCAGCACTGCTATTCAACATAGTACTAGAAGTCCTAACCTCAGCAATCAGACAACAAAAAGAAATAAAGGGCATCCAAATCAGCAAAGAAGAAGTCAAACTCTCATTCTCTGCAGATGATCAGATACTTTATGTGGAAAACCCAAAAGACTCCACTCTAAAACTGCTAGAACTCATACAGGAATTCAGTAATGTGTCAGGGTATAAAATCAATGCACAGAAATCAGTTGCATTTCTATACACCAACAATAAGACACATGAAACAGAAATTAAGGAGTCAACCCCATTTATAATTGCACCCAAAAGTATAAAATATCTAAGAATAAACCTAAACAAAGAGGCAGAGAATCTGTACTCAGAAAACTATAAAGTACTCATGAAAGAAATTGAGGAAGACACAAGTAAGTGGAAAAACATTCCATGCTCACGGATTGGAAAAACAAATATTGTGAAAATGTCTATGCTACCTAAAGCAATCTACACATTTAATGCAATACCTATCAAAATAACATCAATTTTTTTCAAACAAATGGAAAAATAATCCTAAAATTTATATGGAACCAGAAAAGACCCTGAATAGCCAGGAGAGTGTTGAAAAAGAAAGCCAAAGTTGGTGTCATCACAATTCCAGACTTCAAGCTCTATTACAAAGCTGTCATCATCAGGACAGTATAGTACTGGCACAAAAAGAGACACATAGATCACTGGAGCAGAATAGAGAGCCCAGAAATAGACCCTTAACTCTATGGTCAACTGATCTTCGACAAAGCAGAAAAGAATGTCCAATGGAATAGACAGTCTCTTCAACAAATGGTGTTGGGAAAACTGGACAGTCACATGCAGAAGAATGAAACTGGACCACTTCCTCACACCACACACAAAAATAGACTCAAAATGGATGAAAGACCTCAATGGGAGACAGGAATCCATCAAAACCCTTGTGGAGAACACAGGCAGCAACCTCTTCAACCTCAGCTGCAGCAACCTCTTCCTAGAAACATCACTAAGGGTAAGGGAAGCAAGGGTGAAAATGAACTATTGGGACTTCATCAAGATCATAAGCTTTTGCACAGCAAAGGAAATAGTCAACAAAACCAAAAGACAACAGAAAGAATGGGAGAAGATATTCGCAAATGACATATCAGTTAAAGGGCTAGTATCCAAAATCTATAAAGAACTGCTCAAACTCAACACCCAAAGAAAAAATAATCCAACCAAGAAATGGGCAGAAGTTATGAACAGACACTTCTGCAAAGAAGACATCCAGATGGCCAATAGACACATGAAAAAGTGTTCCACATCACTGGGAATCAGGAAAATACACATCAAAACCACAGTGAGATACCACCTCACACCACTCAGAATGGCTAAAATTAACAAGTCAGGCAGAGACAGATATTTGCAAGGATGTGGAGAAAGGGGAACCTTCCTACACTGTTGGTGGGAATGCAAGTTGGTGCAGCCACTCTGGGAAACAGAGTGGAAATTCCTTACAAAGTTGAAATAGAGCTACCCTAAGACCCAGCAATCACACTGTTGGGTATTTACCTTAAAGATACAAATGTAGGGGCGCCTGGGTGGCTCAGTGTATTAAGCCGCTGCCTTCGGCTCAGGTCATGATCTCGGTGTCCTGGGATCGAGCCCCGCATCGGGCTCTTTGCTCAGCGGGAGCCTGCTTCTCTCTCTCTCTCTGCCTGACTCTCTGCCTACTTGTGATTTCTCTCTCCGTCAAGTGGATAAATAAAATCTTTAAAAAAAAAAAAAAAGATACAAATGTAGTGATCTGAAGGGGCACATACACCTGAATGTTTATAGCAGCAATGTCCACAATAACTAAACTATGAAAATAACCTAATGCCATATATATATATATAGATACATATATCTATATAGATACACACACACACACACACACACACACACACACACAATGTAATACTATGCCATTAACAAAATGAAATCTTGCCATTTGAAAAGAGGTGGATAGATCTAGAGGGTATTATGCTATGGGAAATAAGTCAATCAGAGAAAGAAAATTATCATATGATCTCTCTGATATGAGGAATTTGAGAGGCAGGGCGGGGGGTCATGGGGGCTAGGAGGGAAAAAATGAAAAATGATGGGACTGGGAGGGAGAGAAACCATAAGAGACTCTTAATCTCATGAAAAAAAACTGATGGTTGCTGGGGGGTGGGAGGTAGGGATAGGGTGGCTAGGTTATGGACTTTGGGGAGGGTATATGCTATGGTGAGTGCTGTGAAATCTGTAAGCTGATGATTCACAGACCTGTACCCCTGGGCCAAATTAACATTATAATTAACATTATATGTTAATAAAAAAATATAAGGATTCTAATAGCCCAAACACAGAACTTTAATTTTATTCTCTACTATTTGCTGTATTACAGTGATTTCAGAGCAATGATTCAAATTACTTAAGCATATGGGATTTGAACAGGATTTAGTATTTTTTTTTTCAGGTATTCTCACTATATTCCTATGCTATCTCTGTTAAAAAGGTAACATTCCCCCCCATTATGTTGATACCCTGACAAAACGATGTAAGGTCAGGCACTTGAGAGAATAACTTAATTCTCTTGACTCCTAGCCAAGTATACTTTTCTCAGGAAATGAACCATTCCCTTTTTTCTTGCTTTGAAAGCATTAAAATTCTTCCTGGTTGTTCAAACTTTTAATAGCTCCTTGTTGAACTGCATCAACTATGGCTACTTTCCTTTCAATATATCATTAGTGAAGACTTAATAACATAACATTCACCTTATGTCTCCCAATTGCCTACAGAATAATATCCAAACTCCTTACCAAGCTTTAGAAGGTACTTCACAATCTAACCCGAGTCAACCTCTCTGCCATTATAATCTTCCACTTTTACTCTGTATTTCCATGTTAGCCAAATTGATCTTCTTTCCATCTTTCTTTTTCCTAAGCTTCCCTAATTGGTATCTCTCACTCATGATCAAGTGCATCATCTAATGCATTCATAAATGAACTAGACTTACTCTGAAGTTCCTGACTGCCTACCATGCAAGACTTTTAAATATTTTATCTATTTATTTGACAGAGAGAGATCACAAGTAGGCTGAGAGGCAGGCAGAGAGAGAGGGGGAAGCAGGCTCCTGTAGAGCAGAGAGCCCGATGCAGGACTCGGTCCCAGGACACTGAGACCATGACCTGAGCCCAAGGCAGAGGCTTAACCCACTGAGCCACCCAGGTGCCTCAAGAGTTTTAAAGATATTTTATAGTATGCCAATTATTTTTAATTTTTAAAATATTATTGAATGTTTAGTTTTTAAATGAATCCTTACTTATTAATATGAGTTAATTCTATGGTTAAATAGCATTATAAAGTAGTTCTCTCTTTTATCTACTTCTAAGTACTTCTTGCCAAAACAGAAAAGAAAAAAAAAATTATGTATTCTGGCTCCCAATAATGGTCACTGGCAATTAGAAGGAATGATACAATCCTTTGAAAAAAATGCATAAAGGAAAAGGAAACTTCTGATTTTTTTTCCCCTTCTCTGTAGCTTTGATTCTTTAGGGATATCCAGTTCCAAGTAAGTTTTTCCATCAATATCTACTCTCCCCTTTTAGTGCAGAATATTCAGCTAAGCCTTTGGCCCCAAAGAATACTGTGACTAACTTCTGACCAAGAGATATGAGCCTGAGTGTCTACAACCTCTGGCCATGACCTTAAAATGAAAGAGTGTTCCCTGGCCTTCCCATTTCCTACTTTCTGCCCTATATGCAGACACAGTGGTACAACATCTTGATTTTTGCAGATGAGGGCAATGCCCTGGGCATTGTAGAAAAAAACAGCATTAATTTGGGCCCCTGCTGACTTGTGGATAGAGTCGCATTAGTGAAACAGAGATACACTTCTCTCTTGTTTTGATTGTGTTATTTTTGTTCTCTCTCACATACACACAACTACATCTCTATTATAACAAATATAGAAACATAAAATTCTTGTATATTTCCACAGATTTTTCACATGGCAAATTCAGGAGAGAACCTTATTCTAATGTGGTGATTTGTCTATGCCAATACTTTTCATTTGGCTGATTAAGAAGTGATTTGTTTAGTCATGCTCTTTTTTACCTTTAAATCTAATTTCATGTCCTTTGTTAGAGTCAGTTTTTATATTATTGACCCATATTTAATTTTTAAAATTATGTAACACAATGGTTTTGAAGATAAACATTCAAAATCATTGCTACCCACATTTTCTAATCGTCTCTAGGTATATGGCTGATAGCACATAAAATTATTGTGTCCAAAATAATACTGAGAATTCTTTTCCTCTCTCTCATTTACCTTCACTCTAAGAAATGATGGGAATTGTAAAAGCTAAACAAAGCCCAAGGAAAAAAATGCAGAGATCTATAGAAGGCACACTCACATTTACATCTATGCTCTAGGGACCTTTTGCTTTTACTTTCACAAGCCAGGTAACTGCCTGGAACAAAAGCACATCAGGAAAGATAATTCTGTGAATAGATGTAATGAGTTTTTGGGGGGAGAGCCACAAAATTCCTTTGAGAATCTCAGGCAAGTTATCCCAGACTACCTATCTATCTACACACACACACACACACACACACACACGTGCGCGCGCGCACACACACACACACACACATGTATATTTAGCATATAATTCAGTGAATTCACTTTAAAGACTTCTAGAAGACCGTATATGAGTTCCAGAGTAAAATCCTAGACTTGAGACTGATATCCAGATATCCATACTCATGTCTGTGTCTATGTCTATGTCTGTGTCTGTGTCTGTGTCCGTGTCTGTATCTATGTCTGTCTATCTATCTACCTATACTTTTCATCCTGGATTTTTCATACATTTAGTGTTTAAACTGCTGTGTTCTCTATCTTATATCTACTTATGAATAATGATAAACATAATAAAACAATAAGATCAGCAACTGCTTTTATTAATGACTTCCCATGTCTCAGCTATTGTGCACTTTTTCTGTCACTTAGTCTTCAAAATAAGTCTTTTATATAGATGACTTACTCTTGATGGTATATCTGAAACATTGAATATTTGTATCACTGGTCAAAGGTCTCCCATAGAAAGTGACAGAGTTATTATCTGAAGATAAAATTATCTAATATGAAGCCAGAACTCAAAACGACCTAATTATGCCAGATAAAACCAACCTATATGGTTAATTTCATTCTCAATCAACTTTTTTTCTTAAATTGAAGAATAATTTACATGTCATAAAATGCACAGATTTTGAGTTTCAGTGAGCTTTGACAAATGCGTAACCACTGACATAATCAGAAAAGGAGCATTTCTCTAACCCCCAAAATTTCTTTTTCAATTAATCTACTTCCTCCAAATGTAAGCACTGTTCTGATTTTCAGCACCACATAACAGCTTTGACTATTCAAGAATGTCGCAGAGGGGTGCCTGGGTGGTTCAGTGGGTTAAGCCTCTGACTTCAGCTCAGGTCATGATCTCAGGGTCCTGGAATTGAGTCCGGCATCAGGCTCTCTGCTTGGCAGGGAGCCTGCCTCCTCCTCTTTCTCTCTCTGCTTGCCTCTCTGCCTACTTGTGATCTCTCTCTGTCAAATAAACAAATAAAATCTTAAAAAAAAAAAAGAATGTCACAGAAATAAAATTATTCAGTATGTTCTTTTTGTGTCTGCCCTCCTTTAGTGGACAGGTTTTTTAAAATCCATCCATACTGGTCATTCATTCAATTCTATTGCTGTATAGTATTCCCTCATATGAATACAGCACAATTTGCAATATCCTTTTTGCTCTTCATGTACATCTCAGTGACTTCTAGTTTTGACCATAATGAATAAAGGTCCTATGAGTATCTATGCACAAGTCGTTAAGTGGACCCATGCATTCATTTTTTTATTTTAATAAAAACTAGGAGTGAGATTGCTGGGTTATAGTCCAGGTATGAATTTAAATTTATTAGAAACTACTGAATGTGTTTCTAAAATGACTGCCATTTGATGTTCCCACTAGTGATATGAGAGTTCTAGCTTATAGACAACATTGATACTGTCAGTATTTTTTTGCTGTTTTTTTTTTTTTTTTTTTTTAGTTTTAGTTTTAGTCATTCCAGTAGTTGTAGGCTAGCATCTCATTGCAGTTTTATTTGGCATTTTCTTGATGGTAATGACATCGAGTACTTTTCAAATTCTTATTTCCTTTTTGTGCTTACTTTTGTGAAATTTTCACTAAGTCTTTGACCTTTTCTTACTGGATTCTTTGTCTTTTTATTATTGATATGTAGGCATGCAGACATTCTATTTTTTTTGAATTATTAATTTTTTATTTTTTATAAACATATATTTTTATACCCAGGGACATTCTTAATTTATAAAAAGAAAGTATGAGGTATATATATTATTTTACATACTATCATATTTTTTCCTTCTAGGTATGTAGGTTATCTTACTAATGAGCAGAACTTTTAGGTTTGACAAAGTTTAACTTACCCATTTTTTTCTTTTATAATTTAGTTAGTGCTTTATATGCTGACGAAATCTCTTCTTACACTGAAGTCATGCATATATACAGCTGACCCTTGAACAACATGGGATTAGGAAGTGACCCCCCACAAAGTTGAAAATCTGCACATACCTTTTGACTCCCTAAAATCTCAACTGTTACTAGCCTACTGCTGACCAGAAGTCTTACCAGTAATATAAACACTCAAGTAATACATATTCTGTATATTATATGTTATATACTGCAGTATTAAAGTAAAGTAAGCTAGCCCTCACTCCTCTCCGACGGCCTCCCTCACCGTGCACATGCTCTGCCGCTGCCCTGCAGAAATGCTTCAATTGCCCGCAGTCCTTCGCCAAATTAGGCCTGTGTCCAGAGCACTGGCTCCTCATCTCACTCAGGCCTATGCCAAAGATGTAAAATTTGGTGCAGATGCCCGAGCCTTAATGCTTTAAGGTGTAGACCTTTTAGCTAATGCTGTAGCCGTTACAATGGGGCCAAAGGGAAGAACAGTAATTATTGAACAGAGTTGGGGAAGTCCCAAAGTGACAAAGGATGGTGTGACCATAGCAAAGTCAAATGACTTAAAAGATAAATACAAAAATATTGGCACTAAACTTGTTCAAGATGTCACCAATAACACAAATGGAGAGGTTGGGGACAGCACCACTACTGCTACTGTCTTGGCATGCTCTATTGCCAAGGAAGGCTTCGAGAAGATTAGCAAAGGTGCTAATCTTGTGGAAATCAGAAGAGGTGTGATGTTAGCTGTTGATGCCATAATTGCTGAACTTAAGAAGCAGTCTGAACCCATGACAACCCCTGAAGAAATTGCTCAGGTTGCTACCATTTCTGCAAATGGAGACAAAGAAATTGGCAACATTGTTTCTGATGCAATGAAAAAGGTTGGAAGAAAGGGTGTCATCACAGTAAAGGATGGAAAAACACTAAATGATGAATTAGAAATTATTGAAGGCATGAAGTTTGATTGAGGTTACATTTCTCCATACTTTATTAATACCTCAAAAGGTCAGAAATGTGAATTCCAGGATGCCTATGTTCTATTGAGTGAAAAGAAAACTTCTAGTGTCCAGTCCATTGTACCTGCTCTTGAAATTGCCAATGCTCACCATAAGCCCTTGGTCATAATTGCTGAAGATGTTGATGGAGAAGCTCTGAATACACTCGTTTTGAATAGGCTAAAATTTGGTCTTCAGGTTGTGGCAGTCAAAGCTCCAGGTTTTGGTGACAATAGAAAGAACCAGCTTAAAGACATGGCTATTGCTACTGGTGGTGCAGTTTTTGGGGAAGAAGGATTGACTCTAAATCTTGAAGATGTTCAGCCTCACGACTTAGGAAAAGTTGGAGAGGTCATTGTGACCAAAGATGATGCCATGCTTTTAAAAGGAAAAGGTGACAAGGCTCAAATTGAAAAATGTATTCAAGAAATCATTGAGCAGTTAGATATTACAACTAGTGAATATGAAAAGGAAAAGCTGAATGAACGTTTGGCAAAACTCTCAGATGGCGTAGCTGTGTTGAAGGTTGGTGGGACAAGTGATGTTGAAGTGAATGAAAAGAAAAAGTTACAGATGTTCTCAATGCTACACGAGCTGCTGTTGAAGAAGGCATCGTTCTGGGAGGGGGTTGTGCCCTGCTTCGGTGCACTCCAGCCTTGGATTCATTTAACTCCAACTAACGAAGATCAAAAAATTGGTATAGAAATTATTAAGAGAACACTCAAAATTCCTGCAATGACCATTGCTAAGAATGCAGGTGTGGAAGGATCGTTGATAGTTGAGAAAATGATGCAGAGTTCCCCAGAAGTTGGTTATGATGCTATGCTTGGAGATTTTGTGAATATGGTGGAAAAAAGGAATCAATGATCCAACGAAGGTTGTAAGAACTGCTTTATTGGATGCTGCTGGAGTGGACTCTCTGTTAACTATGGCAGAAGTTGTAGTCACTGAAATTCTTAAAGAAGAGAAGGAACCAGCAATGGGTGGAATGGGTAGAATGGGAGGGGGTATGGGAGGTGGCATGTTCTGATTCCTAGAATAGGAATTACCATTATTAATGAACTGTGAGAGGAAGCCCATGCTGTGCTCCTCACCCATAACTTCAGAGAAGTCAGTTGAAGGAAATGATTGACGAAAAGGCTGGCTGATGTTTAAGAAAATCACTATAACCATCAGTTACTGGTTTTAGTTGACAACATATAATGGTTTACTGCCTCATTGTCCATGCCTAAAGATAATTTATTTTGTATTTCCGAATAAAGACATTTGTACATTCCTGATAACTGAGTGCAAGAGCCATGTACCAATGTACTGCTTTCAACTTAAATCACTGAGGCATTTTTACTACTATTCTGTTAAAATCAGGATTTTAGTGTTTGCCATCACCAGATGAAAAGTTAAGAAGCAGCCTTTCTGTGGAGAGTAAGAATAATTGTGTACAAAGTAGAGAAATATTCAATTATGTGAAAACCTTTGTGTAATAAAAATTTGTTTAAAGTTAAAAAAAGAGTAAAGTAAGCTAGAGAAAATTTACTTGAATAATCATAAGGAAGAGAAAAGACATTTATAGTATTATATTGTACTTAACTGAAAAAAAAACCCTCTGTAAGTGAACCCATACAGTTCAAACCTATGTTGTTCAAGGGTTAATTATACTCTCACATATTTTGTTTTCCTAAAAGCTTGATAGTCTTAAGTTTTACAATACATTTATGATTCTGATTAATTTTATGTATGTTGAGAGATAAGGTTGAATTTTTTTTTTAAAAATATAGATATATAGTTGATCAAGCAACTTAGGCTAAACAAAACAAAACAAAACAAAAAAAAAAACCAAAAACACAAAACAAAAAAAACAAAATACACCAACTTTCCTAACACTATTGAATTATCTTGGCACTTTTGTAGAAAATCAGTTGACATGTGTGGATCTATTTCTGGGTTCTATTATATTGATTTGGTCTATTTTTCTATTTTTATGCCAATGTGATATTGTCCTGATTACTATAGCTGTATAATAGGTCTTGAATCTGGCATAGTAAGTCCTCCAACCATGTTCTCATTTTTCAAGCCTGTTTGGGCTACTGGCTGTTCCATATCACTTACATTTCCATATAAACTAAGGAATTAGCTTTTACAATCTCTACACAAGACAATCCTTCTGGGAGTTTGACTGGAATTGTATTGAATTTACAGATCAGCTGGAGAATTGACATAGGGAGCTGTCTTAGATCTATTCACACCTTATTCAGACTCATAAGGCGTGAGTCCACAGCTGGTACCTGTCTATCCACAAGGATTCAAATCAGGTAAGGACTTGGCAGCAGTACACAGGTCAGGATTCCTACTGCATGTAGTCCTTATTTCTGTACAAATAACCATCCAGGAATTACTGTCTTTGATCTACCAAATGATGACAGTTGAGGGAAGATGAAACAGGATCCCCACTGTGGATGTGAGGCTCACCTTTCTTAGCCCTATGCACATAGGAGCCAGTATCTCTTGTAACAATATCATGGATTTAGTTTCCAGGACTCCTGCAAGAGATATGTCAATATATAGGATTCACTTGACTAAAAGAAATCAAAAGTTAAGTCTTTCTATCAGGAATTTATATTACTTCCCAGGCAGATGCTATTCTGGGGTTACATTTATCATATAGTTAATGTTGCATCTTTTTCATATTTCTAGGGGAGCAGAGATAGAAAACTCTGTAGAAATCTAATTATTTTTTTATTTAATTAATTTTCCCTTTAGTCCAATACCAAATTCCATCTTGATACTAAGTTCAAGTTCTCATGTAGAAGGAAAAGTTTTTTGTTTAAGATGCACTTAAGGGTGAACTAGTAATATTAAGTCTTTCTAAATATAAGCAAGTTATAATTCTCCAGTTATTTATATTTTTCCTTAATTCTTCATAGCAATGTCTTAAAATTTTCAAGGTAAAAGTCACATACATATTTTGTTCAAATTATTATAAGTATTTTATTATTCTGATGTTATCTCAAAGACACTTGCAATTTAAGAAATGTTTAAATAACGAATTCATTTACTAACACTGTAATCTTTGTTTTCTCTGTGTTATAAGGCCCTAAACACGTTGCTATTATTTTGGTTTGAATACTCAAATGTAATTCAAAGAATTTAAGAATAGGAAAAAACAATGATTTATATTTGTCTGCATATTTACATTTCTAGTGCTCTTTATACCTTTCCAAAGATCCAAATTTCTATTATGTTTCATTTTCCTCATACATAGAGAATTCTCTATGTTGGTTCCTCCTGTGTAGGATTGTTGAGATTCATTCTCTCAACTTTCATATTTGAAAATGTCTTTATTTTATCTTTATTTTTAAAGTATATTGTATTAGTCAGGGTATTCCAGAGAAACAGAACAGGATCAAAAGGAGACATACTTTTCACTCTCTCTGTCTCACCGCTTCCACTCTCCTTCTCTCCCTCCCTTCCTCTCTCTGTCTGTCTAAATGAGCATACAGGAGTGTGTGTGTGTGTGTGTGTGTGTGTGTGTGTGTGTGTGTGTGTAAAAAGAAGGAGGTGGTTGATTGATAAAGAATTCGCTTATGTGTTTGTGGAGGTTGATAAGTCTCATGATCTGCCATCTGCAAATTGGAGTCCAGAAAAGCCCATGGAGTAATTCCAGTCTAAACCTGAAGGTCTGAAAACCAGGGGAGCCAACGGTATAAGTCCTAGCTCAAGAATAAAGGCCAGAGAACCAGGAGCATCAGTGTTCGAGGGCAGGAGAAGGTGAATATCTGTTTAAGAATAGAACAAATTTTCCCTTCCCCATCTTTTTGTTGTATCCAGGCTCTTAATGGATTGGACAGTACCAACCCACACTGGTGAGGGTAATATTCTTTATTTGTCCACTGATTCAAAACCTAATATCTTTTATCTACAACCTCACAGACATACCCTGAAATAATGCTTTACCAGTTATCTAGGCATCCCTTAGACCAATCAACCTGATACATAAAATTAACCATCACAGATATTTCCCCTGGATATAGAACTCTAGATTTACAGCTTTTCCTTTTCTCTTTTCTAATTCAGCATTTTAAAGATTTTTTCATTGCTTCTCACAAGAAGTAGGACATTGTTTATTCTTCTTTACATTTTTCCCTTTTCTCTGTCCACTTTTGATAAGTTTCATCTTCTTTGGTTTTCAGCAGTGTGACTGTGGTGTGCCTAGATATGATTTTCTTTGCATTATATTGTATGAGGTTCAATAAGATTCTTTGATCTACAAATAATTGTTATTCATCATTTTAAGATATTTCTGCCATTACTTATTCTAATATATTTTTGCCTCTTTTAAAAAATTTTTAAATTATTTTATTAACATATAATGTATTATTTACCCCAGGGGTACAGGTCTGTGAATCATCAGGCTTACACATTCACCATAACCCATACCCTCCCCAATGTTATTTTTTGCCTCTTTTTATCTCCTAACCCTATTGGGAGTCTAAATATATATGTATATATACATATACATACATATGTATACACATGTATGTGTATACACATATACACAGATATATGTGTGTATATATGTATATGTGTGTGTCTACACACACACACACACACACATTATTTGATGTTATGCCACAGGTGATTGAGGTTTTGTTCAGTTTTTTTCAGTCAATCTGAGCTTCATTTAGATGATTGTTATTTATCTTTCCTCAAACTGATTGATCAAAGAATCTTTTTTCCAATGAGCTGTTACTCTCATTTAATAAGTGTATGACTTTAAAACTGCATTTTTCAGTTCTAGATTTCCATTTAGTTATTTTTAAAGCATTTTTTTACAATTCTCTTGAAAATAATGTAATAAAAAATCATAGTAATATAGAAACCAGAAAATGTAGGTTTTGGAAATCAGAGTATATCTATTATTTTACCAGCCATCCATTCTCTCTTCTTTTGGTAATTATACTTTTACTTTGTGGGATGTCTATTTTATTTAGGCTGATCCTGACTCAGGAGTAAAGTGCATGACTTTAGCTTAAAGAAATCAGTTATTTACAGTCCCCTGAGCAAACTGATTGCTTTGGGTATAGGTTCATGTTTCATTCAGAACCAATGAAATATCAGAAGAATTTCTACAGGAATTCTGGAAAGGGACTTCTCATTCTTGTAGCATTTTATCCCAGAACTCTGAAAAGTCTAGAATTGCTGAAACCATTTTGCCATCATGAGATGATCAACCTGAAGATGGGATCAACATACAATAAGACAAGAGACAACTTGAGCTAAGGAATTGAAGGTGAGGTCTGATCCAAAGCATCAAGCCTCAATCTTGCCTATATTGCATGAGGCAATATACCATTTTACCTTAAAATGATAGAGACTGGATTATTGGTTAACTCTAATGCCAGCTGAATTTAGGTTGGAGCTTTGAAAATGATGGATTATAGATTATGTCATAAGTGAGTAAAAAAATGTGTTTACATCTTAATCTTTCAGGCTTTAGGAAGGCAAGAAAGGTCCACAGCCATTAGAGTTGTTCAGGTGGTTGGCTATACCTACTAACAACCTTAAAAGGTTATTTCAGTTTGTCATGGGCATATCATTACCTTCCATCTGTGAAGTGCTATGAAAATGTTTGGAAAGCATTGCCTTATGCAAATGATTTAATATTTCTAAACTTCATTTTTACCATATGTTAAATAAGAAAGCCATAAAATGGTATCTTTAAAGGATTTTTAATCTATACCATTTTATGAATCCACATGGTCAATTTTGGCCACAAAATTCCAATAGCCAAGTCCAAAACCATATTGTATAACCCTGATAGGAAATGGATTATGTCAATACTAAAAGAAACAAAAGGAAAGGCATAATTAACAAATGGAGACACACTGAACACACAACACTGGGACACACCGGGTCATTAGTGATGAGTGTACATAAAAAAAACTTTCTAAAATGGGTCAGATCACTTCACCTATAAAATAGATGGTAGCACCCAGTTTTAAGAAAACTCAACACCTAAAACTGCAAACACATCAAAATAGATAGATACTGAGTCTAAAGTCCCTGTCAACATTAAAGTTTCCATCATTTGATTACTATTCAATAATCAATAATTACATTCCCATGTGCAAGGAAATTGTCTGAAGTTGCAAACAAAAAGGAATGGCATTCAAAAAGTCTATAGCAGAAAGCGAGACATAGATTGAATGTGGGCACATCCAGTGTCACAAAGAAAAATACACTGCATTATGCTGGAAGAGGTCTTATTCATCCTCTAGCACAAATCCATCATTTTAAAGATGAGAAAGACCATGACAAATCTGATATTTTCTGATAAAACAAATAGGTTCTTTTGCCACATGGCGCTCAACCACGGTCTTCTAATTTGAGGTGTACACCTTGTAAGAGATCCCATATTATGAACCTCCATGGCTTCCTTTCCTGGTAAATAAATAGCATGTGGTATCCCTCTGGACCATTTAGCTCTTGCTAGTCAGAGAATCATTATTTAAGTTGAAACCCTTGTTTAATAATCTCATGATGCTAAGATATATCCTGCAGGGAATCAGATAAAACCTTTTAGCTCAGAAAGGATTATAAGTTAATGGCTCAGTTGGTGGTACATATGCCTGTTGTGCTTTCTCAGAGATAACGATGCTGCTTCCATTCCATTTCATTGAAGATGTAAAAAAGTTCCATGGGTAGAAACCAAGAATTTCAGCAGGTGATACAGAAAAAATAGGTGTAGTTACTGTCACTATATGCTAGTGTTGCTGAGAAACTTACTCCTGAGGCATGATGAAAAAGCTGGGGCCCTCGAAAGCTGGCAGATCTCTGAAATGTTCTAACAACCAAAGCATGCATCTGTGCATAAATAGAAATCTGGAGGGATGCCCTGGAAAGCTGGTTAGAGCAACCATGTGACTTACTCAGTTGGCAAAACTGAAGTACCACCAGCTTCCTAAGTCTCCCATTTTTCATGCTGATGGGAGTTTATAACAGTTCTGAAAATTCAGAATCAGCATCTCATCTGTTCACACCTTCACTAGCTAGTCCACCCAAGCCTGCAACCTCGTGGTTAGCTGAGCATTAAGCTCAGAGTTGGTAACAAATATATCTTGATTGAGTATGTTTAATAGAAAAGTAAATAATCTTTCCTTTAAGTTTTCCTTTCCCTTTGTTTTTTAAAAAGATTTACTTACCTGGGGCACCTGGGTGGCTCCATAGGTTAAGCGTCTGCCTTTAGTTCAGGTCATGATCTTAGGGTCCTGGGATCTAGCCCAGCATCAGGCTCCCTGCTCGGCGGATTGTCTGCTTCTCCCTTCCTCTCTGTCTCTCCCATCTGCTCGTGCCCATTCTCTCTCTCTCTCTCTCCCTTTCTCAAATAAATAAATAAAATCTTTAAGAAAAGATTTACTTACCTACTTGATAAAGAAAGAGAGAGAGAGTGTGAGAGTATGTGAATGGGAAGGGGTGTAGGGAGGGCAGAGGAAGAGAATCTCAAGCAATCACCTTGCTTGAGCCAGAAGTGGTGAGATCTCAGGACTCAGATCCTGACCTCAGCTGCAATCAAGAGTCAGGCACTTAACCAAGAGCCATCCAGGTGCCCCCATCCTTTTCCTTTCTTGACCTCAGGTTTATGGGATGGCTTTTTCAGTTATTTCATATATATATATATATATATATATATATATATATATATATATATATTTTAATTCCTAATTTAAACATGAAAATAAGTTCCTCTATAGATAGCAAATGTCAATAATGAGTATAAAGTAAACAGGTATGTGCAAAACCCTCAACGAAGTGCATGGCACATATAAGCATTGTTACTTACTCATTATTGTTCTTGTTATTATTATTACTATCATGAGTAGTACTAATATCACTACCACTTAGATACTTGTAATCTACAGATTACACCTTCATTCACAAGCCCTATAGAAATCAAAATTCAACATTTTTGATCAAATGATCAAAATTATTTGATCAAATGATCAAAATTTGATCATTTTTGATCAAAAATGCCATTTTGTTCATTGATTAAGGTTCTCTCAAATTGGAGATCAAGCAAAGACCATCAAACAACATTGAAGTAAGTTTTGGCTAAATTATGTTTTATTTAATTAATTTAACAACCATATGCTGGCTGCTTATGTATGTGCCAAGCACCGTGTAAAGAACCATGTGAGAGAGTGTGAGTGAAGGAATAAGCAATCAGAAGCCAGACTGACATTTTCCAGAAAGGCAATGTAAAAAACAGACTTTTAAATCCTATATCAATGTTACAGATGGGAGACTTATGTTGCTGATGGAGATACATGGTTCTTAATAACTAGATCTTCAATTTATGCCAAGATCTAACCATATATTAATAATTATGTAATTCCCTCATTCATTATTTCAAATGACTTTCTATGTCTTCTTGCAAACATTAAAAAAAAAAAAACTATTTTACAGGTCACAATTTACTCACAACAGACATGTTTATTTGGAGCATTTAAAACTGGGAGCTTTCAGATTTAAAATTTATGCCATATGTCTGTCTAGACGCTTTAAAAAGTGGAGGATGTTGCAATGCGGGGCCTTCATTCCTGTATGACCACGGCTAGCTGACGAGCAATAGCACCTGCCTTCTTGAGAAAAGGTTTGTCTTCAGGGCACCTGGGTGGCTCAGTGGGTTAAGTCTCAGCCTTCAGCTCAGGTCATGGTCTCAGGTTCCTCAGATTGAGCCCCACATTGGGCTCTTTGCCTAGTAAGGAGCCTATTTCCCCCTCTCCCTCTGCCTGCCTCTCTACCTACTTGTGACCTCTCTCTGTCAAATAAATAAATATAATCATAAAATAAAAATAGGTTTATCTTCTCCAGGGTGTCCGGGCCCCACTATTCACTCCTGGATGAATGAGCATGCACTTAGCTCACTTCACTTCACTTGCTTGAAGGCACTGAGCAAGTATTGAATGGTATGACTTCCCCTCTATATCCACAGATTTCCAATATGCCTCTAGATGATCACAATGCCCTGTGAAGTTAATGATGCCTAAGCTCAGAGGCCCCTCATTAGCACAAATCCTTACAATTGCCCTATACCTAATTTTATATATTTAGAAGGTCTTCTAAGTTTCAGTAAGTTTCAGCCCCATACCACCTTGATCTGCCTCTGCTATCTCTAAAATATTGTCAAACCAAAAGGAAATTCAATCATGAGAAAAAACCAACACCAAAACCCATACATGCTGAAAAATTTCTGCCACTCCTAATTAATGGATATTTGATGGAAAACAACTGGGGATGGTGGATATCTGCTATCGTTGGGCATTATTTCTGACTGGGTATGGAAAATTAATTGATAAAATGACAGAGTGCCTTTACTCTTAGAACGCTTGTTAAAATCTGGGGGATTGCTTGCAGCCAAAAGTAATTGAAATTGTGATCAAAAGTTACATCCAGACCACTTGGTATAGTGTATGATGCTCCGATTTTAGGAGGGCAGAACTAACTTGTGAATTAAAGCCTTGCAAGAAAACCCTGATTCTGGAAAAAGGAATACAAAGTCTTAACCCCTACGTCTCTTGCTCCCAGACCTCTACTTTCAGGAAACGAGTTAAGTAGAATCTTTCAGAGTCTTGAGAAAATTTTTCCAGACCAAAAATGTCTCTTGTGAACAGACCCTTAGATCATGTTCTTAAGAGATGGTGGTGGTGAGTTAGGGACAGTCATGAGGGTCTCTGCAGGAGCTGCAAGCAGCAAGAATGAATAGCCTGCCCGAATTGAAATGCAAGGGGAATTCTCAGAAAGGCTCAGCCTAGGTTGGGCTCCACAGCATTTGGAAATCCAGCCAAAGCAGTAAGAAGCCAAAAGAAAGGCAAAACTGATACACAACAGTGAGTAACATATCATACTCTACACCAGCAGTTCAACAAACCATAAGCCACAGACCACTAGCCCCTTTTACTACCTGGGCTAGGCCCATACGTAGGGGGTTCAAAAATATAATAATTATCTATCAGCTATTCTGTAGACTTCCTAGAGCATCCAATAGTGACTACTTGGAGTTGAACCTTTCTTAAAGCAACTACTAAACATCATCATTTTAAAGGGATGGGGGGCAAGAGAAATATGAAAAGGCAAAGAACAGGGACTTTAGTCTTGTACTCAGATGCTGGCACTGCCACTTAAGACCCAGCTGACTTGGTGTAAGGCAACTTTTCTGAATAACAGTTGCTTCATATGCGAATGGAGGTAAGATTATTTTGAAGCTAAGACATTCACTGAGGACCAAATGAGTTTACTTTTGTTCTCACAGAGTGGCATGTCAGGAAACATTTAATAATACTTTTGTCCCTTTTTTTCATTAGCAGCATCAATGCACTGGGTCACTGAAGTAAGAGTAATAAAAGGAAAAAAGCCCGCTATATCAGATAACCATTGTTGTATGACAATCTGCTCCAAAGCACAGTGGTTTGAAATAGTACACATTTATTGTTATCCAGGAATATGTGAGTGGTTCCACCTGTCTGGGCCAAGATTCGTTGATCTTTAATAATAGAATCCTGTGTCTCTGGTCAGCTGGGTCAGAGGCTGGGTGTTCTAGGAAAGATATCACTTATATGTTTAGTGGTTATTTGGCTGGCTTTTGGCTATGGCAAGGATAGGGACTGGTTATGTATCTCTTATCACCTACTAGGCTAGCCTGGGCTTGTTGCCATGACATCTGAGCAGGGTTCAAAAACACAATGCAAAAAGAGGCAAAGCCTTCTGAGAGCCAGATCGGAAACTGGCACATTGTCAATTTCTGCCACATACTCATGGTCAAAGCAACTCACAAGGGCAGTTCATATTCAAGCAGCAGGGGAAATCCTATTTCTTATTAAGAGTTGCTATCAAAGATGTTGGCCAGGTTGCAGAGAAAGGGGAACTCTCTTATACTGTTGGTAGGAATGCAAGTTGGTACAGTCACTCTGGAAAACAGTATGGAGGTTTCTCAAGAAGTTAAAAATAGAGCTACCCTATCACCCAGCAATTGCACTAGTAGGTATTTACCCCAAAGATACAAATGTAGTGATCCAAAGGGGACCCTGCACTCCAATGTTTATAGAAGTAATGTCCAGAAGAGTGAAACTTGGAAAGAGCCCAAGAGTCCATCAACAGAAGAATAGATAAAGAAAATGTGGTGTATATATACATATATATGTATATATATATATATATATATATATATATATATATACATATACATGTATACATATGGAATATTACTCAGCCATCAAAAAAAATGAAAACTTGCCATTCGCAACTATGTGGATGGAATTAGAGGGTATTATACTAAGCAAAATCAGTCAATCAGAGAAAGACAATTAAATGATTTCATTCATATGTGAGATTTAAGAGGCCAAACAGAGGAGCATAGGGGAAGGGAGGGAAAAATAAAGCAAGGTGAAATCAGAGAGAGAGACAAACCATAAGAGATGATTAATCACAGGAAACAAACTGAGGGTTGCTGGAAGGGAGGGGGATGGTTGAATGGGAGTAACTGATTAACAGACATTAAAGAGGGCACATGATGCAAAAAGCACAGGTGTTACATGCAACTGATGAATCACTGACCTCTCCTTCTGAAACTAATAATACATTATATGTTAGTTAGTTGAATTTAAATTGAAAAAAAGTTGTTGTCAAATTGTACTGCATAGGGCATGGATATAGGAGGCATAAAAAATTAAGATCATAACCAATCTACCACATCTCCTTCTTCTGAAAAAAAAAAAAAAAAGAGAGAGAGAGAGAAAAGAAAGGGAGAACAATATTTGTCCATGTTTATGGTAAAGATAAAATGAGACAAAGTATTTAAAAGGTCAAGAGCAATGGCACATCCTAGGCACCTAATACAGCTTTTGCTATGTGGATCAATCTTATGCACTAGAATTCAATCAAACATTTTCTTCACAGCTTGTGTTTTTCTTTCAAAGAAAAGCTAAACTCCAAATAGATTTAATTCTGGCTGAAAAACAAATTATATGTACATTATATTCTTTACATCTAGTTTAGAAATGATGAATATTATCTGCGTAGGCAGCTCAAAAATAGGATGTGTTTCCGTTGTGAGTTGAATGAATTTGCATCTTTTCTGTGATGTGTTAAATAGAGAAGCAAGCTATAAATGCCAAGTGAGGGTTGTGCTGTCACTTGCTATGAAGGATCTGCTCAGTGGCTGAAGCCACATGCCTGGAGGTGTTGGTGTAACTCTGCATGAGCACAGTCCTTGGAGGCTAGAGATAAAGGCTGGTAAGTATTACAGCATAATGGAGAGCCTAGGTATATTTAAGAGTACTAAAGAATTTTACACAAGTGGTGGTCAAGTTATAAGGATAAACAGATCTCTTCAGAAAAGGTTAAGAAGCAAAAGACTATACTTACCCATGCACGAAAAGTGTTGTACCAAATACAATGAGTATCTTGACTTACATACTGAGAGCTGAAAAATGCTATTTACGGGAGCAGAAAATTGCAGAAGGCACATTGCATGAAGGACTATGTACAAATACCGGGACACAGAAAATGCAACTAGAAAGGAAGGGAATCACTGGTCATTCCTGTTGTTTATTATCTGATGGATTAGAGATGACGAGCAAGATAATGCAGGTTTAAGGCAAAAAGTATTAGCTAGTTTTCTAACTTTTAGACTGGAAACTTTATTCTAAGGTAGGAAGTGCTTAGGTAATAATTAGATACCAAATGGGTCTACAGAAGGGCGACATAAATAAATAATATAAGGAGTTCTGTCTTCTAACAACCAACAAAAAAGATCGATGAATGCCATATTACAGAGTCCTGTCCTAAAATAATTCAAAGAAAAAAAAAAAAAAAACCTTTAATGAGTGCAATGAAGGAATCTTTGATCTGGCACCTGTCAAGAATATTAAGTAGTAAAAGCAAAACAGCATCTCTACTGGAGAGTATATTCTACAAAAAATTCACAAATCTTTCGCTTAGTTAACAAATTATCTCTCAGCAACAGTATTTTGCAACTAAATAGTGTTTTGTAAAATAATGATTTTTATCCCAAAACATAAAGAAATCATTTTCTTTCGGTGTTGCTAGAAAAATATATGGAGAAATGAAAGTTTTAGAAAATATGTTATCACATAATGTTATTTTTAGAATGATTCCTTAAAACAGTATGGGGTTCCTCAAGAAGTTAAAAATAGAACTAGCCAATGATTCAGAAATTGCACTACTAGCTATTTACCCAAGGGATATAAAAATACTGATTCAGAGGGATGCATGCACAGTGATGCATAGAGCAGTATCATCAACAGTAGCCAAATTTTGGAAAGAGCCCAGATGTCCATCAATCTATGAATGGATAAAGAAGATATGGTATATGTATATGGAGTATTACTCAGACATAAAAAAGAATGAAATCTTGCCATTTGCAATGAGATGGCTGGAGCTAGAGAGTATTTTGCTAAGCAAAATAAGTCATTCAGTGGACAGATACCATATGGTTTCACTCATATGTGGAATTTAAGAAACAAAACAAATGAGCACAGGGAGAAAAAGAAAAAGAGAGAGGCAAAGCAAGGAAAAGACTTAACTACAGAGAACAAACTGATGATTGCTGGACAAGAGCGGGGAGGTGGATGGGGGAAATAGGTCAAGGGATTAAGGGGTGCAATTGTGATCATGGGCAGCAGGTGATGTATCTAAGTGATGAATCACTAAATTCTACACTTGAAACTAATATTTCATTGCATGTTAACTAACTAGAATTTAAATAAAAACTTGGGGGGGAATCACTCCTTAGATAAGATACTTGATATAAGTATCATCAACGGACATTTGTTGACTGACAATTCCAGTAAGTGTGTTTTTATGGGCCAGGACCATTGCTAAGTACTTTATAAACATTGTCACACCCATGCAACAATCTTAGGATGTAGGTACTATTATTACTGGTTAGGAAACTGAGGCCCACAGAGGTAAGCAACTCACCACAAATGGTACAGTTACTAAGTGGTAAGGATGGGAATCTAAACCATGCATTTGGAATCCACATTAACCACTACCTTCCTTTCCTCAGGTGAAGTAATAATGAACACTGAAGAAGTAATACACATTTTCTAAAGAACCTCAGAATCCAAGTCAAAATATCAAAATCGGTTTCCATTTCTGAAAATTACTTTATATTTTCGTATTTTATCAAAGCATTGTTTCTGGGTAAATATAGGGCATAATTCTGAGTTCTTCAGTCCCATTCAATTTGCTTAAGAATCTCTTTTCTTTGACTATCCTGATGGTTTATATTTTAAAGATCTTAAACTGTGTTAAAGATAGTAGAATATGGAACAACTAAAATTAGAATCAATGGGTAGAAGTTGCAGGAAGAAAACTGAATGTTCCAAAGTACTTGAAAATGCTCTGAGTTACAACAGGATATAACACTCACCCAGGAAGTATTCAAGACAAGGTTAGCTGCTCAGAAGGAATGCTGCAGGTGAAGGGATATTCAACAACAGTTGGGGAGGGGAGGATTAAATGGTCTACCTTCCAACCTAGAGTGTCCAGTAATTAGATCTACTCACTACAATTTGAAATAATTTTGTTTGCAAAAAAAAAAAAACAAAAAACAAAAAAAACAAAAACCCAAAACCTCTGACCTGTTCAAAAGTCATAGCCTGTATGAAAACTAAATAGAGCAGTTCCATCTGACACTTTCCTCCAGCAGAGCGTCTCACATGGAATAGATATTCCATAAATGCCTATTACTATATTGACCATAGTTGGTACAATTACACAGACTACATGGTTTTTCAAAATAGCTATTACAGACATTTATTCTCACAGTTCAGATTAAATAAACTGCAAGGCTTTCAGAAACCTCAGCTACAATAGCTGGTATAATCTGATATCATAATCAGAACTCCATGTTATTCTCTGCATCCTTTTTCCTGTATTTCCTAACAATCATGGCAGTGGTTATTTCCCACTATATGAGATTAGTCACTGATGTTTAATCAGTGAAAGGATCATAATTAATCAAAGCATCCATTTAGAAGAATTTGCCAGTGGTTGGGAAGACTTTTTAGCCTTCTGACAAATCTTATCTTGGAACACTGCTGTAAGCAGATTAAATAAATTGGGCTTTTTCAATACAAAACGTAATTCTGTAACTTCAATTACTTACAAAGTTTCCCAGAATTCTGAACTAGGACATATATATTCCACTCTCTATTTCAAGAACATATAATCAGTCTTTGAAGTAAAACCAAAAAAAAAAAAAAAAAAAAAAAAAAAAAAATCCTTTGAAGAAAAAAAAAGTCCAAACCAAAACTTAACAGCTTTAAGTTCATTCAACACAAAGAACTATTTTAATATCACTCTCTCATCAGGGGACTCATAAGTATCCATAAATACCCATCCTTCACTACCATCTGAAGATCCACAGAAGACAGCCATCTAGAAGGGGTCATGACAAGGCTACCTTAGGAGGCTTGCAAGTTCATCTTTGTCAGGTTGAAATTGAGTCTATCAGGCCCAAGTTGGAATCTCTGCTCTGCTTCTTAGCAAGTGTGTTACCTACAACTGCAAAATGTTTTGAAGCAAAGCAGCTCTTGCGGTCAGGTTGTTGAGTGGATCAACTGAATTAAATCTTGAAAAGCACTCAACAGTGCTTGGCACATGGAAAATATGGCCCAAAATATTCAACAGTTTTTCACTACATACTGTGAGCAAGAGCCCTTCATCAATGTCTCAGGAAATTCGAAAGGATGTGGATTGAGTTATATTCTGCCATATGAACTGATCCCAAGAAAACCTTGTCCCACTTTACATTTCTCCACTTATCATCTGACATTTCAGCCCGTTTTCCCCATTTCCAAAGAGATTCTTCTCACCTAGACGGATCTAGAAGGGAGTTGATGATGGGCGTAAGGGAAAATAAAGGTTCAGTCTGTCCTATTTTTTATTGTATCTCTGTCCCGACTGAGTCTCTAATGGTAGATACATGTCATTATACCTTTGTCCAAATTCAGAATGTACAACACCAAGGATGTAAACTGCAGACACTGGGCAGTAATTATTAAGAAATATACCACTCTGGTGGGAGCCTTTATTTTTTTTTTAAGATTTTTTAATTTATTCATTTGACACAGGGATCACAAGTAGGCAGAAGTGCAGGGAGAGGGAGAAGAAGGCTCCCTGCTGAGCAAGGATCCCAATGTGGCGCTCCATCCCAGGACCCGGGGATCACAATCTGAGCCAAAGGCAGACACACAACTGACTGAGCCACCCAGGCACCCCGTGGTGGGAGTTTTTAATCCCTGGGGAGGCTAGACATGTGTGGAGCAGAGGTTATATGGGAAATCCCTGGATCTCTCTCTCAATCTGTACATTCCTTAAACTGTGCTAACAATGTTTTAAATAAATGAAGCATTAATAAAAGAATAATAACTTTAAAAAAGCTCAGTCTAACCTTTTAAAAAGTTGACCTACATTTTGGGAAAAAGTGATCTATATTTTGAGTCAATCCAGAGCCAACACTGTGAATTTGATTTTTTTTTTTTAAACAACATTTGAGTAAGAAAAGATGTTGGAAAAGAGTTTTCCCATATACAGGAGAAAGCTGTCTCATGCCTCCATACTACTCACAGGTGCTACTTCCCCTGTCTGTTAACATCCCTTCCCTTCATTTGTCAAAACTGCTACCCGTGCATCAAAAGACATTCAGATGTTGCCATATCCGTGGAGTATTTCCTTTCCTGATTCTTCATAGTTAATCACTTATTTCTCTGTCCTACTTGATTATCCTTGACATACTTCTGTTCAGTGAGCTGCACATAGTTATTTGCTCACATCCCCGTTCTTCAGCAGCTCCCATGGATGAGACTCCTTGCCCCTTATCATTATCTCCTGTGGTGCCTAACATAAACCGGGTCTTGATACGTGTTGAACTGAGGACCCATGGGAGGGTGGTAGCTAAGGGGGCAGATTTAGAGCTGGACTGCCTGCTTGAATCCAGATCTGCCTCTTCCTAATCAGGGGTCTCTGGGCAATTATTCAAACATTAAATGCCTTAGTTTTCTTATATGTAAATAGATAATCATATAATGTGTTATAGAGATGTTGTGAGAATTTAAAAAATCAGTACATGGAAATTCTGTAGTATTCTGTAAATGCCTGGTGTGATGACTGTCACTGTTATTGGTGGTTATAGTGATCTGTCCATAGATTTGTCATGTCATCACTCCAGGAACATCCCAGCAAAGATAATTTCATTGGTCAGCGTTGGAACTCTATCAATATAAGCTGTTTTTGAGAGAAAAATCATATACTCCCAATTAAAAAAAATTCAGATAAAAATATTATAGAATGCCATCTATTCATATGTTGGAGATGGCCAATTGGATGAAATCCTAAAGTAATATATTTAAGTGCTGACATTGTACTATTAGACACCTTTGACTGGGTATCGAGTTTACTCAGGTAATCTTTGTAAGGCATATTCATAGGATGGATCATGGGGTGTATGCAACAAGAAAAATGACTGGTGTCTAGGAATCACTAACTCATATCCTGATTCACAGAGTGCTACTTCAGTGTTCAAGGCTCACAGCCTTCCATAGGAAACATGACAGAGCTGGTGCACAGAGCCCTCCTCTCTGCCTCTAGATGTCTTTCTGTCTTCTCTGTAACACACACATACACTCATGTACATACTGTTTTGTAATAGCTCCAAGTTTGGGAGTTTGAGCCTGTTGGGTGGGTAGTTTTTCAATGCTCCTGTGAATAAGTGAATGGATGGGTAGGTGTGAATGGTGTTTCTTGCGGTCCAGTTGAGGTGGTAATGGCCTATATCACTATTCCATCACTACAAGGCTCATAAATATACCATCAGGTCTTAACCCAATAGCTGATTCCCAGAAGTACTCCTACATGAACAACCCTGGTTTGCTCCATTATTTCTTCCCTGCAGCACACTTAATACTGTTTGTAAAAAATCCTTAACACATAAGTTTTCCAGGTCACTGTCAAGTCACACAATGCTGTTCAGGGGAAAAAAAAAAAATCATTCTTATACAAATAAAATCTCTCTGAAAGCTTTCTTCAAGTTACTGGCCTACATTCAACTTGTAATCTATGTCCAACTTTCTCCTTACCTTTCACACTGCTCTCATAAGTTCAGATGAATCTTGGAACATTTGCAGGAGAAGAATCAAAGTTATACCAAATGCTTCCCTTACTAAAAAATGAACCTTCACTCAGAATTAGACAGTAAGAAACACTCACTGGTATATACTTAATCATATGACTAGAATTCAAGTAACTTATACAAAATATCTACCTGTTGACCCTTGACGGTATGAAAACCCAGCATGATGTAATCCTGCCCACTTTTTTTTTTTTTAATATTTTACTAATTTATTTGACAGAGATCACAAGTAGGCAGAGAAGAAGGCAGAGATGTGGGGGGGAAGCAGGCTCCCTGCTGAGCAGACAGCCCCATGAGAGGCTCGATCCCAGGACCCTGAGATCATGACCTGAGCCGAAGGCAGAGGCTTTAACCCACTGAGCCACCTAGGTGCCCCCAGAAATGTGTATCTTAAGAGAGGGCAAGTGGTGCCTGCGTGGCTCAGTGGGTTAAAGCCTCTGCCTTCGGCTCAGGTCATGGTCTCAGGGTCCTGGATGGAGCTCAGCAGGGAGCCTGCTTCCCCCCCAACCTCTCTGCCTACTTTGATCTCTGCCTGTCAAATAAATAAATAAAATCTTAAAACAAAAAAGGAAAAAAAAGAAAAAAAAACAAAACAAAACATAAAAAAACATCTGACAACAGGGGTGCCAGGGTAGCATAGTCCATTAAGCATCCAACTCTTGGTTTTGGCTCAGGTTGTGATCTCAAGGTTGAGAGATTGAGCCCCATGTTGGGTTCTGCACTCATCATAGAGTCTATTTGAGACTCTCTCTCTCCCTCTTCCCCTGTTTCCTCTCTAAAATAAATGCGTAAATATTTTTTAAAATTCTGACAACTAGAAAAAAAAAATGTGTCTAATGTGAGCTGAGCTGGGGAAGGGAAGAACTTCATTTTATCTTTTCCATCATTATTCTGCTTTTTTTTCCTCTCCAGAGAGAATTTTGCATTAAAATCCATCTACTTTCCAATTTTTCTCAGACAGTATTCAGTCTCAAAAATTTTCCAACACCTAGATTCTACTAAATTAGGATAATTGATAAATAACTAGCATCTTCATGTGTAGCGAGAGGCAGTTTAACAAATATGTATAGAGTTGTTGGTTTCTATCCTAGTTCCAAGGTTGTAGATGTAAGACACTGGACATATTTCCTCAGTTATAAGAAAGAAATAATAAAATAGTCTACCTTATAGGGGTGTTATGAGTAGGAGGTGAATTAATACAAAGAAGTGCTTAAATTGGTGCCTTTACATAATCAATGCTCAAAAAGTTATCTAATGATAAAAATATTTCTGTGAGAGTAACCATTTGTCTTTCTCCTCTTCCTGTTTTATTGTCATAAGTATTGATATTACAAGGTAAACATAAGATCCATGAGTTTCCCCCACACCAACTCTTCAGCTGAAGCCAGAAAGATAAGGTCACTTTTAAGTGGTTCTTAATCAATCACAGTGGACATCAGGGAAAAGTACTCAAGTCCACTTTTTCTTACTCCATGACTCTTACCATTGCATGACACCATGAGGTATTACAAGAAAAAGTCTGATTTTTTTCCTTTTGTATAAAAATAAATATTCACTACAATGTCAACACTTGTCATATTATTTAATAAAACTACTAATATCTTAGCTAATTAATAGGTAGCTAATGATATCTTCATAACATCATTCTCAAAGCTACTATCCTTTCCCATTCTAGACATCTAAAATGTAGGTACCAACACTATCCACACTGAGAAAGGCAAGGAATGGAAATGGTAAGTAATGTATCTGATATCACATTCATGGGAATAGACCCATGGTTAAAACCTTGTACACTTAATTCCAAATTCCATATACCTCTATCAAAAAGGACTCTACCATGAGAATGAAGAATATGGCTCTAGAGGCCTCCTCTGTATTCTTGTGTGCCAAATATCTATTTCCATGTCTTTTGACAGCCCCTCAGATTTTGATTTGGGAAGTTGTTCTTCTCCCACTGGGCACATTACTAGTGGGGCTGCTGTACAAGATTCTCTCATAATTCCCCCAATCCTAGACAAAGGATGAAAACATGAACCAAGCTAGGGGAATAATTCATTTTTGTTCTAGAATTTGATTCTCCTTTCAAACAAATTTGTAGTAAATTCTCAGAGATTCCTTAAGCAACAGCCCGAGATTGAATTCCTAACGATGCTGTGTCCTGAAATTCCTGAATACTGTTTTCCCACCTAGTTTCTTGTATTTTATTTCTGGCCCCTATCCTAGTAGATTTGTGTTTTGTTAGTATTAGCCAAGAATAATATCTATTTCTTACTAGAAAATGGTTATAACTTACCCACAAACACAGGCATTCATCTTAAACGTAGTTGTACTGAACACCTCTTCTTTTGTTTTTCGGTATAATATCTAGCATTGACCCTTCCCGCCTTGTGATGTCAACAATTCCCCTCATCCATTCGTAAACCACGTGCCTCAGTTTGGGTTGGCCTCACCCACAGTGCTAAGATTGGGGAACCTTAGCACTAAAATCACCTCATCACAGTCACATGCTCAGTGATGGATTCATCACATAAATTTTTTCTGTGAAACAAATTGTGAAGGAATGCCTTTCAGGTTGCTGTGAGAGAATCAGTGACTCAGTGAATATTTTCATACTAAAGTAGGTGGTAGATTGTGGAGAAAACCTAATTCTGAAAGTTTTTAAGCCCAAGAACACAATTATCCCTAAAGCTAAGAACTGTCCTGAACTTTTGAATCATCTAAGCCACTATGTTGCTTATCTCTCTGGTTTGGGGAGTCGTATTTCTGTCAGTTGCAATTAAAAATGTCTGATCTAATATGACAACCAGTGAAAATTCCTCTCACAATTTTGTTCTGATGCTAACATGTGATAGTAAAGCTGTCTCTTCATGCCTTTTAGAACTCTAATTTAAAAAAAAAAAAAAACTCCTACTTGTTTATTTCTTATTGTATTTTTTTTTTCACTTTGATAAATATTTTATTTTTGCCATTTCATTTTAACACTAAGAGCCGCATGGGGAAGGTAATGTTATTTTTCCATTTTGCAGATGGGGAAATCAAAGGAGGGGAAAAGTTTAGTACTTTATCCAAAGTCATACTGAAAGGTAGGCAGAGGACAAAATTCTAGGTTTCTAAGAATTCACTGCTTTACCTTCTTTGCGAAAATATTGTGAATTTATTGAAAAAAGAGATGTTAAACACAGTCATATAGGTACTACAAAGGCAATAGTTACTCTACTATCTGCTAGAACTCTAAAAACCATGTTGTACAGAGTTGCCCAATTATTCTAGAATAAATGATTGACCCTTATTTTCTAAATGTCTAAACTGTAAACTTTCATTCAATATGGATGAATATGAATTCAATATGTATCCTTGTAATTTCTCACAGATTCATAAAAAAATGGTAAAATTACAAATGGTAAAAGGCAATCCAAAAAGAAATTATACCTAATACAAGAAAAGATTGATATATGACCAAGTAAGACTTCTACAGTTAAATAGGCAGAATACTGCAATTATTAAAATAATTTAAATAAAAATTATACCACATATTCCAGTTGAAATCCATTTTCTTCTAATCTGTAGGTGACTCTTTAACCTCTATCAAGTCTTAGCTAAATCAGAATGCCCTTGAGAATGCTCTCTGAATATGCTTAATAGTAAGTGAAATTTATTTATGGAAGCAAATTAGAGTAATGCCACTTTTAAGCTTTGTATGATTTGATCCTGAAACAAATGTTTGTGATGAAATAATAAAAACCCTTAAAATAGAGTTTTATTATCATGCAAATTCCCTGGGAGCTGACTATGGAGTATCACACAACATGAGGACTTTCACAGTTACAAAGTAGATAAATGAGAGAATCAATTGAACATAATAAAAAATAGGGCAGAAAGCTTGTTTTGTACAATTTCAAATAGAATATTCACTTTTCAGATTATCTTATTCAGTAGACACACACTGAATAATCCATACCCTTGAATAATTCCCTCCCTGAGTGCAGGTAAATCCTCTGACTTGCTTCTAATTGATAGAATATGACAAAGTTAATGGGATATTGCTCCTGTTATTATGCTATGTCAAGTAGGGCCCCATCTTAGCCAAATGGGTTGAGAAAATTTTTCACTGTCCTTGAAAAAGCAACAACTAAACAGAGGACAAAATGGCAAAAACCTATGGAAGGCCTCCAGGACCTAGGGTTGGCCTCTAGCCCCACCGTAAGAAGCTGACACACTGAGTCATACGGCCACAAGAAAATGAATTCTAGCATCAAACTGAGCCTGGAAGTAGATCTCCCCCTCCCCGGCCCCTTAAGCCTCAGATGACACTGTAAAGGAAGCTGATACAGTAATTGCAGACTTGTAGTGTTGCCCTGACTTCTAACCTGTAAAAACTGTGACATAATAAATGAGTACTGTTTTGGGTTGGTAAGTTTGTGGTAATTTGCGATACAATAAGAGAAGGATCAATATACTTTCTACTCTGATATTCATGTTCTCCTATATTTTTGATGAATCTCAGGACCTGTCATATAATAGATACACAGTAAATATTTATTGATGATAGATGTGAAAGTGATTTTTTTTTTTTAAATCCAGAACTGGGATTACTGCCCTTACCAATAGAAGACATGGACAGTCTTTCGAAAAAGGCCATGCAGATCTGAAGATGTGATATGAAGCTTCTAAATATTTCACAAGTGATTTTGTTATTCTCATAGACACCCAAATAAGTAGTCATTATATGTGGAATATCAGATGAGGCTGATATTCCAGGTACCACTTATAAACCAGCATTTGGGTTTCAGAAATTGAAAATCTCTCCTAAAATAGTTTATGAGATATCACTAACTTGCAAATGAAATGAACTGAGAAAATTAAAGTCCTCAAAGACCAAAATGTAAGGAAACTGAACAATTCCTAAAGCCATATATATGAAAAATTCTTGAGTGTAGATGCAGAGATCTTGCCAATTAATTAGTGAGATTAATAACAACAAAAAGTCACCCATATATATATTTCAGTCAATATACAAATTTTAAGAACAAATATCTAGATAGAAAAACAATATGGAAAAAAGGGGGGGGGGATGCTGCTTCCTCTCCAGCATGTTTAGTAATGTGAATAAAATTATGAAAAAGAAAATGTATGATTCCAAAATTCACTACCAATATGCTGTCATTTACGTTGATGGTAAGAGATAAATACTCTTACATATACAAGTGCCAAGAAAACAAACTGGATAAAATTACTGAAAGACTGGCTTTGAACAAAGAAATAGTTTAAAAATAAAACTAATCCTAATTAACACTTGTGAAATGCAATGCAAATCTCAAGATCACACCAATAAATCTCAGATAAGATGGTGTGTAAAGGAAAACTGAGATTGAGCTAATCTCACTGCCTGCTGTATTAATTTTGCTGTTACCACCATGACAGACTCACAAATGTAGTGGTTTAAAACAATATGCATTTATTATATCACGGTTCTGTTAGTTAGGCGGGTGTTAGAAGGCTGACGGGTTCAGTGCTTCTCTACTTTGAGTCTCACAGGCTGAAATCAATGTGTCAGCATGGCTGCATTCGTTTCTGAGGTGTCTGGGAGGGATTCTACTTGAAGCTCAATCAGGCTCTTGGCAGGATTCAGTTAAGATCAAGGTCCTGTTTCCCTGCTGGTGTCAGGAGTCATTCTCAATTTCTGGGGCTTCCTGTATTTCTTACAATCCTCTCCTTCATTTTCAAAACCAATCATATGGGATGTGTTTCCCCACTTGAAATCTCTTGCTTCATCTTCTCTCCTTCTTCCAAACTCATCTCTCTAATTCTTTTGCCTTCCTCCTCTACTTCTAGGGGCTCAGGTGATTACACAGGACCTGCTCTGATAATCTAGAATAATCTATTTTAATATTTTATGACATCTGCAAAATCTCTTTATAGCACTACATAGATTATTGCTTGATTGAATAACCAGGAGATGGGAATCTTTGAAATTCTTTGACTTTTTTGAAATTTTGCCTACCATACTTGGCAAAGGAAACATTCAGAAATACTGTCATATTGTTGGTGATGACTCATAAATACAACTTCAAATAAGATTATTTTTAAACTGAGAGTTAATTATTAGGGAATGTAAAAATAGGATGTATCTCCTCCAAGTCACTAAAGAGGAATGAGAAAAGAAAACTTAAGTAGCAAAATATATAAAGCAAAGAAAAGTGGAAGGAAGAAAAGAAGTAAAATAAAAGACTAGAAAGAAATAAATTTAAGAATTACATTAGTAAAAAAATTACATTAATAAAAGCAAAATGTGAAAATAAATGCAAAGAAAAGAGAAAAAAACAAAAAACCCTATAGATGTATTAGGTGAAAATGTAGAAGATTGTCCATATAACCTGAGAGTGGGAAGTCCTTATGATTATAAGATGTGGAATCTATGAAAGAAGAGATTGGCTAGGCCAATTAAATAAAAAATATTTCCAAACACCAAGAAGCAACAAAGTCAAAAAACAACAAAGCAGAAACTACTTGTTGCATGGCTTCTCTAAATCAAAGAAAAAGAACAACCCAATGGAAAAATAAGCACAAGATCTTGGGGCACCTGGGTGACCCACTCAGTTAAGTGTCTGTCCCTGGCTCAAGTCATGATCCTGGGGTCCTGGGATGAAAGCCCACTTAGCAGAGACCCTGCTTCTCCCTCTCCTCCTTGCTTGTGTTCTTTCTTGCTCTCTGTCTTTCTCTCTCAAATAAATATATAAATAAACAAATAAAAGAAAAATCAGCAGATCTGGATTGAAAGTTGACAGAAAAACATACAAATATATATCGATATATATATATCGACATATATATATAGATATATATTTGTATATATCTATATATATATGTCGATATATATATATCGATATATATATCTTTTTTAAAAAACTGAACCGGTTTCGATTATATCATAAGAAGGAAAAACAAAATTATCACACTGATGGATAATGACTGCATTTATCATGGTAAGCAGTAATGTACAGAACTGTTTAATCACTGGGTTGTATACCTGCAACTAATATAATACTGTGTGTTACAATTCAATAATAAATTTTAAAAAGGGAAAAAATACAATGAGATTTTATTTTATTTTATTTTAATTTTTTTGAGATTTTATTATTTTTTTATTTTTTTATTTTTTATTTTATTTTTTTATTAATTTTTTATTTTTTATTATTTATTTATTTATTTATTTTTTGCTCTGTATTTTTTTTTATTTTAATTTTTTATTTTTTATAAACATATATTTTTATCCCCAGGGGTACAGGTCTGTGAATCACCAGGTTCACACACTTCACAGCACTCACCAAAGCACATACCCTCCCCAATGTCCATAACCCCACCCCCTTCTCCCAAACCCCCTCCCCCCAGCAACCCTCAGTTTGTTTTGTGAGATTAAGAGTCACTTATGGTTTGTCTCCCTCCCAATCCCATCTTGTTTCATTGATTCTTCTCCTACCCACTTGAGCCCCCATGTTGCATCACCACTTCCTCATATCAGGGAGATCATATGATAGTTGTCTTTCTCTGCTTGACTTATTTCGCTAAGCATGATACGCTCTAGTTCCATCCATGTTGTCGCAAATGGCAAGATTTCATTTCTTTTGATGGCTGCGTAGTATTCCATTGTGTATATATATTTTTAATCAGAGTAGCAACATAGAGAATCTCTGGTAAATATTTTGTAAAGGAAACTTCTCTTAAACTGCTAGTGGAAGTTTAGATGGATATAACCTCAATGTAGCGGAGATTGGGTAATGTCTCCCTTTTTTTAAAAAACAACTTTAGAATCCTGGACTGACAGAAAAATTGTGAAGACAACTAATGAGACCTCACACTTACTTTCCCCAGTTATTAGCATCTAGGATTACTATGGTACATTTGTCACAATTAATAAGCTAATGTTGATATAGTATTAAAATTCCTACATTATTAAGTTTTGGGGGTTTGTTTTTCCTAACGTCCCTTGTCTGTTCCAGAATCCATCTAGGTAACAATTTTACGGTTAGTTATCATGCCTCCTTAGGCTCCTCCTGGCTATGGCATTTTCTTAAAATTTTCCTTTTTTTTTTATGACTTTGGAAAGTTTGAAGAGTACAGTCAGGTATTTTGTAGAATGTTCCTCAATTAAGATTTTTTTTCTTGTTTTTCTCATGATTCATCTCAATCTGTGTTTTTGAGAGGAAGAGCTTGGAAGTAAATTGTCAGTCTCACCAAATCATATCAAGATTACATACTATCAGCATAAATTACTACTATCGATGTTTGCCTTGATCACCTGATTGATGTAGTGTTTGTCAGGTTTCTCCATTGCAAGTTAGTCTCCCCCTTCCACAGTATACCTTTTGAAAGGAAATCACTCTAAGCAGCCCATATTTAAGGAATGGCAAATGATGTTCTATCTCCTTGAAAGTGGAGTATCTATAGAAATTATTTGCATTTCTTTCATATGGGGGCTTTGTCTATCCTTCTCATTTATTTATTTACTTATTTAGTAACTTATTTATATGAGTATGGACTCATGGATATTTATTTTATACTTTAGGTTATTATCTGATACTATATTATTCTGTTGCTTCAAAACATTTTTAGCTTTGGCCATTATGAACTCTTAGTTGGTTCTTCGGTCACATTGATTTACTTTCATCATCATGGCTGGATTTTTTGTTGTTTTGTTTTGTTTTTGTTTTTGTTTTTAATTCTCTACTTTCTAGAACTATAAGATTTGCAGAGTCATTTTTCTTATTTCCTCTCCCAAATATGAAATCAACCATTTCTCTAAGAAGCCCTGATTCTTTTTACTGGGGAATAGAATAGAAGTCAAGATCTTGGTGCCGACCATACTTGTTGACACTAAGACGTAATTGCTAACAGGCCCTCTCTGCTATCAGAGCAACAAAATATATGTGTACACTAACCCATGTATATATAAATATCTATCAATATTTCTATATGTGTATGTACATACCTACTGTAAACTAAATAGGAATTCATCCTGATGCCTCCATATCTAATCCATTACCACACAACATTATAGCCTCCTTCCACTGTTTACTATAACCTATCCTACCAGTTAAGACAGTGTCTTTGAAACAAAAAGATACATCCAACACTTTTAGTTATACAGACCAGCTCATACAACTACAAAATAACATAAATACAAATACATTCATTTCAGCACAACTTAGAAGTCAAGATATGAAAATAATTAAACCATCAACTGATGACTGATTAAATAAATTTATTCCATAGGTGGATTTTATGTAGGTACTGTATAGTCTGACCGGAAAAGATCCCCAAGTGATAATTTTTAATAAATTAATAAATAAAAGAATGAGTGAATAAATGAATAAACAGATAAGTGGGTAAAAGATGAATCACAGAAATGAAGAAAAAAATCACTGAACATTATCAGAAAAATTTATTTATATGTAAGAGAAACCTTTTAACTGAGGAAGGAAATTCAAGAGCTGGAAAAAAAAAAATAAAGTTTCTCCTCAATCTGTATGCAATAATTAATCTCAGAAGGATTAAACCTTTTCAGGGAAATTAAAAACTTATGTGACCATATTATGTTTAATGATCAATGTACAACACAATTTATAGAACTAATGCTAAAAATACCACATAATTAATAGCCTAGCATAAACACCATTAATTTATTTTAAGGACAAAAATTGCAAGTATAATGTGAATAGAAAAAAGGTACTTTGAAAAACAATTTTAAATGTGTAATGCACATGACAAATCAGTAACTATAATATTCAAAGAAAGCTTACAGTTGATATGAAAAGACAACACAATAGAAATGAAGATAGAAAGTATGAATAGGCAACTAATAGAAGAGCTCATTTAAATGGTCATACATATTTGAAAAGATTCTCTACTTTCCAAAGTAATCAGGAAAATGCATTAAATCTACATGTGCCTCTATCCAGAAACCAAAATATTGATAATTTCTCTTAATCTTATATATATTATTTGATCTTTCCTCACAACAATTATGTATTACTTACCTAATCATACAAGCAAAAGTATTTTTATTAAAAAAAATAGAAATAGAATAAAATGTGGGAAGAGGCAATTCAAAGAAGAAAAATAAAGCAAACTAAAAATAAACATATAAAAATTTTTAATTTTACTAGAGAGCAAAGTATCATTAAATAAGGCAGTATCTTCAACCACCTAAGAAATTTCCAGTGATGAAAAATATTGATAATGCTGTACTATTTAGATTCTAAGTTGGTAAGGACTGTCTGTAGGGATTTGAAAATATTTATCAAATATTTAAAAGTACATTTTTTAAAATTTTTTAATTTTTTAAAATATTCTGTTTATTTATTTATTTGAAAGAGAGGGAGAGAGAGAGCACAAGTAGGGTGGAAAGGCAGAGGGAGAGGGAAAAGCAGACTCCCCACAGAGCAAGAGCTCCACTCAGAGCTCTATCCTAGGATCCTAAGACCATGACCTGAGCCGAAGTCATATACATATACATATACATATTTTTTAATCAACAACTGAACTGCTAGAAACTTATTCTAAGGAAATAATCTGGGATTTCTGGGGGTTTGGCTGTAAAATTGCTACAGTGTTAGTCACACCACCCGTTGTTATATGCTTACAACTATTCGTGACCCTGTGAGTTTATGAACAATAATTATCTCTTGAATTTAGTAATTTTAAAATATTTAAAATACTAAATATAAATATTGTCATAAAATATTTGTACCTTACAGATAATTTCTTACAGAAATTTTAAAGATTTCATAATGTGCATATATTTATTACTTTTCTAATTAGCATATATATGTGTGTGTAGGTGAGAAAAACTCATAAAACATGTTCATAAAACATGAACAATGGACCCTGGGTTATTATTTTCTCACAACTTTCTTTATTATTATTGAAATGTCTTTTAAATAAGTAAAAAGTAATATGGGCTTAGTGATTTGTAATTTTTTTCTTCAGATTCTAGGACTGGATAATCATTACTATTTAAAAAGTCAATAGTAAGAATCTGAACCAGAGTGGAAAAATCAATTGTAGGTAATAAAGCTGAAGAAGACAGCCAGGAACCCACAGGGAAACAGTAACAGCTCTACAGTTTGCCAGTTGAGTGGGAATTAGGTCAGTCAGCACACAGTTAAGTCGATCTGCCATTGGAGAGCAAAATTATAATTTGCTTGAATCCCATTATCAGGGTCACTGGTGGCCCATTTGTAATTCACTTGTAGTTCATCACATCCTTTCTCAATCTGGCCATCATAATCCCTCATTCCTCCCTCAAATTAGCTGCCTTCTGTTATGAAAGACATTTTGTCGTTTTGTTTATTTTCTCCTTTCTTTCGATTTCAGCAACAGTTAAGCCGACCTCAGAGGTACACCAGTTTGCCTAAAGATAGGAACCACTTTCTCAAGATGCAAAAACCAAATGATGTGATTATATAAATTACTAGAAATCTTTCCATTTGGCTGGTTACAGAGATGCCTGAATCAAATACCAAAGACAGGGGCGCCTGGGTGGCTCAGTGGGTTAAAGCCGCTGCCTTCGGCTCAGGTCATGATCCCAGGGTCCTGGGATCGAGCCCCGCATCCGGCTGTCTGCTCTGCAGGGAGCCTGCTTCCTCTCCTCCTCTCTCTCTGCCTGCTCTCGGCCTACTTGTGATCTCTGTCTGTCAAATAAATAAATAAAATCTTTAAAAATTTAAAAAAAAAAAAAATACCAAAGACAGATGCTTGCACTTACACAAATACCCTAAAATCTGTTGATGTAGCAAAGTTTAATATTGGCATATCCAACACTGTCTATAAAGCTGTCAGTTGGGTCACTTGTGTCTCTAATGAGAGCAAACCAGCAGAGAGGACAACACACACAAAACCAACCAAACCTTAAACATTCTTCAGATGTGCCCTTTCAACCTGAGATATAAAAATATTTCCTAAAAAATTTCTGCAGTAATAAAGAATAGATTTTTTCAGGAATTTTTAAAATTAGGTTTATTTATTCATTTGAGTGGGGAGGAGCTGGGAGAATAAGAGAGTCTTAAGCAGACTCTACACTGAGCGCTGAGCACGGAGTCCACTGAGGTTCTCAGTTTCATGACCCTGAGATCAGGACCTGAACCAAAATCAAGAGTTGGAAGTTTAACCCACAGCACCACCCAGGCACATCTATTTCAGGTATTCTTAGGAAAGCAGGGGCACTGATATCACTAATCTGCATATATAAGAATGTAGGCACAAAAGATTTATTATTTTCCAATTTTGAATAAGCATCTTAAAGCAATCTCCAATCATTATATATTATGTAGAAGAGAGACAATCTCCTCTTTTTACAGGGTTGGTAAAGATGGTATTATAATATTCTGTCATCAATTTTAGTGTGTAATTTTATTATTCTAAGGGAATAAAAATTACAATATATTACATTATATATTACATACAATATATTACTCAAAGCCTATCACAGACATGTTACATGCACACACACACACACACACATTTAATTGTTTCCTATTAATTAGCCATCAAGTATTCTCTATTACATTATCACAGGATAATAATGCAAAGACATGTTTTCTATAGAAAATTCACTCTTTGCTCTTCTCAGCTTCTAAATTATAAGAGTATAGGGATATGTCTACCTCTTTAATCAGGTATATTCCTTTGAAGATAAAGGGCTAGCAGACAGAGGTAAGTTTCCAAGGCATTTCTAAAACCCTTTGGAAATAAAACAGAATCAGACCTGGGAAAACATTCACCTTATTATTTTAAAAATATTAGAAAATTTTAAAACCTTTATGTAGGGGTGCCTAGGTGGCTCAGTGGGTTAAAGCCTCTGCCCTCGACTCAGGTCATGATCCCAGGGTTCTGGGATCAAGCCTCACATCAGGCTCTCTGCTGAGCAGGGAGCCTGCTTCCTCCTCTCTCTGACTGCCTCTCTGTCTACTTGTAATCTCTGTCTGTCAAATAAATAAATAAAATCTTTTAAAAAAATATAAAAACCTTTATGTAGAGCTAGGGCTAACTGTCTTTTAAAATGGTGAATATTTTAGCCATTCTGGCTGACCATTTGTATTCCTGTCCTCTGACATGGGATATCATTGCCAGGAGGGTTTCAAAGAGAAAGAGTTGGACAGGGATCACCAGCGAGACTCCAAGCATTCTCTCAGTTGGAAAGCTGAGCTTTGTCTAATTTTCCAAAAGCTGTGTTAAGGATAGTGACTCAGAAAAACGCATAATGTCCAGTTCTTCAAAACTTCATTCACAAGACGCTGGTCTAGCCTTTAAGGTTTATAACACACCTTCACACATATTTAACTTTCTAAATGCACATTACTAAACCTCTGAGGGTAGAAAAGAAATAATACTTCAAACACTGAAGGAGACTGAGGCACACGGATAAGTTCAGGGGTTTGCCCAAACTCATGAAGTAAGCATCACAATCAGAACACAGATTTCACTTTGGATTCCAAAACCTTTGTTCTTTCCAATAGGTGAAACAATTTTGAATGCTCAGAAACACTAAATTACAAGGGGTTGTAATCAGAGTTTCAGAGGATAAAGCTTAGGGAAATGTATTCTTCAGCAAACCCACCAAGTGATGCATGTATGCTACCAAGTACTTTACCATTTTATTAAATAATTTGCCCATTTTTGTGGAGGTCACTTTTTAAAGGTTGTAACAAATCCATAGTTTCATGAAACACAGAGGATACATTTTCTCACTATGAAAGAGGTTTAAATGGGAGACATATCATTATGTCGGCTTTCAGGTCTTTCTAAACACTAACCTCAGAAAAATCCTAGAGTGCATCAGGAATTCAATGTTACAACCTGGGTAACCTTCCTAGGAAAAGTCTGTAGATGGCTGAATAATAATGCCAAGAAAATAACAACAAGAGCAACAACAAAATCAAAGCCAAGATGATTTTTTCCAGTAACTAGCAAATCATACTTTTTTTTTTTTTTTCCTGTATGTATTTTTCAAAACTGGCAGGGTTTCCTTTCCTTCTAGTCCACCTCAGGAAGATTTATGAGATCTTTGAAATCTGGCTGAAGATGAAATATTTGGGGGATAATTAAATATTTAGAGGTATGAAGTTTGAAGTTCAAATATTTGTCTATGTGTGTAGAATAGTCTGTTACTTGTTTCATTCTACAAACATTTATATGCCAGGCAAGAAGTCACTAGAGATACAAAGAAAAATGTCCCATTACTGTATCCTCCAGAAATCCACAACATGGGGGAAAGACCTAAGACAATACAACAGAATGACCTGCAAGAGATGAGGTCATAAGAGCCAAGGCTTTATTTTGTTTGCTGCTCATTCTTCTCTAGGGTCTGGAATATCACCTGGGATAGACAGCAGCACAATAATTATCTGCTGAATTAAGAATCTGAAAAACAATGTTTTTTAATCCAATTATCAGATAGTTACTAAAAATAACTTTCTTACTTTCCTTTAGGCATATATTTGTGACCTCTATATTTATTGTACTGCCCCAGAAAAGACCTTCAGAATCTTCATTTAAATAGTTGCTGATGCTTTCAGTTATAAGTTTTCATCCTCAAGAATCATCACTGAGTACAGTTTCTTTTCCTCCTCTTCTGTCAATTAGCTAGGACAGACTCTATGGTCATCCCAAACTAACTTTGAATGATATTTTGCAGGTGAATATCATATCTTCAAATAGTGCCTTTTGTATAAAATATGGAATTGAGACACCACCCAGTAATGAGAAACTTAGCAAAGAATCAAATATAAGGGATGCCTGGGTCAGTTAAGCATTTCCACTGGGCTCAGGTCATGAACCCAGGGTCCTGGGATTGAGCCCCATATTGGGGACTCCCAGCCCTGCACTGGGCTCCCTGCTCCACAGGGCCTACTGCCCACCCCCACATCCCTCCCTCAGCCTGCTGCTCCCTTGTATTCTCTCTCTTTCAAATAAATAAATAAAATCTATAAAGAAGGAATCAAATATAAGGCTTTTTGTCCACATTTACTAGGAGATATTTTTATGAAATTATCCTCGTCCTACATGGCAAATATTGTGGTGAGCTGCCTGGGTACCCCTTGAGACCAAGTTCCTCATTCTGGCAGGTGCTGAGAGTGTTGGAAGGTGATGGCTTTCCTAAATCTGCCCCCGTCCAAACACTTATTTATGTACCTCCAGGCAGGACAACTCTAAGGGGCCATCCTAGCCCAGAGTCCACAGTGGGATCATTTGAGGTACTTGCTGTGGCTACATGGAAATTCAATGCCTTCTTTTGCCTTCCTGATCCCTCTACTCGCTCACAGGTGTTTCCAAGGGTTCTCCCCAGTAAAACTGCATACACATCTCTCATAACCTATATCTGAGATAACACAACTTTAGGAATCATCTATTACAGTATGTATGGCATTTGCATAAACTATGATCAACTTGTTTAACATCTGTGAGCTTCATTTTTATTTTATCTGCAACATGAAGATATGGCCCTGTGATCTCCAAAGGCCTTCCTACCTGTAATGTTGTATGCCTCCACTACCTGATAATGTTATTATGAGATAAATAAGTGGTAAATTCCATAGATGTTGGGAAAAAAGAAAAGCATAGTTATTGTCAATCTTTTAGAGCAGTATTTGGATAATACTGTTTAAAACCAACTTTCATATCAAGATCACAAAATACCTTATTTTTTCTCCTCTAGGAAAGACTAGTCTAAGAATTTTGTTCCTGACTTGTTGAGCTGGTATCTAAAGGAGTCTTGTTGCCTTGAGCAGGGACTGATAGAACTAGCTAGTAATTATCTTACTTGGAGCTCAATGACATGAGGAATTAAACCTGCAAAAATGGAGAATCAGGATGGTTAAATCTAAGGCTTCCCAATAGTTAAGAGTTTTGTACCAAGTTTTTTTGGTAATATAATAGTAGTCACTGCTATTATAAATTTTTCTAGCAGCCTCCTCAACCTGTATCTGTCCCCTCCCAAGCATCATTCACCGAACATACGTTATGTGTCAAATATTGTACTTACTCCTACTTAACATGAACAATAACTTGGCAAGTTTATTATCTTCTCCTTTTTAGCTGGTGATAAAAATGGAGTCAGAGGTCAGAGAGATTGAGCCCCTAGCACACTGTTTCATGAGTAGTCACTGCCTGGCCTAGGATTTCAGTTGAATCTGTTGCCACAGCTTTCGCTCTTTCACTCTGGTACACTGTGTTCTGGAGGGAGAAGTTTCTAGGACAAGGAAATACACCAAGAGACAAGTATGTACCAAAGCACAAAGACTGAGTTAATATGTGTCATGAAGGACCATAAATTGATTAACTTAAGGAAAAATGAGTAATCAAACATGGTATGATTGGTGTAGCCCAAGAAGTCTCTTTTAGAAAGTTTGGATTGGTTATACAATGAAGGTACTGGAAGATCTTCATTAGATAAAAGGCATATATCTTTGCAACAATACCTGCATGCTTGAGGAATGGAAACTCAACATGCAATATCTTGTCAGTGGCTGGCATCTACAAGATAAGTGATAAAAATCTGTTGAACTGTTGAAGGTATTACTTACAACTGAATCTCTTATTTTAAGTGCATAATCAGGCACCAAACATTCACTCAAATATTATTAGCTGGCTGATGAAAGAAGGCATGAACAAAAACATAAACAAAACTTTAGAATGTTATTTTCTTGCTCCCACTCAGCTTTAGCCACATCGGTCCCCTCTGTTCTTTCAGCAGGAAATTATCTTTCTTAGAGATACCTTCCTCCATCTCTTCCTGCACACTTATGAGATCTGTTCTCCAGATAAATTTACAGTATTTTGAACATTAACTTCCTGATGTTGATCAAAGTTTGCAATTACAAATTTGTGTAATTATTTCACTAACCTATAATCATTAATGTTCCATACATGCTAGTATGGATCCATACTCTCTCTCTCTTATTGCATCTCTGGAAATTAGCATAATGCTTGACACATAGCTGACAATAGGTATTTGATAGGTGGATGGATGGATGAATGGATGAATGGATGGCTAAATACTTAGTGAATGCAAAAAAAAAAGAGAGAAAGAGATGGAAACTGAAAGGAGAGAAAGAAAGAGAGGGAAACCAAGGAAAATAATTAGATATTTCCATTTTTCTAACATTTAGTGGAAATGAACAAGTAGAAGATCTAAATCCCAGTGGGGGTGGGGAACCACAAAAACAGAAACAAACAAACAAACAAACAAAAAAACCCAAGGAAACGATAGAAGAGGAGTCGGGGAAGCTATGCTACATTTAGAAGAGGTGGATTAATTCCATGGTTTAACATAAGAACAAGGTATTTAACTGGAAATTGTATAGAATTTTAAGTTTGGTGAGGTCAAGACTTCGAAGGTAGTTTAGGATGGGATATGCAGGCCTGTTAACAGTTGATCCTATTTAAGGAAAGTGTTGAGCCTGAGGAAGTATCATTTGTTCATTGGGAGAGGAGTGCCACCCAAAAAAAGAGAAACCAGCCAAAAAGTGGTCCAGGGCCAGCAGTGGGACTGAAAAATTCTGAGTCGTGGAAGTCAAGAGTGGGCAAGTTTTAATATAAGCAGCTACCATTGGTGATGTCAAATGCAGCAGAGAGTTCAGGGAAGAAAGGTAGTTCCCTTATGTTCCTCATTAATAATCTGTGCTATTAAATCCAATGTGAAGTATGAAATACAAATGAATTTCTGCTAATACCTGCCTTCTATAGATATTCCTAGTTGACATGCACAATAATGTTTTTTCTCCTTTCGGGTGCCATTTTTTCTTCTGGAAGCACTGAAGGAATACTGGGAATTTATTGGCTTCTTCTATAAGTTTATGTAAAAATTAATCTCCCAAATAGATTCTACCTGTTGAAACTGAATAGACGATGGGTTTACCTTATTCTACCCAGCAAGAACTAGAGCAAGGCTTTGCCAATTAGGGTTTCAAGGCTACACAGCTCTCACTCAGGAACCCGAGATGACCATGATCCAAATCCAGTTTTTCTCAATGTCTGGTTCTCTTCCTACCTGAAACAGATTCCCAGAGGGACTAGGCCTTACCTGTAAGGCATCTGATTTAGAAGTCCAAAGGGGAGCTTCTACAAATGTAACAAGCACCTGGTACTCTGATGCATACCACAGTTTGCAAAACTACATTGGAGTTTATGCAGAATCCATCTTCGTGCATTTGCCTTTTAGAAAATGTGGTCAAGTTATACATACATTTTTTTTAATTTTTTATTTTTTATAAACATATATTTTTATCCCCAGGGGTACAGGTCTGTGAATCACCAGGTTTACACACTTCACAGCACTCACCAAAGCACATACCCTCCCCAATGTCCATAATCCAACCCCCTTCTCCCAAACCCCCTCCCCCCAGCAACCCTCAGTTTGTTTTGTGAGATTAAGAGTCACTTATGGTTTGTCTCTCTCCCAATCCCATCTTGTTTCATTTATTCTTCTCCTACCCACTTAAGCCCCCATGTTGCATCACCACTTCCTCATATCAGGGAGATCATATGATAGTTGTCTTTCTCTGCTTGACTTATTTCTCTAGTTGTTTTAAAGGTACAATGCTTTAATCTAAGGTGAAGTAGAAAATTCTACTTTTTTTTTTTTCGCACTCATGATAAATACCATCATGTGAAAAAGTCTGACAACCTCAGTAATAAACACAATAATACTTACCTTGTGGCTTTTTTTTTTTTTTTTTTTTTTTTTTTTTTTAAATTTGTGGAGTTGCCTTTTCACTTGGGGATAAAACTGGTGGATATCACTTCACATGATTTAGTACCACCAGGGAGAAGAAACTTCTCCATTTAATAAACGAGTGGTTTCCATTTCTAATATTGTGTAGCCTCCTTGCTATTTATTATTTAAACAGTTATTCATCACACCAATCCCTCCTCTGGAAGTAACATTATTTCAAATTTTATAAGGGACAAACAGGACACTGTAATTCCTCAAAAACCCAATACACAATATGTACATAATCGTCCCTACTGCTGTGTCATTTTGTGTTTTCACATACTATACCTAGAGCACGTGAGCAGAGGGCAGGTCATGGAGGTCTTTCTTGGTGAACACTGTCCTCAGTTTCCGCTTTGATACTGAGGTATTCATTTTATTTCCTTTACAACCTTTCTTGAATATTACCTTTATCGTGCAGACAACAAGATCTTAAATTAGAAGGAAACTTCCATTAAAATCCCATCTGTGGTGCTTCCAGCATTTCTGTTCTTGACTTGATTGTTAAAAACACATTCCTTCCCTAACACCTTGTCCTATGCTTCCACATCCCTGCACTCTCTAGAGTTTATCAGTTAAAAAAATAATAATAATAAGGTTCTACTTTCAGGATAACAAATCCTCCAAAGATATGCAAACCTCATTCATATGCTGAATGGGATGCTAAGGTTTTATAAGGAAGTACTGGGAACCTTTCTTCCACGCATTTCTAATGTCTGTGAAGCCACTGCAGCTAATAGATGAGAACTGAATAAATCCTCCATTTGTTTAAGCTGATAATACTTTTGCCAGCTTGGTGCAGCAAAAGCTCGGTGTGAAGTTCCTTAGCTAGGATTCCTTGACTCAGCACCCAAGCCACTTCCAATTACCTTGAAGAATGTGGCAATAGTTGAATGCAAAGAGGTATTTTATGTGATCAGACTGTGAACAGCTGATGAAGATTAGGCTCCTAAGTAGACCAGAAGGAAACACTTAATTATCATGCTTAAAGTATCCTCTCTGCAAGGATGGTAATGAGTTAGTACGAGTTGTGAGTCCATCTTACTTAAAAGTTTTACTGTCTGGGTTTTTTCCCTTCCCATCTCCACTCCTCTGCCCTTTGTTCCTATGAGGTAAGACACAAATCTCCCCTGCCAAGTTCAAATCATTGGTCCTCTATACTCCTGTAAAAAATAAACAGAAAAATTATGTTTCCAGGCCCATGTCTGCCAGCTGCACCTTCCTCTACTCTTACGACCTCATCTCCTGGCCCACAGTACTGCTCTCAACACCTTGCTTCAGGGTCACACTTTTCTTTAATTTTACCCTCTACCTCTTGGATGACTTCCATGGGCGTTTGAACTCCATTCTCAACAGAAAGTTCCTCAGTTGCCTTTGTTTCCCTGTACATTCCACATTACCTCTACCTGTCACAGGACAGTGCCTACGTAGCTCTTGACACTTTTCTGAAATGCACCATCTTTTAAAGCTTTTAATCAACTGCCTGGCCCTCTGGCATGACCCCCAGTGCTTCTAGCTCTCACACTCCCTCACTCAAGAGCACACTGTTTCTGGAGATTTCACCTCCCTATTGCCTCTCCCTCGATGGGGCCCCTCCTCTCATGTCTTTATTCTTTTATCTTGCCAACTTAGATCCTTCCCTCGATTCAGTCATTCAACTAATTCTTGATTTCCTACTATTTGCATTACTTATCCCTGAGAATATAGCAGTAAATAGCAAAGACAAGATACCTGACCTTGTGCAAGGTACATCCGACCATGCTCCTGCTGAACCTTGAATCACTTCATTTTATATCTATCACATCCTCCTGGAATAATTCTGTCCAGAATCGTGTTAAATATTTATCATCTCTGCTTTTACACCCAGATTCCCAGGTGCTGCTAACAAAGACAAATTGCAGAGCTCTAGGAAGTGATGCCACAAATTTGATTAAGCAAAATAAAAACGTGTTTTATAAATCAGAATATATTTCTGATCACCCTCATTCTGAATCCCTTGCAGAACCCAGTATAGTCCTGTGATAATAAAAACAATGGCCACTAGTGTTTATTGTACTAGGTGCTATGTAAAAAATGCACCCCATTAAAAAGGCTCCCTCCTGTCTCTGCACCTCTGTCACCTTGCACCAGGCCCAACACATAGAATCCGTGAAGGTAAATTTGGCAAATAAATCTATATCTTACAGATGAGAAAACGGAGGCTGAAAGCAGCTCAGTTACTTGCCCAAGGTCATACAGTAGCAAGTACAAGCCAGCACTGCCAACGTGAGAACTGCAGCCCCGGCACCCTGCAGCCCTAGTCTATCACGCTGAATGGACACTGCTTATGTCATGTCATCACCACTAAGGAAGGCATTAAACCTAGTGAGGGCTCGGGCTGTGTCTGCTTTGCTCTCTCTTCTTTGCTCTTTTCCTTGCCATTTGAAAAAGAAAAAAAAAAAAAGAAGAGAATGAATGAATAAATCTTTAGAGCGAGAGATCAGATGGGGAGGGGGGTGAAATATTTATCTTCTCTCACTGTGAGGCGTAACTGTGGCTGAATATGTTGTTGTCAAAAGTACTCATGCCTTTCCAAAGTGCCTTCTCGATTTCTCTTGCTGTAGTTGGGTTTAAGGCAGCTGTACTAAATATAGAAGGCCCAGGGTCTCTAAATGACCTATTTAATAACATTTCTCTCTTGTGCTCCAGACATTTCCTTAAAAAAGAAATGGGTTTGAGTAAATAAATCCCATTTTCATGGTAATAATTGCAGAGGCATCTGAAAGATAAAATGGGCCATTTTCATCATGTTTGTGAACAGATATAGCAGAGCCAGGATGATTTGTAAAAGATAGCAACATGTTCTGAAATATATGCTAGGAGTGTCTTAAAAATGTTAAATATCTATAGTAATTCTACTGTTTCCTATTACAAATTTTAATATCTTACACATTTAGTGTCCAAAGCTGAAAACAAGGCGAGGAGATCCTCGATTTGACATAGGAACCTCCACTTATGGAGACACTACTATAAAGAGTTGCTTCTACAGCTGAAGTGTTAGGATATTTTTTCAGTTTATCTAGATTTCTGTTGTGGCTGAGACTATGTATGCAGAGGAGAGAGGGTGATGGGCAGGATATAGAAAATGAGCCTGCAGACGGGAAGGCAGCCCCATGAGAGAAGATGGCATTAAATGACATCTTCATATTCCAGAGCCGTGGTCGGCTGGCTAAGACTGTACAGTAGAGTCACCAAATGTATAAGCCCAGTCCTAGACCAATTCAGTAAGTATCTCTTGGAGTAGGATGGAAGCATCAGAACACTTTCAAATTCCCAAGGTAATTGCAAAGTCCAACCAAGCTTGAGAAATGCTCTACTGGTGTTTCTGGCAGACACAGCTGTTGGGAATCGGAGGTCACAGCAGCTCATCTGAGCAAGGCCAAGTGTGTGCCTTCATGCTCTGCATGCTCCCCAGCAAACCTTCTCTTCCTTTGCATTTTCCCTTATTTCTCTTTCAGGATACATTTAATTTCTCATACTAACTTTCTTCATTGCTGTTACCTTCTCTCCATCCAAAAAGTCCATACAAAATTACTTTTAGCCAAAACCCCGACTTCATTTTTTCATGTATATATTTTGTCCATATGTTTAACCTCAAACCTTCCCTGCTGCTCCTTCCACGCCAGCATCCCCCAGCACCTGCGTTCCGTTCCAGGATCTATCACAAAGCCAGCTATTTGGAAGTGAGCATCCAGGAGAGCACTTCTAATGATAAAAGGAGGCTGAAATGGCTTCAGATTTTCTTTACATCACCTGTTATTTAAACCAATTAGAGTCACGCTATCACAAGCAGGGCCCTGCAAGATACCAACACCTCTGAATTTTCTCAGATGCTATCTCTCCTTTTGCTTTTCTTGCCAAGGTTTAGCAGATATATAGATAGACTCTCCTGTCTTGCACCTCAGAAACAACAGGGTTATTTTTGCTTTGTCCAAGATGATTTGATGTAGCCATTATTAGCACTGTTATACATCTCAGAGAATAAAGAAGGTTGGCTTTGTGAGATCACGGACCTTGCTTTATTAAATTTGAGTTTTATTAAATATATAACACTTGGTATCTTTTATAGTAAAAATTTTTAACTGTGAGCAAGAAAACACATTTGCTATAATTTAGTTGTGCAATAAATTGGCTGGCTTAATTTAATGATCAATTATTAATGAATTAGTAACAGATAAATAAATTCCATAGATTATCCCTAAGCTTCCTTTTAGCTAATAACGATAGCTTCTTCTTCCACTGAACATTTAATAGGAGCTGCTAACAAGTTGCAAAATTAGCAGATTTAAGTTTCATTACCTTTTGATTTCCCTATCTGCCTTCTAATGAGAGATCTAATAAGCAAAGAAGTGGTCAGGAGGAGGCAGTGAAAAAGAGAGAAAGAAAATAAAAGCAAAAGGACTGAGACACATAGAACTAAATGTACATCATTACCAACTCACTACTTAAGAGTCTCTTCTCTTTAAGACTTTGGTGTATGTCCGCGTTATAGCTACAGCACTAATACAAAGTCATGAACAAAGACAATCATGTCCAATACACTGATGTACCTTAGGGAAACTCAACGATTAAAAGACACACAGCACAATTCTATTCATTCCTATTTTATTTAGCCAGGGTGCTTGAGTAAACGTCAAAGGTAAGGCTCTTCAAACAACTCTTTCATCAATTTGGTACAAATGAGCAGATTATCAACATACATTTTTTTTTAAAGATTTTATTTATTTATTTGACAGACAGAGACCACAAGCAGGCAGAGAGGCAGAGACGGCGGGGGGGGGGGGGACAGGCTCCCTGCTGAGCAGAGAGACTGATATGGGGCTTGATCCCAGGACCCTGAGATCATGACCTGATCCAAAGGCAGAGGCTTAACCCACTGAGCCACCCAGGCGCAACTAGAATCATCTTCTTGGGCAGTTTATCATAGCATGTGAAAATTACTATTATCACTCCATACTCATATCTTGCTATTGCCTTTCCTACCTCTACATGATGTGTCACCATACTCACATAATAAACCTGCTACTGTTCTGAATGACTGTTGTATTTCCAAATATCAAACCCATCTTCAAATAAATTTGAACCCCTCTCACAGAATATTAAAATCAATAAGTTTTGCTATTGGAAAGCAATTTTGAAAGGAAACATGATGTAAGACAATTAAGTAAAAATAGCATGACAATCTTGCTTTGTGTGTGATTCTGGGTGAATTATGCGCCTCTGAACCAAGGACAGCCCTGAAAGGCAAACCTTCCATTTCCTGATGCCACCAGGGGTATGTGTTACTTGGTTGACTGAGCTATGGAGTTGAAATGAACAACTTCACAGTACTAGTTAAAGTTCTTTCCAAATTATTAATTCAAAGTTATAAGAAAATGGTGACACTAAGTCTAATGCATATCCATAATGCAAGAGTCCCCAGATCTTCAGCTTCTTTGAAATTATTATTATTATTTAAAAATATGTTTCTGAACAAACCAATTCATCACATTCAGAAAAACACTGATGTTAACTTATAAAGGCGTAACATGATGTTTGGGAAAAGCTATCTTACATTGTAAAAAAATAAATAAATAAGAGTATAAAACACATTTGGGAGTCTAGGACCTTAGTCCTCCTAAGAATAGGATTCAATTTGAATGTAAAAAACATAGTCACTTTTCCACACTACTATCCTTTTTCCATACTTAATTTTAGAGCTAATGCTTAAATAAGTCACCCAGAAAGCAAGATGATTATTAATTATTTACTTATTTGGAGCCAAACCATTTTAATCTTCACTGAATTACTTATTTACAAATGAAAAACAGTTCAGAAATCCCCAAATATTGACCTAGAACATAAATTGCATGTTTTTTCCTCTTACAAAGCTATTTTTAATATGAACAATTATTAATGTATTCATTTCCAAATGGAGGGAAAAAACACTGCTCTACAATTAATGTAGTGTTGGGTCCAGTATTTTTCCACTTCTGTTAAAAAGCAATAGACTGTCCAGCACTCACAATGGAGAAGAAGTGAGGATGTGACATTCAGTGCAATCAAGAACACTTCTAGCACCAGAACAAGACCTTCTTCCTATCTCTACGGTGGTTCTTTGCCCACCCAGCATCCATTTCTCAGTGTTTTCGCCCTTTATTATGAGGTAGTCCATGTGCTTCAGGGAGGGCTGATCTAACCTCCAGACCTCATTAGGTTCAAGGGACTCTTTTACCCTTGTCACTGATGAACTCAATAATGCAGGACTAAATCACTCACTTTCATGAAACATTCTTGGCTAAAGGGATTGGTGAAATAATTGGCAGGTAACCCATTATTGTCCAGTAAAAGATAATTAATTATTGCTTAGGCCACTGAAAAAGAGATCTCTTTGCTTCTATTAGAGAACCACTGGAAGAATCATCAATCCTTCTCTGAACTTCAAATACTACATGAGGCTTCAATATGCCCCAGCCATGCCCTCCTGTCTGAAGATGAAGCTGCCACAGCAGGGAGTGGTGGCTGATTCAGGGAAACAGGGCAGGAGTCCTGAGCAAACGAGGTCTGACTTCTGTCCTACACCTGAACTTTTTCCTCTAAGTGCAAAATACATGTTCTGTCTTCTGTTAGTTTGAATTTTCTTCCTTCCTATTATATATAACCCCAAATACTTTTTTTTGACATGTCCAAAAATGTTTTTTATAGGACTCTTCCTAATACACAAATAGTGGAAAACAACCCAAATGTTCACAAACTGTAGAATAGGTAAACTGTAATATTCAAATGGAATATTGTACAGCAATAAAACAGAACAAAGTATTGCAACAGGTATAATTCTCACAGACATAACCTGGAGTTAAAGAGGCCAGATATAATGGAGTCCACTTCCTGTGATTCCATTTATATTAAGCCAAAACCAGACGAACTAATCCATGTTGGTAGAAGTTTGCAGAATAGTGGTTCCCTATAACCCCAAACACTTTGATCTATTCTTCGATCATAATCACAAACTCTTCATGTATTATATCCCAGCTTTCTCCACACATTAAAATGCCTATCCCCTTACAACTGCCTATTTTTTTTTAACAATTTAATTTCCTTTTTCTCAGTAAGTCTTTCCTGCTTTACCTGGAATCAATCTAATTTCAAATATCTAAATTTACCGGGGAAGGGAAGAGGCATTGGGGCATGGATATGAACACACATAAGTATTTATTTTCTATGCATCCCAGGAGAAAATATGTTTATATACTACATGATGCCTAACATACTCAGAAGTTTCATAATTTAAAAAATAGTCTGGACTCAAAAAAACCCAACAACAACAAAAATACCTCACGATAAGAATGGTATCAGTGGCCTTCTAAACTACTGTACCTCAACATCTAGATTATGGTAAATGTAGAAGCTCACACTGTCCGAGGCATTACCCAAAAAAGCAGTCTCTTAAACTGGAGATTTTGGACTCAGAAGGTCTGGGATGCACTTAAGATAGCCGAGTATATCTTTGAGAAAGTTGAGAACCAGGAGTGGTATTTTTTGAAGGAGCAAAAGAAATGTTGTGTGCTTGCTATTGTTTTAAGAATACTTTGTATACTTTTCCAGGACCCCAGCTTGGGGACTGGGTTCCCCATGGTGGACATCGGGTTCGGACTTAGCCTTCTTGCCCTCACTGGGGGTGAAGGCAATGGGCCAGGAGGGCTGGAGCCTTGCTGGGTTTCCAAGGCCCTCCTGATAGTCAGGAATCAGACTGAGGTGTGGGGGATTCACCCATGCCCCCCCCCATAGGAGTACTGGGGTGGGATTTTATACTGTGAACCTCAGGTTAAAATGGGGATAGTGCCCCAAGATGGCCTTGAGACGTGGGAGCAGAAAAGCAACTTCGAGGGGTCCTCCCCCGACCCTGTACTATCCCACTAGAGGCTGTGAAGCTCTCAAGGAGAAGTTGGAGCAAATCCCTGGGGAGTCCCAGAACATCAAAGTTCTACAGAAAGACCTGCAACAATTTGCCAAACTCCTGAAGCAGAAGAGGATCACCCTGGAATATACTCAGGCCAATGCAGGGCACATGGTGAGGGTTATCTTCTGGAAGGTGTTCAGCCAAACGACCATCTGCTATTTTGAGGCTCTGCAGCTCAGTTTCAAGAACATGTGTAAGCTGCGGCCCCTGCTGCAGAAGTGGGTGGAGGAAGCTGACAAAGATGAAAATCTACAGGAGATATGCAAAACAAAGACCCCCGTGCAGGCCCAAAAGAGAAAGTGAGTAAGTCTGGAGAACTGAGCGAGAACATGTGCTTGCAGTGCCTGAAACCTGCCCTACAGCCAATCAGCGACATGGCTCCACAGCTCAGGTGTCAGAAGGATGTGGTTCAAGCATGATTCTGCAATCATCTCCAGAAGGGCAAAGTATCAAGTGGTGAGTATTCACAAGGAGAGATTTTGAAGCTGCTGGGTCCCCTTTCTCAGGGTCACCAGTATATCTTCTTCTTGCACCAAGACCCCATTTTGGTGGTCCAGGGTATGGAGGCCTTACTAGGCTGTACCCTCGGTCCCTTTCCTGGAGGGTGAAGCCTTTCCATCTGTGTCTTGTACCACTCTGGGGTCTCCCATGCATTCAAACCAAGGTGCTGGTCCTTCCCAGGAAATAGGGTAGGGGTGGGGTGTTGCAGAGGAAAGGGGAGAGCTAAGGAAGGAGAACCTGGGATTCGAACCAGGCTTTGGGATTAAGTTCTTCATTCCTGAAGAAAGGATTTGGGAACAACACAAAGGGTGTGGGGGCAGGGAGTCTGGGGGAACACTTTAGAAGGAAGATGAAGTTCAAGGATGTTCTTGTTTTTAATCCCTGCATCACTCATCATTTGTTCTTAAAGAAATCTGTGACAAAGTAGGTGGGGGAAATGTATACTTGACTTAGGAGTAGAAAATTGAGTAATGGTGATAGCAAAAGGCTACTTGAAACTTTACCTGAAAGCAGGTATTTAATGAAAGAAGATGACATAAATGGGGAAAACACTTCCCACATATATCTTAGAACAGAGAACAAGACAATCCTGAGAATTACATTTGATTTAAGGCAACATGACTACAAACTTTCTCAATTAAACACGCCAACAAGCCAAAAGACATTACTAGGGAACACAGAGCTCCAAAAGCAACAGATCTTAGTAGGAAATTAAGATAAATACATTAAAGTTTCTAGAGGGTTTAAAAAAAATAGCTGGTAATGTAATTAGTAGTAGAATATTGTACAAACTTCAGCCATGTTGAGGCAGCACGTAATCTAATCTTGTCCCCAAATTATTTTACCCATTATAGAAAGATCATTCCATTTTAATTATTGCTTTACATAAGAAGTGTTCCTTTTAAAAAATTGTATTTAATATAGATGCTTATATCCTGCCTCTTAATCATCTAACAGTTATCCTATGAGACAATGTAAAACTTGGGCTTTGATATTAATTAGTTATATGATCTTGGGCAAAATATCTTAATTTTGGTATGCCTCAATTTCCCCATCTAACCATTGAGAATAATAGTTCCTTCTTATGAAGAGATTATCTGTCTATTACATTAGATACATAAAAGATTATCTGGTGTATTACATTAGATAGCTTTTGCTAAGTATTTACGTAATGTCGAATACATGGCAAAAATCCAAGAAAGTTTAACTGTGGCCATTACTATTGATGTTTTCTCTTTAAGTTGACAGCAGCATACAACTTGCAGCTGCTACAGAGAAGGAAAGTGCAGGGACTCACAAAGAATTGGGAAACTAGGGCTCCTGGGAGGCTCAGTGGGTTAAGCCACTGCCTTCGGCTCAGGTCATGATCTCAGGGTCCTGGAATCGAGTCCCGCATTGAGCTCTCTGCTCAGCGGGGAGCCTGCTTCCCCCTCCCTCTCTCTCTGCCTGCCTCTCCATCTACTTGTGATTTCTCTCTATCAAATAAATAAATAAAATCTTAAAAAAAAAAAGAATTGGGAAACTATACAGGAAGAAAGCACCCTTTCTAAAACTGTACTTCCAGTTCTAGTATATAATCCATGGCAGCCTTCATAAGCAGAAAAATCGTCTCTACTTTTTCAATGCTATTTGATATTTCAAAATAAATTAAAAATGGGAATCAGAAGCAAATCAAACCAATTATAAAATTAAATGTGTTTTTCCGTGATTTGCCCAGGCCCCTCCCATAAACACTAGATATTCTAATATATTCCCCTAGGACAGTGTTTCATAAGCCATGGTCCTATACCACTAATATTAGAATCACCCCAGGTGAGGCAACTTATTAAAATGCAAATTATTTGGTTCCAAGCCCAGAATGAAGGAAGAAATGTAGTGGTGAGTGGGGAGAGGTTCTGAGAACCTTCAATTTTTGCAGTCGCCTGAGGTAAATTTTTATGTACACTTAGATGTGCAAAATAATAATCTAGGGCATTGGTTCTCAAGTGTGATTCAGACTACTAGCATTAGCGTCATCTAGGAACTTGAGGGATATACAAAATCTCAGGCCACACCCTAGACCTGCAGAATCAAACCTGGGCATGTGCATCTATTCTGATGCACGTAAAAGTTTGAGAACTACTGCTTAAGAGTCTGCTATTCAAAGTGTGGTTCAAGAAGCAATGCTTAGGCATCACCTAGGAGCTTGTTAGAAGTCAGAAATTTGGGACTGCAATACCATCAGGTTTGTTCTTTCCCAAGATTGCTTTAGCTATTTGGGGCTTCATCCCAGTCCACATAAACCTGATTTAAAATTTTTAAACAATGGCCAGATTATTTCTATGCACATTAAAATCTGAGAAATTCTGGGCTAGGTCAGTGTTTTTCAAACTTCCATGAAAGCAAAAATATAACTTTCTAAGCTCCTTCCCTAGAGATTCTGACTTTGAGGGTCCAGAATGATTTTAAGATTTTATATACATTAACACGAATCCTAGGTAATTAATGTTATCAGCGAAGTTTAGGAAATATGGCTTTGAAGACTAATTCCTGGGTACCACCTAAATTATGAATCATTGCTCTACATCAGGTTCTCAATTTTGGCATTATAAATATTATGGGTCAGATGATTCTTTGTTGCAAGGGCTGCTCTGTGCAGTGTAGGGTGTCCAACAATGCCATTGGCCTCTCCCCACTAGATGTCAGTAGCAGCCTCTTCATTTATGACAATTAAAAATATCTCCAAACGTTGACAAATGTCCCCTATGGGAAAAAAATACCCCCATTCTCTACTGAGAGCCACCACTCTAAAAGGCAACTGTTGTAGTTATCATTTTATAATACACTACTCTGAAGCTTAGGAGCATAAAACAAAAACCATGTGGTTTTTCTCGAAAGCCAAGAATTCAGGGCAGGGTTGGCTGAGTTGTGATTCTTTTGCTTCATGTGACACCATCCCATGATACTCCCTTGGTTGTCTTCTATCAGCAGCTGAACTGGAAGATCCATAAACACTCAACATCTGGTCATTTAGAGCTTTGTCTTTCCACGTGATGGCTCAGCATGTGGCAGCCCAACCCAAGGTTCTTCAAAACATGGTGGACAGTTTCCCAAGAAATAAAGCAGAGGTTTCCAGGAATCTTAATAGCGGAGCATGGAATTGTCACAGTGTCATTTCCTCCATGTTTTAAGGATTAAATTGAATTGCAAAGGCAGCCCAGATTCAAGTGGAGGCACATGGACCCTACGTACTTATAGGATGGGAGAGGTTGATAGCAGTCACATTTAGAGACTACCACAGTGAGTTTTGCAGGTACAAACCACCTTAAGAACAGAAATTGCTATACCATGTGTGTGTGTGTGTGTTTTAACACATTTCTAGTATGTTTATGTAAAATATTGAGAATTCAATATAATATTGTCCCTTAGCATGTTTTAAATTAGTTTTAGTATAATTAACATGCAATGTTAAATTAGTTTCAAGTGTATATATAGTAATTCAACAGTTCCATATATTACTCAGTGATCATCAAGATTAGGGTATTTTATTTATTTATTTATTTATTTATTTATATTGGCAATATCTATTTCTTTTTTTTTTTTTCTTTTCAGTGTAACAGAATTCATTGTTTATGCACCACACCCAGTGCTCCATGCAATATGTGCCCTCCATAATACCCACCACCTGGCTCCCCCAACCTCCCACCCCCACCCCTTCGAAACCCTCAGATTGTTTTTCATAGGCCATAGTCTCTCATGGTTCATCTCTCCTTCCAATTTCCCTCAATTCCCCTTCTCCTCCCCATCTCCCCATGTCCTCCATGTTATTTGTTATGCTCCACAAATAAGTGAAACCATATGATAATTGACTCTCTCTGCTGGACTTATTTCACTCAGCATAATCTCTTCCAGTCCCGTCCATGTTGCTACAAAAGTTGGGTATTCATCCTTTCTGATGGAGGCATAATACTCCATAGTGTATATGGACCACATCTTTCTTATCCATTCGTCCACTGAAGAGCATCTTGGTTCTTTCCACAGTTTGGCGACCGTGGCCATTGCTGCTATAAACATTGGGGTACAGATGGCCCTTCTTTTCACTACATCTGCGTCTTTGGGGTAAATACCCAGTAATGCAATGGCAGGGTCATAGGGAAGCTCTATTTTTAATTTCTTAAGGACTCTCCACACTGTTCTCCAAAGTGGCTGCACCAACTTGCATTCCCACCAACAGTGTAAGAGGGTTTCCCTTTCTCCACATAAGATTAGGGTACTCTTAGTACCCATCACCTACTTCATTCATCCCTACCCTCACTGTGGTCCCTTTGGTAACCACTGGTTTGTCCTCTATAGTTAAGTCTACTTTTTGGCTTTTCTCTCTTTTTCTTTTTCTCCTTTACTCATTTGTTTTGTTTCTTAAAGTACACATATGAGTAAAATCATATGGTATTTGTCTTTCTCTGATTGACTTATTTCACTTAGCATCCTACTCTCTAGATCCATCCATACTGTTGTAGATTGCAAGATTTCATTCTTTTTGATGGCCCAATAATAATCCATTGTATATACCACATCTTCTTTATCTTTTTATCTATTGATGGACATTTGGGCTGCTTTCATAACTTGGCTATTGTAAGCAATGTTGCAATAAACATTGAGGTGCATATAACTCTTTGAACTAGCTTTTTTGCATTTTTTTTGCATAAATAACCAATAGTGTAATTATTGGATCATAGAGTAGTCCTATTTTTCAAATTTTTTGAGCAGCCTTCATATTGTCTTCCAGAATGGCTACACCAGTTTGCATTCCCACCAACAGTGCACGAGCATTCCTTTTTCTCCATATCGTCACCAACACTTGTTTCTTGAGTTTTGAACTTAGCCATTCTGACAGGTATGAGGTGATATCCCATTGTGGTTTTGATTTGTATTTCCATGGTGATGAGAGATGCTGAGTATTTTTTCACACTATGTCTATATATTCCATTAGACTTTTTTCTCCTAAAAGATGTATTGTGGAAAGGATTTCTTCTGGCTTTCCAATTCTAATTTCCTTCACTCTAACCTCATCCCCATTTTGGGGAATAGACTTCTTGAATTTTTACATATTATAAATATACATAACTAAATTATAGAGTTAGATGAGTTTTTACATCCTGGACCAGGATATATGTTATCCGCACCACCAGAGCCTCCCAGTCACTACATCCCTGCAAAAGTAACCACTGAATTCTATCACTATTAATGTTTTGCCTACTTTTCAGTTTCATATAAATTGAGTTGTAGAATATCACCCTTTTGTGTTTGGCATATTTTTCTCAATATCATGGTGGAAGATTCATCTGTGTTGTATAGAAAGCCTAACCTTTCTTATCTCCCCTTGATTGGTTTATTTATCCTCCATCTCTTTTATTTTATTTCACCCTTTATTCCATAGCTGCTTTAATATTTTTAAAAAACTGATTCTGTAAGTCTTCTGATTAAAAACTCATCACCAGACCCTAGATCTCTACTACTTCTAAAATAAAATCTAAATGCTTAGCCTTCACAATCTCATGCCAGCCTATTTTTCAAATCTTACATCACTTACTAACCAGAATACCCAACTGGATCCCACTTAATCTTTGATGTCCAGCATGTTTTCACTAAGCCTTTTACCAGGGTCCTGATGGAGAAATGGACCTCTTCTCAAGGTCTTGCCATTTTTGTTTTTCCTTATTCATTTGAGTTGGTTAGGCTTTCAATTATGATTTTTTAAGCACAAGAGTAACTATACACTCCAGGAACTGGTCAGTTGAGATCTAATAACACTAAGAAAATTGAGACTGTTTCTGGCTAGACTTGGAAAAAACCTTGAGGTAGAAAGTATTTCTCCTTTGAGATATCACCTCAGAAACAGAAATTCTCAAAATATAAAACTTGACTGATATTTCAAAACATTACATGCTCAGGAACAGGTAAAATAGAAGAGGTTAAGAGAAACAAGTAACAGAGGTATATTTGAATAGAACTGCACTATCTTAATTAATCATCTTCCATACTACAAATATGTCCGGAGACAGAGTGTTGGTTGAGTCTCTAATAAACAACTTTGGAGGGACCATCTACTAAAGAATCAAGAGCATCAGAGAAGGCTAAGAGTCCAGGAAAAAGTAATTATTACTGACAGAACTGTAATTTTTTTTTAACATGAAGTAATAGTAGACATGAAAGATGTCTTTAGTTATTTGAAAGAACATGATTTCTGTTTCCACTTAGTCTAGAATTGGGTCTAATCTATGTGTGTCAATATGACATAAACAGCATATGCACACAATGAGCTCCCATCATCAGGGGTGAGAGCCCTGAGTTAGGTTAAAGTTTGGTCTAATATAGGTAGTTCTCAGCTGCTGGTATATTAACTAAAGCCCAAGAGTCACCGAGGTACTTTTTACAAGGCAAAAATTTCTAATCTCACTTCCTAACCTACTGAATCACATAGGACATAGTATCTAAGAACATGCCTTTTTAAGTTAAGTACCTATCAAGATTTAAGATCTCCTTTAACTGAAGAAATGTTTGCCTTTGATACCAAAAGGTATAAGGAAGTATTTCAAATTATTTCTGATTCAAAAGATTCTTTGGACTTCTAAGCTTAATATGGGAAATATTTTTTTCAACTTCCATTTATTTGGAAGCTACCATGTGTACTGACATGGAGTTAACACAATGAGTCAGGTCCATGAACTCACATAGTATCCAAATTGAAAGGGAAAACAGACATGAAACTGGGAGATACAGAAAATGAATTAATAATTACTACTATGTCAAGCCATATAAATGTGATGAGTATAATGAAAGATACTATGGCTTGATACAGAGATGCTAATAAGGAAGTCTGATTGAGACTGGAGTTCAGAAATATCTCCACTAACAAAAAGGATATTTAAGCTGAGGCTAAAGGATGGGAGAGGGCTTTTCAGGTCATGAATGAGTAGAAGGGCATTTCAAGCAGAGGGAATGGTACCTATGAAGACCTTAAAGTGGAAAGAAGGAATTTGTGTCTGTGAGGAACTGAAAGAAGGCCTGTGTGTTTGAAGAAGAAAAGTGGTCTAAGATGAAGTTGGTAGCTAAACAGGAGCCAGATCATGCTCAGTGTGATGTTTAATTTTATAATGAGGTCAAACATTATTCTGTATGTTTCCCTGAGGGTGATTTGAATGAGAGTGACATTTAAGTAGGTAGACTTTATGTAATGCAGATTGCCCTTCAAAATGTAGGTGGACCTCATTCGACTGAAGTCCTAAACAGAGCAAAAGAAGGACCTCACCAAGAAAGAGGGAATTCTGTCAGAAGACAGCCTTAGGACTTGAACTGCAACACTATCCCTTCCCTGAGTTTCTAGTCTGCTGGTTCACCCTTCAAATTCAGGCCTTACCAGACTTTTATATATATCCACATATATCCTCTTGGTTCTATTTCTCTGGAGAACTATGATAAATGCAACAAAAGTTGGAAGATTTATAATACATACTTTATTTTGCTAAACATTAGAATGGGAAGCCATTTCAGAGAAGTAGCTTTAGCAAATAGTGGTCATCACATATTTAGTTTTTGTAGATAGATTTTTATCCAGGTATCTCCATATACAGACTTCTAGAAAGGGCTACCAGATTCATAGTTTCCCCTCAGGCCCCTTTATCTCTTTAATATACTCTCCCATGCATTTTATATCTTTCCTTTATCCCCCTATTATTTCATTAAGTCCAATCTCAAAAGTTCTGCACTCCTTGTTTTAAAGGTTTTGCTGGGGAAATCACTGAAATAAAGCAGCTGTGAAACCACTTTAACTCCACTGCTCCCAACATATCAACTACATATACTTCCAAAATCCCAATATTCTTTCTCTAGAATTTACATTGAACAACCAGAAACATTCAGCCCAGATCCCCAAGTTAAAAGAAACACTAATTTATTTCCCTTTCTAGAACTAAATCTGTAAAGAACTTTCTTTGAATTGGGATGCATGGGAGGGAAGTCTTCTTGTAATTTATTTTCATAGCTCCCATCCAAGGGAAGTCACCAAACTAAATCAAGTGAGACAGAGGCACCCTGACTGACTCACTAAAGCATGGAGGGAGATCAGAATCTTCTTGAAGGATTCACACAATTCAAACAGCAATTATAGCTCTCAATTTTCTCACTAGGCAATACCTGCATGACTTGGTTTAAAAAAAAAATCATGAATGATATTTGAGCTTTCATCATCAAATACATTTTTTAGAACCTACTGTGTACAATTTCAGGTCTTAGGAATTAGATGATTGATAGCATACACTATTCATTCAACAAAAACATGATGTACATCAAGCCCTGTTCAAGCCTCTGGGGATACAGCAGTAAACAAGGAAATATGAGGCATGGATCTTTCCTCTTCTGTTGAATCCTTTTTTATTCTGGAGGGGGTGAAACAGACTATAAAATTATAATTAAGCAAGATGATTTCAGAATCCAATAAGTGCTATGACTATAATCATAAAAAGAGCAAACACTTAACATATATTTTGTGCCAGAAACTGCATGAAGAATTTTATTCACATGAACTAATTTTACCCTCACAACAACTCTATGACACAAGTACTATTATTATCTGCTTAACAGATTAGGACCCTGAGTCATCGAGAGGTTAATGAATTTGGCTGAAACTAGGTAGAGCCAGGATGTGCCTCCAGGTCCCTCTCACTTCCATGTTAGGCGAGTGGCTAGGATGGGAAGGCACTGGGGTCCACTTAGAGGAAATAGTCAGAAAAGGCCTCCCTGAGGATTGATATAGCTCTAAGACATAACTAAAGGATTCAAAACATTCCATAACCCAAAAAACTCAAGGATTCAAAACATTCTAGAAGTGAAATGACTTAAACCATAAGTAGAAATATGATGTCTGAAACAACACAACAGGAGCACTTAACATTTTTGGAATGTTTCTTATTTGCCAAACTGTGTTAAGTGCACCTTCAGCTCAGTCTCAGTTAGTCCTCCAAATGCTCCTACGTGGTAATGCTATACATCCCCACTTCAATGAGGAAAGCAGGAATTCAGAGATAATAGACAGCTTGCCTTGGGTCAGCAAGAGACCAAGAGTGATTCTGTGTACAGAGTATAGAAACATTTGGTGACTGTAAAGGCAGGTAAATTGGAAACCATAAACTGAAAGAGGAAAGAAGAGTGACTAAAGTGAACAGAAAATATATTTTATACACAGAGTTTGGTTTTTTCTTCATTAATGGAGATGAGCTATGTGGTTTACTAGAGAATGTCTCAAGCAGAGACAACACCTTTTTGTGAAAAGAAATGGAGAACAGAACTGACATTTATTGATTATCAGTTACATATTAAGCACTGTATTCAGTGCTTTTTGGAATTACAACTTCTAAACTTGAAGTAATCAAGATTCCCACTAGCAGCTCAAGGTACTAAGTTTGAATCTACACTAACAGTTGTCATCTCATTAATGCTTGATGCCATGAGGTTTCTTACAGATGTCAGAAGTCTGGTCTCTAGCTGTATATTTAAATGCCAAAATCTCTATGCTTTTGTTGTATTTTATTTCATTTATTCTTTTAAAGATTTTATTTATTTATTTACTTGACACAGAGAGAGAGATTGCTTCAGAGAGAGAGAATACAAGCAAGAGAGTAGCCGTGGGAGGGGGAAAAGCAGGCTCCCTGTTGAGCAAGAAGCCTGATGTGGGGCTTGATCCCATGACCCTGGGATCATGACCTGAGCCAAAGGCAGATGTTTAACTGAGCCACCCAAGCACCCCTAGAGCTCATATTTTAAACATACCTCTTATTACCTTTTTAAAAATGATTTTATTCATTTATTTGACAGACAGAGATCACAAGTAGGCAGAGAGGCAGGCAGAGAGAAAGGGAAGCAGGCTCCCCAATGAGCAGAGAGCCCGATGCAGGTCTCCATCCCAGGACCCTGGGGTTCATGACCTGAGCAGAAAGCAGAGGCTTTAACCCACTAAAGCCCCTTTTACCTTTTAATTTAATAAAGTATCCCAATATTTTAAGTTATGTGAGTGTATGTGACTATATGAAAAGGAGAACAAGAAAGAATAATAGCAAGAGAGAAAAAAGAATGAAATATAGCAAGAGATAGAAATAGAGAGATATAAAGAGAATGAATAAAAATGGGTTTGTCATAGGGATATGGAGAGGGGATGGGAGTTGAGGGAAATTGGAAGGGGACGTGAACCATGAGAGACTATGGACTCTGAAAAGCAATCTGAGGGTTTTGAAGGGGCGGGGGTGGGAGGTTGGGGGAGCCAGGTGGTGGGTATTAAGGAGGGCACGTATTGCATGGAGCACTGGGTGTGGTGCAAAAATAATGAATTGTTATGCTGAAAAGAAATAAAAAATAATAGGTTTGTCACAAAAATCTTAGCTGTCACAGATGCTTCAAAGAAGTGGTGTCCATGTATTACCATTCATTACCTTAGTATAATTCAGACCCTTGTTTGTGTGTTATTAATTTGCACAATAGAGTCAGGTCCCTGGAAAAAAAAGTACAAAAAGGAAGAGGTCCACTGAATCCTTGGTCTTCCCAAAGTGGTCCAGTGTTCATTAAGATTTCCTGTTCTATCATGGAACTTCTAAGATAAATACAATTTCATATTCTAATCATCCGGAAGTGATGAAAAAGGGAATGATGAAAGCAAATAAACAACTTAGAGCCTGTCTCTGCTTATAAGCAAACCCATGCAATCAGAAATCAGTGACCTATTTCTTTCAACTGTGGTGTTTCTCCAGTTCATAGATATTAGCTCAGTTATCCAGCCTTACAGTCACCCATCTATCCTCTCAACAAACACACACTGGGCACCTATAATTACAGGCCTATGATCTTAACGAGAGGTACAGTTACAGGAATCATGAGCCTAGAGATGATGACTAAAGTCATAGACATAGAAGAGATTTCCCAGAGGGGGAAAAAATCGGTGAAAAGAAATGAAGGCCAGTAACAGAACCCCCTGGATAAAGCAGACATTGAAGCATAAAGAATTATGAGCCAGGAAAGGAAACTTAGACGAAATGGTCAGAAAATTAGGAGGAGAACAGAAAAGGTCTACTTTTTAATAAGAAAGGAGGGCCTGACAAGATCAAATCAGAAGAAGACTGGATTAGTCTAGAGGCTTCGGTATCTAGGAGGTTATTGGCATATTTTCACCTGTGACATCTTAGTGCGAGGTTGAAGGTAAAAGCCTGATGACTGTGAAGTGACAAGTGAAGGATAGGCACTCAGTGGAAACTGTAATAGGAGATCTACCTGAGGACTCTAGCTGTGAAGAAAAACAGAAGGGGTGAGCAATAAAAGGATATTCTAAGTCAAAGGAGAGCTTCTAGTATAAGATGGAGGTGACAAGCACATTCACAGGCTGTGTGGAAGGAACCAGTACAGAAAGAAAAATTGGAAATGCAGGAGAGAGGGAGCAGAAGGTCACGAGGCACTCAGATCAAGAGCACAGAAGCAGAGATATGTAACCTTTGCAGGTGAGACATACCTTTTCCTCGGGCACTGAAAAAGAGAATGAAATTAGATGCAATTCTATATTTCAAAGTATAAGAAGAGGAATTTGAAGGAGAGCACATCTAAAAATACTGTTGTTTTTTTTTTTAAATATTTTCCATTTATTTATTTGACAGAGAGAAATCACAAGTAGGCAGAGAGGCAGGCAGAGAGAGAGAGGGAAGCAGGCTCCCTGCTGAGCAGAGAGCCCGATGCGGGACTCGATCCCAGGACCCTGAGATCATGACCTGAGCCGAAGGCAGCAGCTTAACCCACTGAGCCACCCAGGCGTCCCCTAAAAATACTGTTTTTCTAGGTGACAAAGGCAAGGTTCAACTAACTACTGGGAGAGTGAGGTCGAGAATTTGAGGGGGCTGGTGTGGTATGAATGCCTATGCTGGAGAATAGAAGGGGAAGCGAATCAAGGACGTTTAGAATTACTGAGTGGACACAAAAGAACCATCTGAGTTTGACATTCACTTCATAGTTTTGAGCTACAGTGGCATTTCTTAAAGTCTGTCCCACAAACCACCTGAATTATATTTTCCTGAGGTCCTTGCTAATAATGCCAATTTGTGGGTCCATTTCAGACCCTACTACATCTTCTCAGTTGATTCTGGTGTTCTGTGAAGTCTGCAACCACTGATCTGGACAATTTCTCAAACTTTCTCAGTCCCCCAAATTACTTAAGCTCTTGTACCGATTCTTAGACTTTGATCAGATCTATTGAATCAATATCCTCAGTAGAAAGTCTTGGGGGTCTTTACAGTTAATGAAAGGCCTGGATATTTCTGATGACCAGTCAAGTTTAAGAACACTGACCTAAAGTTCAGATGTGATGGAAGTTAGCAAGGAGTATTAATAATGGTGTATGGGGGTACCTGGGTGGCTCAGTTGGTTAGGCATCAGCCTTCAGCTCAGGTCACAATCCCTGAGTCCTGGGATGGAGCCCTGCATCAGGCTCCCTGCTCAACAGGGAGTCTGTTTCTCCCTCTCCTTTTGCCCCTCCCCCCACTTCTGCACACACACACACACACACACACACACACTCTCTCTCTCTCCCCCCCTCTGAAATAAATAAATAAAAATCTTTTAAAAAATAATGGTTTAGTAGTTCACAGAGCATGATTTTTATTTTATTTTTTAATTTATATACAGTAAAATTGATATATTTGTGTCCAGTTATAAGAATTTTGGGACATATATAAATTTGTGTAATGATCACCACAATCAGAGTGGTTGAATAAAGCAAAAAAGTTTTCTTGTACATTAAAGTAAAATTCTCCCCTAATTGCTGGCAACAAGTGACCTGTTTTCCATTACTACAGTCTTGTCCTTTCAAGAATGTCATGTTATCATAAAGTGTGCAACCTTTTGAGACTAACTTGTTTCATTCAGCATAATACTTTGAGATTCATCTAAATTGTTGCTTTTATGAACACTTTGTTGTTTTTCTAGCTGAATAGTATTCCAATATATAGATGTACCACTATTTATTTATACATTTACCCATTAAAAGACATCTGGGTTGTGATTTCAGTTTTTATAATTGTGAAAAATTCTGTAATAAAAATATGTGTGCAAATTTTTGTGTTAACATAAAGCCTTCATTTCTTTAGTGTAAAGAACCAGGAATAGGATTTCTACAAGATGAATTCTGAATTCATTAACAAATAGTTATTGAGCAGTCGTTGTGTATAAATGAAAGTTTTAACTGTCTAGTTGTAGAAGAATTATCATAATGTTGAGTAAGATGCAGGATGACTTTCAACATGTGGTAGAGGAAATGGACATACACATGGTAACTGCAAAGGAGTGAAGTATGGCATTAGGGGTAAAGTATCAGGGGGAAGCAAAGACTGTGGATTGAACAGCAACATATTCAACTTCGAGGTTGATGCAATCATATAGAAGGACCAATTTCTCCACTCATTGCCATGGCTAATACTATAGAACTCTGTGGGCTTGAAAGCTATAACAAATCTAAAGCAAGTAAAACAAAAGAAAATAAAACAAAAAACAACTTTCACTGATATTTTTGCCTACCACTATATCAAAATATTAGACTATAGTATGCAGTCAACGAATGCTTGTTAAAGGAAGAAGAGCCATGCATAGGTATGTTGGGGGCCAGAGGGCATGACTATTTCAGAGGAAGTGGGTGAGTAAGAGTACAAGTTGTTGAAGCTGTAGCAAAAGAAATCAGATGCATTTAAATCACTGTTTATATTATGAAACACTGTTTGGGAATGATGGAAAATAGATTCCCATATACTAGTACAGCTTTTGTAGGATGTCTGCCTTACCTCTAGCTGGGATGTGCCAGTGGCTGAACTTGTCTTCCAAGTCTAGCAGGACACTCCACTCAATGGCATGTGTTAACTGAGGATTCAGCTGTGCCTATATGGTTTACATGGGGGACGCATAGTAAAAAACAATCCAAGAGTAACCTTCTCACAGGAGAGGCAGCCAAAGCACAGTAACGAGTTTGCAAAATGATGGTCTCTAGAGCTATAGCCCAGGCCAGCAATCAGAACTGGTGAAAACAAGGCATCATGCTAGTATGAATTAAACTCTTTATGAAAAAGTCTGTAGAATAAAGCAAAGTTGCTCAGGCAGTAAGCAGGAAGGGATCAAGGGCTATCGGATCTTATTTACAAACAAGCAAATAGCAGACTTAGATTCTTCCTTGGCTTTAAAAATAGGTCCAGGAAGCACCTTTGTCTAAAACCAGTCCACACTTGTTTTTGAAATTCACTTCTGAGGTGTTTTGCTTTGTTTTGTTTTGACCAAGACAGCATCCATTTAAGGAACATTCCCAGAAGAGACACTGTATGTGGAAGATAACTAAATGACAGCCTTAAGTTTGTCAAGGGATATACTGGCTTACTTATATGAAACGAAGGCCAAATGCCTGCTGTCCTTTAATCAACATGCTTCTAAAACTGTATATTAAACAAGACTATCAAGAAAGCACAGAGAGAGGGTATTTGCAAGTAGCATCAAGGACATGTTACTTGACTAGAGGATAATCACAGTAATGACCATGGCTCCTGGTTTAGGACGTGAGTCAGAAACAATACAGACATGAGGACTTTATCACTGTTCAACAACCTCTCAGAGAAGAATAATTTGTTTAATTTTTTAGTAATTTTTATAATTTTCCACAAAGAACATGAACCTTACTTGTGGAAAATGTATGTGTGTGTGTGTGTGTGTGTGTGTGTGAGAGAGAGAGAGAGAGAGAGAGCATGTGTACGTGGGTATATAAAACATGCACTGCAATAGTCTCAGCAAAAGGAATGATGCTTAGTCCTATTCTAATATACCACTGGAGGAATAACGATTCCTTATCCTGCAATGTTTTTCTATGATGCTTTATATTTGATTTGCAACCATTAAATTCCTGAGTCCCTGAGGATCATATAGGTGCAGGAATTATTTTTATCACTGCTTTTGCTTGCCAATGGGCACCTATTTTAAATTTACCCTGCAAACCAGCTCTTCACATCTTCCCTGGATGCATTATCACATTATACAAGACAAAAGTTTGAGGTCATTGTGCTTTATGTCTCTCTTTCATCTATCCATAGTCAGCTGTTATTAAACTCCATAAACATTTCTTAGGATATTTCAAGAGAATAACAACACTAACTGAAAACAACAGCAGTAGCAGACATCTTTTATTGAGCATTTAGTATATGTCAGATGACCTAAAGACTTCAAAGGACTAACCCTCACTACAAAGCCAAGAGTCAGATAATCCTCATTTGACAGGTAAGAAAATAAAAGTACATTAGAAAGAGCAACATCTTGCTCAATATCATAACTGGAACAAAGAGCCAGGAGTTGTAGGACAAAGTTGAAAATTCAGAAAGAAGCAAGTAAGAAAGATCAGTTTTTAGACTCCAACCACCCTTGATTCATTGCCTCCTCATATGTGTGTGCATGTGTTTGTGTGTGTGTGTGTGTGTATACACACACATATATACATCATATATATCTGTATATGTAGGCTTTATCTATATATCACTATATGGATTCTGGTTCCATTATTATGTAAAACAAACACTTTGCAGCTGAGTTCATTACCACAACCACCCCTCACTCTAGCAGAAATGGCTAACACAGAGCAAGTGGCCATACCACCGATCTATGACTGGAAAGGGGCCACTCAGCCAGGAAGTTCAACTCCCCAAATCTTCTATTTTTAGTTTAGAACACATAAAGAGCCACTGTCAATAGAAAATAAATGGAAAGGTTGGGAGTCACTTCAAAACCAAGGTTTTTACGAAGAAGGTATGTCTGTCACTCTATTTCTCTTTTCACTATTTGGATGCAATAATAATGGAATCCTATGGCATGTGAGGGACACAAGATTATACTAGCCTGAGTCCCAAAATTTTGTATGAATGAGAAATAAACTAGCTGCTCAATTGGAGAAATTTATTAGTAACCACTGTCTTTCCTTCCCTACACATTCAAGAAGATCCTTTATTTCATTGTCTTTACTTATCCTTTCCTATCATTTTCCCATGCAGGGACCAGAACGTTTTTTTCAAAATGGCCAGATAGTAAATATTTTAGGCTCTGAGGGCCACAAAACATCACTGTGGCATATTATACTTCGTTTTTTAATGATTCTTTAATGTTTAAAATAAAAGCCTTGGAGTGCCTGGATGGCTCAGTGGGTTATGCATCTGACTCTTGATTTCAGCTCAGATCATGATGATCTCAAGGTTGTGAGATCAAGCCCTCCATTGGGCTTGATCCCAGGGGTGAGACTGCCTGGGATTTTCTCTTTCCCCAGATGTATAAAAATAAATAAAATAAATTTTTAAAAGTCTTCACTTGAGGGCTATACAGAAGCATGCTGTGAGATGGATTTGGCATGCAGGCCACAGTTTGTCAACCCCTAACTTAGGGACATTTGGTCAGGCTAAAATTTTAATTACAAATTATGTCACATACCCACTAACAAAGTTATCTGGGTCTGCACTTCCTATTTTATCAGCTATGAAGTTCTTCTCCTAGATTCCAGACTCTTCCTCATGCTGGTTATGCTGAATTCCCATCTTCCAGTTACTCTCTAAAACAAGCCCATTTCCTCATTCCCCACTTAACACAAATCCCTTGTCCCATGTGTAGACCTCCTTCTACAGTGCTTATTCATGCTCTTGCCCAAAGTTCAATGTCAAGTACATGACCAGGCAATGCCCACTCTATGTCTTTTCTCCTCCAAAAGCCTTCACTATTAAATTTTAATCCTTCCAGTTTTCCCTTTCTTCTGAGCTCCTGAAAGAGGAATCTTGCATTATATTATTTAGTGCTTAATTATATTCTTGGGACTCAACCATATACCAGTATTGTCCCGGGAACTGAGACTGCAAGGATGCATATGTCATAGGCCTTGCCCTTAAGAAATTTATGGAGGACTAAACAGACTAGCACGCAATGGCAATACAAGGTTATAAGTGCTACCAATGAGAATCAGAGAGCAGCGTGGGAAGTACATAGTGAATAGTTTGTCTCAATCTTCATGCTTTTTTTAAATTTTGTTTCAAAGGCACATCTTATTGTTAGCTTGAGAAAAGAAGATTTTGTGTGTGTGTGTGTGTGTGTGTGTGTGTGTTCTCCCCTTTTGCTTAGTGCTGAGCATATTTCAGAAGAGCATTCGGTTGATGGAAATACAAGAATTCAGACCAAATCCATTATTAATTTTGGCATACTGATATGAAGGGCAGTGTCTCAGATACTTTGGTATACTAGAAGAAAATAAAACATCACATATAATTATGCCAGTTTCAGGAAAGTTTTGAAATTACTAACCATAGAAGACTAATTAACACCTGGATCATTAAAATAAAAATAAAAATGGAAAAGTAATATAGTACAAGGGAGACTGCAATTATTCCAGAAAGACAGGCTAAAGATCATTATTACAATGGCATATTAAATATGTCTCTGAGCTACATAATAACCAATATAAATATACACAATAAAAAGAGAGAGCTAGACAATATTATTTGATGAAAGAAATAGAATCAGTTAACCAGTCTAGCTGAATTATCTGGTGAGATATTTATTTTTAAAAATAACTATGCCCTGAACTTACTCATTTCAGTAAATCAAACGAAAATGTTTTTAATGGCCAATTAGGAATAATACCAAGGTAATCAGTACAAACTCTTCCTGGCAGTAAAACTTAAAGGTATTTTGGTATTGTATTGCCTGGATTCTTAGACAAGGAAATATTCACATGTAACAATTTTTAAAAAATTAACCCTAGAAGAAGCCTAAGTTTAAAGAACAGGTCTATACTTGAATTTCTTAAGGAAAAAAAAATAAATAAAACTGTGTGCCAAACACTAAACCTTTTGTTGATTTGAACTGATAAAGCAGGGCACCTGGGTGGCTCAGTGGGTTAAAGCCTCTGCCTTCGGCTCAGGTCATGATCCCAGGGTCCTGGCATCGAGCCCCACATCGGGCTCTCTGCTCAGCAGGGAGCCTGCTTCCTTGTCTCTCTCTGCCTGCCTCTCTGCCAACTTGTGATCTCTGCCTGTCAAATAAATAAATAAAATCTTTAAAAAAGATTAACTGATAGAGCAAAAAGACAAAAAGTAAAATTCAAAATATGGATGATTGTTTAAGTCTATAATACTCCTCCTCCTCAATGTCGATGGGTATAGGAAGATTTTTGGCAGATCCTGAGTAGCAGATGTTTAAAGAGTCAGCTCGTTATGGAATGACTGGAAACCAGGCTTTGTCTCCTGGCTATGGGAGATGTACCTCTGCTATAGTAGCCAGACATGCCCATTGCCAATTTGGCATTTTGTTAGAAAACTTAAAAGTTATTAACTCATATCTTTGTTGAGATGGAAGACCATATCACTTCCATCTGAAGATGGGGGAGAAAGGGCAGGCCAACTTTGGCCTCATGAACACAATTTGCTCAATTTTCTATTGAAGTATTTAGATCTGGCCCCAGAAACATAAGCACTGGCATGATTTGGAAATTTAGAAAGGTAGTATTCCCAATTGGCTACATAAACCATAATACATTGGTTCTCATGGGTTGGCATATATCAGAATCTCCTAGAGGGTTTGTTAAAACAGATGGCTGAGTCCCTCTCCATAGTGTCTAAGTGAGATGTAAAGCCCAAGAATTTGCATTTCTCACAGGTCATCAGTTACTGTTGATTTAGGAAAAACATCTTGAGAAAGAAATCAATAATGAAATACTCGGATGCCTAGACAATATCTCATATTAAACAGTACTGATTTTTAAATGGGCTCATTCCTACTGGCTAGCTGCAAAACAGCCACAGAAAATTAATTAAATTGCCCAAGTAGAGTTACATAGTAGGATCCATCTGAAAATTGAGGAAAACTGGCTAACATGATTATTTTCTTTGGGGCATAAATTGTCTTCAGGACTTCTCTGAGGTTTTTAATTAGTTAGTATGCTCAGATGAGAATGACAATGACATGACAATGAATAATAAAATGGAGGCCAATCAAATAGTTTCTCAAATCCCTATGTACCATTTCATTGTGACATATAACCAGTCTTTTCAAACTCTCTGTGAAAGTGTCAAAGTTTATTTTGGAAGATGTTAATATCAAAGGATAAAAGTACTTTCTTTGTCTTCATTATAACATAGTCTAGTAATTAAGGCTATGGTGGCCTGCATTCAGAGGGACCAGAGTTTAAAATCTTTACTTCATCACTTACTAACATATCAAATTAAGCAAGTGTTTTGTTTTGTTTTGTTTTGTTTTAACTCGCCAAGCCTGTTTCCTTACCTGTTAAAATACTTGTAATGCCACTTAATCCACAGCACTTTTAGGAGAATAAAACTGTAAAATGTTTTTAAGAGAATGAAACAACAAGCTGCAGAGAGGGAGAAGATATCCGCAAAGATACATCTGAAAAAGGATTGTTATCTAAATATACAAAAAACTCCTACACCTTAACAAATGAAAACAATCTGACTAAAAATGGGTCAAAGACCTTAAGCGACACCACACCAATGAAGATACACAGACAGTGAATAAGTGTATGAGAAGATGCTTCACATCAGAAGTCTCTGGGGAAATGCAAATTAAAGCAGTGATATACTACTCTGCACATATTAGGATGGCCAAAATCCAGACCATTGACAACACCAAACATTGGTGAAGATACTGAACAACAGAAATTCTCATTCATTGCTGGCAGGAATGCAAAATGGTACAGTTACTTTAGAAGACAGTTTGGCAGTTTCTTTTAAGTCTAAAAAAAAAATTCTTGCGATATGATGCAGCAATTATACTCCTTGATATTTACCCAAGGAGCTAAAAACTTATGTTGATACAAAATCCTGAACACAAATGTTCATAGCAGTTTTGTTCATGATTGTTTAAAACTTGGAAAAAAACAAGATGCCCTTTAGTAGGTGAATGATAAATACACTGTGGCACATCAGACAATGGAATACTATTCAAGCCTAAAAGCAATAAGCTATCATACCATGAAAAGACAAGGAGAAACCTTAAATACTTATTAAGTGAAAGAAACCAATTTGTAAATGCTACTACATATGGTATGTTTCCAATTATATGACATTCTGGGAGAAGAAAAACTATGGAGATGGCAAAAAGATCAATGGTTGTTGGGAGCTAGGGTGGGAGGAGGCATGAATATGCAGAACACAGAAGACTTTTAGGCAGTGAAAATACTCTGAGGTCATCTGGGTGGCTCATTTGGTTGGTTAAGCATCTTTCTTCAGCTCAGGTCATGACATCAGGGTCCTTGAATGGAGCCCTGTGTTGGGGTCCCTGCTCAGTGGGGAGTCAGTTTCTCCCACTCACTTTGACCCTCCCCTCTCCCTCTACCCCCACTGGTTTTCTCTCTCTCTCTCTCTCAAATAAATAAATTAAAATCTTTAAAAAAAGAGAAAATACCCTCTATGATACTATTATGATAAACACATGTCATTATATGTTTGTCTAAACCCACTAAATGTACACTAAGAATGAACCCTACTGTAAACTATGGTCTTTGGATAATTGTGATGTGTTACTATAAGTACATTAAATGTACTACTCTGGTGGGGTATGTTAATAATAGGGCAGGCTATGCATGCCTGAGGCAGGAGTTTATAGGGACTCTCTGCTCCTTTCCCCCAATTTTACTGTGAGAATAAAACTGTTCTAAAAAATCTACCTTAATTTAAAAAATACAGAATATATCAAAACAGTATAGTGAATGACATACAGTAAATTCTCAATATTGAAATTCTTTTTCTTATTACTATTACAATCAATGACAACTGGGTGAGCACAGAACACCATTAATTAGAAGAACAAGAGTGAAATGGAAATGGATCCGCAACAGAAATGCCAAGGCAGAACAGGACTACTACTAATAATGTTAAGAGGCATGCATCACAACATGGTTTGTAAAAGCAAAAATACTTGAGTATATTAATATTCATCAAGAGTAGGATGCTTAAGTATATTAGAGTTCAGGTAATGGAATACCATATAGTCATTAAAAATGATGATGTAGCTCTAATTCATTTATATGATAAGATACCAGGATGTACTAAATGGAAAACAGAAAGTAGTTCACAAAATAGAGTAAAAGACACCCATAGGAAGAGAGAGAACAGAGAAGAATTATATCAAAATGTATCCATACACACAATGTTAATAATATTTATCATTGAGCAGTAGAATAATTAATATATTGTACTGTCTTATGTATACATTTTTCTTTTATAAAAAAATAACCATACAAAAACACATCATAACTACATGTATTTTACAATTGTAAACATTGTTTTTTATTTAGAAAAAAATAAAACTAGATTTATTTTGGAAATTGATACACAAAATCAGTTAATACAACTAATATGAGGAGCTCTATAAAAAGACAAGCAAATCTCTAGAACACGGTTATGAAGCAATACTCGTACATTTTTTTGTTTTGTTTTTTGTTTTTTACTTTTTTAAAGAAGGAAATAGATTATTTCCCATTTAAAGCTGGAATTTCCTGCTATAAAATTGTTTTACATAATACATTATGTACTTAATAAAACAGTTCTGCCTTTGGCCTCAACTTCTCTCTTTCAGTCTCTCCCTTCCTTTTCTCCCACTTATCATCCTACCCATTATGAAATCAATTATCCCAAAGCAAAAATTTGATGTCACTGTTTTTGCCATACATATTTACTAATTTACTTTTGTGTGTAAAATTACTTTTTCAAATATGACATATATGCACCTTTATTGTGTCATATATTTATCATTTTTTAAGTAGGTCCCTCACCCAACATGGGGCTCAAACTTATGACCCCAAGATCAAGAATCACATGTTCCACCAAATGAGTCAGCCCAATTTTCATGCAATTTACCTTCTTCTCTAAAGATTTCCTTAATTTCCCCACCCTGATTGTTTTGTTTTTGAGTTCTTACAACTGTGTATGTATGTGTATGCATACAACTGTTGTAGCATTTATGATAGTCTGCCTTGCTGAGCACCAAAAGCAACCACAATGACTACAATGGTACAAGAAGAAATGAACATCTAGTGAGTACTTATGTAATGCCAAACCCATGACACAACCTTTCCATGAATCACCACTTTCAGTTCCCCACTAAAATATAAAGTTCCAAGGAATAAATGAAACAAGATGGGATCGGGAGGGAGACAAACTGTAAGAGATTCTTAATGTCACAAAACAAACTGAGGGTTGCTGGGGGAGGGGGGTAGGTAGAGGGTGGTAGGGTTATGGACATTGGGGGAGGGTGTGTGCTATGCTGAGTGCTGTGAAGTGTGTAAACCTGGCATTCACAGACCTGTACCCCTGGGGCTAATAATACATTATATGTTTATAAAAAATTTTAAAAAATATATACAGTTCCATGTGTTAAAAGCATGATGTATTTTTCCCCCAGCACATGACTAGGAAGTGTAATAGGCAGAACTTAATTATGTTTTTTCTTAATCTGGAGTCTTTGACCTAAATAACCACAATACTGATAACTATCTTTGAATGCTCATTGGGTTTATGGAAGGAACTTAAAAAAATATGGATGTTTGGCTACAACCTATAACTGCAGAACCGGCTTCTTTTAGAATAAGGCAAGGGCAAGAATGTGTGTGTATGTGTGTGTGTGTGTGTGTAGTTATTGAAACATTTTAAAAGCTCTGTTTGACTGATTAGGATTTACCAAGAGTCAGATGATTTGTGTCATTTATACTTTTCACATTGAACTAAGCCTATCATTTTTATTTGTCTATTCTTTTATTTGGCATTAAGATTTTACTTTTTGAAAGCCATTTTAGGCTCACAGCAAAATTGAGGGGAAGGGGCAGGGATTTCTCATATATACACATTTTCATATATACACATTATCAATATTCCCTAACACAGTAGTACATTTGTTAAAATGGACAGACTCACATGGACACATCATAATCATCCAAAGTCCATAGTTTACAAGAGTTCACTGACAATGTTGTACATTCTATGCATTTGGACAAATGTATATTGACAGGTACCCATCATCATGGTATCACACAGTGTACTTTCACTATCCTAAAATCTCTGAATTCTACCTATTTATCACAGGGCCTCCATCTGAGGACCCTGAGACCATGGACCTGAGCTGAAATCAAAGGCCCGATGATTAACCAACTGAGCCACCCAGGGACCTTGACATGCCTTTCTATTATAGGTGAGATCAGGGAGAGTTTTTCTTCAGAAGAAATGCTTATTCCAATTAATCGAACTTCTCCTACATGAGAATTTTGGGGAATAAAATACACAAAGACCCTTTGAAGGAGTTGGTGCCATCTTTCTGAACTTGACCTACGTAATGACAGCTAAGAACAGAACATAAACTACTAGATTTACCATGTTGTAACTTCAACTTTTTTCCCCTGAGGTCTTTCTTCCCTTATTGGAAAACAAAGGTTAAAAAAAAAAAAAAAGCCACAAAAACAAAAGCAATTCTTTCCAAAAGATTTCTATTGAAGCAATAATGTTTAAAAGCTTTCAGAAAAGATACAAAGGGAGGAAAATCTGCAAACTATACAAAATAGCTGATTACAGCTCAGTTTTATACAATGCTTGGATAATGACACATTAAAGGGTGAAGAGCTTGAGGCTATCTAAAGGTTAAAATATATTAGGATTCTCTTTTACTTAAGTAGGGGTTTCTTTTTTGCATTATCAGTAAATTCTGAGAGGTTTTTATTACCTGCATAATTCAATGAATTTGAATGTTGACAATATGTAAGAACAAGAACAATGGACAGAAAAAAAAAAAAAAGATGTCAAAAGTAGAAAAGTAGAAAACAGTTATAAGTGGAACAAGGCTATTTTTGGCCTATGCTATTCTTTAGCCATGAACTTGGAAAAGAGCGTAACAGATTGACACTGTATCAAGGCCACTGTTAATTAGATTTATATATACATATATATGTTAAGTGAAATTCTTATATCTTTTCTTAAATTTTGTGTAATTAAATATTATTTAAAAGCTAGAGGAAAGGTATTTCCCTTGTAAGAAATGAAAGAGCATAGTCTATAAAGCATAGACTTTTACTTTTGTTGTTATTTTCAGTGTTTTTTAAGAAATGTGAGAATACAGGGAATTACTAATTGTACAGTCATTAAGGGTCAATAAATGGAGTCTAGATTTGAAACTTTGGCTAAGGCTCAAAAATGATGGGTTCTTACATAGGAAAAGACTGGGGAAAATGGATCTATAACGAGAGACAAATCCAATTAAAGAGTCTCTAAATTAAATCTGAAAAAAAAATAATAAAGCCATGGTGACCAATACAGCAAAAGAAATGCAGGAATACCTCATGCCCAATCATTATGGAAGCCAAGAGGTATGACAGCAGGGAAAAGGTACTAATTTAAGATCTTTATGGAAATATATCATGGAAGATTGGGGAAAAATGTAAAATAACATTTAAGATATTCTATGATTGTATATCCATGCTCAAAACATCAGTTATAAGTAGAGAATGAGACTAGCAGAGAGGAAAATGATTTCAGCAATCAACAATACTTTGCCAAATGGGACTTTTTTTTTTTCCCATTATCATGGGAAGTTTCACTAAGTTCAAATAAAAATGACTTGCTAGATCACTTATTTGTGGAGCATAACAAAAGGCATGGAGGACATGGGGAGTTAAAGAGAAGGGGGTTGAGGTAAATTGGAAGGGGAGGTGAATCATGAGAGACCATGGACTCTGAAAAACAATGAGGGGTTTGAAGTGGCGGGGGGGTGGGAGGTCGGGGTACCAGGTGGTGGGTATTATAGAGGGCACGGATTGTATGGAGCACTGGGTGTGGTGAAAAAATAATGATACTGTTATGCTGAAAAAAATAAATTAAAAAAAAATGACTTGCTAGAAATGGAGGTCAAATAGTAGATGCATTAAGGATAAAATGGACTGGCTCAAATTTTTAAAAAAACTTAAAGGATAGTATAAATATGATAGCAAAGTTCAATAAAAATAATAGGAGCCAAAAGTTGCAATCTGTAGACTCCTAGTCAAATGGAATATATTGTTACTCTATAACTGAAACAGAAAATAGACTTAAGAGTAATGGGAGATGTAAGTTTGCCAACCATCTGCTAATGTGTTTCCTTGCTAAAAAGAAGTATCTAATAAACCCTTGGCTTGACTTGGGGTCTATCAGAAAAAAAAAGTATGAACTTTGGGGTCAGGACTTTGGGCTCCAGATTTGAACTCCAGTTCCTCAAATTAGAAGCTGTGATGCGAGTTACACCTGCCTGAGGTAACTGGGTTCCGTGTCCGAACTGCGTTTCAACTGTGGGAATACATTAAAAAAAAGATCACCCTGAGTGTCACCCTGGCTTGTACTTGTATGCAGTCAGTCTGTGTACACCCACACGCTACTGTTTGGGATGCACTAGGCTATTAGGAACAGTAAAAGATACTAAGATGTATAAGCTTCCTGTACATAACAGCACAATGTACATTAATTTCATCATTTTCTTTGCAGATAGGGACACAGAAGTTATTTGCTGATAACACTGGTCAAGATTCTAGTACAAATAAATAAAACAGTAAACATTTGAAAGTAAAGTGTTACCACTAGATTCCAGTCTGGTTTACTAACCCCAGCAAGTTGTTACAAACCAATTTCTCAAATAATTCACTTTAAAATCAATTGATTAACTCTACAAAGATGGTGTTTTGAAAATAGAAAAATGGAGTATTCACATACAAAAGAAAGAAATTGAATCTTTACCTTATAGTATATATAAAATTAACTCCCAAAGTAACAAAGACCTGAACAAAAGATCTAAAGCTATAAAATGCTTAGAAATAAATTTAGTGGAAAACTTGGCAACATTGGGTTTGGCAAGGAATTCTGAGATGGGATACCAAAGCATAGACAACAAAAGAAAAAGAGACAAATTTTTATATCAAAGATCACTATCAACAGCGCATAAAGGCAACCCACAGAATGGGAGAAAATATTTGCAAATCATACAACTGCTAAGAAGTTAATATCGAGAATACACAAATAACTCCTACAATTCAACAAGAACAAAATAACTCAATTATTAAAACAAAGGAACAGCTTGAATAGATACTTTGCCAAAGATGATACACAAATGTCCAAGAAGCAGTTCTGACACAGGCTATAACATGGATGAACTTCTAGGACAAAAAAAAACACAAAAAACACAAATATTGTATGATTCTACTTACATGAAATACCTATAATACACAAATTCAAGAAATAGAAAGTAGGATGATGGCTGCCAGAAGATTGAGGAAGGGGAAATGGAGAGTTAGTGTTTAGTGGATAACTGGTTTGAATTTTACAAGATAAAAAAGTATTGGAGATTATTTGTACAACACTGTAAATATATTTAACAGTAATGTACTATACACTTAGAAAAGATTAAAATGGCAAATTTTTTGTTATGAATTTCCTTGCCATGATAAAAATGTGAAATATTGATTACTAGACTACCATTTTTAAAACTTTCTGTGAGTGTCAAGAGATTTTTAACTTACAGGAGGTATAAACAAAACAAAACAAAAACAAAAACAAAACAAAGCAAAAGTGAAAGGAATTCCAAAGTCAATTAAGTTTGGAAATTGCCTTGTTAACCAAGTTAAAGATTTTCTACTCAGACTTTGCAGAGTTATTAACATGCTAATGTGTAGTGAATCTCTGAATAGGGAATAAGGTATGAAAAATTTCCCAAACTTTTATTTTTTTGCATAAAGTAAAAAAAAGCAGAGGTAAATGGTCTTTTTCACATTGTTACTTGTTTTTTTTCTACACAAAGTGAACTTAATCCCTAGCTAGGTCTATTCTCCCTTCAGTATGACACAGCTAGGGACATGTAAAAAGTTTAACATAAAACTAACATTTCTTATTCAGTACGAGATATATTACAACCCCCAAGCAACTCTATTATATCTGAAAAATAAGACTAGATACACGTTTTCTATTTGGAGAGTCTCAGCTTGACTAAGTATTGGGGTTGTAATATTAATTAACTTCATTAAATATTACAGATGCTTCTACATGCTCCTGCCCTGTGGTAAATGTTTTTGTGAATGTTGGTCTGGACTGGGGAGTGAAGATATAAATATGACATTCCCTCCATTGACTTTAGATACCAGGTTCCTCTGTGCCTAATGAAGTTTGAACTGAATGTACTAAGTTAGATTCTAGTGTACAAAGATATTGTTTATGAGGAATGGTGTATGTCAACTATACTTAAATTAAAAAAAAAAAAAGAGGGCTGCTATGTTGTTGTTGTTATTTTATAACATTCCTGAAACAAAGCACAACACACTTATTTGGTGTTCAATCGAAGAACTGGATATCTGTTTCAAGGTTAAGGAAAAAACCCAACTGTGTTAGACCATTTGCAACTTCTGACTTTAGTATGGAATTCTCAAGGATAATTTTGGCAATATGCAATTCCTGCCTTATGGGCTGGCTCTTGAAACCAACCATTAAACTCATTTTCTATGTATGTACAAACCTAAAGCCTAAGGAGAGGCAAATCAGAGTGGGGGTTGCAGTACGCACAAGGGCTCAGCACGAAGCTATTCTCATTATACAGCTTCCAGGGAGATGGAGATCAACAAGAATGTGATGTACCTAACAGAAGTACAAGATCATTGGGCCATTTAAAAGTCAAAGTGCAGGGAGAAAAAAAAAAATCAAAGCACAGAAAAGGCAAAATCTAATTATACCATATAAAACAAATATTATGTAATAAGTCAGGAAGAGAATGGCAGAACTAAGGCAGTGAAGAAGAATTTAAAAAAAGAAAAGGTTTCTAAATCAATTTTTATCTTGGTCTTAATGCCCAATACATCAGAGGTGTTGCCTTTAGAGTAATTCTGATTAACTACTAAATGTCCTTAGACATTTTGTCTAGACTTTCTGATGCCATGATATGACTCTGGCTTCAATAAAACAACAGAAAAATTTTTCTTTAAGAAGCCTTGCTTTCATATTAGCTGAAAGAGATGCTTAACCAAAATGTTTAATTAAAGTCATCTGCTAATAAGGAAGGCAATTAATCAGCAAATCTGAAGAAAACAAGAAAGAAATTAAATAAAAAAGCAAGCTACTTTAACATTTAACATAGGACTACATATTTTGAACAAGATTAAAAGGAGTTATTTCTTGGAGGCAAAGGACATTACTATTGGAATGAAAAATTTCTATTTTAAAAGTACTCTCATTGGTGATAGGTTTTAATCAAACTTGAGGACTTAAGTAACAGTGAATTATAGGTAACAATAAAAAAGTGTCACTCTTCAGTCCTAAGGGCATACATGAAGACAAGTGGTTTAATGAGTAGTAGTATTAAAAACACATTATATGTCCGCAGTCTCAAGATTTAAAAACAAAAATGGTATTATTTCCCTCCTTCCCTCCTTCATTCTCTCTTTCCTTCCGTTTATTTTAATAAACACAAGATATCAACTGGATACCGAGATGAATCAGACACTGCCTTTCCATAATTAAATGCAGGGGCAAAAGTCATACCAGGACAACTTAAACACAATTACTATATCCTTCAACAGCTCATGTTCAAAGAGTAAAAATAACACCAGTAGTAAGATAGGCAAAATGGCACCTGTTATTTTAGAAAAACAGAAAAAGTGGGAAGAGATTTTTACTTTCATGTTGATATTTTAACCTCAAAGAGCTCTAAAGGCTATATATACATTTGGGGGCATATTTTAACAATGAGAAAGCCAAGGCCCCAGAAGTTTAAATGGCCTCCTCAATGCTCTGCTAAAAAGCAAAGAGAACACTGGAATCAGAATTCTGGGACTCTATCTTAAGAATCCATACTCTTGAAGATTTGGTTGAATCTTGACTTGTAGAGATCAGAAGTTAAGGGAGAAGAGAACAGAGTCAGCAAAGAGAGAGAATTTTGAGGTCTGGGAGGAGAAGCATAACAAACTCACTCTTGCTTGAACTTTGATTTCACTGAATGGTACTAGTTGAAAGTTAAGGACAAGGGTAAGGCAGTATAGAATAATAAAAAAAAAATAAAATATATAAAGATAAAATAAAACATCTCACAGATGGAGGTACAGGGCTGGCTCCAAAAGGGGTTGTCCAAAGCTAACAGTCCACAAGCAATAATCAATATGATTCAGCCCTTGGTTTACCTAATATGTCCTGAAGCAAAAGGTTTTCCTGATAAATAAAAAATTACAAATGTTAAAAAAAAAAAAGTAATGCTTAATCACAAAGTTAGTTTCTGTTCTTCTATAGGTAATAATGAGTCACAGAACTTTGAGTGACATGAATAAAGATAATTCATTAAGTCAGAGGTATAAAATGGAAGACTATTTGGGTTAATTGGTTATTTTATAATCATTGAGGTAAGAAGAGAGAGAGAGATGGAGGCCAGAAGGATAGGATGTGGCCAAAATAAAATTAACTCAAAGACATGACCAATAAAATAGCTAAAAAAAACAAGGAGGAGACACGAGTGGAGAAATAACTACAAGGTTTCCAGTTTGGACTCCTAGAAGAGTGATTTTTAGTTCTTTACTTTACTTTTCTAGGTTTCACTAAAAGTTACATGATATTTAGTAAGTCTTGAAAAGAGGGACATATTATTTAGTTTTTGCAGATCAATTTAGTAGGTAAGCTTCGTTTATTTTCTTGAAAAATAAATATGAAAGGATGAGCCTGTACAATCTTAACATAAAGTGTTAGGTTTTGTGGATTTATTTGACTTTTTTATCTCATTTACAAATGCAAATCCATCTCTTTTGAAGTTTTCCAAGGCACATAGTATCATCGTAGTCAAGTCAAAGTCAAAAGTGGGAATCACACTGAAAATGTTATACTTAACAATGCAAGTATAATCTCTTTCAAATGTATGTATATGTATGAGTGTATGTATGTATGTATGGATGGATGGATGGATGGATGGATGAATAGACAGATAAGACAGAACAAAGATTAGCCAACAATGAATATAACATTTTTACTTTTAATGTTTTTGTGCTGATTTCTCTGCAGCATTTTTTGCCTTACTTTTGATGATGTTTATTAGTAAAATATAAGATTTCAAGTCGGTTTAAGTTGTTCTTCATTATTAAATTGTTCTTATATTTGTTCAGTGTAATATATTAAATACTAAATTTATTCTTTTATATAAGCAAAACCCAATGTTTGTTTCATTGAGCCACTACAAGAATGTCAACCAATCTTTAATAAAAAAAAAAATAAGAACTCAGAATGGAAACTGCTGAAGATTATAAAGTCATGGCAATCTTTGAATACTCTGCTAACTTGAGAGAGATGAAGGACTATGATATTTGCATAGAATAGAACTGCTAGGAGCAGCTGCTGGCTGCATTACAGAGTTGTCTCTAGCTGAATATGGGAAAGTTATCATTTTCATTCACGTTCTCAAGAGTTTAAATATATGTTCCAAAAGCAAAACTGAAAACATCAATTTAGAACCAAGTTTAACACACACTTTTCTTGGTGTCTCTCATTCCTTTCCTTTTCCTCTGTCTTCAGTGGACTTTCCTCCCTGATCTTCTTCCTATTTAATCCAAAGCAATGGATCACGTATGTTCTTGATACTTTGCTGGGACATTTCACATATCCTTATTCCTCTTTAAAAATCTATATGTTAGCTATTATTGCCAGCATCATTTTACTGAAAAAGAAGCTGTGGCTTAGACTGTGCAAAATAATTGGTAGGATGCCTGCCAAAATTTCAAATTCCTCTTTCCACAGTGTGAAGTTGTGATGTGGTCTGAGGCCACCATATGGAGAATGAACTGAAGTAGGAGAGGAGGTGGAAAAAGCAGCTCTGATCCATTGTAATGGTCCAGCATAATGCGAGACATTACACTGATCTGATACAAGGTAGTGGTGTGGAATTTAGAAGTGGCTGGATCCAAGAAGATTGTGAGTAAATGGGGCAAGAGAATTTGATCATTAATTTGCATGTAGTTGGCTGTTTTCTCCAAGTGCTTAGTCTTTCTTTTGGAAGGCAGAAGAGAGGACCTAGGAAACCAAACTAATAATATTCAAATACTAGTTCTGTCACTTCCTAGCCCCATGAACTTAAACAAGTTACTATACTATCCCTCAGCAGCTTCACCTGGAAGACAGTTTTGAGAATGACATTATATATGTGTGTGTTTGTATATGTGTACGTTTATTGCCATGGTTGTGTTATTATTATTATATATAATTTACACTCCTCTAGTAAACAATTATTTTTTTAAAGGTAGGACTGACACAGAGCATAATACCTGCATCTATTAGAAAATCAATATATGTCTATTAAAGATCCAGTTAACTACATATATCCTTTTTTTTAAATCAGTATAATAGCACCACTGGGTTTAACCCCTCAAAAGAAGTATCAGTTTTCAAATAAAACTCCAAATGTTTGCTACCATGCTACCAAATGCCCAGAATGTGTTGTTCTTTCCCCCCAAAAAACAACAGAAATTAAGTTTATAGCCACTGACACAGGCCCAATGATGTAATCTGGTGATAAATATGTGACATTATATTATACAATATGTGTAGAAGACTATTTATTGACTTTCACAGATGTCCTGGGGATTGTGAGCTACAAAAGATGTGAGCATTGTTTTCAGGACTTCTAGCATGAAGAAACAAGACTAGCTCCTCAGCTTTTGAAAATAGGCACAAATTATTGAAATTGCTATTGTCTGAATTAAGACCACGATGTCATACAAACATGTCTGGAGAATCATCTATTCATCTTATTTATTTATCTTCAGAAGGACTACAGCTAATGCTTAGGTGATAGGGAGGCTATTAATAGCTATTTCATTTAAGAATTTTAAGTGTCGGGGCGCCTGGGTGGCTCAGTGGGACAAAGTCTCTGCCTTCAGCTCAGGTCATGATCCCAGGGTCCTGGGATCGAGACCCACATGAGGCTCTCTGCTCCGAGGGGAGCCTGCTTTCTCCTCTCTCTCTGCCTCCTCTCCTCTCTGCCTGCTTGTGATCTTTGTCTGTCAAACAAATAAATAAAATCTTTAAAAAAAAAATTATATACCTTAAAAAAAAAAAAAGAATTGTAAGTGTCTACCACATCACTCTTCTAATTTTACCCCTAGATTTAGCTCACAATTTTGTTGCTTGAAAAAATAGACAAACAAACAAAAGTAGAGCTCTATCATTTCGAGTCCCAGAGGGGAATCTCATATGCTCCTCTGGCAAATCCTTTGGGTGTTTAATAATTTATATCTCACTGGCATTGTATCATTTGGAAAACCCTCTGCTAAAAGAATGCATGTGGAAATGAAGCACACTGACAGTTTCAAATACCAGCATGGAAATCCTTTTCCAACAGTGCTGAAAGACACACATATTTCTAGGAAGAATGTATTCTAAACCTATTTCTACAGCCAGGGAATCAGTGCACTGGGAGCACTGCATGCTGTTTTCACTTCATTGCTGATCTATTATTTTCCTAGGGGAAGTTGTAAACTGTGAAGCTTTCCTGACTGCACATAACCCTCGCCTGAAAACATGTGATGCACTTGGCATTTGCTTATGCTGGTGTTCAGGGAGGAGGTGGTGTTGTCATTTTCTAAATCAGGGTTCTCAACAAGTCATGCCCTGTATCTCATGATTCACATGAGAAAGACCAAACAATTCAGATGGGTGGGCAGGGCTCTTACCTTTTGTTTATTTAACACATACACATTGGAACTCTAAGAACCTGACCTTGCTTCCTTGGGAATATGATCTAATGGTAGGGACAGACAATCATGCCACTGCATAAGTAACAGTGACATTATAACTGTGATATAGTCTATAATTGGAAATCCATGGTGCTATGAAACCTATTGTTATAGGTTGAATAGAGTCCCCCAAATAAATATATGATGGAGTCCTAACCCCCAGTTCCTCAAAATGTGACATTATTTGGAGTTAGGATCTTTATGGAGGTCATCAAGTTAAATTGAGGTCATTAGGTGAGCCCTAATCTGATGTCCTTATAGAAAGGAGAAATTGGGACACCAGACACAGACACATATATCCAGGGACAATGTTGCACACATACAGGGAAAAGCCTTAGGTCTGCAAATCATTGACGGGGGCCTTCTCTCACAGCCTCAGAAGGAACCCTGACAGCATCTTGATTTCAGATTTTACAACTGCAGAACTGTAAGATAATACATTTCTGTCATTTAAGCCACCCAGTCTGTGGTCTTCTGTCATGGGAGTGAAGGAGATTGAGGGGGTCACAAGAAGAGGCAGCTGAGCTGAGAGCTGAGCATGAACCAAGCAAAAATAAAGAGGTTATAAAAGCAATCCAGACCCAGGGAACAGCATGACCTAAGACATACTTTAACACATTGGAGATGGAAGAACCACAGACGTAGGTGGAGATGAATGACCAGGAGGAAGCGAAAAACAAGATGAGGCTGGAAATGGATGTGGAAGCCAGATCACAAAGGGCCATGTAGGTGTCATTACGGATATTCTTTCTTTTTCTCACATCCTCTCCACTTTATAAGACAGACCACCTTTGTCCTTTTCTTCTGAGTGGAAGCAGCCAAATATCTATAAAGCTTCCTTGCAGTGGACCCATTTTCCCTATGCTTAGTCCCTTATGAATCGTCTTGCTGTCTATGATGATAAGACAAGGCTTGTTGGTGTCCCTTCCCTGGGTCCCTTCACATCTAATGCAGTACTAGGTGACAGGCATCTGCCAATCAGATTTGGGCCTGTGACACTGTGCCTCAAAATCAAACAAGCTGAGGAAGAAGGCTCCAAAAAGAATTCAAGAGTAGAGAAAACATATATTACATTCTGGGGATGATAGTAGTTTTTAGAAGTGGTATCAGTGCAAGCAAAGTCACAACTATAGCAAAGTGAAGTTTCTGAAAGTACTGAAACTGTAGCAAGAATCCCTTGCTCAGGTCTTATGGGCCATTTAGTCCTCAGGCCATTTGCTTGGTGTCGTTTGAGTCACTGTTCCTGGAAAATTGGCTACAACAGTGATTCCACTTCAGCCAACCAATAGCTATTTAATATAATGTTTCTATTTAACTAGCTAAAATATGGTTTCTATAATTAAGAATGCAAATAACTGATTTGCTGCTCTAGTCACCCCCACGAGTGGAGACAGCAGTCACCAATCATGCCTTCACAGGTTCCCATGTCACTGGTTTCTAAAGCTTGGTCCTCAGACCAGTAACACCTGGGAATGAAAAACACAGATTCTCAGACCCACTGTGGGTATGGGGACAAACAATATGTGTTTTAACAAGTCTGTTAAATGATTCTGATACAGACTAAAGTTTGAAAACCATTGCTCCATATACACCTCTATTTTTAATATTTTAACATGTTAAAAATGTCTTCCTCCCTACCAGACTGAGATCCTTGGGGAAACTACTACATCTTACTCATATTTAGATCTTGAGTATTTAGATTGAACCGGCACAATAATGTGATGACTGGCAAAGACATTTCCTACTCTTCTCTTCGTCAAAATGGGCTAATCAGTGCCCAAGAACTTTGTCTACTATGGCTACATCTAAAGGGGATGAAGAACAACAGACCTTCTTTCCATCAACAGTACACATATAACAACAGGACAAGAATAAAAAATGTTATGTAAATGAAGCTTAGATGTTTACCTATGGTTGTACCTACTTTCATTGCTATCTGCTACTACATTCTTCGGTTTTCAAAGCTCAGATAACATTACTCTGCATCTCACTCAATGATATAATTTTCACAGTGCTTCACAGTATCTCACATCCAATTTTTTGTGGGCATTTTTTGACGTGTGTGTGTGTGTGTGTGTGTGTGTGTGTGTGTGTGTTTTGTTGTTGTTTTTGTTGTTATTTGTATTTTTATTGGTTTGGAAATTTAAGGACTCTTGTGAGTAATTCTTCGGTCAAGCAACCCCGTGATAGAAACAATGAATTGAAGCCTGTACTTCAAAGGGGCTACCTCAGTTCTTTATTACACTAGGGGATTAGGTGGGCAGAGAGCTGGAAGTCAGTGTTGACTGGAATAAGTAATATTTATGAACAAAGACACAATGTATTTCTTTGATATGGATGCCCTAATGTACAGAATGGAAGCCAGGAGATAATCTGTGGTACTCCTATACTTCCACCTCAGGAGAGAAAGACTTCCAGGAATCAGATAAAATGTTAATCCAAAACAAAGCGAAAGTAGAGTGGGTCCTGGCGGGGGGTGAGTTGGGGGTAAGGTCCTGAATACAAAATGTGGTTATATAAGCAGTTTGTAAATCCTCTGAATACATATATACATACAAACAAACTAAAAAATATGTGTGAATATTCATGCCCATATAAAAATATACTTTTTCTTTTCTGCTTTAATATTTTCTTCCTTTATATTATACAAGTAATGTAGAGATAATTAGATGGGAGACTTGTCCACTACAAGCTCAATATCAGGACAAGATAAAATCCTACCAAGGAGAGGCTAGTCATCTCCATAGGGAATGTTATTCCATAACATCACTTCTGAATCTACCCTCTGGATATAACCATGTATGTTCTCACACTGGAGAAGGTCAAATAAATGTTTAGTGCTGTATGGGATATTTGGACCAAGCTAACAGGAATATTTGAATGTCCTGAATAATAACAACAATGAAACAATTATGTAACCATCACCAAAATATTAATGGAAACTTAATTGCACTTTTATAAAGTACCAGGCACTGAGCTAAGTGTTTTCTATGAAAAGTGAGTGTTTGTATATTCTAAGAAACTAGAAGGTGGGAATATAGGAGGCATTCCTGGGCTGACTACTTAGCTCACAGTGGCCCCCCTCTCTCAGAGTTGCCATGTGATCCTGATCTAAAAGTGAATACCAGATATTATTTGGACCAGATTATCCCAAGAATTTGGATTATTATTATTTTGTATTTTATTTATTTATTTTTAAAGGATTTTATTTATTTATTTGACAGAGAGAGAGATCATAAGTAGACAGTGAGGCAGGAAGAGAGAGAGGGGGAAGCAGGCTTTCCTCTGAGAAGAGAACCCAATGCAGGGCTCCATCCCAGGACCCTGATATCATGACCCAAGCCGAAGGCAGAGGGTTAACCCATTGAGCCACCCAGGAACCCCTTATTGTTATTATTTTAATAAAATAAGACAGACTCTTAGAGTCACTGTAGTTGATATGGTAGATTCTACATAGATGATTCATTAGGACCCACATCGAAAAGGGGGTGATCTCTTTTGATCTTATGGTTTCAAAGGCTGCTTATGCAAGTCTGCCTTGAATGCTATGATGTAGGCAAATACCTTTCAATAAATCATCATTTTCCTTAAGCTTGTATGAATAAATCTCTATTATTTGCAACCAAAGGACTCTTAGCTAACCCCAAAATAGCATTCTGCAAAAGTGCATGCAGGGATGTGTGAAAAACTCTTGATCTTCAATCTGAAGAGGGCTAGGGAAAGTGAAGCTATCATCACAATATAATGATTAGAAATAGTGTGTCGGCTGCATAGTATTCCATAAGTGACTCTTAAACTCACAAAACAAACTGAAGGTTGCTGGGGGGAGGGGGTTTGGGAGAAGGGGGTGGGATTATGGACATTGGGGAGGGTATGTGCTTTGGTGAGTGCTGTGAAGTGTGTAAACCTGGTGATTCACAGACCTGTACCCCTGGGGATAAAAATATATGTTTATAAAAAATAAAAAATTAAAAGAAAAAAAAGAAAAAAAAGAAATAGTGTGTCGCAGGCTGCACAAGCAACCAACAAGTTTCAAAACTGAATTCTTACTGTGTGGGGCTAATGCAAATTACACTTATTAGGGTTAGTGTTTCTATTTGGACAATAATATAAACAAAGAAAAGGTGGTATAGTATTTCTGCTTAGAGTGCTAATGAGAAAACATTTGATTGAAAACAAAATCACTTTCTTAAGGTTCCATTACCAATAAATAGTGACTATTAAAATGCAAAAAGCCATATTATCTACGTTATTAAAATACTATTCTATCTTTTATCACTTCATTCGTGGTATCCCATTCAGCTGGGCAAAGCTTACCTTATTTCATAACTGAAATATAATAAAACACAAAGGTTGCCATGATTTACAAGACATTTTTCATTTAAACACAAATAGTCAAATTTTATTCATTTCCTAAATCCTAGATAACTGCCCAGGCAACATGGGCATTTATTATTAATAAAGCAGTAAGCGGGAATCTTGGGACAATGCTTACAATAGTGACTTTTGCACTGCCCAGCAACTGATTCAAGCAGAATCATTTTCTCTGATGAATGTCAGTGCCATCGAGTGACATCTGTTTGTTAATAAGCAGCTGCCCTGGAACTGGCTGAGGAAATGTAAGGATTTGGTGTCCATGGTCCAGCAGTTAGAACAGCAGGCCGAGAGTGCACGTTTCTGGGCGAGAATCCCAGCTCTGTTACTGTCACTTCAGGCTGCCTTGGAATGAAATATAATCTATATGGCACTAAAACAATCTCCTAATTTGGGTGGAGGCCGTGGTTGGGAAGGGGTAAGGGAGGTTTCATCCCAGTTTGTCATCTGAGAGAAAACATTCCTTGCTAACTATCGGATTAGTCATTCATCCGCTGATGAGGGGGACAGTTCTGATACTGAAATACATGAATGGCTATTATCCAAAATGCTCATTTAGGCTATTGGTTAGGTGGATACGTAATTCCATTGTCATGAAAAAACATTACAATATTGTAGGCATAAGAACAGCAAGAATAATTCACCCATGCTACTACTAGAAATTAAAAAAAAAAAATTTCCCTATTTAAACCCAGTTAATGGGGTACCTAGGTGGCTCAGCTGGTTAAGTGCCTGGCTCTTAATTTTGGCCCAGGTTGTGACCTCAGAGTCATGGGATCGAGCGCCACATCAAGCTCTACACTCAGGGAGTAGTCTGAGATTCTTTCTTTCCCTCTCCCCCTGCCTTTCCTCCTGCTTGAAAGTACACACACACCCTCTAAATACATACATACATACATACATACATACATACATGCATAAAATCTTTAAACCCAGTGAAAACTCCTTTCTTCAAAAGAACAAAGTTTTATAATTTAATTACCACTCCAACGTTTTGCTTTCCATGTAGATAGACTGCTAAGTACAAAATTATATAAGAGCTCTTTGTCTTGGTTTCTTTAATTCTAAAATTGGTACTGATAACCCTTAGCCAATGCAGACAAAATTGGTACTTTGTCTCAGTTTCTCTAATTCCAAAATTGGTAATGATAACCCTTAGCCAACTCAATGAACTTTCCAGACAGCACATTATAAATAACAGTAAGATAAAGAAAAGTTAGCATTCACATTGGTGAAAATTAACTTTTGCTCTTGACATTAGAGTAAGAATATATTTCCAAGTACTAGAGAATTTAAAACTACTTTAAGGGACGCCTGGGTGGCTCAGTTGGTTAAGTGGCTGCCTTCGGCTCAGGTCATGATCCCGGCGTCCTGGGATCGAGTCCCACATCGGGCTCCTTGCTCGGCAGGGAGCCTGCTTCTCCCTCTGCCTCTGCCTGCCATTGTGTCTGCCTGTGCTCGCTCTCTCCCCCTCTCTCTCTGATAAATAAATAAAAATCTTAAAAAAAAAAAAATAAAGTAAAACTACTTTAAAAGCAAAATTTATTTGCAATTACTGAAAAAAATCATTGAGAATGAAAAATTAATTGGCATTGCCAAATATATAATACAAATGTTGGTATTAGCATGTAATTTTAGAAAGCCAGATGGCTGGACTGAAATTTTAAATATTTAAATAGAGCTTTGAAGAGTTTACCATTAATATACAATTTTAAGTAAATGTTTTTAAGTAAAATTTCCTGAAGAGACTTGTGGTAACCAACATTTTTTCCCCTAATGTCATGATCACACATATTTAAGTCCTTGTATTTTGACAAGCTGTACAGACACTGAATTTACTAAGTATACTCTATTAAAATTATTCAGTATATACTACAGTTCTAATATTACTCTATATTAGCAAAAGATTCTTCTTTTGTGGTGTATCTGGAGTCCATTATTATAGAAAATAATATGGAAGTTTGAACCAAAATGTAAACTACTTATGGTTCAAGTAAAAATACACATTAAAATACATGTGTATACTCAAACAGTAAAGTGAATGGGCCATAGAAAATAAAACATTTGATTCTAAATTACTCAAATAGCTTAAGTTTTTCTATTTTTTTCTTCTTTATCATACATAGTACCACCATAGAGGTAGGCACTGGCCTTTTATGACCAAATGTAGCTTATGATAGCTTGCTCTGTAGAATACATTTATTGGCGGATTCACTGAAGATACTTAAGCAAGAAATGCAGTTACTGGGATGGGCCATGGGGTGGCTCATCAGACAGCTGAGGTGGGGGTGGTGAGGCAAATGGGAATAATGGAAAGGTGGAAATGAAAAATACTATCTCAGTATCTCAAGTGAGGGATGATAAAAACCTAAAGTGGACATCGGTTTTGTTTGCTCCTAGATGCATTCCCCATCTCTAACAGCATCCTTTTATGGCCATGAGAATATGTCTAGTGCTGGGGGGCAATAAATACAGATGTTTACTCTCTCACTATGGGAATAATAGGACTCCCACAGATTTCTTTCTTTCTTTCTTTCTTTCTTTCTTTCTTTCTTTCTTTCTTTCTTTCTTTCTTTCTCAGCTTGTTCTCATATTACACTGCTATCACCTTGTGATGGGCAAGGGACCCAGTGGGCCCAACTGGATCCTCTCTCTTAGATTTTGCCTTGAAGTCAAGTGTTAAAAGGACTCAAGGTATCTTTGAATGTATTCATTCCAATAACAAGTGGGTGACTCTTACGGAGTGTTCAGTTCTTATAAGCTACTTCCCTCCTGTTGTTTCCAATACATTTCTTTACATGTAAATTAGGGATAGTTTGGTTTTGCTACTTGCAACCTAAGAATTCTGTCTGATTTCTATGGCAACAGCAGTGGAAGAGGATATGGTCTAGCAACTAATAAGACTTGAAAGGGAGAAGTGAAACTGTGACTCTGTTAATGATGATACTGGAGACGGAATTAGACATGTCATGTGAAACATGGCTTGGGGCACGGATGATAACTAACTGTGGAAATGCCGCTTTGAGAAAGAAGTCTTGACCTTCTTTGTTACTTACTTCTACAAGTGTCCAGAGGTCTAAGGAGACTAATTTGAGTCTAGACTGAGATTTTATGTTCTGATAAACAATGAGGTGAGATGATCTAAGATGTGGCCATCTGAATGCTTACCACAGGGACTATAAGGAAGCCACCTGACAGTGTATCTGTTAAATGACTTCTGTATTGAAAGGGAAGTTATACTCATACTCTAGGATTTAGCCTCTTGTTCAAAAAATTGTACACACAACTTAGAAAGTGATCAAGGAAACTTTTTGAAGTATGAAGTTTGACACAGATGTGATCACAACTAGATCATTCCATATAGTGACATTCTTTCTTTGAAAGTAGTAATATATTCCTACCTCAAGCTCTTTGAATACTGCTGTTTCCTCTATCTAGAATAATTCCTCCTAAATCTTCATATGATTCAGTACTTCATTTCATTCATCCTACCGTTCAAGCATCAGCTCCTCAGAGAGGTTTTTCCAGCTATTTTGTGTAAAATGACATCCAACACATATGCTTTCACTCTCTCCCATTACTGTTTCATTTGCTTATTGTTGATTGTCTTCACTCACTAGTATAAACTCTATAAGGACAAGGACTATTTACTATTGATTACTCAAAAACTCTAACAGCAATGGGGCACAGAGTATATACTCATTAAATATTTGGTTAATGAATAAATAAAATGAAAATCTCTCTCTCCTTTTTGAGTTCCACCTTGTTTACTTCAAGAGAAAGGAAGAGCAGCTGGTTACAATCTCCAAGCAAGACTGTTTTACATTTCCATAAAACTCACGATCAGGAAGCAAGTGCTCCTCAATATTGATTCGGACACCCTGGCTGCAACTTTTGGGAGACCTAAAAGATCAGGCCAGAAGTCTAGTCACTGGTGCTGACACTCTGAGCCTGACCTAGAGCAGTGCACCTTCTATACCACTCACCTGCTCAGGACCTCCGCAATGAGCTTTTCAAGAGAAAGGCTGAAGTAGTCTCATATTTGCATCCTTAGCCCAGTATAGTCTAGAGCAGCAACAGTTTGGAGAAGGAGGGAGATGAGGAACAAAGTGGGTGAAAGGGCTGGAGGAAGTAGAAGAACTGGAAGAAGAAAAATGGGAATAGGGAGTGAGGTGAGTATGAAAAATAGACTCTCCAAAATGCTATCCTTGACTCTTCCCAGCTCTGACAGCTATTTCTCTCATCTCTATTATAATTCTCCCCTATTAAGCTCTCTACTCACTTTGTTCCATTTATTGGCCCCCATTCTTGCTTAAATTTATTTTATTCATGTTGTGGGCTCACTGTCCCACCAAAACATCTCTTTCAAAGCCATTAATGACCTCCATGTAACAAAAACCAATGGTCAATTCTTAGGCCTCATCTAACTTGATTTTCCATTCATCACCCCTGCTTGTTGAAACACTCTCTTAACTTGGTGTCTGGGTCACAGTACTTCCTGGATTTCTTTCTACTTTTTCAGACACTTCTTAATTCATCTTGGTGGAACCATTTGCAATTCTGGACTTCTAAACATTCTGTTGGGTCAGTCTTCCCGTGTTATATCCCGTGGGATATAAAATGATTATATCCCACCTCAAAGCATTATGTACCATTTATATGCTGATAAATTTTCAAAATTAGATCTCCATCATGGACCTCTCAAATGCCAGGTCAGCCCTTTTACTTGGGTATACTATAAGTATTTCAAACAACGCAAGAACAAAATAGGGATCTTAAATCAATACTCAAATACTCAAATCCCTCCTCAGTACTGGCTCTACTTTAAAAACATAACCAAGCATTTGTGACACTTCACTCCCCTTCACCCTGTTTCAAGACATGTATGTTCCCGTGTAAGCATCAAAAATAAAAGGAATTTAACAAAATTTACTGTTGTATAAAATAACTCTCAGAATTTCCAAGTAGTAATGACCATGTACATGATATATTGAAGTATGTGCAATAACGGCATTGTGACATGAAAGTACTTGTGATCTATTATAATTTACAGAGTTACCAGAACTGTTCTTACTACTATGGTTCATTTCTACATTTATAATACAATGAAATTCTGAATTTCAGTTATATATTTGTTAAAATAAAGATGCCTGAGAAAATTGAGAAGAATTTTTTTTGTTCAAAGAGAGAGAGATAAACCAAGAAACAGACTGTTGACTATAGAGAAAAGACTGATGGTTGTTAGAGGAGAGATGGGTTGTAAGATGGGCAATATAGGTGATGGGAATTAAGGAGGGCACTTATGATGAGCACCGGGTAATGTGTGGAACTGTGGAGTCCTTATATTGTACAACTGAAATTAATACAACTCTGTATGTTAACCACCTGGAATTAAAATAAAAACTGAAGAGCCAAAAATTTTAATTCTAATTTAATTTAATTAAAAAATACTTTGTTTCTCACATCCTCAACACTATATGGTTATTTGTTTACTGTACCTGCTTATCGCTTTAGAATGTACAGGACAGGTCTAGATCTATTTTGTTCAACCCTGACATCCAGAATTGTGCTTGAAAACCAACACACCTTCAAAAAATATTTTTTGACTAAACAAAAATAATAGAAGTATAAGAAAGGAAGGATTATTATTATGGAAGTACTAGTAATATCTATCATTAAGGTAAAGATCATTCTAACAGCTAATGTTTATAAAGTATTTAGTCTGTGATAGGTACCATAAGCAATTCTATCCATTAAATTATTTTATTTATTTCACACAAAAGCCTTCTAAACTAGTATTATTCTTGTTTTGTATACAAGGACCTGGACCCTTTGTGAGGATAAGTGACCATACATTACTTGTTTTTTAATAAGCTTTTTTTTTTTTTTAAGATTTTATTTATTTATTTGAGAGAGAGAGAAAGCACAAGAGGAAGGAGGGTCAGAGGGAAAAGCAGACTCTCTGTTGAGCAGGGAGGCTCATGTGGGATGAGATCCTGCAACTCCAGGATCACTACCTGAGCCCAAGGTAGTCACTTAACCAACAAGACCATCCAAGTGCCCCTCTGACCACACATTTCTGTAAATGACTAAATTCCAAACATGCTCTTAACCATCATGAAACAGGAATATTCAAGTGTTCTATGGTTTGGGAAAAGGATTGCAAATGGAAAGAAGAAAGAATGAGAAGGAAGAAAGCTTGATTGCCAGGTATTGAGTATTTGCCCACTTCCTGTTGGTAAATTTCTGTCTTCCTTTAAAAAAATAAAATGAAGTTTGATCTTTCTCCCAGACTGGTTCCATTTACAGGGGAGAGAAATATGAAAGAGGAAGTCAGTTGGACCCTTTATTCTCTTCTCTAATGAATGCACTCAGACCTTGATTGCTGCAAAAGCTAAAGCAAATTTATCTTAAATCAAGTCCTATGGGAAATACATTTCTCCTGAAATGTAGTAGTTTATTGTTTGTTCCTCTTCTATCTAACTTTTCTTAACTTAGAAAAAAAAATCATGTTTTAATAACCCAACTCAACAAAACCTACTTGCCTTTAATTTTCTAGCTCCAAGCATATATAATTATCTCTATTTTAATTTTAATCTTTCATACACACAAATCTATGAAAAATTACTTCATATGTTGACTGCATAAAACAAACCCTTTAATCTATGTGCAGAGTGAGTTTAAGATTTAAGAATGTGATTAGATCAGGTCTTGTTTTAACAAACTCAAGGGCACTGACAAAAAGAAAATCACTAATCAGGCAATCATAAAACTAGTGTTAACTTTGTATAACTTTCCTAATCCATCATAAACTCTCACCTAAACCAACCTTAGGAAATTGCAGGATACAGGTTTCTTTACCAGATTGCCACAGCAGCTTGTCTTCAGTATTACACAAGGTGGGACGAAAGGCTCTCTAGAGAGGTGAGATTTACAGAAGGATTTGAATGAAAAGGGCAAGTAGATTTATGGATCATAGATGCCAGCATTTCACTACATAAACAAATGTTTATTTAGTATCTCATATTTCCATGGGGCTGTGTGTTAGAAGTTCTGGCCAGCACCTGGACTGGGGGAAATGTCCAAGAATTTTTAGTTCCCTTTCACCCTGTTAATATCTGAGGCTGCCCCTGTGGAGTTCACAATCTTTCCTGTCATAACAGTGACAAAACAAAATAACTATTGCCATAGAGATATGTGGAAGTGCAAGGAATAGTACATAGGAGTAGAGATGAGAAAAGAACATACTGAAAAAAACTTCACAAAGAGAGGTATATGCCAGTCAACTGAGCTTGGGAGGGGATATTCCAGGCAGAAGAAAATAGTTGAATGAACGCCTGAAGGGAGGCAACATTTGGTGTGTGGGGTCTAGCTTGTCAAAGGAAAATAAAGGACAGTGGAAGCTAACCAAGGGGTCAACCTAAAACCGAGAGAAGGGAAAATAGATTGAAAGCAGAATGAAATGTCCTCAATCCTCTTTCTCTGTATTAGTTTAGGCATTGGACTTTGCTTCATAGCAGAATAATAACCCACATCTTATTTGCTTTTCATTTCTGCACTTTACAGGGTTTTGATTATTCACATCTCGGAAAAGTAGATACATATGTTAAATACTCCTCTTTCACACAGTTAGCATTTTCCCATCTAAACAATTAATGGCAGGCTCTTTAAAGCTAGCTTTCCGAGAAATGTTTCTGTCTCCCACGTAGTGTTTGAAAAGTGTTTTCTTAGGCTCTATGGCAAACACAGCCAGAAGCTTCTCATCCCTGTCCCAGCATGCAATGGGCCCCTGTCATTTTCCTTCTCAACAACTATTGTTTCTCCTGGGCTTCAACACAGAATGTTCAGCCACCTTATTAAACTTATGCCCCTGCAGGGAAGAACTCAGGAACAAGGCCTGTCTACCACCACTTCTACATTTCAAAGGGAGTTTGTTTATTACCATTATCAAAAATTCTCAGCCACAGAGGTTGGCTTGGAGGAATTCTGGGATGTAAAAAAAAAGAAATCACATCACTTTTTCTAAACTGCTCAGCACAAATGAGCAGAAGCCATTCTTATCATGTAAAAATACCCCTCTTGACCCTCTGTCATTAGAATGAGTGCTCAGATTCTGTGAAAATTTCCAGTGGTGATGATAAATCTCAACCCCCCACTCTCATTCTTTATATCTCAAGTCATGGGGTAAGGTAAAACTAATTGGATCACCTGACGTTTGAAATCTGAGTCTTAATGAAACCTGTCACAGGTGTAAAGCTTGGAAAATTACATTCCCTATCTTTTTAGAAAGCCAGTGGTTTGGGGAATATTCTACAAGTATTTAAAGTCAGAATGGTTTCCTTAGAAATCTCTTTAAAGGAAAAAGAAAAATACTTTTATTTTAGAAATGTAACAGAACTGATTCAACTAGAACATTTTACATTGCTATAAATTCTATTATTTCCTTCAAATGTACAAGGAAAGACATTATGGAGACTGAGAAGAAAATATACGATATCACATCTGGTAGGACACATTTGTCACCAGCACCTGCTTGGATATTAGGATCTGATGCTTATCTTAGATGTCTATGGATCTGATGTTATCTTTGATGTCTACATCCAAAAAACTGTCTGGTATAATTGTTAATCAACTGGAAAAGGATGGGCACATTGCAGAGTTCTGGGATGCTTCCTAATAGATCCTGTTTGGAGCACAAAACTAAAAGTCTAAATGGAGTTGGAACTGATTCGTATTGTTGGTGGTGTCCTGAAAAATCAGTTCTTTATCTCCTACTACCTGAATTTTCAAAGTAGCCTACTTTCCTGTCTGTTTCAAGCTTAGTTCCTTGGTTTTTCCTCTATTTCCTTGAGAGAACTCATAAACTTTCCATACAACCTCTTTTTTCTCCCCCTTAACCACCCATAGTTAGTTCATGTTGTCATGGTTTTTTTTCCTCCTTTTTTGGTAATTCTCAAAAATTTTCAACCAAATGATTTAAATATCTAATAAGATTAAACAAACAAAAACACCACCAACAAAAGAACTTCTAAAGTAACTAGAAATTCTACTGGTCTGTCTCATGGTGCCAATTCTGTCCTAGAGCATAAGACAAGGTCAGGATTCAAAAACATATGTACTCATTTTGCTGTGATTTTATACAGGGATTTTATACATAGAAAACTGACTTTAAGACTGAAGTTGTTCAGGGGCGCCTGGGTGGCTCAGTGGGTTAAAGCCTCTGCCTTCAGCTCAGGTCATGATCCCAGGGTCCTGGGATCGAGCCCCGCATCGGGCTGTCTGCTCCGCGGAGAGCCTGCTTCCTCCTCTCTCTCTTTCTACCTGCCTCTCTGCCTACTTGTGATCTCTGTCTGTCAAATAAATAAAATCTTTAAAAAAAAAAAAAAGACTGAAGTTGTTCAGTACACATTCAACTGTAAACACCTTTTTGTACTTTCCCATAATATATATGAAGATGACTTACCCCTTTAAAAGGAATGGATATAAGCCAGGCAGCAAATAATAATTACCAGCCAAAAGCCAGTCAAACTGGGAATCAGACAGCTCTGCAGAAGTGTTGTTTTTTTATCGATTCAAGTTGCCACCAAAACCATTACTCTAATATAGATGCAGTAATCTAAGGCTGAGTGAATTTGTTCAGAGAAAATAAGTCACTGTTAAACCTTAATTCACATTATAAGAAAATGGAAACTTTCCCTTTGCTCAATAACATTAAGGAAGCATCTTGGAAAACTGTAACCCCTCTAAAACAAACAAACAAACAAACAAACAAAAAACTGTAAAGGAGTTTATATTCTGAGACCTTCACCTCCTAATTATTCTCTGCCTCATGACTTCATTCTTACCATCCTGTGATCTTGACTCCAATAATCTTCATCACTGATGCTTAGCTTCCAACCAGCATCTTCTATCAGTTCTTCTGTCTTCTCAACAATGGGTTTTATTTAAAAATTTAAAAGTGTTTGCAATTTAGTATTACCATTTTTTAGTGCCTTATATCAATTTAGCAAAACATATAGAAGAATAGTAAAATATATTGATCTGATTCAGTCTAATTCTTTTTTTTTAACTCTTTTTTTTTAAGATTTTATTTATTTATTTGCCAGAGAGAGAGCACAAACAGAGGAAATGACAAGCAGAAGGAGAGAAAGAAGCAGGCTCCCGTTGAGCAGAGAGCCCGATGTGGGACTTGATCCCAGGACCCTGGGACCACGACCTGAGCTGAAGGCAGAGGCTTAACCCTCTGAGCCACCCAGGTGCCCCCTCAGTCTAATTCTTTAGAAAAGTAATTACTTAGTTAACACATACATTTTCATTACAAAATGTGCTTCTTCTATCTTTTTCCTTTCAATTTAGATTTACTATACCCAAGTATAACTTATATTCTATTCTTTAAAAATATAGTGGAGGGGAGTGACATCAGCAACATGGCTGAGTAAGATATTTCTTTTTGTACCTCTCTTCAGTACCAACTAGAATCCATCCACAGATCAAAGTACCTTTGTAGGATCTGTAGAATCCTACAGATTCTACAATCTTATTAGAATCCACCATACACCATACACCACGGGACTGAAGAGGAGTATTACCCACCCATATATTAGGCAACAGATGTACAGACCTTGAACACGAGCCTGCAGTGGCCTGTGAGCTTGATCCTCTTGGCCATGGTTCACAGGTCCTTGGAGAATACTATCTTATGCAATCACCCATGGATAAGTAGGCTGTTGTAGTAGTCCAGGTTTCCAGTGGAGAAGTCCCAACATGTAATTGGAACCAAAACAAACATACAAATAACAACAACAACAACAACTGAACGAGTTTGGATGCATTGGAGAGGGTTAAGAGGAAGACTTGACTTTACTTGCATTGCCTCTGCATTTCAGAATTATACTGCAATTCAGTGCAATTCGTGCCAGATGAAATCTCAGCACATGATTTCTCCCAGGAGGTTAAGTGAGAGTGGGGGAATGAAAGCCTGTCTTCCCCAGCTATGTGGGACATTACCAAAGAGGCTCAGATCTATATCACCCTATCTCATGAGTATGGTGGAGTCATGAATCATGGATGGGTTGGTAGAAGAGAGAGAAGCAGCATATAGGACTCTTAGATGAAATTAAAGAGATGTTGATCCTACCAACTGCATTGTGGACTCCATCAAGAAGTACACTCAGGAGCTGCTAAGAACACCTTGCCCAAAGATCCTCTCAACTGGCCCACAGGCATCCCCGCTGCTATGTATACCTCACCCACAAACACTCCTAATCTGTGACTGGATCTCAATGCAAGCTGCAAAATGTGGCAAGCATGAACTTAAACTTTGACAGACATCTAGTGAAAATATACAGAAAGCCATCATGAATCTGTGGGCCAGAAACAGAACACAAACTTGAGATTTAGCTCCACCCTTGGGAAAGCAAATTACAGGCTTCAACTACCTTACATGGTGTACTGAAGGATCAAGAAAAGACACACAAACCTAAGTATCTTGCCACAAGAAGAAGAAATAAACATAAAGCAGACATATCCATAGAAAGACTGAGAGAGCCTCAGACTCCCTACCAGAAGTAATGGAAATAATTTCTCTCCAGTCTGTTAGTAATGATTAGAGAGGTGACTGCTATTGGAGATTCAAAGACAGCAATGCCAATACTTCAAAGAACATGAAAAATCAAAGAAACAAGACACCACCAAAGAATTACAATAATCTTTCAGTAATAACCCCAAAGACATGGAGACCTACAGCTTATCCAATAAAGAATTCAAAATAGCTTTTTGAGGAAACCCAGTGAGCTACAAGAAAACACAAAGACAATTCAATGAAATCATGAAAACAAAACATGAACAAAATGATAAGTTTAACAAAGAGACAGAAATCACAAGAAAGAGTGAAACAGAAATTCTGGAGCTAAAGAATACAACAAATGGAACAGGAAATGCAATGGAGAGCATCAATATCAGAATGGCTCAAGCAAAAGAAAGAATCTATAGATTAGATGATAGGAACTTGGATATTATCCAGGCTGAAGGGAACAAAGAAAAAAAGCATGAAAAAGAAACAAAGAAAGCCTATGTGATCATAAGATACCATCAAAGAAGTAATTTATGCATTTTCAGAGTATCAAAGGCAGAGGAGATGGAGAAGAGGGCAGAAGGCTTATTTAAATAAATTATTGCCTGAGAACTTCCCAAATCTGGGGAGAGATTTAGAAATATAGTTTATGAAGCTCATAGGTCATCAAACTCAATTTAAGGAGATCTTCCCTAAGAACCATTATAGAGATCAAGGGAACCCTTGATCAGCAGATTTCCCAGGAGAGAGTGGATGATATATGCAAAGTGATAAGAGAAAAAAAAAAGTCAACAAAGAAAGTTTTATCCAGTAAAGTTGTCTTTCAGAAATAAAGAAGAGATAAAGACTTTGCCAGATAACCAAAAGCTGAGAGAGTTCATCACCATTAGATTTTCCTTACAGGAAAAGCTAAAAGATCTTTTCTTCAATTGAAAGTGAAAGAAAGCTAATTAGTAACAGGAAAATGTATGAAAATATACAACACACTAGTAAAGGTAAGGTTTTATCAACGTCAGAATATTCCAACACTGTAATGTGGTATGCTAACCACTTAAGTATAAAGTTTTTAACAAGTACTAAAAAATTATAATTACAATAGTAGGCTAATGAATACACAATATAAAAAAGAGGTAAATTGTGACATCAAAAACATAAAAAGGTGGGGGGGAATAAAAGGGTAGAGTTTTTGTATGCAATCAAAATTAAGTTGTTATCAGCCCTATGTCATATTTATAAGAAGTTTATGTAAGCCTCATCATGGTCACAAAGCAAAAACCAATAGTAGATATATAAAAGATACCAAAAAGAAAATCAAAGCATTCCATTGTGAACTGATTATTGGAAAACCACCAATTCACAAAGGAAGGCAGAAAGAGAGGGAGAAAGAAACAAGAGAAACCATAAAACAGCCAGAAAATAATAAATAAATGGCTTTAGTTTTTGCCTATAAATAATTAATCTCAATGTAAACAGATTATAAATTATTGACTCAAAAGGCATAGCATTGATCAATGGATTTAAAAAACAAATAAACAAACAGAATATGCATATGTCATATACCTAAAACTAACATACTATTTCAGAAATACATAAATAAATAAATAACATCAGCAAGCTGAAATTAAAACGCACTAAAAAGATCGTATATCATAATCAAGTAGGATTTTTCTTTGGGATACAAGAATGGTTCAGTAAGTAGAAATCAATAAATGTTATATACTAGATTAATAGAACAAAAGTTTTAAAAAGCATATGGTTACCTGAATAGATGCCGAAAAAGCATCTGACACCACATCCTTTCATGATAAAACTCTCAACAATTTGGGCACATTAAATAAAAACTTTTAAAAAACTGGGTACAGAAGAAATCTACTTCAACATAATAGCATACTAAGCCTACAGCTAACAGCATCTTCAATGGTGATAAGGTTAAAAACTTTTCCTCTAAGATCAGGAACAAGAAAAAGGTACCTACTCTCAAAACTCCCATTCAACATAGTACTATAAATCCTATCAGGAGTGATCAGGCAATAAAAAGAAACAAAAGATCCAAATAAGAACAGAAATAAAACTGTTTTTGTTTACAGATATGATCTTACATACAAAAAGTCCTAAAGACTCCACCAACACTAATAGAACTAATAGTTCTAATATAGAACACGAATAGGACTAATATAGACTTACAAAGACTGCGTAACCAAAGGAATCCTGAGAAAGAACAAAGCAGGGGGTATCATGCATCCTGATTCCAAACTACATTACAAAGTTACAGTAAACAAAACAGTAGGTATTGGCTTTAAAAATAGTCACAAAAGTCGATAGAACAGAATAGAGAGCCCAGAATATAAATCTTCACCTATACATTCAATTAATATTTGAAAGGGATCCAAGAATACTCAATAGAGGAAGAATAATCTTTCCAATAAATGGTATTAAGAAATTGGATAACCAATGCAGAAGAATGAAGTTAGACTCCCATCTTACACCACTCACAAAATTTAACTCAAAACAGATTAAATGACTTAAATAAAAAACCTGAAGCTATATGATTCCTAGAAGAAAACAAAGAAAGTTATCCTGATACTGGTCTTGGCAGGGTTTTGTTTTGTTTTGTTTTGTTTTGTTTTTGTTTGGCTTGGATTGGGTTTTGTTTATTTTATTTTGTTTTGTTTTTTGATATTACATCCAAAGCAAAAGCACCCAAAGCAAAGATAAGTAAGTGGGACTACATCAAACTAAAAGTTTCTGCACAGCAAAAGAAATAATCAGCAAAATGAAAAGACAGCCTACAGAATGGGAGAAAATATTTACAAATCATATATCTAATAAAAGGTTGATATCCAAAATATACAAGGAACTCATTCAACATAATAGGAAAAACAAAAACAAAGGAAAAAAAAAAACACTCTGATTAAAAAATGGGCAGAAGAACTAATAGACATTTTCCAAAGAAGATATAGAGATGGCCAATAGGTACATAAAAAGATGCTTGACATCACTACTCATCAGAGGAAAGCAAATCAAAACTCCAATGAGATACCACCTCACACCTGTTGTAATGGCTATGATCAAAATGACAAGACAAACATGTTGGTAAGAATGTGCACTACTGGTATGGAGGATCCTCAAAAATTTAAAATTACAACTACTATATAATCCAGTAAATAGACTGCTGAGTATATATCCAAAGGCAATAAAATCAGGATTGCAAAGAGATGTCTGCCCACCTATGTTCCTTGAAGCATTATTCACAATAGCCAAGACAAGGAAACAACATAAGTGTCAATGGATGAATGGATAAAGAAAACTTTATATATACATAAATTACAAAATATACACACATATATATCTATACACACACATATACACTGAACTATTAGTCATTACAAAGAAGGAAATGCTGCCATTTGCAACAACATGAATGGACCTTGGAGACATTATGCTATGTGAAATAAATCAGACAAAGAAAGACAATTGCTGTATGATATCACTTATATATGGAATCTATAAAAGCCAAACTCATAGAAACAGAGAATAGAATGGAAGTTGCCAGATGCTGGGAGGCAAGTAACTAGGAGATCTCAGTCAAATGGTGCAAACTTTCAGTCAGAAGATGAGTGCGTGCTAGGGATCTAAGGTACTGCTGTGGGTGTGGTGCATAAACAGTGAATCTTGGAACACTGAAAAAAAATTAAATTGAAAAAAATAAGGTACTGCTTGGTGATTATAATTAACTACACTGTATTACACACTTGAATGTTGCTAAGAGAGTAAATCTTTAATGTCCTTACCACAAAATAAAACGGTAATCATGTGAGGTAACAGGTGGTAACTAACCCTACCATGGCAATTATAATAGATAAGTGTATCAAATCACCACATTGTATACTTTAAACTGCCCCCATTGCTGTATGTCAATTATAACTGAATAAATCTGGGAAAAAATATGGTGCAAGCCCAATAAATAAATGATGCAAACTCTTGAAAAGAAGGCAGTCTGTGAGTATAATGCAAGCCATCCCAGTTTCCACTTCCTATCTTAATTATTCACTAGTTACAGTTGAACAAAATTTCTGTAAGAAGAGACTGATAACAAAATGTACATAACGTATGGAGAATGGAATGTGTACTAAGTGCCTTACCATATACCAAGATTTTAGAAAATAGCACTCATGATCCTGATATAAAACTAGGCATTAATATTTGTGCCAAAAAACTTTGACCAGAAGAATATGTCATTTCTGCCCCCTTTAGTATTGAATTTGAAAACAACATACTTCTATATAATCAGTCATCACTCACCAAAATTTCTGTAATGATAATCTTTTTTTTTTAATATTTTCATTTTTTATAAACATATATTTTTATCCCCAGGGGTACAGGTCTGTGAATCACCAGGTTTACACACTTCACAAAACTCACCAAAGCACATACCCTCCCCAATGTCCATAATCCCACCCCCTTCTCCCAAACCCCCTCCCCCGCAGCAACCCTCAGTTTGTTTTGTGAGATTAAGAGTCACTTATGGTTTGTCTCCCTCCCAATCCCATCTTGTTTCATTGATTCTTCTTCTACCCACTTAAGCCCCCATGTTGCATCACCACTTCCTCATATCAGGGAGATCATATGATAGTTGTCTTTCTCTGCTTGACTTATTTCGCTAAGCATGATACGCTCTAGTTCCATCCATGTTGTCGCAAATGGCAAGATTTCATTTCTTTTGATGGCTGCATAGTATTCCATTGTGTATATATACCACATCTTCTTGATCCATTCATCTGTTGATGGACATCTAGGTTCTTTCCATAGTTTGGCTATTGTGGACATTGCTGCTATAAACATTTGGGTGCACGTGCCTCTTTGGATCACTACGTTTGTATCTTTAGGGTGAAAGACCCCTGCCCTGGAAAGTCCCCTCCCCTGGAAGATAGATAGGATAACTAACCGCTTGTTTGCTTTTCTGTGAACCGCTGGCTTTTAGGCGTAGATTAGGTTATTAATTGCGTGACTAATTGCTCTTTTGCCCTTCTGTAACTGCTTGGCTTATAGAAATAATAAAAGACGCCATGATGGCATTCCTACCTTCCCCCTTCTTGTTCCCCCTCCCTACCTCTCTCCTCCCGCGCACGGGCCCTCAGAACCAATCAGCTTGTTCCCCCTTCCCGCCTCTCTCTTCCGCGCGAGCGGGTCCCCAAAGCCAATCAGCAAACTCCACATATGCCTTTTTCAAAAGTTCAAACTGTCCACCAACCAGTTGCGCCCCACCCAAAACTTGTTTGCACCTGTCTATAAAAACCCGGCACCACCCCAGCCGGGTGTGCTCAGCTAGCAGGAGCTGCTGACCACCCGCAGGCGCGCGCTGACCACCCGCAGGCGCCTGCGTAACAATAAAGAACCTCTTGCTGATTGCATCCAGTGGCAGTGTTGAATTCTTGGGTAAGGGGATCCGCGGGTCTTTCATTTGGAGGTCCCACCGAGATCATCGGACTCCTGCCCAAGGATCCAACCGACTCCCACTGGGAGGTAAGCTGGCCAGCATTTAAATTTTAATAACTATGTGTTTTTGTCTCCTGTCTCGTGCTCTTGTTTGTCTCTCGTCTTGTGAGGCCTCTGTTCTTCCTGTTCTGCGGGTAGCAGAATAGGACTGTACAACAGCGCGCGTTGTTGCTCTGTATTCTGTAGGCAGCTTGAGAAGGAGTTGACGAACTCGGACTTCTCCCCTGCCACCCTGGGGGACGCCCCAGGGATCTGTCCGCCACAGAGGAGCCTCGTGGTTCCCCTGGGCTGGTTCTGTCCGCCGCAGAGGAGCCTCGTGGTTCCCCTGGGCTGGTTCTGTCCGCCGCAGAGGAGCCTCGTGGTTCCCCTGGGCTGGTTCTGTCTGCCGCAGAGGAGCCTTTTGGTTCCCCTGGGCTGGTTCTGTCCGCCGCAGAGGAGCCTCTTGGTTCCCCTGGGCTGGTTCTGTCCGCCACAGAGGAGCCTTTTGGTTCCCCTGGGCTGGTTCTGTCCGCCACAGAGGAGCCTCTTGGTTCCCCTGGGCTGGTTCTGTCCGCCACAGGGAGACCTCGTGGTTCCCCTGGGCTGGTTCTGTCCGCCAAAGGGAGACCTCGTGGTTCCCCTGGGCCGGTTGAATTTGTATTTTCGGTTTTGTACCGAACGCGCAGCGTCCTTCTTGTTAATTGTTTTGTGTGTCTTGCTTATTGTCCTTGGTGTTTTCTTTGACTCCGAATGGAGGCCAACAATGTATGTCTTCATGCATGTCTCCATGTTATGTCTTTAAATGTGGATATATGTTCCTTGTACTGGTCATGAAGGTTACATTCTGTTTAAGGGGACTCTGGCTTTATTTCTCTCTGTTTCTCCTAATAGATGTGGGGGGCTTCTCCCTCACTCAGTTCCCATGTAAATGGCTATTACTGGAGCCAACTGGGGTTGGTCTAACTCGAGACAGAGACTATAAGGAATATTCCCAAGCAGCTGCCGAAACTCTCTTTGTTTCGGGGAAGTTTCCTTGTGTTCTCTGGCCTGACTTGGACTGCCTAACCCCTCCCCCCTTGCTGGTGGGAAAGCATGGCCTCTGCTCCTCTGTTGGGGCTTATGAGCTCTAAAACTGGTAATCTTTTCTCTGCCTCCTGGTAGCACTTTGTTTCTTCTGTTTCCCCCTTACGTGTTTCTGTACCAATGTGTGTGCAGCCTGCATGACTGGCCTCTAGATCATGCACCATGGCTCCTTCTCCACTGTAAAGGAGCAAGAAGAGCACCCCTGGATCTAACACTCCCCACTCCAGATCTTCCCACGCATGTCTCAGGTAAACATTCAAAGCGGAGTGGGCCCAGGTGGAACATAAATCACTATTGGAACTAAGTTAAGTTTGTTGGTTTAATAAAGACGTGTCTTTTAAGTTATCAGCAGTAAATGTAAAACTTCAAAATTTACTGAAGGTCAAATAAGCTTGTGTTACTTGTTAAAATTTGTTAGCAAAGAAATGACGAAACTGATGGTTAATTGTCTATCTCAAAGTTCTAATGGGTAATTGCTGAAGTAGCTTTCAAAGTCTTTGGTAACCTGAAAGTTTAAGTTTTGCTTGGATGACAAATGGAATTAAATTGTGGACATCTAGGTCTTAACCAAACAGGATAAAATACTACGTCATAAATTACTGGATGTAGGTTTGTGCTTTTGACTTCTTACTGCAAAGAAACTAAGAGTATTTAAATCTGCTGGTAAACTTGTTTTCCACTTAACTGATTCATAAATTTGCCACCTGAAGAATTCTGTTGTAACAGTTCACAATTGGTTAATACTAAAGGTGTTTCTAAGAATACAAAGTTCTGCTTAGTGTAACTAAGACTGATGGAAATAAAAGGAAACTCTGTATGTAGGAAAATAGGAGATATGTAGGAAAAATTTAAGGAATGGGAATACATTTTGTTGAAGGTAAAGGAAGGTAATTTTGTCCTAAATGAGATGGTTGTTTAGAAGGAAATGGCTTGGGACAAACCTGAATGCAAAGGAAAGTTGTAGGTTTGTGAAGGGAAATCTTCAGAAAAGGAATTTTAGCTATGGTCAAGAATGGATTAAGATTGAAATGAATGGGTTTTAAAGGTACATTGGTACAAGACTGAAATTCTCTGTTCAAAAGGACAATGTTTTCTTAGATCAATTGATCTGCTGTTAAGAAAATGTAAATGGTTTTCTCTTTGCCTGTCCAGAAAAACAAGTTTCTATGTTCAGTTTTATCAGGTGTTTAACATCCCTAATTATATTTAGGCATGTGCTTTAGAACTTTCTAAGATTTTAGCAAATGTTGACAAGATTTAAGTTGTAAACCTCTTTAACTCAGGTTAAAGGTATGCGAAGTTGCTCATGAAGTACTACTGAACCAATGATAAACCTTGGGTTACATTTGGGAAAATGCTATAACTATTCTAGAGATTCTACACACTTCCTAAAGTTTTAACGTTTTGAGAGATCATCGCTTGATACTGTGATTATGGAAAAGTTATGTATCACAGAAATAACCTGATTTCCTTGCAGCTAAATTGTAAACTCCTGTGTCTCTTTAGCTCTAACCATATCCATTCTGAGTTTTCGTCATTTATAATTGTTTTAATTCTCTGGTAAAATGAGTTTTATCTTCAAGGAGATTCCTATAAAGGACTTTTACAGATATTTGATATACTTGAAAATCCTAAAACTGAAATGGGTAAGAATTTCCAAAACTGACTAAAGCCGCATTCACCAGAATTAGTAATATGGGACTAAATGAACTAAAAGATGATAATGTTATGTCTCTTACTGTTTTATCTTACTTTGAACATTGCTGGTTCTCTCTAATGTTTGCTCTTCCAGACTAGAGATACTTCCTCCTAGTTATCTGTAACTTATAGAGATGTAAAAGTGTTCATTTGTAAAAGTGCTCAAGGCATTCAAATTTTCTCTCTATCTGAACCTTCTGAAACCAAAAGGTCTTAGTAAGTATTCTTTCTTCCATGGCAATCAGTCATTTGCATAAGTTCAATAAGAATCTGTTCTCCTTGTAACAGGAAAGAATTGGAAACTGGTTATTTTACCAAGGCTTTGACTGGGATGTCATATTTGAAAAGACTCAGATATGACCAGACAGCTTTAAGGAACTAAGGTTGACTTTATGAAACCTGGAGCCGTAAAGCCCCTTGGGACTGTTGGCCTGATACCTTGCTTACAGAGTTCCAAGCAGCCCCACCAGGTGAGTAAAGAATGTCACTCCTTGGTAGGTGCAGTCTCGGGAAGAGGAATTCGCCCAAAGGCATTGCAGGCATGCCTCATGGCAAGTACAGGGCTTGGCTTCTGGCCTGGAGAGGCTACTAAAAGTTCAACCTAGAGATTCCTTATACAAAGTTCCAGCAAAGCAGATTCTAAAAGATCTATTGATCACAGTCACTGTTCTTGCTGAGCTTATGTAAATAATTAGGCCAAGTTTGTTAAAACTGGACTTGTTTCACAAGTGAATTAGTCCTGATTTGGCTATCTCTGGAAATGAGGGTTATTTTAGAGAGAAAAATTGTTTTAGTAACACACATTTATGGATGTTAAATTCTAGATTTGATTGTCTTTAAATATTTGTTTACCTAAGCTAAACAATTTGAGGTAAACTAAAGAAAAGTTGCACAATAGCTTCTTTAGTCAATCTTATTAAAGCCACCATACCACACTCCATAGGATTAACTATGGACTTGTGGAGATAATGGATGACCCCACTTTCTTTATGAGTGGATTGGATGATGCATGGCGGACTCCCCTTATCTCTTGACAAGTTTTCTCACTTGCCAGTGATCCTCTGTAATCAGGATACTGTTAAGGGTGGACCACTCAAAGGTCTTATTGGTTTTACGGTTGGTTTTCTGATGACAGTAATTTTCATAGAAAGAATAAGAAAAGCTAGGTGTGCCATAGTGCTCACTAGCACTTTGCAATTGCCAAAGCCTAAGAATTAACATTTATACTGACTCCAAATATGCTTTCCTGGTACTACATGCCCAGGGAGCTATTTGGAAGGAAAGGGGATTACTGTCAAGCCATAACTCCCCAATCAAATATGGGCCTAAGTTACAAAACCCTCCTTATCGCTATACTAAGGATGGCATATATCAAATCTGGGATACATATCTGTGGCTCACACCCACAATTGGACGGCTCAGTCAGAAGGCAGTTTTATGCTGGGAACAAAGGAATCATACGAGTGGTACTTGGGCAAATAACACATGATGTCTAGGATGGCTCACTAGAAATGTGTTCCCAAGTAATAGTACTCCAGGCTACTGACTGGTTTGCTACTGATTGGGCAAGGTGACCTGACATCAGATGGCCAGCTCCAAACGGAACCCACTGGATATGTGGAACTAACCTGTGGCCCTGGCTTCCTCCAGGGTGGATAGGTCGCTGTACTTTAGGATTTGCCTGGATTCATGGGCGCATTACTAAAACCATTACAACTCTAGCTAATCTCTCCAACTTGAAACAAAGATGGACACGATTTGTTTTTAAATGGTATGATCACTTAGCATCCATCTTTGTTCCATCTGCGGGACTAGAGAATGTCATGTGGCATGTAGAAGCCCTTAATAAATATACTACAAAGGCACTCAATGATTCACTAAATAGCATCTCCCAGCTTAATACTGAAGTGTCACAGATATGCAAGGCAGTCCTACAAAATAGGATGGCCTTGGATGTCCTGACAGCAGCCCAGGATGGCACATGTGCAATTATCAAGACAGAATGTTGTGTGTACATCCCAGACTATCACAAAAATGTCACAGGAATAATAAAGGATATGAACACCCAGATTAAGGCCCTACAAGATCCTTCTCTCTCAGTAACTGGTTAAGTTCCTAATTTGAAGGAGGACTATGGCCGAATCTCTTTTTCGGGCTTTTCATTCTTATCGCATTATTAATCTTAATACGTTGCTTTGTTCCATGTTTCTCTACTTGGTGCCGAGACTCCATTGCTACAATGACTTCGCCACGACAGACGATCCTTGTCGCGCGCAAGGACGCCTCTTCACTGTCAGCGCTGGATTCAGCTGCCTCCACCTTTGTAACTCCCTTATGTTCCTACCCTGATCAATATTGACCCAAGCAGGCAGGGACAGCTCTACGCCCCTATTCAGCACGAAGAAGTTACAGAAGATGAGACCTTCCACCTTCAACCCCCTTAAAGATTTCAGGGTCAAGATTGTTCAGGGGGAAATGAAGGAGCAGGAGGCTGGCTGATGAGAAAGCAAAAGCTGGCGCCTTGCACCCCACTTAGAGCAGGAACAAGACGAATGGATATAAGATTCTATCCATGATAAAGAAAAAGGGGGGAATGAAAGACCCCTGCCCTGGAAAGTCCCCTCCCCTGGAAGATAGATAGGATAACTAACCGTTTGTTTGCTTTTCTGTGAACCGCTGGCTTTTAGGCGTAGATTAGGTTATTAATTGCGTGACTAATTGCTCTTTTGCCCTTCTGTAACTGCTTGGCTTATAGAAATAATAAAAGACGCCATGATGGCATTCCTACCTTCCCCCTTCTTGTTCCCCCTCCCTGCCTCTCTCCTCCCGCGCACGGGCCCTCAGAACCAATCAGCTTGTTCCCCCTTCCCGCCTCTCTCTTCCGCGCGAGCGGGTCCCCAAAGCCAATCAGCAAACTCCACATATGCCTTTTTCAAAAGTTCAAACTGTCCACCAACCAGTTGCGCCCCACCCAAAACTTGTTTGCACCTGTCTATAAAAACCCGGCACCACCCCAGCCGGGTGTGCTCAGCTAGCAGGAGCTGCTGACCACCCGCAGGCGCGCGCTGACCACCCGCAGGCGCCTGCGTAACAATAAAGAACCTCTTGCTGATTGCATCCAGTGGCAGTGTTGAATTCTTGGGTAAGGGGATCCGCGGGTCTTTCAAGGGTAAATACCCAATAGTGCAATTGCTGGGTCATAGGGCAGTTCTATTTTCAACATTTTGAGGAACCTCCATGCTGTTTTCGAGAGTGGCTGCACCAGCTTGCATTTAGTGATCCTTTGGATTTAAATTAAAAAAAAAATCAATATTATATGTACAAATCTGTTATATTTCTTTTCAAAGAAGGTAAATTTCCTTGGGAATGCTGAAGTTGTTAATCATTACAGACGTAATCTGTAATCCTTACAGACTACATTACGTAGTCTGTAATCATTACAGACGTCTGTAATGATAATCTACATTACGTAGTCTGTAATCATTACAGACGTCTGTAATGATAATCTTAACAACTTCAGCATTCCCAAGGAAATTTACCTTCTTTGAAAAGAAATATAACAGGTTTGTACATATAATATTGATTTTTTTTAATTTAAATCCAAAGGATCACTAACAGCCTAAGAAAAATAAAGCTTTTTCATAAGTGGACACTTAAAGTAAGCATTCTTTCATTTTTAGGTGCTTCTAATATATACCTCAAATTTTTCTCTTAAGACTTGTATCACCATCATGATGATTTGACTTTTAGTATCTACCCATGTATGTACAAATCTATGTTGTTACTATATACTAGTTTCTCAAAGGATTGCCTAAATAGTATGGCTTGTAAAGAGTGATGACATCCCATTGATAGCTATCTAAAAAAGAGTTTGCATGACAGTTAATGTCAACTCTAAGATATTAATATAATAGGATAATACCAGCTAATCACTATTGGCAGTGTGTTTAAAGTGCCTATTATTTAAGATACCCAGCCAAAAGAGTAACAAGTTTGAAACATCAGGAATAGGCAAATTTGAAGCTACCCAAGGTCCAAGTATTTCAAAGTCTTAAGGTAGTATGTATTTAGGATGGCTGCTGACCCTTCAGTTTGCCTGAGAGTGCTAATGCAACTGATGGAAGGCTTTGTAGAATTTCCTATAATCTCTTGAAAGATTTAACAGCAGGGATCCATTTGCGAAGTAAAAGGAAAACAGATCCCTCAGCTAGAGCCTCAAGCCTCAAAGAGGCTCCATTTACCCACATCAGTTCAAAATACAAAATTATTTAGGAAGGAGCTGGAGTCCAGTAAATAGATATTTCACAAGCAACCAATTATTAATTTAAGTTTTCTTGAACTAGGGTATCTATTTTCTAGAACTATCCATTTGACTAATTCCAGTGCCCATCTCCTTGCCACTGTTTTGATGAATATTTCACTTTTCTGTGTGGATTCTGTTCAAAACTCCCTCCCCTTTTTACTTGCCTATCCCAGTGGAATGAAGCACTGAGCTGGCCTCTGGCAAAGGCAACCAAAAAATAATATATTTTGGAGTATGACCACCCTCAACTTTTGGTTAGAGCACTGAAATTACTTTGGGAAACGTCTCTTCTCCACCGTGCATGGCCTTAGTGGGACTCAAAATCAAGTCTCCTACTTTCCCACAGCTAAAACATAAGCATGCCCACTAAGCACTTAAACTCTATATGTTTCCTTCTAGTCTACAGGCAGTTATTCTATTTTTTTTTTCTACTGCAATTTCTCTCTCTTGCTACCATGCATCAAAACCTTCAAGTTGAGTCTCTTCCAATAAATACTTTTGTAAAGACCAAGAAAAGAAAGCCTCACTTGAAGGCAGAATGCAGCATCACTAAGTAGGGAGAATAAATCTAACACTCTGCCTCTAAGGTTTAGTGGATATATTATTATGTAAAAGCGTGGTTACTTTCCAATATAAGTTCTGGGGTACATACTTACCTCAGAACAACAATGTTCTTCTCCCCTACCCAACTGACCATGAAATTCTATTGCTCATTAGAATTCTCTACTTTTGAGTCTCTTCCATATTTTAAGTTGAGCTATGTTCCTTTTTCTTTTTCTTTTTTTTTTTTAATTTTTTATTTTTTATAAACATATATTTTTATCCCCAGGGGTACAGGTCTGTGAATCACCAGGTTTACACACTTCACAGCACTCACCAAATCACATACCCTCCCCAATGTCCATAATCCCACCCCCTTCTCCCAAACCCCCTCCCCCCAGCAACCCTCAGTTTGTTTTGTGAGATTAAGAGTCACTTATGGTTTGTCTCCCTCCCAATCCCATCTTGTTTCATTTATTCAATACATCTTTAACCTCAGTACCAGAATCCTATGTCCTTCCTCTACAAAGCATGGGCTACATATGGTAATCATACCAAGTAGGTGAGAAAATCAGGAGTTCCCTTTATCTTCAGATCCTTTCATATGCCTATGTGATGCTCAGGTGCACTGAAGGTAGGTAGAAAGGGTGAGAAGGAATTGCTGAGATGTCTTTTCTAGTGTCTATTCCTTCATGCAGCAAAAAACATTCTGTCATCATCTATTTCCAGTCACACATCCACAGTGACAGTCCATTTTTGCCTGGAAGAAACCTACCCTTTACCATCTGGATGATAGGCATTTGAGAATCATCAGAATCAAGAAAGGCCAGTTTTCTCAATAAACATGGGATGACTTTACAAAGCAAAGGAGCAGTATGTTAATTCCCAGTCAGTTACTGTAGGACTTAGGGCTGAAATGAGAAGTTTTTGGCCCAAAGCCAGAGCATTTTCTGCAATAATTTTCATGTTGTGTGGAAGAGCATTTTATATCATAGTAATTCAAAATGCATTCTTTTTTTCAAAGCAATGCTATTTCTTCTATCCTTTAAAAATTAAAATACCATTACATATATATATATATATATATATATATATATATATATATATATATATTTTTTTTTTTTTTTTTTTTTTTTAATATGACTCTCTCTTCCTAAAATGGCATTCATTACCCCATTTAGGTCAACCTTCTCTGCCAACTCCTTTGAGGATTAGCTATGCATCTATTTTCTTCTAGAGTTCCCCTTACAGCATGACTCAACAAGGCTGTTTTCATGGCTCTACTTAGGTATTTCTACTCTTAGAAAGCAAAGATTATTATTACTATTGCCTTGTGGTTGTTACTACTATAATTATTATTTATGACTATTATGCTAGAACAGTATCTGACACAAAGTACTCAGACATACACTGTATGAAGGAAGGCAGACTAGCAGATATTTTATGCCTCTTTTTTCTTCTATAAAATCAGTTTATTACAACAGATTAATGATAAGTTTAGAAAGCTTAATTGCAGAAACTTCCAACAGTTTCACTGTGCCAACTATAGCCATTAAATCATTACCTCTTCCATTATTAAAAGACCATTTTTAAATTAAATGTGCATTTATTGAGCTTATTCTATATTGGACATTATCCTGGGTATAGAGTATTGAAAGACAAATAAAACATAAGCCTATCCTCAATAAATTTACATTATAATGGGAGAGGATAATTAGACAGATTACAATAACATGCAATCAATTCTATGACAGAGTTATGCAAAAGGTATTATGGAACTTATAGAAGAGACACTCTCAATTATATTAATGAAGGTAAAAGCCAAACAACTGAAGTAAAGCCTGTCTAGATTAAGTAGAAAATAAATTAAAAATTTAAATTATTATTTTAAAGTGTTGTTTTTTTGTTTTTTGTTTTTTGCTTTTTTGTTTGTTTGTTTGTTTGTTTTTGAGAGAGAGTGCACATGCACACGCATCCACACAGGAACAGGAAGGGAGTGGCAGGAGGAAGGAGAGAATCTTGAGCAGGCTTCACACCCCCCAGGGAGCCTGATATGGGTCTTGATCTCACGGCCATGAAATCATGACCTGAGCTGAAATCAAAAGCCACATACTCTGGGGTGCCTGGGTGGCTCAGTGGGTTAAAACCTCTGCCTTTGGCTCAGGTCATGATCCCAGGGTCCTGAGATCGAGACCCGTACCAGGCTCTCTGCTCAGTGGGGAGCCTACTTCCTCCTCTCTCTCTCTCTCTGCCTCTCTGCCTACTTGTGATCTCTGTCTGTCAAATAAATAAATAAATATATCTTAAAAAAAGTCACATACTCAAACTGGCTGAGCCACCCAGGTGCAATCTTAAATTATTATTTAAATTATGCTGGACACCCCATAGAATCCCTAGGGAGGCCAGGGAACCAAAGTCAGAAAATGAGCCAAAACAAAGAATGACTAAGCTATCAATACCAAGGCCAAAAACGGTGTCACAGAACCAAGTTAGCTAGGGCACTGTTCCTGCCACTCTTGGAAGTTGGAGACTGTCCTTCTGCTGCCAATTCATGCTGGATGCCACCTCCAGCCTGAGAACATGGATATCACTGCTGCCACTGTCAATGATATGGGTTTCCATTGCTTCTGCTTCTATGCACCCCCAGCTCTTAATTCACCTAGGGTGTGAATGTCTGATTAGGCAAGACTGGGTTGCAGGGCTATGCCTTGGCTTTAAGGGAGGCTGGGAACATGAACACCTAGAATTTTAGCTCTACAGGGAGATGAAGCTTGCTTTCTCCTTAAGACTTATGCAATTAGTTATTCTCCATGAATTTGTTCAGAGAAGTAGACTTAAAATGGAGCACTGTTAAAATAGACAAATGTATACACTGCAGTCCGAAATAGAATCACAAAGGAAGATTAAGTCAGGGATGGCTTTTCCCAAGGTGTTCCATTTTGAGAAAATAAATTGAGAGTTAGCTGGCAGTCTAGGCAGAGGTCTAGCATTTACAAAAGAACAGAGTATCCTGATACATACAGAAGGTTACTGTGGCAGGGTAAAGAGAGTATGCATGGGGGTTTGAGGTGAGAATAAAAGAGGACAGGGACAGTATGTGAATGAGACTGGTGACTGACGCACACACTGGGTCAGAAAGGACCTATATGCTATGCCAGGTCTCTTTTACTTAATATTCTGGGGAAAGGGAGACAGAGACAGAGAAATTTCTATTTTAGAAAGATTATCATCATAACTGAATGAATACTGTATCAGAGGGGCTAATCTGGAGGCATGGATAGCTGTAGCTATGCATGAAGGTGAATCAAATGGGGCCCAGAAGTTAACAACAGTGATGGAGTGGCTAAGGGGCCACCCTCAAGATGTGCTAAGAAATAGAGTCAGGGTTAAAATCTAAAATGCTGTGCTAACCCCTGAGAATCCAAAAAATAAAATGAAAATATAAAGCCTTTTCTTGGGGAATTTACAGTTTAGTTTTAGGCACAACTGAAGATAAATGATGTCACAGGAGTTCTTGTGATTGTATGTTTTGAAAATTAGCCTTTAAATGTTTAATACTTGTATTTAAACTAGGACCACTGAACACTTCATTCAGGAAACAATGCAGTTAGGCTTTAAAATGCCTCTGAGTTTTCTGTATTCACCATGACACAGGCAGTGACAAAAACAAAACAAAACAAAACAAAAAAAAACAAAAGGAAAAGAAAACCCTAAAATCCATCCTAGATGGAGAACTGGGAATTAAAAACATGTTGCATCACACTGCTTTAAGTTTTGTGATGGGATCATAAGACAGAAGAAGGTAGTAGAGTCAGAGAGAGAGCAGCTGTAATAAATCACAGTAAACAGGTATAGGATATAATTTTTTATGACCCACAAGCCACAAAATTATATATCATAAAATTATATATCATAAGTGCTTCATCTACAGGCTTTGTTTTTCTAAAAGGCAAAGGAAGACATGCAATTCCTCCTTCCTCTTCTCCTTCCCTTAAATATTTATTGAATGCCTTTTATATGTCAAATACTATGGTAGATTATAGAGTCACAAGGCTAAGTCCTTGACCTTATAGAGGTTATGGTAGGGTAGGGAAGACTGACAATTTCCACACAGTAAAAGAGAACACTGTATCTCTGAAAGAGAGAGAAGCCCAAAAACCTATAAGGAAAATAAAATCCCATAATTAGAAAATTCAACTAGCTCCTGATATCTATGAAAAAAAAAATCTCAAAAAACAAAAACAAAAACAACTGAGGGTTGTAAAATAGTTATTAATAGTCAATTAGTCTCACTTAAGTATTCTAGGAAAGAATATTCTAGATTAAGATAGAGTACTAAATAAAAGTACGTCTATGGTTTATCTGACTAATAATGGCTAATTACTTTATAAGACCAATTGAGAGGGGCACCTGGGTGGCTCAGTGGGTTAAAGTCTCTACTTTTGGCTCAGGTCATGGTCTCAGGGTCCTGGGATTAAGCCCCGCATTGGGCTCTCTGCTCAGCAGGGAGCCTGCTTCCTCCTCTCTCTCTGCCTGCCTCTCTGCCTACTTGTGATCTCTGTCTGTCCAATAAAAAAATAAAATCTTAAAAAAAAAAAAAGACCAATTGAGATATCTGTACTAAGTAACTGGCATGAAAGACCAAAAGGATAGTTCATCTGTTATTTCAAATTTTGAAAAGTTGACATCTGTCATAATACCATGGGCAGTAGCAAATCATTACTATTTGTGTCATATTGTGAAGCAGTGGTCATGGGATTCTCCTAAAAATTGTCCGGCAAACTTGAAAGTCATAGTGATGTACTTGTTCTCATAATCTTTGAACCAAATTTGATTCAAAAGTCTAGGATAGGAGGAGTCAAGATGGTGGAGAAGTAGCAAGCTGAGACTGCTTCAGCTAGCCGGAGATCAACTAGGTAGCTTATCTAAAGATTGCAAACACCTGTAAATCCATCGGCAGATCGAAGAGAAGAAGAACAGCAATTCTGGAAACAGAAAAACAACCACTTTCTGAAAGGAACTCTACGGAAAGCGCTCAGGGAACAAAAGCTCCTGAAAGCAAACCCAAGCGGATTACTCACCCCGGCCCCGGGTAAGGGCGGTGTAATTCCGCCTGGGGCAAAGACACTTGAGAATCACTACAACAGGCCCCTCCCCCAGAAGATCAAGAAGAAATCCAGCCAAGACCAAGTTCACCTACCAAGGAGTGCGGTTTCAATACCAAGGAGAGCAGCAGAATTCCAGAGGAGGAGAAAGCCAAGCACGGAACTCATGGCTTTTTTCCTGTGATTTTTTTTTAGTCTTGCAGTTAATTTAATTTTTTCTTTTTCATTTTTTGTTTTGTTTTGTTTTGTTTTGTTTTCTTCTTCTCGCCTTCGGGTAAATATTTTTTTTTTTTAACTGTTACCTTTTTCTTTTTTAACGATTTTTTACTAGTTTATCTAATATATATATATATTTTCTTTTTTACATTTTTCTCAGGTGTTTTCTTTTTTTAAAAATTTTTTTCTTTTTTATTTTTTTTTCTTTTCTTTGTTCTTTTTTTTTCTTTCTTCCTTTTTGAACCTCTTTTTATCCCCTTTCTCCCCACTCACAATTTTGGATCTCTTCTAATTTGGTTAAAGCATATTTTCCTGGGGTTGTTGCCACCCTTTTAGTATTTTACTTGGCCCTTCATATACTCTTATCTGGCCAAAATAACAAGACGTATAAAAATTCAACACAAAAAAAAGAACAAGAGGCAGTACCTAAGGCGAGGGACCTAATCAATACAGACATCGGTAATATGTCAGATCTAGAGTTCAGAATGACAATTCTCAAGGTTCTAGCCGGGCTCGAAAAAGGCATGGAAGATATTAGAGAAACCCTCTCGAGAGATATAAAAGCGCTTTCTGGAGAAATAAAAGAACTAAAATCTAACCAAGCTGAAATCAAAAAAGCTATTAATGAGGTGCAATCAAAAATGGAGGCTCTCATTGCTAGGATAAATGAGGCAGAAGAAAGAATTAGTGATATAGAAGACCAAATGACAGAGAATAAAGAAGCTGAGCAAAAGAGGGACAAACAGCTACTGGACCATGAGGGGAGAATTCGAGAGATAAGTGACACCATAAGACGAAACAACATTAGAATAATTGGGATTCCAGAAGAAGAAGAAAGAGAGAGGGGAGCAGAAGGTATACTAGAGAGAATTATTGGGGAGAATTTCCCCAATATGGCAAAGGGAACGAGCATCAAAATTCAGGAGGTTCAGAGAACGCCCCTCAAAATCAATAAGAATAGGCCCACACCCCGTCACCTAATAGTAAAATTTACAAGTCTCAGTGACAAAGAGAAAATCCTGAAAGCAGCCCGGGAAAAGAAGTCCGTAACATACAATGGTAAAAATATTAGATTGGCAGCTGACTTATCCACAGAGACCTGGCAGGCCAGAAAGAGCTGGCATGATATTTTTATAGCACTAAATGAGAAAAACATGCAGCCCAGAATACTATATCCAGCTAGGCTATCATTGAAAATAGAAGGAGAGATTAAAAGCTTCCAGGACAAACAACAACTGAAAGAATTTGCAAACACCAAACCAGCTCTACAGGAAATCTTGAAAGGGGTCCTCTAAGCAAAGAGAGATCCTACAAGTGGTAGATCAGAAAGGAACAGAGACCATATACAGTAACAGTCACCTTACAGGCAATACAATGGCACTAAATTCATATCTCTCAATAGTTACCCTGAATGTGAATGGGCTAAATGCCCCTGTCAAAAGACACAGGGTATCAGAATGAATAAAAAAACAAAACCCATCTATATGTTGCCTCCAAGAAACTCATTGTAAGCCCGAAGACACCTCCAGATTTAAAGTGAGGGGGTGGAAAATAATTTACCATGCTAATGGACATCAGAAGAAAGCAGGAGTGGCAATCCTTATATCAGATCAATTAGATTTTAAGCCAAAGACTATAATAAGAGATGAGGAAGGACACTATATCATACTCAAAGGGTCTGTCGAACAAGAAGATTTAACAATTTTAAATATCTATGCCCCCAACGAGGGAGCAGCCAACTATATAAACCAAGTAATAACAAAATCAAAGAAACACATCAACAATAATACAATAATAGTAGGGGACTTTAACACTCCCCTCACTGAAATGGTCAGGTCATCCAAGCAAAAGATCAGCAAGGAAATAAAGGCCTTAAACGACACACTGGACCAGATGGACATCACAGATATATTCAGAACATTTCATCCCAAAGCAACAGAATACACATTCTTCTCTAGTGCACATGGAACATTCTCCAGAATAGATCACATCCTCGGTCCTAAATCAGGACTCAACCGGTATCAAAAGATTGGGATCATTCCCTGCATATTTTCAGACCACAATGCTCTAAAGCTAGAACTCAACCACAAAAGGAAGTTTGGAAAGAACCCAAATACATGGAGACTAAACAGCATCCTTCTAAAGAATGAATGGGTCAACCGGGAAATTAAAGAAGAATTGAAAAAAATCATGGAAACAAATGATAATGAAAATACAACGGTTCAAAATCTGTGGGACACAACAAAGGCAGTCCTGAGAGGAAAATATATAGCGGTACAAGCCTTTCTCAAGAAACAAGAAAGGTCTCAGGTACACAACCTAACCCTACACCTAAAGGAGCTGGAGAAAGAACAAGAAAGAAACCCTAAGCCCAGCAGGAGAAGAGAAATCATAAAGATCAGAGCAGAAATCAATGAAATAGAAAACAAAAAAACAATAGAACAAATCAACGAAACTAGGAGCTGGTTCTTTGACAGAATTAATAAAATTGATAAACCCCTGGCCCGACTTATCAAAAAGAAAAGAGAAAGGACCCAAATAAATAAAATCATGAATGAAAGAGGAGAGATCACAACTAACACCAAAGAAATACAAACTATTATAAGAACATACTATGAGCAACTCTACGCCAATAAATTTGACAATCTGGAAGAAATGGATGCATTCCTAGAAACATATAAAGTACCACAACTGAACCAGGAAGAAATAGAAAGCCTGAACAGACCCATAACCAGTAAGGAGATTGAAACAGTCATTAAAAATCTCCAAACAAACAAAAGCCCAGGGCCAGACGGCTTCCCGGGGGAATTCTACCAAACATTTAAAGAAGAACTAATTCCTATTCTCCTGAAACTGTTCCAAAAAATAGAAATGGAAGGAAAACTTCCAAACTCATTTTATGAGGCCAGCATCACCTTGATCCCAAAACCAGACAAGGATCCCACCAAAAAAGAGAGCTATAGACCGATATCCTTGATGAACACAGATGCGAAAATACTCAACAAAATACTAGCCAATAGGATTCAACAGTACATTAAAAAGATTATTCACCACGACCAAGTGGGATTTATTCCAGGGCTGCAAGGTTGGTTCAACATCCGCAAATCAGTCAATGTGATACAACACATCAATAAAAGAAAGAACAAGAACCATATGATACTCTCAATAGATGCTGAAAAAGCATTTGAAAAAGTACAGCATCCCTTCCTGATCAAAACTCTTCAAAGTGTAGGGATAGAGGGCACATACTCAATATCATCAAAGCCGTCTATGAAAAACCCACCGCAAATATCATTCTCAATGGAGAAAAACTGAAAGCTTTTCCACTAAGGTCAGGAACACGGCAGGCATGTCCATTATCACCACTGCTATTCAACATAGTACTAGAGGTCCTAGCCTCAGCAATCAGACAACAAAAGGAAATTAAAGGCATCCAAATCGGCAAAGAAGAAGTCAAATTATCACTCTTCGCAGATGATATGATACTATATGTGGAAAACCCAAAAGACTCCACTCCAAAACTGCTAGAACTTATACAGGAATTCAGTAAAGTGTCAGGATATAAAATCAATACACAGAAATCAGTTGCATTTCTCTACACCAACAGCAAGACAGAAGAAAGAGAAATTAAGGAGTCAATCCCATTTACAATTGCATCCAAAACCATAAGATACCTAGGAATAAACCTAACCAAAGAGACACAGAATCTATACTCAGAAAACTATAAAGTACTCATGAAAGAAATTGAGGAAGACACAAAGAAATGGAAAAATGTTCCATGCTCCTGGATTGGAAGAATAAATATTGTGAAAATGTCTATGCTACCTAAAGCAATATACACATTTAATGCAATTCCTATCAAAGTACCATCGATCTTTTTCAAAGAAATGGAACAAATAATCCTAAAATTTATATGGAACCAGAAAAGACCTCGAATAGCCAAAGGGATATTGAAAAAGAAAGCCAACGTTGGTGGCATCACAATTCCGGACTTCAAGCTCTATTACAAAGCTGTCATCATCAAGACAGCATGGTACTGGCACAAAAACAGACACATAGATCAATGGAACAGAATAGAGAGCCCAGAAATAGACCCTCAACTCTATGGTCAACTAATCTTCGACAAAGCAGGAAAGAATGTCCAATGGAAAAAAGACAGCCTCTTCAATAAATGGTGCTGGGAAAATTGGACAGCCACATGCAGAAAAATGAAATTGGACCATTTCCTTACACCACACACAAAAATAGACTCAAAATGGATGAAGGACCTCAATGTGCGAAAGGAATCCATCAAAATCCTTGAGGAGAACACGGGCAGCAACCTCTTCGACCTCTGCCGCAGCAACATCTTCCTAGGAACAACGCCAAAGGCAAGGGAAGCAAGGGAAAAAATGAACTATTGGGATTTCATCAAGATCAAAAGCTTTTGCACAGCAAAGGAAACAGTTAACAAAATCAAAAGACAACTGACAGAATGGGAGAAGATATTTGCAAACGACATATCAGATAAAGGACTAGTGTCCAGAATCTATAAAGAACTTAGCAAACTCAACACCCAAAGAACAAATAATCCAATCAAGAAATGGGCAGAGGACATGAACAGACATTTCTGCAAAGAAGACATCCAGATGGCCAACAGACACATGAAAAAGTGCTCCATATCACTCGGCATCAGGGAAATACAAATCAAAACCACAATGAGATATCACCTCACACCAGTCAGAATGGCTAAAATCAACAAGTCAGGAAATGACAGATGCTGGCGAGGATGTGGAGAAAGGGGAACCCTCCTACATTGTTGGTGGGAATGCAAGCTGGTGCAGCCACTCTGGAAAACAGCATGGAGGTTCCTCAGAATGTTGAAAATTGAACTGCCCTATGACCCAGCAATTGCACTATTGGGTATTTACCCTAAAGATACAAATGTAGTGATCCAAAGGGGCACATGCACCCGAATGTTTATAGCAGCAATGTCCACAATAGCCAAACTATGGAAAGAACCTAGATGTCCATCAACAGATGAATGGATCAAGAAGATGTGGTATATATACACAATGGAATACTATGCAGCCATCAAAAGAAATGAAATCTTGCCATTTGCGACAACATGGATGGAACTAGAGCGAATCATGCTTAGCGAAATAAGTCAAGCAGAGAAAGACAACTATCATATGATCTCCCTGATATGAGGAAGTGGTGATGCAACATGGAGGCTTAAGTGGGTAGGAGAAGAATAAATGAAACAAGATGGGATTGGGAGGGAGACAAACCATAAGTGACTCTTAATCTCACAAAACAAACTGAGGGTTGCTGGGGGGAGGGGGTTTGCGAGAAGAGGGTGGGATTATGGACATTGGGGAGGGTATGTGCTTTGGTGAGTGCTGTGAAGTGTGTAAACCTGGTGATTCACAGACCTGTACCCCTGGGGATAAAAATATATGGTTATAAAAAATAAAAAATTTAAAAAAAGAAGAAAAAAAAAGTCTAGGATATATTAACGCTGTAAATTCTATCATAAGCATTTACTTTTACCTTTGTTTTAGAAAGAGGAGTCTGTATGTCTAATTTAGGCTTTTTGGGCTATTATGTTGTCCTAAATATTAAAGTGCATTGGGAGTGAATAATCTCTCATTCTTAGGATATGGAACAACAAATTGTTTTTTTTGCTATTGCATGTGTATTCATTCAAATAAACAGGGCAATTTATGCAAATATCACTGTTTTATAAAAATCTCTTCATCTGAGAAATTCATGTTACAGTCCTCTCTGAAAGTTCAACAAGGAACAGCACCCATTCATATTTAAATATCCAATGACTACATGAGAGAATTACTGAGGTATTCTTTGACAGTTTATAGAGAAAGTGTACCTAGGCTTCCATGTTCCAAATGAATTATATGGCCTCCTGATGGAGGATGGCTCTTTTCCTCAGAGATCATTGTCTGGACTTGTTCTATCAAAGTATGAGAAAGGATTGTTCACACATGTTCTTGACTATGTGCCTGATGGATCCACCTCACACTCTAGTTCCATAAGTAGAACTGCTTTAGGACTTAAGTTGAAAGTAAGGTTTGGAACTAAAGTATCCTGAAAGGGTAAAACTCTTTTTTTTTTTTTTTTTTTTTTTTAAGATTTGTTTATTTATTTGAGAGAGAGACAGCATGCATGGGAGAGGCAGAGAGAGCATCTCAAGCAGACTGCCTGCTGAGGCACAGCACCCACGCAAGGCCTGATCCCACGTGGGGCTTGATCCCAAGATCCTGAGATTATGACCTGAGCCGAAGTTCAAGGTTTAACTGACTGAGCTACCCAGGCATCCCAGGTGAAACTCTTAAAGACATTTATAAAAGAGAAGAATCGTAATCTTCAAAGTCAAACTGTTCAGGAAGAATGGAAGTAACCCCTTCAAGCCTGCTAGCAGTACACAGACACATCAATGAGCTTATGCTTTCTCTCACTCACATTCTCTCCCTCTCTTTCTCTCCATACACACACAATACATATATAGGACAATATGAATACTTAACCTCCTTTTCATCTTATGCGTCTTATCTAATGAAAGCATGTTAGCAAAAATAGTAACTCAGCTATTATATACACTTATAGGTTATATTATATTATATAATTATATGTAATATATAAAACCTTGTAGTTCCGGCTGAAGGCAGATGTCATCCATCACTTATATTATTTTCAAATTTTTAAGACTCAAAAAGTAACTCTACTAATGAGTAAGGGACAGGTGAGGTTATGGAGAGACAGGTTGGGGACTACCTGACCAGGCTCACAGAAATCCCAGATATGGAGAAATGTTATAGACAAGTTATTAACCAGAGAGAAGGAAACAATAAATCCACCTTGTCTGTTCTAAATATTGGCAAGATATTTTCATATTTACAAAGCCACCTGTTTGTCTTCAATGTTATAGACAAGGTATTTGCCAAGTGCCCTGGTCAGTTTTCTATAAAACACTAACCATAAAATCCCTCAATGGCAACCCATTCGGGCCCCCTCACTCTAAAGAACTCCTTTTCTTTCCTTTCTGTTCTCACCTTCCCTTAATCAACTTTCACTTCACTTCACCCAGTTGTCTGACAGATTCATTCTTCGACTCTGTGAGACAAGAACCCTGCAACTGTGTGAGGCACTAATAAGAATCTGGTATTGTTAGGTGTGAAGTGATTCCCTATGTATGATCGTACTTAACGTTACTAACCTGATGAAGCAGGTATTAATTTCATTCTCTACATGAGGAAGCTGAGACCTTCAAAGTTAAATCATGTATCAAAAGTTTTACAGCATGGAAGTAATAGTGCCTGTTTCTCAATTTCCCATCCTTCTGACATCAGAGTGCTTACTTTTCTCTGTGCCCCACCACCCCTCCTACACATACATGTGGACCTGAATCTTTCTTTGGGGACAAGGTTCTACATTCCTCAGACAAGAGGAAAAAAAGTAGACATTTAAAATTACCCTTAAAAATTCCTTAAGCATATATACTTCTAAGAAATTCCAATAAAGCAATTTTTTTCTTTTCTTTTTTTTGTTTCTGAATTAGAATACATCACTGTTTCTTTGGCTGAATATCAGAGGAAGCAACTGGATTATTTTAGAGACTATGGCATATGATTATATATCTGTCTACTGAAGTCATGCTTGGGGTAGGAAGATGCTTATATTACGAGGCCACAGAAGTGACAACAGCTGAAGAAGCAGTACAATCGTGTTTCCCACCTCAAGTTTTCTCTAAGTAATGTACACATTGGAGAGTAAAGGTCCTACATGCCATTTATGTTGCAATATCCTCTCCTTTCTTTTCATTAGGAGAGGAACAGGGTGTTTGCTAAGCTCGTGAGTGCATTCACTTATATTAATTGCACGTATGCTCTGGTTTCAATGAAATTTATTATAAATACACAGTGAATATCATAATACTTATAGGAAAATAACCCTCAATATTTTCTTGCAATTCTGCAACTGGCTTTTTAGTAGTTACTCTCGTCCCCAAATTCAAAGGCTCTTAAACTGAAGAATCTCATCCGAAATGCCTGCCGATGATACAATTTTTATTTCTGCACAGGGTCATTTCACTGTATGTTTAACAAAAATTATGAGGTTGGAGTTCACACTGTATTGCAACAGCTTTTCCTTTCTGCAGTGTCATTATAAAGCAGACTCTGATATTGTATCTTAAGTTATCACCAAGTGACACTAGGAATAAACAACCATATGAAACTCACCACTGATCTATCTATAAAATATAGTCTTATATAAAGGATCCAAAGCAAACATTTGCCTTGTTCCTGTCCTTTACTGAACAATCAACATGATTTTGACCTCATGGACACCACATTTTGTAACAAAATAGGTACTGTTCTTTGCTTTATCCGATACAAAGATCAGCATTAAATCTGAGACCAACTTGCAGCAATTACGTAGAATAAGATGATATCTGAACTGTGTCTCTGAGTCTTACCTTATTATTTTACCCATATTTTCTATTTATCTTTTATATTGGCTTTTATGCTCATATTTTAGTTATTTCTCTAAATTGGCTTTTAGCATTTGGATCAAAATAAGAGTCAAAAAAACAAAGAAAGAAATAAAAAATGCAGTTATCAAAGCTGATAAGGTATGGCTTTAGAGATTCACAAAGTGAACTATTAATGATGCCTATAAGTCAAAGCATGCATGACACAAAACCAGATTTAAGTTTTCTTTCCTAATCAGAGAATTTCTGGCTGAACTATACTGAATATGTTTCCCTTGGAAACACTGTGGCTGAGACTGTAGTACTGAATGAGACAGACAGGATCCCCTCTTAGAGTCTCTGGGGCAAGACAGAAAACACTGACAACAACAAATTATACTAGTATGTGACAAGTGCTGTGGGAGAAGACACTAAAAATACAACCAAGTGGGTAGACCCAAGGAAGTTTGGAGTATGCTTATATATAAACCTAGATATGGCATTTAGGATGAGACCTGTCAACAGTCAAGAGTTTTCTAGTCAAAGGTATGAAGAGTAAGAACACTTCAGTCAGATGGAAAAGTATAAAAAGGACCCAGTTCTCAAGTGAATTATTCAAATTAGAGCAAACAGTAAGGGACTGAGTTAAAATCATGGGATTTATACAAGCCCTGGCTCCCTTTTTCAGTCGCCAAATGCAGATATACCATCTATTCACTAACACATAACATGTCTTGGTGAAACTGTAGTCTGACACCCAAGCATTCAAAACCATGTCTTCAGGATTTATGACATCTTTCCTCATGAAAAGGACCTTTCCTGTATGTGTGTGTGTTTGCCTTAACGGTCAGCTACACATTTATTGTATCCAATATTTCCGTATGGGGAAGCCTCAATATTTATTGCCAGAATTCTGAAATGTGAAGATTCTATCTCATTTTTCAAAATCTCCCCAATGGCAACCAGCTGGCCAAACACTTGAACTCATTACTTCCATTTTGAGCTAATGAAACATGAAAGAATCTACTACAAGTACTATTTAATCGAACTGTTTTTGTCAAAATAAAGTTCCAAAGATTATTTGGCTAAATACAGTCTACCATCCAGATAATTTGCTTAACTTTGTTGTGGATAAGTCATTCAGAGTTGTCACTGTCATTTTTCTTCAAAGCAAAGAGCCCCCCATGATTAGTGTCTCATAATTTTAAACAATTTGTGCATTTTAGAGAGGGGCAGAGAGGAAGGACACGCACACTCAGCAGCACCGCCTCAGGTTTCTGTATGCAGCCTGCAATCCACACCATTACTCATTACACAGAAGTAAGGTACCAGATTAAGTGCATATTCTCTTGTCTTCCTTTCTGCTACCGAAACTTAAAGGACTCCAGTTTCACACTTTTGAAAATATTCTCTTCAAAAATGGCAAAACATTATACATAAAGTCTTTACCAATTTACTTAATAGGCAGTAGGAATGTGAGAGTAGGGGTATGGTGATTATCTACAGGGTTGGTTTGATATGACAAAGACTGGAAAGGACATTAAAAGCCATAGACATGTGAAGACGGTCATTTGACCAATGCAATCTCTTCCTACCTGCCTCTTTGGAAATCTGTGTGAAGGATTCCACACCTTTCTCTCCATAACTCCCTTCAGATGCAAGGGTAGACACATAATTCCAGCCTAGGGCCTTCACAATGTCCACCATAGCCTGAGCTTGGAAGGAGTCGGGTGGGACCACACGAGAGAAGAAGTCGTAGCGTCGGTCATCACTTAACTCAGGTGCTGTTGATGCGTAACTGATCTGGGGAATCTGGAAAGAAAGGAAAGCACCACATGAGAAAGCACACGACCAGGATGTGAGAGACTCATTTATACTTAGGATAATTTGCTCAAAATACAGGGCTTGAGCTCCAAAGAGGATGTGTGTTTTAGCAAACAACACCCTGCAACTGTGAACCATCTAAATGCAACCAACTACTTTCAGACAGCACAAAATGGTATACTTTTGTGCCTTGGCCTTTTGGTTCCTCCTCAGAGAGAAAGAGGATGGCATGGGAATCACATGAGTCATGGTGCTTAGGAGAAAAGAGTTTGCAAACATTCTGACCAACACTTAGAATCATGCTTTACTTTTTTTTAACTTATATATTTATTTGAGAGAGAGAATGCAAGCAGGAGTAGGAGGGAGGGGCAGAGGGAGAGGGAAAAGCAGGCTCTCTGCTCAATGGGGAACCAATCATAGGGTTTGATCCCTGGACCTCTGCGATCATGACCTGAGCCAAAGGTAGGCGTTTAACCGACTGAACCACCAAGATGCCCCCATGCTTTACTTCTTAAAAACTATTAGACACCACCCCCACCACCACCACAAAAACACAACTGCCTAACTGGAATTTGTATAGAGATTGGTTTAGTTGACCCAGCTCATGAATATTGGTGGAAGTCATTAGACATCTAACATTGAGTACCAACCATCTGTGAAGAAACACCTAAGCGAGCTGCATGCATTATTTCATGTATTATTCATAAGAATATTATGAAGTAGCTAAGTAACACCCTGAGAACCAGGCCAGGGGGGTTCCTTGCCACAAAGCCTTCTCTTCAGTAGTCCCTGTACTCTGGAGGGCCTTCCTCAAAATTTCTTAAGCTCCTCTTTGGGTGATGATAGAGGGCTGGCAGTTCTGCTTGTGTCAAGCCCATAGGGGTGCCTGATTCCCATTTTTCCATTTAGACAGTCCTCTAGTCCCTTACCCTGCAGGTCTCCTAAAAGCTCTAGAACTTATACCTGTGAGGATCATCCTTGGCCCCAATAGCAGCCCCCTCATTCCAGAAGGGTAGCCTAACATGCAGATTTCTCCCATCACCTGATATAGCACTTGTTTCCTAAGATCGCATGAGATTAGGCTATCTAAGAAGGCCTGACATCCTGAATTTAGCTCAAATTATGTATACATAAAGAGGCCCTACAAAAAATGTTTGCTTGGGATTACAAATACCCAAGAGGAAACCCCGAATTAGCCATCAGTTAGGACCCTGCCTAGGAACTCTAAACCACTTATGACTACAATACATTGTCCCCTCGGTCTTCTAACCTCAGCATGCAATAGACTATGATTGGTACCATTAATCTGCCTGTAAGAATGAGCAACTTCACAAAATTCTGCTTGCATATACTCCCCCGAGAACTTACTCTTGCTTTATCATATGGATTTCTGAAGTATCTACAGACCATTTTTGATCTTTGCTCAAGCAAAGCCCAAAGGTCACTCTGCTCCAAAAATGCCAAAGTTACACTGGAGTCAATTCTTTGAGCCCTGAAAAATTCTACTCAGTGTTTATCTATTCCTCTCCTTCCAGTGCAGTTTGACTAAAGTAAACCCATTTACTGTTGTTTAAAGCTGGTTACCACCTCTGTAAAGCTCATTTTCCTAAGAACATTCCTAGGTCATCATTACTCTACCAAGTCAGACAGCCCTGACAATAGATAATACCCACCAGGCAGCCCATACTTGATGCATTTTCCTCCTTGTCCACGAGGGGCACTGTCACTGATTCAAAGCCCAAAATCAGTGTGACAAAGTCAGCTGATAAGGAGAAACTCCTTGTAGTAGTAGGTATTGTGAAATGTAATGGAAATAAAATGGGATTTAGTATTGACAGGATCCAGAACCAAAGTCTGATGTTTCTCTTCATGACAGTGTGCTCTTGAGAAGTTGTTTTTTGTTGTTGTTGTTGTTTGTTTGTTTGTTTGTTTTAAATTCAATGAGGTATCATTAATAAAAGGTTGTTTTGATGGATAAGAATAATGATTATGCTATGCTTAGCATAATGCTGGGACGGACTGGTTGATTCATACATGGGGGTGATGATAATCAAAACAGACAACAGTGTGTCTTTCCTTACTAAGTTTACCCATTACTCATATTTGACTTCCCAAGTACTCCATGGCACATTATCACATACATTTCCCTTACTGTCTAAGGGAAGAAATTTTTTTTATATATTTCTGTCATTATTGCTTTAGAAATAATGCCTATTATTTATCCAACTCTTTCTTATAGCCAGTTATGTTCTAAAAGTTTCCTATACATGAGTTTATTTAACCATCAGTAAATATTCTTTACTATATTAGATTACTACCTCATTTTATATAAGTGGAAATTGAGAGTTCAAAGTAGAATGTGACCTTGCCTCAAGTCACAAAGTTGTAAGAAAGAGAGCAGTACTCACATCTGAAACTATCCGGTGCGAACTTCTGAACTCTCTTCTGATACTTTGCTCTATTGCTGGTAAACCATTTTAATAAGAAGAATAAAACAAGGAAGGCAAGTAGATATTTGGAGTTCACAGCACTGACTACAGAGCCACTAAATGTTTTTTAGTGATCATTCTTAGACCGTTACTCAAACATTTTATGTAAACACCTTGTTGAAGCCGATATAGATATCTTAGTAAAATGAGCTCCATATGTTTCATTTATCATTCCAAGCTTATGAATTTTAGGTAAGGAAAACATCAAATGAATAAAGACTCTGGGTGGGAAAAAAGGAAGGGATTAAAGGGAGGGATGAAGAGAGAGGGAGAGAGGAGAATAGTGGAGAGAGAGACAGACATTTTCATATAAGAAATAAAAAGGAAAGAAGCCAAGCATGTCAATACATTTCCATCAATTTCAACTTGTGGAAATGTGAAAGCTTCATGCTGTTGCACAGATGCCTTTGCTGCCAAAAGTCCTTTTCTACCTTTGAGACAGTGCTAATGAAGATACATCCAGCCCTCTACTTGAATTTGCATTTATGTAGCTGCTGTAAAAAATCAGAATTGTAAAGCACTCCCAATACAAGTGCATTTTCTAAACTGTATCCCAAGTTGAGTGATGAAAATCCTGGTGAAACAATTTTTTCCCTCACTACCATGCATCCTTTCAAAGTGGTCACTATCTGGAGTCTATCTCTTTATCATAAATAAGACATATCTCCTGGTTTAAGACTCATATGCACCTTTAGGATCATGCACACGACTTACACACAGTGTACTTATTCCTACATTATGCATATTTAGAATAAGGAATGAAAGAACAAACGGATTTCATTTCTGTGATAAAAATATAGCTGCGTAAGGTATGCCTCCTCACAGTAAGAGGGGAGAGACTGCAAGAATTTATGTAACCTATGAAATATGATGCTACTTACTTAAGTAATGTGTTGCATATTTAGTTACTTGTTTTCAAAATAGCATTTAAGCACACCAAGTAATTATTTTGAACTGTATGTTATAATTGGTACCTACAACTGGCCAAATTATTTTTAGTCATCTCCCGTAATTGACCACACTCTCCTTGATATGGTAGCGATACCTTCTCCTGCTACTGAAACCCTCCTGTCTATAGTAATGCAGAATTGATCTTTTGATGAAGTAAATTTAGTGTAATAATACTTTGGCTATAGAAAAGTAAATATTCGATTTCTCTTTGAGACTTCCTTTCTCTGATAAAACAAAAAACAAACCAAAAAAAAAACCCACTAAAGTGTTTTTTTAAAAGATTTTATTTATTTGACAGAGAAAGATCACAAGGGGGGTGGAGGTGGAGCAGAGGGAGAGGGATAAGCAGACCCCCCACTGAACAGGGAGCCTAGACCTGGACCTGGACACTGGGCTCAGTCCCGGGATCCCGGGATTAAGACTTGAGCCAAAGGCAGATGCTTAACTGACTGAGCCACCCAGGTGCCCCAGGCACTTTTAATCTTTATCATAGGACTAAATTTTCATTTTATTTTATTATTCTCTACTCTTCATAAAAATTTGCCTATGACATAAATATGGTTTTGTTAATGATGAGTCCCAAAGAGGACTGGGGACATTTATAATCCATTATAATTGTATGTATATGTTATAATGTATGAACTTGTACTTTTTCTTAGAAATGTATATTATTTGTGAAAAATAGAGAAACAAAAGGAAAATAACTTTAATGACTTCATCCCTGTTAGCATTTTATCTCTTTACCGTTTTTTGTTTGTGCATGTGGGTATGCACATACATATTATAAAGTATGAAAATGTGAGTCTTAATCTCTTCTTTCCTCCTCCCCTTACCCCCAGCCTTTCATTTCTCTTTCCCATTCTTTTTGGTTGTATAATATGCTCAGCTAAACCTGTTCTAAGCCTAATGTTCACTGTTGAGTGCTTAAACATTTTCCAAGGTTTTGCCACTAGAAAAAAAAAAAAAAAAAGATGAATCCTCAAAGTTAATTTTGTGTAGATATCCATGAACATTTTCCTAGAATATTGTTCAAGTCCCTACCCTCACCAATGTGACAGAAATATTTGAAGCTTACCTTTAAATATTTCCCTATATGGGAATTATTTGGGATTATTGTAGAAGGTAGACCAGCAATCTATAGTGACTTCTCTTAAATGGTTAACTACTTGCCCCAGCAACATATATTAAATAATTAATCATTTTTTATTGATGAGAAAGACCATCTCCTGTCATGTATTAAATTCTTAAGTATCCTTTGATCTTTGGAGTGTATTCTCATTTCACTTTTCTATCTTCCACGTCTTGGGGCAGTATTTTACTATTTTAGTTCTTATAAGCGTAGAGGATTTAGGGCTCTATTAGTTGGAATGTGTCCTCTATTCATAGGTGTTCTTTTAAAAATGACCACAGGCAATCACACACGTTTAATTTTCTAGCTGAAATTTTAGCATAATTTTTTTCAAGTTCATAATAAAGTTTCATTAAGATTTTGACGAGAATTACATTATATTTATAAATTAATTTGGGAAGAATTGATACATATATAATATTTTATTTTCCCCATGAGAAAATAACTATTTTCATCCATTCTGTTGTTCATTTTTTTCTCTTAGTAAAATTTTATGACTGTCTCCATATAGGCACACTATTATCTTTATTTCTAGATAATTGGTATTAACTTTATTTGTAGATAATTGTTATTTTTATTGCATTATGAATGATATAACATTTTTATTTTGTTTTCTATTTATTGCTAGTATACAGGAATCTATTAATTTTGTATATTTACTTTGTGACTTACACCCCTGTTAAAATTCTTATTAGTTTTAATAGCTTTCAGTTTATTTCCTTGGGATTTTCAGGTAAGGGAAGTTATATTATAAAAATTCATTTAGTTTTATTTTCTAATTACATCAGCTAAAATATCCAGGAAAACAAAAATGATAATGGTGAAAACAGCTTCCCTTTTTCACATTTCTCAAACTGAGCATCTGAAGTCAACTAGTGTTTATTTTTATTTCTTATCTTAAGAAATATATAGTCAAAAGAAGAATTAAGACTGTCAGTTAAAATCTTATTTTACAAAACAAAACAAAGCAGTGTTTAGATAGAACTCATGGTACTCTAAGTGTCTTCAAAGAGTAGATAAAGCATCCACCTCCACCAAGTCTCTTTTTTAAAGAAAATCTCAATTTCTCTAATTATTTCTCCCAAGGTATGAATCAGGTGACAATAATTACAAGATGGAAACTAGTTTCAAGTAATAAAGTTTTTGAGCTATTCTCACACCTAAAAATTGTCATTTGAAAGCTATGTAGAAACCAAATTCCTTGACCCTTTTTTAAACAGTGAAAAGCAAATAAAATATAAACAGCAATAAAACCATCATTCTTCAAGTTATGAGATGTGACATTTCTCAAACCTATATATTACTCTTAAAATAGAAAAGAGAACAACAACCATACAAAATCCCAATTCACTCTGGTCTTACTTTAACCTTTAAACTATGTATGCACATTTACAATTCTAAGAATTCCTATAAATCTAAGAGAAGTACGACCAGGGGGAAATTAATTTCAAGAATTTTCAAGAATAATTAAATGGGCATTTAAATAACTTATATCCTCTTTATCTTCTAAAAAATTCAAGTTCATTTGTATCTAACAAATACAGTGACTGTGGTACCTGATTTGTTTGGCATACAGACGGAGTAATCAAGTTAATTCACATCCATTTCCTGGTACTCACAATCACTAGGAGGCCCGCAAGGCTCTCTCCTAGCCTCCAATGTTCTCCCTAGAAAGCCAGAGTTCATGGGAAGGTCAACTGATGAGTTTTGAAACACTGTGGTTTTCCTTCTGAAATAAGTGTCGCAACTTTCAGTATGCTGTTAGTTACCTGTGTAATTATCTGTTTATTCTTCTCTCTTTTTCTGGAGAAAACTTACCCCCATGGAGAACAAGGACCTTGTTCATCTTCGCCACTAGATAGCACTGTGAATGAGTAAGCCAGCAAATGAATGAATAGAATAATCATAAGAGAACAGAATCGTCATCTGCTTGGTTGGTGTGGGCCGAGAGACCCACAGGAGTTGGGAGTTATCCAAGTCTTTGGTGGACCTGTGACTGACAGGTTTAGGCATGGACGCAAATGCCTTCTTTTGCCCTTTTTTTCCCCCTTGGCACACTATTCCCTAGGATTTCCCTCCTCTTCATTGGAATGTAGAATAAGCTGACATTAGTTGGGGATTCAAAGGTAAAGGGAACTTCGGAAATCATTTAGACTGTTCATTCTGGTTTTTTTTTTCTCTTAGACCTAAGATTTGATAATTCTGGGCACCACTGGGCAGTGCCCAGAGTTCAGTCTAACTCTGCAAAATATACTTAAATTTATCATTTTAAATAGGGTCATTCTGCCCTGCTGTCTCCTTAGCTTTTCTGCCTTCCCCAACTAGGCTTGGATGTCAGATGCAAGAAGCAATTAGTATTTGGCATCCCATGTCCTTGGTTCTAGTTAAATGTCTTTGTTCAATGTTAACATTGTCATAAGCAAATTAAAATAGGGGGTAAAAAAGGGAATAAATTAAACAAATCTAGAGAAAATAATTCTATGCCCTGTCTAATAGAAAATCAAATGAATGTGTGATGTACTTTCACTTTTCAAGTGTTGACAAGATTGAAATCTATTAAATTTAATTTATCTCATAATTACTGCAAAGTTAAACATTTCTAAGCAAAGGGATACCTTGGGCTTGGAATAAACACTCTTTTAAGCATCACCTTAGTGTCCAAATCTGCCAAAATAACTGAAAACCCAAATCCAGATTTGGACTGGATTACTCTAATGTTTTTAATCAAACTGTTACCGTTATCCAACGTAAACTTGATACTCTTTAAAATAAATTCTTAAATATTTACAAAATGAAAGACCCATTTCACTTATTTAGAAAAAATGAAAGATCTGAAATTGGTTTGATGCATTTTGAACTTCTTCTTCTTTATATTAGAAGGACTGCCTATGACCAGGTTGGTTACCTGGAAACTTGTTATTTTTGTAAAACTGAATGAGGTTTATGGTTCCATGTTCCTGGGAAATCTGCACAGCAAGGAAAGGAAATACAAAATGTACTAATGCTTGTTCCAGAGGGCAGTTTCCATAAAACTTCTTAAAGACAATTTTTGAATGTATCATGTGCAATTAAGATAATGCTTCAGTGTACCTGTTGAGATATTAATGAACTCCCAGTGGGGCATTATTAAGTTCACAGTTAGCAGTAATTTCACTCTTAGTTCTTATTAAGCTTTATTGATATGGATCTGGAAAAAGGGGAAATGAATAAATAAACCTTCCAGGTTCATTCTTTGAAGCATTCTCTTCAATTTATACTTATCTCTTCCCTCAATATCTCAGCTCATATAAGGATGGTTGGACTTCAATCCTGATTTTTGGTGGTATTTATTTATTTCAAAGTACTGAGTAATGATTAATAACTTTCAATTTGTCTAATATCTGGAGTTTCATTCAACTTTAAATTACTCACAACAGAGATTATCATCAAGTATTTCAACTGTTTTTTCCTTCATCTTTCATTTCTTTAATTGCATAACACCAAACACCTTCAACATTTCCTGGGTGGTAATAACCATCTTGGCAACCAAGTAGTTCTATGTGTGGATTGCAAGCCAAATTTGTATAATACATGTTTCAAAAAATTTATCTCTAATTTGTTTTATTACAATTTCTTTATTAAATCTCTCTATATATTGGGCTTTTAGATGTGTGATACTTTATATATGTAACCTCATGAACTTTGGCAACAACCCTTAATAGATAAAAATATTACCATCATGAATTTCATTGTTTTGCCTTCTTCTCTCCAAGTTTCTAGAATTGCGGTAAAGATAACCGTATTTCAGAATCCAGATGTTGGCACATGTGGCCAAATAGAACACATTATTCATATAGCCATTGAGTCAAGGGGAACAACATCACCTGATCTAGACTAATGTGAATAAATGAGATGTAATATAAAGGCAAAGTGAGGCAACCTAATATTTTACGCCTCTCATAGTTGACAAATGTTAAGAACGGTTAGGAGATGTCCTTGGAACATCTGTGTGTCACTTAGAACATGTATATCCACTGCGTTTTAAATTCAAGTTTTAGAATAATCCTCATTTTTTAATTTTATTATTTTTTATTTTCAATTTTTTAATTTAAATTCAATTAACTAACATATAATGTATTATTGATTTCAAAGGTAGAGGTCAGTGAGTCATTAGTCATATCCAGTGCTCATTACATCAAGTGCCCTCCTTAATTCCCATCAAACAGTTACTTCATTCCCCCACCCATCTCCCCTCCAGCAACTCTCAGTTTATTTGCTATGATTAAGAGTCTCTAATCGCTTGTCTCCCTCTCTGGTTTCATCTTGTTTTATTTTTTTTCCTCTCTTCTCCTATGATTCTGTTTTGTTTCATAAATTCCACATATGAGTGAGATCACATGATAATTATCTTTCTCTGATTGACTTATTCTGCTTAGCATAATACACTTTAGTTCCATCCATGGCACTACAAATGGCAAGGTTTCATTTTTGATGGCTGCATAGTATTCCATCATATATCTATACCACTTCTTCTTTATCCATTCATCTGTCAATGGACATCTGGGATCTTTCCATAGTTGGGCTATTGTGGACATTGTTGCTGTAAACCTTGGGGTACAGGTGTTCTAATCTTCAAACTCTATCTTGGCATAAGGTCCTCCAGCATTCAGGACTTCTGTTAAGCAGCTATGCTCTTTTTTTCTTTAGATAATTTTTTGAAGATTTAGTTAACTTTGGACCAAGCTGATCCATACTTTCAAAGGACTCAGTGATTGGTTCTATGATGGACTTTCATTTTTTTTTTTTTTAAATCTAAATCTGGAAAATATATACTGGTTTAGTAATTCCTAACTACTCTGATCTTTAAGAGTCACCCATCTACCTCCCCAGCCATGTTCTGAGTGAGAAGCCCTACTTTATGTAGACATGAAAACACCAAAGTAGGAGAGGGACAGGATCTAGATTGGAGCCTCTCCTTATTTTTCTACCTGTTTGTATTCATTTCCTTCTCTGCACTGTCTGGATGCGCACAAGGGAAACAAGGGGGTGATATTTTCTTAAGGGTCCTGAGACCATCATAATTTTGTTGAAGTCACATTCTTGACATCCTGATTCTAATAAATTAGTGTATAAAGTCCCTGGCAGGGGTGCGGGGACACGTCTCTCCACACTTCTTATGACCATAAATACCCAAGAAGGGGCACCTGGGTGGATTAGCGGTTAAACATCCAGCTCTTGACTTCAGCTCAGGTCATTGTCTCAAGGTCATGAGATCAAGCCCTACATCAGGCTCCATGCTCAGTGGAGAGTCTGCTTGAGATTCTCTCATTCCCTCTCTAAAATAAATAAACAAATCTTAAAAAAAATAAAAAGACAAAACAAAAAAGAGAAAGCTGGAACTTTTAGATGGTTAACAGGAGCCAAAACAGCGATAACACATGTTATTCCCATCAAGATAGACAAGCTCACCAGGGTTATTTTTCTACCCATAAAATAGGGTTAATCATATAAGCCCAAGCTACATCACAGGGTAAAAGTGAAAGAGCTACAAAACAAAAATTTGACATGTCATACATGGCATACAATGCTGTTTTGTCTGGTGATAATTTGCTTAAAGAAGCATCCTACTTAAAAGTGTGTCTGGGGATATATATGTATATAGTATACAGACATGATCTCTAAGGACTTTTGTAAATTAGATAAATATCTCCACCCACATTTCCATAGCTTCAATGACAACGTTAATGGAGACCTTTCTGATACCCCTAACATAGCACCATAGAAGTCATCAGCATATGCTTTACTAGAGAAACAGAGGAAAATGGGGAGGGTGAGTTTTATAACCTTTCAGCCTTCTTCCTGATCCTACACATCTATAAGTTACCTCTGGCCAGTATTCCTGCAGACAACCACATATTAAGAAAAAAAAAAAAGTCACCAAAGTAAGTGCTACTTCAACATTTCTCATATTTATTAGATATGATCCCAGATCTCTTTGAGGCCACGACGGCCAGAGTCTCACATCTTGAGTGTGGTTTACCGAACACCCAAGGCTGAGTTTTGAGGTTTTCCACTAGCAATATAAATGTCAACTGTCTGTAGAATGGGATTCCTTAACTTTGCTGCTATTGACTTCTGGAATCAGATAATTCTCTCTTGTGGTACAGGGAGGGATCATCTTGGGTGGTGTAAGATGGTTAGTGTCGCCCTTGACCTCTGTCACTAGGTGCCAGTAGCACAACCTGCAGCTGTCACAGTCAAAGATGACTGCAGACAACACAAAATATTGCCATCTGTGTGTGTGTATGTGTTGGGGCAGTCGGAGGGGGCCGGTGCAGGGGGTGAAAAATTGCTTCAGTTGAACCAGTTGAGGTTTGTATGTGGAAAGGACAATTGTAGTCACAACACTGTGGTCATAAAATAAAAATGAAGAGATATTTTTAATGTCTTGCCAACTCAGCTTTACATATTTCCCCCTCTACCTGTCAATCTTTCCCAATTATCAGAGCTCTGTGCATTTCCCTGTCACCTTCAATTATCTGGTCTCTCAAAAGAATGCATGGAGATAAGCAACTGACATACTCAGTCCTTCACATGGACATGGCCAGAAACTTCTTAAAGTGAAAAAGAAAATAAAATGAAATCCAAACTTATTTTCTCTCTGAGAACCATTGCCACCTTTATAATTATGTTCTAGTCCAGTAAAAAGGAGTATTGAAAATGGACTACTACAGTTAATTGATGTTGTAGTAAACTATGCGCCATGGTCTATGTGAATTTCAGTTTTTAAGAAGTTAGGGCACAACAAAGTGCACTAAACAGAAATGCTATTGAACATGATGCAATCTTTGCTTCATGACTTAGGAGCCTTTTCAGGGTCTGGCAGGGCTCTAGGTACGTTAATTCTCATTGTATAAGACTACAGATGTAGATGTTCCAGAAGGTGAAGTTAAATCTGTGCTGATCCTTTGATTCCCTGAAAGAGGCTTACAAGACAAAAATTCCTTATTTACTTTTTTTTTCTTCTACAAGGGAGGGAAAGCTATGCTGTTTATTTTAGCTTTTATATGGCTTATATTCTGAGTAAACAAGAATTTAGGAACTATTTATTAATACAAATAGGATGATTTATCAGATTCCTGCATAATAAATATCATTTAATTTAGGTAATATGATACTATACTAGCACTGTATGACTAGAATTTTTTTTTTATTTGTAAATTTAGGAATTGTAGGTATAAGAATTAAGAGATAGACTAGCTTTAGGGAGTGTGATGATTTAATATGTAAATATATTTGAAACCACTTTGGTGGGGGAACTGGTCTAAATGAAATACAGAAATGTCAGTATTTAAATTCAAAATTTGGAGGCGATATGACCAAGATGGGCTGTTCAAGCTAATTGGAAGACAGGAGGCAGATAGCCCCCAGCAAAGAAACGAAAGAAAGTTTCTGATGAAAACAATGCATAAAGTAAGACATGGGATTCTTTTGAAGAAAGCAGAGGAACTTGCATGACTTGAGAGTAGAATCCATAATTTCACTTGCTTTAAAGCTGGAGAAAGAATAGGGCAAAATGATGAAATAAAATGAATAACTATCTGAGTTTATTTTGTTTCTTCTATTATAGTAATAACTTTTACACACTAATAAAATACACAGAACCTTTCTGACATCCATTAGTGTACTCTCAAAAGAATAATAAGGGGACATAAAGGAAGAAATCTCAAGAGTTACTAGTCCCAGGTACTTGGTGTGTAATAACTGAAATGTTCCTTTCATCAACAATGTGTCACTGATCCTTCAACAAAGTCTCTGTGACAGAAGTTTTTCATGGTTTCACCTGACACCTGAAGAGGGGTATTCCCTATTGTTTGGGGAAATGAGGAATTTGGTCACTTTGCTAATAGGTATATCTCCTGCCTATAGAACTCAAGCATTGGAAGAAGCAGTAAAGCTGAGCATTTGTCTATTTTTTTTTTTTTCTTTCAAGTCTTTCTTCCTAGTTCCTGGATGGGCATGGAAGAATAGAAAAGGAAAACAAATGTCAAAGATTTTGGAAGGACAAAGTCTCAGCCAGAGGTCCAAAATGTTGGTGAAGTTCAACTGTGGAGTTAGTAGATGTTGATATAATTGTAAACTATTTGAATTTATATTAAACAGAACTGTCAACCGTAAGTAAGTAGAACTTGTACTGGTTTCTGCCACTCATGTCTTTCATTGACCCAGATATCTCCCTCTGGAAAGAAAAGTACTGCATTCATCTCTATGTTAGCTTCAGTTTTGGGGACCTGGAACCAGGTGACTAATTCTTAGTTAAGCATATGTGTGATAAAATACGCCCGTAAGATTTCCAGGATATTTTGCAGACTGAAATAGCCTGGTAAGTTTCTTCACTGTACATTGTTGCAAATATTGATTTGTTCTGGAATTTACCATTTTTAATATTCTTTCCCTATATCCTGCAAGATCTACTATCACATTACCTGCCACCATATCATCATCCAATTACCATGATTGCATATTTTTTTACATGTAATTATATTTTAGATTGACCTATGGAGATTGAGGGAGAGAGAAAATATCACCAATGGCAGTACCACATCTGGATTTTAACAAGGTTGCTTCAGGAAAGATTTTGAGACAGATCTGCTAATCCCCTCCATAACACATGGATTCCTATTAGAGGCAAGTTTTGCCTGGACGTGGGCATCATAACTTTTCTTGATCTTGTCCTTTAGATGCCAGGTTGCAAATGGTGAAGGATATGATGCTGGTACTAATGGAGTCAGATCTCTACTTCTTCCAGGAAAAAAAATAAAAAGATAGGCAATATAATTTGTGAAAAGTCACCTTGTCACAGTGTTACTGAAAAATTATTAGAATCACATCTTTTGACTAGTTCTTACAGTGATGTTTCAAAAAAATCCATAGTGTTTTAAAGTGCATGATCCCTCTGTACATTATATTTCAAAATTAAAAAGACTCATTCTGGCTTTTATCCAATACCAATTATTAACTGGTTTGGTTTCAAAAATAGAAAACTCAAAATAACAGTTACTCATAAACATGTGTTTTATATGAGTCATATAAAATGTTCTATATGTTTATATGTTTAAAATGTTTTATATGAGTCAGATAAAATAAGTTGATAAACAGCCCAGAGCTGGCAGAATGGCGGGACAGTCCCATTGTCACCAGAGAACTAGGCACTTTGTAGTTTTCTGCTCTACCATACCAGCATATCAATTCCATCTTCAACATCACTTATGGTTCTAAAGGGTATCAAAGCTCCAGCAATGATAGACTCCTTTGAGGCAACAATATGGTAGATGTGGAAAAAGACAAAGGGGCACATTTTCCAGTGAGATGAAGTCTTTCTAAGCCATATTTCCAGCCTTGCATGTAACATTTCCACCTATGTTATTGTTCAAAAGAGTCTCATGATCACAACTAGTTGCAAGAAAAAAAAATTTGTTTAATGTAGTCTTTTAGTCATGTACATTGTCATCTCAAATAATACTGAAGTTTATTACTAAGGAAGAAGAAGGAGTATAGACAGAGTTACCATTACCTACCACAATCTTGAAGGATGGGTAAGTCAGCCATCTGCATCTCTAGGCCATGGGACTGGTAAGTCGATACAGCTGACAATTCAAGTCTGATTAAACTAACCTCCAAAACAATTGTGGACAAAACAAAGAAGACAAAGTAGTAGTCAATAATTAATTCCCTAGTAGGATATTAACTATATATTGACCATAGGTGATAAAAGATGTTGGGAGTACATTTCTATTAACACTATCCTACAATGACCTCCAAATAGTATTCTTTTTTTTAATTTTAAGATTTTTATTTATTTATTGGGCAGACAGAGATCACAAGTAGGCAGAGAGGTATGTGCTTTGGTGAGTGCTGTGAAGTGTGTAAACCTGGTGATTCACAGACCTGTACCCCTGGGGATAAAAATATATGTTATAAAAAATAAAAAATAAAAAAAAAATTAAAAAAAATTAAAAAAAAAAAAGTAGGCAGAGAGGCAGGCAGAGAGAGAGAGAGAGAGGAGGAAGCAGGCTCCCTGCTGAGCAGAAAGCCTGATGCGGCCTCCATCTCAGGACCTGATCACGACCTGAGCTGAAGGCAGAGGCTTTAACCCACTGAGCCACCCAGGTGCCCTCCAAATAATATTCTTATTCCATGAAGAGAGTCCAGGCATTAAAATGGTGTGTTTAATGGCATGGCCTTTATAAACATCCATGAAAGTTCACTAAACTTTTCCGATCTTCTCCCACCCAAGACTCTTTTCAAATGTTTTTAATATGAGTAGGTTTACTATTCATTCAAAAAAATAAAAAAAGTTTCATTTTATTTTCTCTCAACTTCAGCTTAAAGGCAACATTGTGATTATTTGGGGGACTTTTTTTTTTTTCCATAGCAATCGTTCACGGATTGTAAAGACAGCTCCCTTTACTTATTGTGCTTCAAGTAATTAAGGAAGTTACAATTCTTGATTTCTGTGCTACCAAGGGCAGGAAAACAGCTATAGCTATAAACTATCATCCCAAATGAAGAACTCATTGAGAGTCAGTGTCATCATTATCAGCCCAAGTATCTTGGATCAATGAGTTACAGATACTAGGTGTCAGGTTTTCAGCAGTCAGACTGTCATGCCTGTTTATATTCATGCGTAGAAAGTAAAATAAAATGAATGAAAAGATCATTTCCAAGCTAAAATGCCAAGCAGAGTTATGAAGATACATTTCATTTCTTATAGTGAATAAATATACTTTAAAAGAAAGCCACAATCAAATTTTAAATGAACTCAAGAAGATCTATACTGTAAGTAGTTTATTTTGAAAGTTTAAAAACTACTATGCCAAATAGAAAGTTTCTTCTACTTTCTATCCAATAGTGGTCATTTTGTTTTACATTGGCCAGATTTGTTGAAAGCAAAGGGCCCCATATGTGTATTTAATTTTGACTTCTTCTAGTTTTCCCTTAGCCATATTTCACCTTATCTCTCTAAAATTACAATGGATAAATAAGATGTGGTCCATATATACCATGGAGTATTAAGTCTCCATCAGAAAGGATGAATACCCAACTTTTGTATCAACATGGATGGGACTGGAGGAGATTATGCTGAGTGAAATAAATCAAGCAGAGTCAATTATCATATTGTTTTACTTATTTGTGGAACAAAATAAGGAATAACATGGAGGACATTGGGAGACAGGAGAAGTGAGTTGGGGGAAATTGGAGGGGGAGATGAACCATGAGAGACAGTGGACTCTGAGAAACAAACTGAGGGTTTTGCAGGGGAGGGTTTGGGAGGTTGGATGAGCCTGATGGTGGGTATTATGGAGAGCATGTATTGCATGGACCACTGGGTGTGGTGCATGGATAATGAATTCTGGAACACTGAAAAGAAATAAAAAATAAACAAAAATTTTTTAAAAATTACATTGTGTGTGCTCCTACTTAAAAGAATCCTCTTTACCCAGGCTGGCATTATACCTCAGAGAAAAAGCTCTGTTTTCATTCTGATCTAATCTATCTCCACACCAAAATCAACAAACATATCAAGGAGCTCTGGCTTCTCTACTTCTTGTAGAAAACTTGACAGATTTGAAAATTTGTCCTTTGGATTAGGCAAATGATATTGGAAATACCAAAAATGTGAGAAAATCCCACGATAGTTTCTCTTAGGTTTTAGAATAAAATACTTATACATTTCCCATGCATGTGTAGTATAAATAATGTTTACTATCATTACTCTGTATATATTACTAGTGACAGTACTATATATATTACATGCGACTTAAAGGATACATCTTCCTAGTTAGTATTAAGAAATATAAAACTAAAAACCTGAATCCATCCTAAGGAATAGTCTAACTAGATGCTATTCTGAAGACCATTAACACTGGAGTAGAAGGCAGCCATCTTAAAGTTAACAGTTATTGGTGACAAGGTAAATAGATGATAAAGCACTGACTCTAATTTGTCCGAGGAGATGCCACACTGTTACTGGTGTTAGATGCTTTGATCTATTTTCTTTGTAGTGACGGTTTCTCTGATCAGTTCCGTTCACCTAACACTTCCCTGGAACCATCCTGTGGGAGATGTCAGGGACACAAAGGGATAAAATCTCTCTTCAAGCATTTAGTGAGGAGAGATCTGTGACCTTATAAATATACAGTAGAGGTGGCTGCTCTCTAGAAATGCAAATAAAAGAATATATTTCCCAAATATTGCCTTTTATATGCTCAGTAAAATGCCAGTGTTAGATAATTTTACAAGTGACATCATTTTTTTTAGTGAAGTGATAACTCCTTCTAAAATTAGTATGAAGCCAGATTGGCTTAGTTTGTGGCTTCTAAACATTACCCACCTTTGCATAACTTCTTTGAAATAGCACATTTAGATAACTGAGTTTTACTTAATTATTAAAAGCAAACTGCGTCTTGCTCCCACCATCTCAGAGAAATGGTGTCCCAGTACATTTTTAATTTTTTTTAATTTTTTTTAAATTTTTTTAAAGATTTTATTTATTTATTTGAGAGACAGAGAGAGCATGAGAGTAGAGAGGTCAGAAGGAGAAGCAGACTCCCTGCTGAGCAGGGAGTCCATTGTGGGACTTGATCCTGGGACTCCAGGATCATGACCTGAGCTGAAGGCAGTTGTTCAACCAACTGAGCCACCTAGGCACCCACTAGTGCATTTTTTTAAAAGGCTTATTTATTTATTTTAGGGAGGGAGGGAAGAGTAGAGAGAGAGGGAAAAAAAAAAATGAGTGGGGGGAGGGGCAGAGAGGGAATCTCAAGCAGATTCCCTGCTGAGTGTGGAGCCCAAGGCAGAGCTTGAGCTGAAGACCAAGGAGATCATGACCTGAACCAAGAGTCTGGTGTTTAAACAACTGAGCCACTCAGGTGTCCCACGCCTTTTTTTTTTTTTTTTTAAACAAACTACAAGTAGTCTGGCCATGAGTAAAAAAAAAAAAAAAAATGAAGGATTTAAAGCCACAGAAGTGAGAGACAGAGATATGCTGACAGTAGAAATGAAGAGATTGATAAATAACAAACAGAAGGACAAAGTAAAAGAGAGAGAGAGGAGGGGGAGAAACAGAAGGGGAGGCAGAAACCCAAAATTTGTTTTAAATGGACAACATTTTTTATCTTGGAATGTTGAACTTTTTGTGAATTAAGGATTCTCTAAGTTTCCTATGATGCAAAGAGTAATTAAACTGGTTCCCCTCCAAACTCCACATAATCCAGGAAAAAGTGGAAGTTTATATAGGAAACAAAACACTGACAAGCCAGATGCCCAGGCATTTCTAAGCCCGATCATTTTTCAACCACCAAACCATACACCCATCAAACTTGATAAACTATCAGGGTTTCATATGTGACTAGTGGTTTCCCATAGCAATTTAAAATAAGCTATGCTGTCTAGAGCATGGCAATTAAAACATCAGGGCAATTTTAATTCATTGCTCTCCAACTGAGTGTCACACATTTGACCTCCACTGACTACTTAAAAATGGGAGTTTGAGTGCAGAGTTACGGTAATAGATGGCACTTTCAGAAAGGTAATTTCAAATCTTAACAAAGTACCAGAGCACCAGCCTATTCTGGGATAGAAATCACGGAACCCATCATTAGTCAAGTTCACTTAAGGCTGGAGGCAATTTGAAGCACCTGAGTAACCTTCCCGAAAAGCACATCTTCACGACCGGCCGGCACCTTTGAGCTATTTCCAATGTGACTTTTCCTCGGCTCCCAGGATGCCCTCATCCCCTTTGCTTTGCAGCAGTAAAAGAGATTCTGTTTTTCTCTTCTTCTATTTCCTGACACTGCACAGAACAAATTATAATTAGGAAACCACCTGAGGGGGAGGTGACAATTCAGTTGTCAATTTTCATGGATAAATCCCATTTCTAACAACACAAGCAAGGCAAGCCTCTTACCCTCAAAATAGATACTTAGGGGATGCTACTGTTAGCTGGTTCACTGCCCTGAGAAGGAAGCAAACACCAAGATGACAGCAACTGCAACAACAACAGAGATGTGAACCAAAAAAAAAAAAAAAAAAAATGAAGAAGCCTCTCACTATAAATATTTTCACTGCCAACAAGTCTCTAATGTGGTATGGTGGAGTGATGTGAAACAGCTATGTTGCAAAGCACCCCTTATAAGGCTAAAACTAAAAGCTGTCACATCAACATGTTGAACGCAGCCCAACAGGGCACTAGGAGATAAAGGAGTGCAAGTGTTCAAAAGGCAGAAAATAAGCAAGTGTGTAGCTTGTGGTGGGAATATTTATACAGCCCAGCCTCATGTGAGATTTTAGCTCAGAATGGATTAAGGAGATGTTATAACTGTCTTATCTTTAATCATGTGGATGCAAGCTCTGAAAATCTGTTAGCCAAATAGATTTTTTTTAAACCTCAGATTAATTTTTCTTACAACACGCTATCTTTATTCTACACATGCTCCACGAAAATCTACCCAGAGAGTGAGACACATATGTTAAAGGTAGGATGAGACCAAAAGTAAAGCAAGTATTAGAAGTAAAAAGAAGGACATTAAAATTAGGCTTGCATAGTAGATGTCAGATACAAAAGCCATCATTAGCCTATGGGACTGAAACATAGCTATATCTAGTTATTATCTCAAGATATTATCTTTCTTTGGGACCCATTTTTCTTTCTCTCCACAAAAGTTTTTCATTTGAGGGGAAAGAGCCCTGGGAAGAAGAGGGTCTATTAATAAAAGACTGTGCCATCCCCTTTTATTAAGGGAAAGTATAGTTGGTGTGACCTGAGTAATTAGAAAAGCTCCATATTGCTTATGTCTACGGTGGCAAAGTAATTAATATCTTATCAGATAATTTTAAACAAAATTGTTCTGGGTTTATGAGGTTCCAAATCTGTGCCCAACACTCCCCCCCCCGCCCCAGTCCATTTAATTCTCAATTACCATAGCTCTCCTCTGTGGAAGTAAAAGGCTATGGTACTCCAACATTTCTTCAAATCTAAGGCTTCTATATTTCAAATGTTAATTTGCCTGAAATTGGGATGTTTCTTCAATCATGAAGTTGTCAGAATCAGAGAATACTGTCACTGATTAGTTTAGAAACTTCCGATTAAATAGTATCTTTTTCAATTATACCCTTAAAACACCAGAAAAACAATAGTTTCCACAGCAGCTTCATCAGAAGCCATTATGTATCACAGCAGGAGATGAGCAGCAGCATATTAGGGGTGTGAAGAAAGGGGAAAAATAGACAAAACTTTCTGGATGAGAACAGGCAATAGGTTAAGATAAGGGCAGGGCATCAGGGAGGAAGACTGGGTCCAGGACACAATCCATTCTGAGTGAACCGGGAATATACGCAAAGTAGAACTGAGTAAAATGGAGACCCCCAAATTCAGGGTCAGGAAGCAGGATAACAAACGGGTCTGCAGGAACTGATGGCTAGAACAAAGGACAAAACAAGACTTGAGTGGCAAAGACAGTTTTATCAAGGCAAAGTAGACCTAAATACAAAGGCATTTCTATTGTCTTCTAATGCCAGGAAGCATTGATCCCCAAGGTTGATGACAGAACTGCAGTTGTGTCCCATTGGAGTGGGCAGTGGATGAAGCAGAAAAATCATCACTGATGTCCTGTATTATACAGCAAGGCAACCTATTTCCTTAAGAAGAGTATATGACAGTCATTGTAATGACAGTTGGGACACCACTGTTCAAATATGCCACCTTCCCTACGTCATTGGTCATCCTCATCTAAGCAGCTGAAAGAAAGAAGAGGAAAACCTGTTTGAAAGTTCCTGCCAAACATTACTGTGATGATAAAGAGAAGGAAAAAACCTAATTATCATTACTTTTAGTATCAGGTATACAATGATTCAATAATTCTATATATTACTCAGTACTCATTTTAAGAGGTGGGAGAAGAAAGAAATGAAAAGAACACAAGATGGGCAAATCATTTGTGAATCATACATTCTCCACTGACATATTCAAAGATGAGAGGTTTCTGACAATAGTGATTCTGATTTACCAATTCACTTTGGGAAAGGGTGCATAATTTCCACATGTGTCTCCACAGGGAAAATGGAACCTTTTCAAAAATTCTCAGAGATGCTTTTTATACCTACTAAGTTGTTCCTACTGCTGATTATTCAAGGTTAAACAGATGTCCCTTCTCACGATAAAATACTTGTGAAGAACTTACAAGCTGCTTTCAGTATTTATCTTAGACTTAAAAGCTAACTATTATTTTTGAAAAGTAATTTGTACCTAATGGTAGGTATCTACCCCTGCAGATGTTTGCTAAATAACATATGCTAGATGCATAAAATTTTCTTTTACTATTTTCAATAATTTAGCATGTTAGCACTTAAATACTTTCAAAGTAGAATAAAAGTTGAATAATTATTGTATAAGTCAGCCATGGTTTTCAAAGCATTTTCCTACCATTTTCTGTAAAAGTCATATTGGTAAAATATGCAGTTTTACAAAATTAGTTTACACAGTTTGAAGAGCTAATTACATTAAAACAAAGATAATAATATTTTGATTAATTCTTACTATGGGTCTTAACAGTCATTTTATCTTTCAGGGAAAAAAAAGGTTTCTGTGTTTTGACAACATAGAAGTTTACTATATATGGTATTCAGTACATTTTGAGTCATTACTTAGCCTTCAGAATTTATGTAGTTTGCTCTTTATGGCTTTTTACTTCTTCAGTCAGGATAAAGAACTTAAATTTTTGGCAAAAGGTAGTAAATTAGCAAATATTGCAGAAATGGCTACCAAAATGTCTACAATTGGACTGCTATGCCTCACTTTCCAGTTGTGCATACCTACAGCTACTCAGGACCTATTTCTTACCATGCTGAGGTTTGGTTAACCATATTGGTATTGTTCTCAGCATTATCCATAAATTCCATCTCTGCTCCCTCACTGATCTCTCCACTATGATAGAGCCACGCACCTTATGTTCATAGATATTCAGTGCATGTTCAGAAGCTCTTTGGGATAAACTGTCTTTTCACTGGGACTTGGTAAGAGATAGGAAAGAATGAGAAACAAGAGAAAAGACGGATGATGTTGAAGAGTTTGAGGTAAGGGTCTCTGGGAAGCTCAATCCATATTAGAATTTGGTAGTTTCTATACACTGAATGCTTGTGTTCCCCCCAAAAGTCATATGTTGAAATCTTAACCCTCAATGACATGGTATTAGGATTTGCAGCCTTTGGGAAATGATTATATCGTGAAGGCAGAGCCCTCATGAATGAGATTAGTGTACTTGTAAAAGAGACCCCAGAGAGCTCCATTGCTGCCTCTGCCATGTGGTGACACAGTACGGTATGTAACGAACAAGGAAATGGGCTCTCAGCACACGCAAACCTGACAGCAACTTGATCTTGAATTGTTTAGTTCCAATATGGTGGGAAATATATTTTTGTTGTTGTTATTTATATGCTGCCTAGTCTATAGTATTCTGTTGTAGCAGCCCAAACAGACTAAGACAGTACTTAAATGCACTAGATTGGGTCACAGGTTTTTGAAAGAGTATATTAAAATGACCTCAAGAAGGTAATTCACAAATTCATTAATAAATCCAATATGTGACAAGCAAAGTAACATAAACATAATTCTATAAAATGGATGAATGGATGGATGGACTGATGGATGGATGGATAGAAAAACCACACAGATAATCTCAAACTATAGCAAAGGTCAAATGGCCCTTCTTTTGTATGTACAGCTGGGACACACGGTCATTTAGTCATTTCCTGTTAGTGAAATCTGCCACAGGGTACAATGAGTTCTTGGGCCAAGAGCAAATGAATATTACGGAAATAGCAGAAAGACGTGATGGTAATACTCTTCCAGTTATAGTTCAACTCAGTAAACATGTTATGAGATCTGTGTCAAGAACTCTGCTAGGGCTTGGAGCATGTGATGGCTAAGAGGCTTAATATGTAGCTTTGGAGAGAGGGAAAAGTCACAATACAAAATCATGATAAGTGTGGTGATTCTATAAGGGCAGGATGTCCTTGGAGGCATAGTGAAGAGCATATAAGCTGTGACAGAACCTGGTGACAATTAAAGATTTTATTCTACTTAAGTTTTATAATTCCAACTGTTCCAACAAAATCTACATTCTAAAGATTTTATTTATTTATTTGACAGAGAGAGAGAGGGGAAGAGAGCACAAGCAGGGGGAGCGGTAGGCAGAGACAGAGGGAGAAGCAGGCTCCCAGCTGAGCAGGGAGCCCAACACAGGACTCAATCCCACGATCCTGGGATCAGGACCTGTGCTGAAGGCAGACTTCCAACCTACAGAGCCAACCAGACACACCTAAAAACTACATTCTAGAAAGTTATATCGGACACCTTACTGTGGCCTACAGGTAAAACTAGCTTCAGAAATATAGGATATTATAAGAATGGTGTTTTGTTTTGTTGTTGTCATTATTGTTTCGTGAGAAAGCATTAGGGGTGGGGGGAGAGGGAGAGAGAACAAATGAGAAAGAATATTGAGCATGCTGAGCATGGAGCCTAATGTGGGGCTTGATCTCACAACCCTGGGATCATGACCTGAGCAGAGCAAAAAAAGTCAGATGTTCAACTGAGTCACCCACATGCCCCTATAAGAGTTTTAACATTATGGATCAAATAAGTAGTTTTTTTTTTTAAGATTTTATTTATTTATTTGACAGACAGAAATCACAAGTAGGCAGAGAGGCTGGCAGAGAGGGGCGTTGGTGGGAAGCAGGCTCCCTGCTGAGCAGAAAGCCCAATGCAGGGCTGGATTCTAGGACCCTGAGATCATGACCTGCGCCAAAAGCAGAGGCTTAACCCACTGAGCCACCCAGGTGCCCCCAATAAATAGTTTTGATCCAAGAACTTTATGGATTTAAGATTTGGGTTGGGGGGCGCCTGGGTGGCTCAGTGGGTTAAGCCTCTGCCTTCGGCTCAGGTCATGATCCCAGCGTCCTGGGATCGAGTCCCGCATCGGGCTCTCTGCTCGGCGGGGAGCCTGCTTCCTCCTCTCTCTCTGCCTGCCTCTCCGTCTACTTGTGATTTCTGTCTGTCAAATAAATAAATAAAATCTTAAAAAAAAAAAAAAAAAAGATTTGGGTTGGTTTTAGAAATGGGAAATAGCCTTTAGTTAACACATGTTGTTGAAATTGTTTGTATATTTAATGTAATTTCTTTCTTTCTTTCTTTTTTTTTTTTTTTTTTTTTTGCAATACATCTAAATACATGCAGTAGAATCCAAATATAATCTTGTAAATTTGCCATGGAGTTGATTGTTGCATAGCTCTTATGTTCTCACAAAACTATAAATGCATAATAGGAAATGTTTAGTACCTAAGGGCATTAGTCATTTCTATAGCAAGATAAGTATGCTGTGCAATCCATCTGGGAAACATTAAAATTAATATTGACTATCATTATGATAAAGAATGAGTACCAAATATTCCCGCTTTTCACTAAACATGCTCTGTAAATTAAGATAGAGTTGGACAACTACCTACTAATTCAAGATCTGGGAGCTTAAGATCTTAGAAATGTAGTACTCAAGTCCACTATATGAATATCTCAATGTTTCCACATTTCACTCAGAGGTTTTTGTTTTTGTTATAGTTTCTCTGGCACATGAATATTTCAATCACTGTGTATATCAGCTTTTTGCAGCCCTAATGGTTTGCTTTCCACTTTCTTCCTATTTTCATTCAGTGTTAGGTATCTCAAAGGTCTTCTATGTTCTTAAATATTATCATGGATTTTTTGTGCTTGTTTATTTCATCTCTCACTTGCCTGCGATTTATTTGCAAGACTCTGGGGGGAAATGTCATCATTCGCTACCTCAATAAAAGATTGCCTCTCTAGAAAACCTTACAAGGAAAAAACATGTTAAATGAAAACAAGACAAATTTCATGTAAACACATTTTACAATGGGAGGAAATGAGCTATGTAAATCAGGTGCATCCATGATTTTGAAATGTGAGCTGAAGTCACCTTCTCAGATACTGACCTGATTTTGCTCTTCTTGGAATAAATGTAACCTGAACAAATCTACAAAATAATAAAATTATGTTTGTATATAGATAACTAATTCTGGATTCTAGAATGTAAGAAAAGCTCAGAGGCCACTTTTGAAAGGTTTTAGGGAGGTAAAAAAAAAATATTATGGACAAAATCCATCCCTAAAAATAATAATGTATCATAGGGAAAATGATCCTGGGGGAATTCATAAGAAAATGTGAGAGGATAGTACACAAACTTATACACAGCTCTGGACCTCTAGAATAATATGACCGATTAAGCATGCACACACACACACACACACACACACACACGGGCACAGACAGTTTCTAATAAGGGATCAATAATAAAGAAGAAGTGGAAAATTTAACTGATTTTTTAATGAGAATTTAATAAGAAAGTTGTTTCTAAGTTTTAGAGTCAAGAAATAGCAATATTAATAGTTATTTAGGAAAGAAGAAATAGATTAATTATTATTTTAAGGTAAGCCAAGATAGTATTGTAAATTTGACACTTCTAAGATATGAGTGTAAATTCCTAGGTGGAATGCAATGTACATAGGCACAGATAGGAGGAGGTAGGCACATTAATATTCTTGTGATTTAAAACAAAACAAAACAATAATAACAACAACAAAAATACCTCATTTATTTTTTAATTGTCTGCATTTTTAAATCTGAAAAGCCAAAAACTATCTTTAGGAATTTCCAAAGGCATTGGTTCGTCATCTTCAGGTGGTACCACAGAAACCACATGGAAAGATGGGATTTTAGAAGAAAAGAATCAGTATTTTTTTATTCTCTTGTTTTTAATTATTTTTTAATAGGAATTGTAAGGACTGAACTGGTTCAATATCAAAATTAACTGTATATAATATCATTTAATGCCATATCAAAAGCAAATCATTGTTTTCTGTAGTTTTCTGGGAAAAGCCTAAAGTATAGTCTAAATTTTATTCCTTATCTCAAAAAGGTTCTTTTTAAAAAGGATTTATTTATTTATTTTTTTAAGATTTTATTTATTTTATTTGACAGAGAGACAGATCACAAGTAGGCAGAGAGGCAGGCAGAGAGAGGGGGAAGCAGGCTCCCTGCTGAGATCCCAGGACACTGAGATCATGACCCTAGCCGAAGGCAGCGGCTTAATCCACTGAGCCACCCAGGTGCCCCTACAAAGGATTTTATATATTTATTTGAGAGGGAGAGCAAGAGAGAGAGAGAGAATATGAGTGTGGGAGGGGTAAAGGGCAAGGGAGAAGCAGACTCCCTGCTGAGCAGAGAGCCTAACAGGGCTCAGTCCCAGGATCCTGAGATGACGACCTGAACTGAAGGCAGATGCTTAACCAACTAAGCCACCCAGGTCCCCTAGTCAAAGCTTTTATATATATATATATATAAAATTATGCATAAGGAAAATATTCTTCCTTTTGACAGAAATCTTTCCTCTTTTTTTTTTTTTTTTTGTAATCCATGGTGATAGCTAATCTTCTTTCCTTTACTGGCTGTTATTTACTAGGCCCAACGCTTCTGGGATCTGATTGAGGGAGATTCAGAATCATCCTATAGCTTTATAGACAATAAGAAACTGGAGTTTTAGCTTTAGAAAGAAAGAAGTTACTCCTGGGTAATTTCTATGAGGCTGGCATTTTCAGAAACTCATTTACTCTTTAGCACAAACACATAGGTAGTGACTGAGGCTTTAGTTTACCATTTCATCACAGGGGACCAGAGTAACCAAGGGTATGCCCAACTTCACACAGCCTTAACTGTTGAACTGGGATTTTTAAACTAGGCTTTCTTTTCTGAACTATCATGGTCTTTCCTCTGTTTGCTTTGAGATGGTAGAATAATTCACCAAGGGAACATGAGGACAATTGGTGATGGTGATGGACTCAGTATCAAGTTGTCGGATACTTAGTAAGTCCAGTGTTCGAGTCTATTTTGAGCCACCCTGATGAAGGAAATCAGATGCCACATTCCCCCTCGAGCAAGTGTTACAAGGCAAGGACGTTTTCTTATGTGGTCTGTGGCTATAGAGATGCAAGTCGTTTATTACTTGGTTCCAAGATCAGATGGTCAAAGCCTTGGTTCAGAATTTTACTGAGACCAAGGATTCTCAGGCCAAGAACTGTGATGTTATTTCCTCTTTTCAGATACTGTTAGAAAAGACAAGAAAAGGGAAAAAATCAGCACTGTGACATGGATTTGTTCTTTCCACATCTGAGTTCTGTGATAGTGAAGATCACAGGGGAAGTGTCCACCACAGCATCACCTTGTAACATGCGACTCTTTCCCTCATTAGGCTATCATTGTGGTGTTCTTCCACTTCTCCTACTGGACTGCAAGGTCTTTCAGGACAGGGATTATCTCTCCTTGTATTCCCAGAGCTGATAAAGCTCCCAGACATATGATGACAGAAGTGCTCGTCCCCCATTACTATGCCACCTACTCCTAATTTCTTCTTACAGATTTATTTTTATGGGCGAATTATCAAATTGCTTGAGCCAAAGCTTTATTCTCCAATATGGGTTGAAGCCCTGAACTTATAAAATGGCCAAATGTTGCTGGGTAAGGCAAATTATCCATTTTCACAATCATAAGCAATTGAAATAGTAAACACTTAGGAAGAACCCATTTATGGCCCAATTTCTTTTTCAAAAGCTACACAAGGTAGGAGTATTATGCTCTGTTGATGATGTTATTTTACAGCAAAATAAACCTTGACAATGTTTTAAGGGAGGAGATAAAATAGAGGCATATCAGAGAAGATTAAGATTTTGCTCCAAATGACCAAAGTCTACAAAGTACAATAACTGCAGCAGAATTATTTTTTCTTGGCCCCATTCCAAGTCATCCCTTTTCTATTTGCTCCAGAAGGTATTGCTTTCTTATAATAGCAAAGTAACCCTATCACTTCTTTACAAGTGCAATGGTGGTCCACTTTTTAAATAAGGGCATAAATAGAAATAGATAGGGATAACGGTAAAGGACTTAACTCTCCAGAGGGAGAGTACCTGGATGCAAATTTGTGGCTTTCCACTTACCAGGTGCACCTCTCTATGCCTTAGTTTCTTCATGTGCATAAGGGTATGATGCCAGGCTTTTGTTAGATGTATTCAATGAGCAAATACAAGCCAAGAGTCTACAATGGTGCCTGGCACATAATAAGGCCTTACATCAATTTCAGCGGCAATGCAGTTGTTATTGTGACTGAGGATTTTTAGCTTATGGGAAAACTGACAGCCCCTTGAGAATAAAAACAGATTAGGGAATTGTTCTGGTGAACATCAGGAGAACAGCTACCAAATCTACAAAGGATATTTTGCCACCATTACCACACTATGTTGGCACAGTCTTTGAGCAACCCTATTGAACACAACAAACTCACACCCTTGGAAGATGCTAATATCAAGTCTAGGGAACACACCTCATGACTTAGGACATGTTTAAATCCTTACTTGTAAAGTCAGCAGTTTGACTGCAGGAGGACTACATGTAATAGTCTTCTGGAAAAACCTAACTATCCGGAGTGGCCATGATAAGACACTTCAAAGGCAATATATAAACCAGATAGGGGAGGCTGGGTGGCTCAGTCATTAAGCCTCTGCCTTCGAATCAGGTCATGATCCCAAGGTACTGTGATTAAGCTCCACATCGGGCTCCCTGCTCGGTGGCAGGAGGCCTGCTTCTTCCTCTCCTACTCCCCCTGCTTGTGTTCTCTGTCTTGCTGTCTCTCCCTCTGTCAAATAAATAAATAAAATCTTAAAAAAATAAAAACAAGATAATTTTCTGGTCCCTGTTTTCAACTTAAAGCAAAGCCAGGGGGCACCTGGGTGGCTCAGTGGGTTAAAACCTCTGCCTTCGGCTCAGGTCATAATCCCAGGGTCCTGGAATCTAGCCCCACATCACGCTCTCTGCTCGGCGGGGAGCCTGCTTCCCTTCCTCTCTCTCTGCCTGCTGCTCTGACTACTTGTGATCTCTGTCTGTCAAATAAATAAAAATAAAATCTTTTAAAAGATAAATAAATAAAGCAAAGCCAGGTTAATAATTTGTGATAGTGAGGAGGTTCTGGCGATTTAAAAATTCATTCAACCCTCTGACATATCTACTACAGTCACTGATTCAAGTTCTCTCTTACCAACCCTTCCATTTGTTCATAATAATTATGAATTTTCTGAATGGGATGAAGGTATTGCATTCTCTTCTGGTCTCTCTCTAAGAGTACTTGGGGCAGACACCATTTAATTAGATGATCTGAATAACTCTGGTATAGCTACCTTTCCTGAATAACTTCCCACACAGTCTCCAGGAAAGACTAACATTTATAACAGATTAGCCATTTTCTAGGGTTGGAAAATAGGCAGGGAGTTATCATCCACTGCCCTCTTACTGACTCTAACATGAGAAAAAGACTCTCAGAAGTATTTTTTTTAGCATCCATCTGTAAGTTCATTGCTGGCATAAGGGGCAAAATGTCTTAGTTGTGAAGATGGCAAGTTTCTCTTAGAACTACTCAGGAGAAAATAAAGTTGGGAAAGAAGCTAGCATGTCCTAAGAACACAGGATTTTTTGAGACACTGGTTTAGTTGCTTGGCTTACGTTGTCTTGAAGGTTCCTTCCAAACTTCAGCAAGTCTGTTATTGCTAGTTTTATAGATTAGGAAACTGTAGCATGTCCACTATACTTGATATGCCACCAGGAAAAACACTAAAGGTAAAACAACAAAATGAAACAGTGCAACTAAACTATGATACAGTGTATTCTAATCATGTAGAATTGCTTTGCATTTATATAAAGAATTAATTGACATATATTGAAACAAATACTTTATTTTGTTTATGCGTACTTGATAGTGTAATCAAAACCAAGCCAAACCAAAGAAGTGGTTAAGGTAGTCCTAAAACTTCATCCCGTTCAGGATCTAACTCTTCTCAATCACTCTTCACCCCGGGACCCACTGACATCTGTGCCCCATTACTTTTTGCAGAATGTTCATCCAAGTGCATCTTGCCAATGTTGAGGCTGGCACTTGCCTACCTTACCAAATTTGGTTTGGTCTCTTCCTCTGTTGAGCCACAGGCCACTGGAAGGAAAGGAGCTTCAGTTCAAAGTCAGCAGGGAGTTGTACTACCATAGTCTGTTGTGTTAGCCGCAGTCCTGGTGAATCAGTCACGCCAATCGCTTGTGACTGGCCATTCTTCTATTCTGAGGGAGGGTTAATTTCTCCTCCCTTTGGTGGCACCACTGTGCATGTGGCACCAACAAATGTGGCCGCAGCAGTGCACATAACTCCACTGAAATGATGATGGCCTTCACTCAAACAAGTGCAAGCACATGAGGGCAAAGGCAATGGGGTGGGAGTTGCCACAGACGAGGTGGACAGTGTCAATAATGCAGAACCAATTGTACTGTATATCTCAATGACAGAGATACAATAATATGGAAAATGCCTTTTAAAAGTGATAAAATATGGAATCTTGATTGGCAAACTATTAGAGAGAAATTTATCTCCATAAAAATGGATATCCAAGTCCCTACTATTATCAGTTCCTGGACTAACAACATAACTGTTCCTTTTTCAAGATTTGACCTTTGCCATATATAGTATTCAGAACTTTGATGAGTCCCCCACCTTTAGAACTCCTGCCAACTTAAATTTCAACTTCATCCATTTTTGCCCCTTACGAAAAACACTACGCAGCCTGAAAAATATAACTTTTAGGGACTGTCAATCTCAGGCTTAAATTTAAAAGGCCCTGAAATGAGGTTTTTCTAGTTGACCAGTGATATATTCTTTTTGATCTGAGATGCTGTTTATTCCGGAAAAAAAGTGGGGTCCTGTACAAATCTTTAGTTTAGAGCTTAGTGGTTGTTTGCAGAGTAAAAACACTATCTATGATATGTGCACTTTTCTGTGTGCATATTATAATTCAATTAAAATATAAAAAATAAAACAAACTAAAAGACCTTAAAATATTCTGAAGAAAAACAAATTCAAATTCAATAATCAGTTTATTTTATAAACTGATTTATAGATGTTGTTCAGACCACCACAATAAGCGAGTATTGTATTAAATGAGTAGAATTAGTTTTTTGTTTCCCAGTACACATAAAAGCTATGTTCACCCTATAGTATATTAAGTGTGCAATCACATTTTGTGAAAAAAAAAAATCAATGTACATACCTTAATTTAAAAAAATACTTTATTGCTAAAGAAAGGCTAATTATTATCTGAGTTGTCAATGAGTCATAATAGTTTTACTGGTGGAGGGTCCCATTTTGATGCTCACAGCTGCTGATTGATCAGTGGCTGTTGAAGGCTGGGGTGGTGGTAGTGATTTCTTAAAATAAGGTAACAAGGAAATTTGCCACATGACCGAGTTTTCCCTTCACAAATGATTTCTATGTAGCCTGCGATGCTATTTAATAACATTTTACCCACAGAAGAGCTTCTTTCAAAATTGGAGTTAACTCTCTCAAACCCCCACCACTGCTTTACCAACAACGTTTATGTCATAGTTTAGATTCTTTGTTGTAATTTCAACAATCTCCAAATCATCTCTACCAGGACTAGATTCCGTCTCAAGAAACTACTTTCTTTGCTCCTTCTTAAGAAACTACTCCTCAACTATCCAAGTTTGATCATGAGATCGCAGCAATTCAGTCATGTCTTCAAGCTTCACTTTTTATTCTAGTTCTCTTGCTATTTCCACCACATTTGCAGTTACTTCCTCCATTCAAGTCTTGAACCCATCAAAGTCTTCCATGAAGATTGGAATCAACTTCTTCTAAATTCCTGTTCATGCTGCTATTTTACTTCTTTCCATGAATCATGAATGTTCTTAATGGCATCTAGAATGGTGAATCCTTTCCAGAAAGTTTTCAATTGACTTTGCCCAGATCCATCAAAGGAATCACCATCAATGGCAGCTATAGCCTTACAAATTGCATCTCTTTCTTTCTTTCTTTCTTTCTTTCTTTCTTTCTTTCTTTCTTTCTTTCTTTCTTTTAAGTTTGTCTGTTTGTTTGTTTTCAAGTAAACTTTACACCCAACGTGGGGCTTGAATTCACAACCCTGAGATCAAGAGTTGCATGTTCTTTCAAATGAGCCAGCCAGGCACTTCACAGAATGCATTTCTTAAATAATAAGACTTGGAACTAAAAATGACTCTTTGATCCATGGGCTGCAGAATGGATGTTCTGTTAGCAGGTATGAAAGCAACATTAATCCCACTGTACATCTCCATCAGAGCTCTTGGGTGACCAGGTGCCTTGTTAGTAAGCAGTAATATTTTTAAAGGAATCCTTTTCCTTTTATCCCAAATTATAGGTCTCAACAGTGGGTTTAAAATAGTAAGTAAACTATGTTGTAAATAGATGTACTGTCATTCAGGCTCTGCTGTTCCACTTATAGAGCACAGGCAGAGTAGATTTAGCATAATTCTTAAGGGCTTTAGGACTTTTAGTAAAATAAGCATTGGTTTCAACATAAAGTCACCGGCTACATTTGCCCCTCAGAGAGTCATCCTGTCCTTTGAAACCAGACATGGACTTCTCCTCTCTATGAAAGTCTTAGATGGCCTCTTCTTCCACTAGAAGGCTATTTCATCTGCATTGAAAATCTGTTGTTTAGTGCAACCACCTTCATTATATTATCTTAGCTAGAGCTTCTGGATGATTTGCTGCAGCTTCTGTATCAGCACTGGCTACTTCACCTTGTACTTTTATGTCATGGAGACGGCTTCTTTCCTTAAGCCTCACAAACCACCTCTTTCAGCTTCATACTTCACTTCTGCAGCTTCCTCACCTCTCTCAGTCTTAACAGAATTGAAGGGAGTTAGGGCCCATCTCTCCATTAGGTTTGGCTTAAGGAAATGTTGTACCTGGTGTGATCTTCTATCCAGACCACTCAGATTTTCTCCGTAGCAGCAATAAAGTTGTTTTACTTTCTTATCACTGAAGTGCTCACTGGGGAAGCACTTTTAATTTCCTTCAAAAACTTTTTCTTTGGCTGTTTGGTTCAGCTTTCAGGCTGTCTTGGGTACAACATTTATTGATTAAGTTCATTATCATATGGCTGCAGTTCATGGTGTCCAGAAACAACTGCAATGTAATGTCAAAGATCCCTGATCACAGATCATCATAAAAAAGATCATAATACTGAGAAAGTTTGAATTTTTGGCCATAATTACCAAAATACGACACAGAGACACAAGGTGAACAAATGCTGTGGTAGAAATGGTGCCTATAGACTTGTTCAATGCAGGATTGCCATCAACCTCCAATCTGTAAAAACCACAATATCTACAAAACACAAAAAGTAAACTGCAACAAAACAATTTATACCTGTACTGATCACAAATACCATTGCAACTAAGTTGATTCTTTAAGCAGAACCTCTACTTCTCTGAATCTGTCAGTTAGAGGCAAGGCCATCTCTTAGCTACTCATAGTTCCTGCTCCTTTCCTCCATTCTCCCACCCCTCCCAATCTTTAATCAAGTGCAATGTCATGCAGAGTTCACTTTATACAGGCACCTTGACTTGGTGCCCTTATATCTATCTCTTCCTAGTATCAGGCCCTCATAACTCCCTGTCTGTGCTTCTGTAATATAATAACCATCTAGAGCAACTCTGGCTTCTAGTCTTGCCTACTTTCAATCTGTTTTGTCCCCATGTATCATGAGGTACCTGTCAGGCCATGAGTCTTCCTGAGTAAAAGCCTACTTCAGCGCCTCATCCATAGGGCAGAGTCAGCAATCTTTCTAGAAAAGGGCCTGGATCAATCCTTATAGCCTATGTGAACATCACCCCCTGCCTTGCACTTTACCCCCTGACACATGTGGTTTCCCTGTACCAGGACATTTCTCCAGTTCTTGCAGCTATTCAGGCTGGCGTAGTTCTTTCCTTCATTTCAGCCCTTCCTCCTACCTCTTCTCCAGGCTCACTACTGGCACTTTAATGTTTAACTCAGACATCATTTCTGGAAGACTCCAGAACTCCCTTTACCCAGGCTGTGTTGAATTTCCCTCATCTGAGTTCACTTCCAATGTACACACTTCTCCTGCAGATCTTGTTATATCTTGTTACTGCTTATTCACAAGCTCTTCTCCCCTCTAGACCATTCCACAAACATTTCTATGGATCTTATTCCTTCTGGCACACTCATCCTAGCATCTGGCACTTAGTAGGCGATCGACTAATATTTTATGAACTGAAATGAATGCCAAAGGACTCATTGAAATGGGAGGGCACAACTAGGAAGAATCTAATTATAGCAATTAACCTGAAGCTAAGTAAACTAATATAATTAACTTCTCTTTAGGTATTTGAGAGATTTTTGGCATACTTCTGATTCATTTCTAACAATTAGTGTTATATCCTACATTATAGTTTCCTATAAGGAATAATACATAATCAATACTCATATAATATGAAATGGGAAAACATCTGGCATTAGAGTTTTTGAAAAGATTTCACCATAATCAAAACCTGTTGGAGATTTAGATACTGTGTTAAATTACTTGGCCACTAAATGATTTTGCACACTCAATGGATTCAAATTTTATAGTTTCAATGTTTAAAATAAATAATGAGATTTAGTCTGCAGGGTACTAAAACCTCACGTCCCATGTAATTTTTTTTTTTTAATATTGCTATTTACAGTCAGAGAACGATTAAAGTACATTTGTAGCTAGAACAGTTTGGTTTTGATTTTTGTTCATCTAATTTAAGGGAAGCTAAACAGATTTAATTTAAAAGTGGGAGATAAAAACATAAAAAAAAGAAAAATCAATTCTAGATGAGAAGATTACATTTATAATGGAATCACGGACATGCTCTTCACAATGGTGGGTAGAATGGGGAAATTGTAATAATTGCTAGCAATGGCATTGCTTTTCTCTAAATTGATATTACCTGCATACTATTTCAAAAATAATCAAAGAAAGATACATATGAAAGTTTCCTTTTACTGGTAAGTGAATTGTTTCATTTGTATATTAAGCTCTTATTTTTAGCATGTAAAGCTGAATAAAGCAGAAGAAATGGAAAAGAGTCCAACCTCCTCCATAATGAATTGGAACAGCAGAGGAAAATATTAGAGAAACCCGAACTAAGCAGCAGTATATTTGGGTCATTGTTTGGCCATTCCTGGACAATAAGTTTATTGGCAATGATTATTTTTCCTATAGATGATCACATATCTCAGCAAAAATTGAGCTAAGAGGGGTGCCTGGGTGGCTCCGTGGGTTAAAACCTCTGCCTTCGGCTTGGGTCATAGTCCCAGGGTCTTGACCAAGCCCCACATCGGGCTCTGTGCTCAGAAGGGAGCCTGCTTCCTCCTCTCTCTCTCTCTCTCTCTCTGCCTGCCTCTCTGCCTACTTGTGATCTCTGTCAAATAAATAAATAAATTATATATATATATATATATATATAGAGAGAGAGAGAGAGAGAGAGAGAGAGACTGCTAAGAGAATAGCTAAACATAAAAACTTGTGAGATTTAGTTTAAACCCATATTGTGGACCACAGGCTGGTAAAATGGAGGGAGGGGCACAAAATATTCATCAGAGTTGATACAGAATTTAGCAAAATCAGTATCCGTGTAGCAACATTTACGCAACATGAATTATACAAAGTTAAAACAGAGAATGATTTTGTCTTTGAGTGTTCTTTATATTTATTTCTCTTCATAGCTTTTCTTACTGATCAAATTTCAAAATCACCACTTCCTTGAATATAAACTTGCTACTGAGTTCTGGTTCAAATTAAACATTATAGTCAATCAAATGTGAATGCAAGTGTATCTCAGCAAAAGGAACAGGTAAGAAGGAAAATGAAGAGTGTAGCTTCCTTCCCATTTCATATCAGCCTCTCTAGTCTTCAGTGCTTAGATAAACACACTTGTTGAGGGCTCTGCTGGCTCACATCTTTTATCACTTACCCAGTATCTGAGAGAATATCATAAATGAAAAAAATAATAACATTATGCTCTAGAAAAAAAAAATACATTATGAAACCCTCAATTATATGCTACCCCTGAGACAAATCTGCTTATGAGTTTTGCTATTATGTTGAATCTAATCACTCTGTGGAAACTTTGGAACTTAACCTGCATTGAACCAGGTCCCTCATATGATTGCCACCTCCCTGTGAGAAAAACAACCCTGGATATCCCTTCATCAGAAGTGGCCTTTTCTGTATGGCATATGATTCTTTTATTTTGGCCATAAGTAGCTATAAGAGTGCAAGAGCCTCTAATATGGCCTGGTATAAGAAATCAAATAGAACTTGTCCATAATGGATGGCTGATTACACCAACCTTTCCTATTGCATTATCTTTAATTTACAGAGAAAAAGTGATACAGTAATAGGTAAGTAGAGATCTCAGAGAGACAAGAAACAATGAAAAAAACCAGAATAATGGATAAGTCCAGAATGTAGCAAAATCACAGTAGAAACAAACACCTGCTTCTAATGGACTACAAAATCATTGGATCTTCAGAGTCACATCAGTAGGTCTATACTCAATAAGTAATAAGTAATTTGTCAGTTCTCCAGAGAGCCTGGCCATATATTTGCCCAGACTCCTTCATAATCTTCATCATTGAAGGCCACCCGACCATACAATCAGCAAGCTAACACAGGCCCCTGACATGGTTGCTGACAGTCCATTTTCACTCTAAAATACAGATTGTAGAAGACTATATGGTTTGCTGAACACTGTATCAAGCAGTACTTACTCATCAATTTAAAAAAGCTCCAATCATAGCACAAACACCATTTCCACTAAAAATGGCACACTATCCAAGCAAACAACCTTACAGCTTGGTTCAGTGAATAACAATCGGAAAATTACTATTTCTTAAAGGGTCATACACATCCATCTCTTTTCTACCTGCACTTAAATTTTTCTCTTTGCCCACCTTGGTTTCACTGGCAAGCATTTTATGAATATGCAACACCTGTTCTATCTCCTTCTTCATCTTTTATCTTAATTTTCTGATTCTGAGTTTTGACAATATTCTGTAACTTAAATTGGCATAGTAAAAGGCCAAGTAATTCCTAATTTCCCAAACCTAATTTTTATCTCTTCAGCTCCCTTCTTGACAGACCTTTAAGTAACATGGTAAAAATGACTATCCTTTCTTTTAAATTCTCCAAACAACTGTTATCTTCTTGCAAACACTTCTTGCCAATCTATTTGCAATTAAGTGTATTATGAACTAAAATTACACTGACAACAAATTTTACTGGTGTCTCTTCTTAAAATTTAAAACTTCAAAATCACTGGCTTTGCTGGAACTTTGAGTGCAGCATCTATTTCATAGAATTTATGTTGGATTTATGCTTTTCCATAGGATGTTTTTCCAAGGACTCTGCTGCAGCAAATATCCTGCCTGATACATACCTTTCTTATATCATTTATAGCAAAGTACATGGTAGCAATCATGCATGCTATCCTTGAGAAACTCCCCTTTAAAGAATTTTCATCCATATAATAGATTTATAGGCTATGACCACATGAGAAAACTGGCACAGACTTTACTGTAGAATATATTACATAAATACTCATTCAGCAAACATTTACCAAGCTCCTGTTAGGCACTAGGCACCTATCTAACTGGTGAGAGAACTACAATTTATACTCTAGAAATTAATAGGAACCATGTATTTGAGTTATAATCTCCACTATTTTCTCAGTGTGTAGAGAATATCACTATTTGGGGGAGCTCAGGAAGAGTTTCTTAAAAGAAAGAAAGCAAATGCTGCATGATGTGGGCTTCTTATATTCTACCAATCTCAATGCAGGCTATCTTATCCCTCACGCCCCACGTCCCATGGGCCTAAGGTGAGTTTGAAGGTTATTCCTTTCAAGCTCAGCACATTGACAATGGTTTTTTTGGTCACCATTAGATCCCTAGCATACTACGTTATATTAGACTTGACATTCAATCATTTGTTCAGTGAATGGAGTGATTTTCTCTTTTCATTTGTTGAATAGAGTCTTGGGGAAACAATAGTTGTAAGACTTCCTCACCTGTCAGACATACAGAATCTATCTGCTTGCAGACATTCAGTAAATGGGTAAAGAAAAGACACAGTATGGCTTTGTTTTAGTCCACATTACCATTCCAACTTCATCCCACAAATAGTTAGTCAAGTGTCTAAAAGAAATAGTGAAAAATGCAGGTGGAATTAGGTCACTAGGAGAAATCAAATGTCCAAATGCCAGAACATAAATGGACATAGTGCCAAATTAATCCAATTGTAGCCTTTGCTTCAGCTGGATCATCCTGCATTTGTTCCAACTCAGCTGTTGCCATTATCCATTTGTTGATTGCTGCCCCATTCTTGGAAATACACAGGCATCCCATTCATTCAGAGCTTTGTTTTCTTGGAAATTATCATCCACATTTGAATTTTTTTTTTTTTTTTTTTTTTGTAGCTGCCTAACATAGCAATGTCCAAGAAGTTTGAAAACTCAGGCATTTGATGAAAAAAGAATTGGACCATCAATGAGGTCAATAAGGAAGCAGAATGGTTCCAAAAAAGAACAAAAGAAGAAAAAAATTTTAATCTCCTTATTAAAGATGTTACTGACTTTCTTCAACTACTAATTTAATTTTCTCAGAAATATGAATTTTGAAAAAAATATCCAATAATTTTATTTTAGATATACATTGTGATTTTTAGTTTAAAAGTATTAATTGGATGTGAACATTAGTTGGATGAATGAATGGACAAAGAAGCAAATGAACTGAATTAAGTAGAAATTAATTGAATGGGAAACATAAAGCCTATAAACATTTTCCAAATAGAGATCTGGAGAAGTTAATGATTTTCCAGGCAGGACTGTACTATATAACTTGAACTGTGAGAAAATCATCAATAAATATCACTATAAATTCCAAATGGGTCCCTTTGAAAGCGAATTCAACTTACTCCAATATTATTATTGAACAGAAAAAGGTTTATAATAATGGCTTTTATATAATATTAGTGTATATTTAATAGTAACTACAACCCTCTATTTAAAAAAAATCTCAAACACCATTAACAGAAAACCATTTAAGTTTATTCATCCCACTCCATTCTAAATTTTTGTTCTAACTTTATAATTCCACCTAGTTTGCAAATACTTGAAATGATTCAAAGGTAACAAAAGAAATGAAGACAAAGTAGATGTAGTAGATGACAGAATCAATGAATGGGAATTAACAATGTTTCTAAGATCTTAAAAAAATTAAATAATTAAGGGAGGGAATAGTTTCTACAAAAGAAAATTGAAAGATTTAAGAGGAGCTTATTGGTTCCTACAACTTTAGATGTTTGCTCAATTTAGTCAATTAAATGAGGCGGGGCAAACCCCTGAAAAAACATGGAGGATCTACTAAAATATAATTTATGTTCTGTTGCAACTGATTGAACTGATTTCTAATAATGTGGGAAAAGGGTAACAGCCAGTAGGTAAACCCAAAGTAGGCAAAGCTGCTACCAGGATTTTCAACTTTGTAGCTAGATCTCAGGAAGAATGGTTACATATGAAAGATGTCGGTGGTTTTCATTCATTTTGGATAACCAAAGCCCTGAGACAAATTTGCCAACTAATTCTAAGCCAACAGCAAATTTTCTGGATTTCCTAAATTAGGAAGATTTCTCACTTTCCACATAAGTTAAGCTTTTTACTATTATTACAACATTGTGATGAAGAATGTTAAGACTGAATTAAACAATATGTCAGGATCTGAAATCTAGGTATTTCAGAAATATGGGCCTGAATAAAATGAAACACATTAAGTATTTATGGAGAATCTTTTGTGTCTACTGCTTATGGGTAATAAAATAATGTCTTCATGCTCAGAGAACACACTATGAAACCATATATTATTAGATGGAGATATAGAATTATATAAAAAATAGAACTCAAAGAATGGCAAAATATTCTTTCTTTACTTTCCTTTTAAAAAAATGTTCAATCTAATTTATGTTCTTTGAATGGACAAGAAGTAAATCACACAGCTTTTTGAAGTTAAGTCACCAAAATTTTATCTAATTTCTGCGGTGGAGCTCAATGGAACCTGATAGAGTTAATACTGTTATAAACAGAAAAAGAGATTGATATGCAAACATATTATAGAAGTGGTTAGTAGCCACCTCCAGCTGCCATAACAAAACACCTTACACTGGGTGACTTAAATGATAGAAATATCTTTTCTCACAGTTCTGGAATCTAGAAGCCTGAGATCACAGTACTATCATGTTTGGGTTCTGGTGAAAACTCTCTTCCTGGCTCACAGCCAGGAACTGTCTCATTTTATCTTCAAATGGTGGAGAGAAAGAACGTGAGAGCTTCCTAGCTCTCTGTTGTCTCTTCTTTTAAGGGCACTTACTCCATAATAAAGGCCACACTCTCATGACTTCATTTAAACTTAATTATCTCCCCAAAGGCCCCATATTCAATACCATCCTACTGAGTTAGGACCTCAACATATGAATTCTGGTGGCACACAATTCAGTGCATTGTGTGGAGACAATTTGTGAAGTTAGACAAAGTAAGAACCCAATGTTGGAATTCAAAAAACCCAGAGCAACAAATCACAATGATACAATAACTGGATATATTAAAAACACTGGCTGTGAACAATTTTAAATTCGTGGGTTCTGGATTCCTTCTTATCATGATAGCCATCTCTCAGGGGGAAAAAGGGGAGAAAAAGGAGAGATCCAAGACTAAGAATCAAACTGACATGGTGTGAAGAATCCAAGCAATTAAATGTTAGGACATATTTGATTGAAGAGGCATGGAATTATCCTTGTCCCTATCCTTGTCCCTACCTGGTACAGAACTATTTATTATAGACTCAAGTGGGATAGGCTCTTGGTGCTCCAAGCCTCTGAGTGTCTAAAGGAAATAATAGGCTTGCCTCTATTTGAAGCAAGGCCTCTCTTTGCCTCTCTACTCTGTGTTTTGGGGTGTGTGTGTGTGTGTTTTAATTTCTTAAACTTGGTCTTGATCTCCCTTTGATTTATTAATATCTTTTTTTTCTCTTCCTGGCTGAAGTTCTTTTCATTTTCAACAAATAGTTTGATTTTCTTTTAAAGGACAAGTGAGCATGAGATAATTTTACTTGTAAAAGTACAAAGCTGAATGAAGTTTGAGCTGGCAGGCATCAACTATAGGAGGATTGTGCTCTGAGTTTAACCATATCCCTCACAAGAGAACTTTAAGAATGTTAAGAAGAAAAAGATAAAGGTTAGTTAACAGGTTAATTGCATTGCACATGTTAGTGATTAGATTAGTCAGCGACTAATCTCTAGAAGGACTAAGTTATAATGACCCTCATAAGGCTGGTTCAGTTGCAATTATATGTGCAAGAATCCATTCTCCTCTTTAAAAGGGACCTGCATACAATGTTTAAAGTGTCCATGGTAATGGCAGAAATTTGGAAAAAAACCTTAAGAAATCTCAAAATTTAGAATAAGGAGTTTAGTTAGGGATATAACACACATTGAAAAGTTCCGTCTCTAGGTAAACAGGTCATCTCAGGAAGGGCCTGCATAATAACAACAGTTGAAACAGTTGTTAGACGACAAAGCTGAAGCTATGTTTTCTCAAAAATAATATCCCAGTAATGGCAGATTAGCTTGTGTCGGCCTACATTCTTCACAGATCAAAATTATAAGGGGCACCTGGGTAGCTCAGTTGATTAAGTGTCTGACTTTTGATTTGGGGTCAGGCTATCATCTCAGGGTCCTGAGACTGAGGCCCTGTGTTGGGCTCCATGCTGGCATGAAGTTTGGCATGGAATCTGCTTAAGATTCTCTCTCTCCCTCTCCCTCTGCCCCTTCTTCCCACACATGCAAGCATTCTTCTCTCTTAAAAAGAAAAAAAAAAAAAAAAAGATCTGGGCAAAATATTATGAAAATAAGTTTGACTATCCTAGAGTAACAAAAACCAGACAGACACCAGAGAAAATTACCAATTAAAGGAAAGAACTCTACTGATAAAGACCATTTGTTGACATGATTTACCACCTGAAGACATTTCCCCTAGTCTGCACTGAACAACAGCTAGAGGTGTCAGAAACTAGAAGTCAAGGGTCCCAGAATGTCTGAAAAATGAGAGGGAAGGAGGATTCTTGCAAAGAAGGAAGCAAAGTTTCTTTCAGTTTAGGAAGCCCCCGTGTCTGCACAGGTTTATAAACATGGAAAGAAGAAAGAAACGAGATTATAAAAGTGAAGATAAGAAAAAAATAAGGATAAATTAGACAAATAGAAGAACCCAATGCTGAAACTCAAAAGCCTATGGAAATAAAACCAGAATGATGCAATGTCCAGGTGTGTTGGGAGCACAAGCTGAAATCCTTACTGAACCCTGGGCTATATATATGTGCAATAACCTTCAAAGATCTTAACAGAAAGCAATAGCTGGCCATTTAAAGAAGCTGAGCAGAGAGTTAAGTTTCAACCCATTATAGGGAAGGCAGAATTCAGAGTTTAAATTCTACAAAAAATATAAAAGCTTCAGGATCATACCCCAAGGACAACCTTAAGGGCTCACCCTCAGACTAAAAGACAAAACTGAAACAATGTATGAAGTAAAGCCTCTGTAAATTCAAGTTAATTGTCCAGAAATTTTTTTTTAAGATTTTATTTATTTATGTGCAGAGAGAGGGAGAAAGCACCAGCAGGCATAGCAGGAGAGGGAGAAGCAGGCTCCCCACTAAGCAGGGAGCCCAATGCAGGGCTTGATCCCAAGATCTTGGGATCACGACCTGAGTTGAAGGCAGAATGCTTAACAGACTGAGCCACGCAGTTGTGCTAATTACCCAAGATTTTTAACAGCATATTTGAAAAAAAATCCCACAATATTCTTAATAGAAAGATAATAAAGTCCTGAATTCCTACAACGTATTATTCTTAATTTAGGTTTAGAATTATTTAAAAAAATATGCAAAGAAACATAAGAATGTGGTGAGTGCTGTGAAGTGTGTAAACCTGGCGATTCACAGACCTGTACCCCTGGGGATAAAAATACATGTTTATAAAAAAAAAAAAAACAAAAAAAAAAACAAAAAAAAACCCATAAGAATGTGATCCAAATTCAAGAAAAAAAAATCAATAGAAACAGGCCCCCATTGGCACCTGGGTGGCTCAGTCAGTTAAGCATCTGCCTTCAGCTCAGGTCGTGATTCTGGAGTCCGAGAATCCAGTCCCACATTGGGTTCCCTGCTTGCTGAGGAGTCTGCTTCTCCCTCGACCCTCGCTCTTCTCTTGATGTCTCTCTCTCATTCTATCTCTCAAATGAATAAATAAAATCTTAAAAAAAAAAGGCCCCCAAATTACCCGGAATTTGTTGAAATTAGCAAGTAAAGTTTTAGAGAAGTTATAATATATCCTGAAATTTAAAGGAAAAGATGGTAAAATGAAGGAAAAAAGAAAAATCCAGCAGAAAAAAAGGAAACCCTGTGAAATAATCGAATAGAAATTCTAAAACTAACATACACACACACACACACACACACACACACACAGTATGTGAAATAAATTTTTATTTACTGAACTGGCTTAACAGAATGCTGCATACAGGCAAAAAAAATATAAATAAAATTAAATAAAATAAATTCACTATACTAGAAAACAGATAAATAGACTTTACCCAATATAAATATGGGAGAAACCAAAAAGTTGAAAAAACAAAATGAACAAAACCTTAGTGAGCCTTGAGACAATCCAACACAGCCAAACACATGTGTAATTAGTCTTAGAAATAAAGGGGAGAATGGTCTAGAAAAACATATTTGAAGAAATATTAGCTAAGTATTTTCCAATTTAAGGAAAATGCTTTCACTTACAGATCGAGGATGCAACAGACTCCAAGCAGGAAGAATATAAAGGAAATATAAAAAATATAAAGGAAAAAATATAAAGGAAAAAAGAATATAAAGGAAACCAGACCTAGGCACATCATAGCCAAAGTGTGAAAACCAAAGATAAAAAGGGAATCTTGAAAGCAGCTAGAGAAAAATAACATGTTACATACAAATGAATATTTATTTGAAAAAAAAAACAAAACAAAAACCTGACCTCTCTTCAGGAACAATGGCAGCCGGAGTACAATGGATCAGCATCTTTAAACTGCTGAAAAGATAAATTTTTTTTTTAAAGACTTATTTATTTATTTTTTTATTTATTTGTCAGAGAGAGAGAGAGAGTGAGCACATGCAGACAGAGTGGCAGGAAGAGACAGAGAAGCAGGCTCCCTGCTGAGCAAGGAGCCTGATGTGGGACTTGATCCCAGGATCCCAGGACGCTGGGATCATGACCTGAGCCGAAGGCAGCCGCTTAACCAACTGAGCCACCCAGTCATCCCCGAAAAGATAAATTTTAACAAAAATTACACATTCAGGAAAAAATCTATTTATATGAAGTCAAAAAAATAAAAAAATAAACATGCAAAAACAGTAACAACAACCAAAATAAAAAAACTACCAGATTAAGACAGTTGGTTGGCAGCAGAAGTGCACTAATAAAAGATAAGGCAGACATTTTTCAGGCTGAAAGCAACAAGGATGGAACAGAAAGAGAAATGGTAAATAGGTGGATAAAGATTTTCCCCCTAGTTGCTGCAAATGATAACTGAATATTTAATGCAAAAATTGTTCACAACATATTATGGGACATTTAATATATGTAGCTATTAAGTAGTTGACAAAAATATGACAAAGGATGGGAGCAGGTTAAATGAATTTATAATTTTCCAAGTCTCTCACATTTTATGTGAAGTTGTACAATGCTATCTCTAAATGGAATATGATATGCATATGGATATTTCCAGAAAAAAGTCATGGAAACACATAAAAAATTATAGGCAAAAGCCATGAAAACAGCTTAGCCAAATGCCAACCATCTAAAAATATATTTTGATAACCCAAGAGAAGGGGTGAAAAGAGGGAAATGGAATTTAAAAAAAAAATTAAAAAACAAAACAAAACAAAAACATGGCCTAGACTCATAAAAGAATGGTAGAATAAAACTTATCCATGATTATACTACATGTAACTGTCTTAACACTCAAATGAACTGAGTAAAAAATAAAGACACAATTATATGCTATCCATAAGGTCTGCACTTTAAATCTAAAGACACAGTAAGAGAAGGAAAAAGATAAGTCAGGCAAACCATAAGCATATAAAAGCTGGCAGGCTATATTAATATCTGACAAGTTCTCAAACAGAGAAATATAAATTAAAACCAAAATAAGATATAAATACACACTATACAGAAAAGCTAAAATTGTAAAGACTAGCAACATCAAAAGTTGAGTTGAGAACCTGTGGAGCAATTGTAACACTTATGCATTGCTTGTTGGAATGAAAAATAGAATAATGACTTTGGATAATAGTTTCAGAGGTTTTTTTTTTTTTTTTTTTTTTTTTTTTTAATAAAGTTAAACATAAAGCTACCTTATGGCCTAGCAATTCCACTCTTTAGTATTCACCCAAAATAAATGAAGAATTATCTACAAAAAGACATGTAAAAAACATTCATGGGATTCCTGGGTGGCTCAGTCAGTTAGGTATCTGACTCTAGATTTCAGCTTGGGTCATAGTCTCACGGGTTGTATGATTGAGCCCCATATCAGGCTCCATACTCAGACTGGGGGTGGGGGGTCGGGGGTAGGGTCTGCTTGAGAGATTCTCTCCCTTTGCTCCTCTCCACAGTCATGCTCACTCATTCTCTCTCTCTCTCTCTCTCAAAATAAATAAAGAAATAAATAAATCTCTTTAAAAAGGACATGTATAATGGCTTTTTTTCATATAACCAGTTTCCATATAACCAGTATATGGAAACAACATAAAATTCCATCAGCTACATAATGGCCTAACAAATTACCGTCTACTTAGAAGATGGAATACAACTCAGCACTGAAAACAAGTTACTAATAAACAACAATATAAATGAATCTCAAAAGTATACTTTAAAAACTGTTAAGCAAAATAAGACAGAATACATAATGTATTATCACTTTTATAAAAGCTTCAAGAACAAACAAAATAAATCTGTTCTTCTAAAAATGAGGACATGATTTGTCTTTGAGGTGGGAAAAGGTCAGAAAAGGACACAAAGGGTTTTTTTCCATTGATAGAGATTGAGTTCTTTATCTTCATAGGGGTAGTGGTTCTCTATCTTGATAGGAGAAACAGTTCTTATGTGTGTATATATTTATCAAAACTCAAATAATGCTACTTTCACAATTTGAGAATTTGAGAATTTTTTTTTTCAATGAGAAAAATCACATTTCCAAATAATAATAGAACAGGAATTTTAAAGCTCATCTAGGGCCACCTGGGTGGCTCAGTGGGTTAAGCCTCTGCCTTTGGCTCAGGTCATGATCTCAGGGTCCTGGGATCAAGCCCAACAGCGGACTCTCTGTTCACCAGGGAGCCTGTTTCCCCATCTCCGTCTGCCTGCCTCTCTGCCTACTTGTGATCTCTGTCTGTCAAATAAATAAATAAAATCTTTTTAAGAATTTTTTTAAAATTTCAAATATTTTTTAAAAATAATAAATCTCAGCTAAACACAAGTCTCATATTTTTTTTTCACTATTCCACACTACACTCATTAACATTAAACTAGGTCAGGGATTTTAGACTATGATTTCGGTTAGTATTTTTGGCTTATAAAAAACTATCCTATTTTTGTTTTTCTAATAGCAACATCTTCCTTTGTACAGTTTTCTTTCTTTGGAAGAAAAAGAAAAGTGATTACCTTGGGAGGCTGCATCAAGCTCTTTAAAACTGCAGGGGTGTCAATTAACAAAGTTTCAGCAAGTGCCTGAACTTAAATCCCAGAGTGACATTCCCTTATCATCCAGTACAAAGTCCATGAAACACCATGTTGTTTCCTAAAGCTGATATATTTCAGTAGTCATCTAAAGGAAACAATAGTTATACAAAATGTAAAAGTTGATGAACCCAATATGTCATAAAATTTTAGGTTTTTTACTCTGTCCCATTTTTCTATTGCATTTTTATATCAACATTGAAGATGTAAGTGAGTCAATGCCTATGGCTCTCTGTGGAGAAAGTAAAGATTTTTTTCTTCTTTTATAATTAAATCTGTGAATTTAATTTAAATCTGTGAAAGGCCCAATGTCTTTCTCCATTCCTTGTTCATGCATGCATACATTAATTCATTCATTCTAACAATCATAACAATTACTAAACTATTACTTTAAAAGAATATTAGGTCTGAACAAGTTCAAGGGCAAATAATGTATAGGTCCTGGCCTTAAGAAACTCATAGTCTCATAGAAATGAAGGATACTTAAAGGATAATGCTAAAACTGCATAATGAGTGCTGGAATAAAGAAAGGCCCATGAGCACCAGAGAGCATATTTCACAGCTATTTAAATATGCCTGTGCATGTGGACTGTGTCTCAATGGGAGAAAGAAGGCGATGTTCATCTAACATGTATGCACAGCAAATGTCATTTCTTCCCTAAATGGAAAAATGCATCATACACATAGCCCATACCTAAGGACCCCAGATTGTGACATCTTCTTACAGTACTAAAAAATTAAGCCCAAAGAAAGTGTTGTCCATCTTAGATGTCTTTGTGTGTTTTGTTTTTTTTTTTAATGGCACCAAAAATATTTCCTAAAGCTTTCTCCACTAGAGCTATAACGGTAGTCTTACTGAAGAAGAAAACTAAAAATTAAGAATATGTATTTTTACCTTGAAGCTCTTCTTTAGCTGATGTCTTCCTTGCTATTTAGTCAACTACATAAAGATGTGGGACACATAATATATGAAATTAATTCACAGATGAGGAAAAAAATGTCATATCTGATTCTAAATTTTAGGGTTGGGCATTTCCTAATGACATCATCTTCATTTTTTTGATAGCTCAAAATGACCTTAAAAACCACTAGTTGAACCAAGGAATTGTGTTATATAATATAAATGGTGAATTAGATTTCCAAGGTAGTTTAATGCATCCTTCAGAATCACAAATATAGCTTTTATTATTGTTATTTTAACACAAAAAAGACCCAAAAAATATACTAGATCTATCTGAAATTGTTACTTCATTGATCAAACTATTCAAAGCGCCATGGATTCCATTTCCTGGCATACCATTTCAACATTCATGACACACAAAGTTGAATCACTAGAAGACAGAAACATCTGTTACTGGAGAAATAAGGGAAATCTATAAAGGATTTAAAAATTATTCTGGGTAATCAGCTTCAATTTTGGAAATTAACAGCTGCTTTGAAAACACAAAATCTATATGCTTCAGGCTTTATTTTGCCTTTGTTCCTTCGCCATTTTAATGTTTGTCATCAGGATATAACAGCTGAGAATATGCAATATATTGGGTTTTCATCAGTTATTCATCTCCTCAAAGAGATTCAAAGGCTCCTATTGATTTCTATTAAGTCATAAGCATGTTAAATTCAAACAGCGTTGGGTAATAATTAAAAGAGAAAAAGTTTCCATACAAAGGGGGAGGTCGCAAATGTTAAATGAGTCAGAAGAGTCAAGGGTTTAAAAGTGTGTCCAGACCATGGAACTTGTCAGTTGGGAAGTTCTGAAGACCTCTCACAGAACTCATCAAGAGTATAGAGACAGGGGCGCCTGGGTGGCTCAGTGGGTTAAAGCCTCTGCCTTCGGCTCAGGTCAGGATGGAGTCCCGCATCAGGCTCTCTGCTCAGCAGGGAGTCTGCGTCCTCCTCTCTCTCTGCCTGCCTTTCTGCCTACTTGTGATCTCTGTCTGTCAAATAAATAAAATCTTAAAAAAGAAAAAAAAAAGAGTATAGAGACAAAGCTCTAACAGCATGTTGAAGGAAAGGAAGCAGAGGAGAGGAGTCTATCTATAACTCTTAAGTGAATGGAGGATTCTTTATTCCTTCAATTATTTTACTGATGCTAATACTTTTATATTTCATACCACTCTACTGCAGTTTTTTATAGATGAGTTCAGTGCTGAGTAGAGGATCCTTCTTCACTATTCCATAGGAGAAAGAAATATTTAAAGGACTAGTCATAGTTCTCCATATAATACTCCTTTCAGGCCAAAGTTGTAAGAACAGTGAATTTGATTGAAAAAAGAGACTAGCGTCAAAAGTTTGTATTTTTTTCACTAACATAGATTGTTATTATATTGAAAAACACAGCTGTAGCCATTTCCTGGTTGTTTCACATCACTTCAGGCATGCCTATGTGTAGGTAAAATGTTCACCTTGATTATTGATGCAAGTGGTGAGGGAGGATAAAGTTTCCAGCAATGTCTAGGGTAGATGTATGTACCATTCTCCATCTTGTTTACCTGTCACGGGGTAAGTGATCAAACTGGCTTTGTTCTGCATGCATGAGTGCCTTCGGTGTAAAGGAAAAGTTTTGGGAACATGAAATCAGGCCTCAGATTCTTGCCGTATGCTCATTGGTTCCACATTTAGGACTTTCATGTTTCTTATTCATCACTTTGATTTAGATGGAAGGATGGAAAGTAGCATAACTTCACTATTAATATACACTTGTCTTTGCCTTTATTTCCTGACTAAATGTTGATTTTGAGAGAGGGAATCTGTAGTCTGTATGTATGTATGTATGTATGTGTGTATATATCTTTGTCCCTGTTTCCTAGCAAGGATCTTAGGGGTCTTAGAACTTTTTGGCATTTCCTGAAAGGTAGCAGCGTCTTTGATATGCTAATGAGAGAACTCAAGGTAGGCCCCTGGATGCCTTCAGAATAAAGGTTTGTCTATAAAAAGAGGAACCATATGATTAGGACATTGGAACTCGGGACAATCTCAACCTCATGGGAGGACAATGGGGGTTAAAGATTAAGCTCAATCCTGTGGCCAATGATTTAATCAATTATGCCTAGGGAATGAAACCCCAAAATAATTTCTGGATATCAAGGCTCGGTGGAACTTCTTGGTTGGTGAACATGCTGATGTGCCTGGAGGATGATACACCATGACTCCACGGAAAAGAACATGGAAATTTTATACTCCCTTCCTTGACTTTACCCTCTGTGTAGCCTTTATAATAAAACTGTAATCTTAAGTATAGCACTGTCTTGAATTCTGTGAGTCATCCTAGCAAATTATTGAACCTGACGGAGTTACAGGAACCCTCAAATTTATAGCCAGTACATAAGAAATGTGGGTGGCCTGGAGGCCCTCCAAGTGCTGCCGGTGTGGGAAGTAAGAGCAGTCATGTGGAACACCAAGCCCTTAACTCATGGGGTTTGTCCTAACTCCAGGTGGTTGACATCATAATTGTATTGCTGCATGCCCCGTTGATGTTGGCCAGTGGGGAAAGTACAGAATAGAACCTCAAGGAGCCAGCTGGCTTGAAGGACCTTTTAGATAGGGAAGACCAGACTGTTTTTGCAGACTTGACAGAAGTTTATAGAGAAGATACTTGAAAGAGATCCCCCCAAAATAATTGATTCACACTATAAAGTCAATATATTATTTTCAAGATTCTTAGTTTCAAGCAATAGAAACAATAAAGTATATATGTATATATATATATGCATATAGACACAAGTACTTTATATGTATAAAGTATATATATAGCTATATTTTTACTATATTACATATGTATATGTGTGTATAAAATGTGCATAAACACATTCACACACTCTTACACATTTATACATACAACTCTATACACATATACATACGCAAACAGGTATATATTCATACACACACACACATATATTCTCAAAGGGCACAGGGCATTAAGTAGTTCCAAGAATGCCAAGAAAGCCAGAGAGCAGGAGATGAACCTTTTGAAAATGAACAGTCAAAATCATTTCAAAATTATCTCATAGATACAGCTCATGAGGAAGGCTATCAACAGCTGCAAACATCTTACATCAGTGTCACCACCAGCAGAGGACACAGCTGTCCATCACAATGACCACACTGTCTTTGGAAACTGGTTGTTGCTGCTAAAAGTAAGTTCCAGCACTGTATTTTTGATTTGTGAGCCTGAGATTCAAAGCCCAAGATTGCCCAAGTCTGACTGGCTAAGCCTTGAATTCTTATCATCAAACTTGCAAGGGTCTTCAACCAAATTGTAGGGAAGCACTTTTAGCTTCTTTATTGGAAGTTAGGCTTTGCCTTCAAAGAAGATTCATGTGGTTAAGAATTTCCTATATATAATGTGTGTTTCTTTTTCAAGCAATCAAAAATTTACAAATCTGTATTTCAGTTATCAAGCAATTTTTTAAAGTTAAATAAAACAATTGGGAGTATATAGCTTCTGAATCCTGAGTCCTCTTGAAATCCAACCCCTTATAAATTCCTCATTCTCCCACTTTATTTCACATACAACCAATATTTTATTACGGATGTTTTCAAACATGTAGCAAAGTATAAGACATTTCGCAGTGAATACCTCTATAGCCACTACCTAGATTCTACTATTGGCATTTTATTTTACCACTTATCACAGATCTCCCAGCCTAAAGTATTTTTTTAAGATCTGTTTACTTATTTTAGAGAGAGAAAGGGGGGGAGCACAAGCATGAGGGGCAGAGGAAGAAGGAGAAAGAACTTCAAGCAGATTCCGAGCCAAGTGCGAAGCCCGATGCAGGGCTAGATCCCACAACCCTGAGATCACAACCTGAGCTGAAACCAAATGCTAGACACTCAACTGATTCTGACACTCAAGTGCCCCTCCATCTGAAGTGTTTTTAATGCATTTCAAAGTAACCTATAAATATCAATATATTTTTCTCTAAATATTTCAAAGTGCATATAATTAACTAGTGTTCAATAATTTTCAAAATTTATGTAAAATTCAAATACACTGGAAGATAAAAATCTTTTTTACTTATCATTTATTTGAGAAGGAGAGCATGAGAGAGAAAGAAAGAGTATGAGATAGGGGAGGGTCAGAGGAAGAAGTCGACTTCCTGTTAAGCAGGGAGTCTGATGCAGAACTAGATCCTGGGGCTCCAGGATCATGACCTGAGCTGAAGGGAGTCACTTAACCAACTGAGCTACCCAGGTGTCTCTGGAAGACAGAGATCTTAAGTGACAATTGAGTTTTGACAAATGCACACACCTACATGATCCAAGAAATATATAACCTTACAATCACACCAACATGCTGATTATCTCTTCAAAGCCCCAAAAGCAACAACTATTATTTTTTTTCCAGCATACATTAGTTTTGCATAATATAGAATGTTCACAGAAGGAATTATACACTATTTATTATTTTCAGATAAATCTTTCTTCACAAGTATTTTGAATTTTTAGTAAGTCTCCTACTTTTCCTTGAGAAATTGAGCATCTTAAAGGATCAAAAAAGAAGAAATTTAACCATCAACAAAAAAAAAGAAATACTGTTAAATGAACACAGAAGAGATAACTTCCTCTGAAACCAATATGTTGACCACATTTTTTATGATATTTTGCATTTTATCTCATCTCTGTATTCCATGAAGATGATATAGAATACATTCCAAATGAAATACGAGAAATGTCTATTTCCATATAAAATAGAAACATGGAGTTATTCTTCAGGCAACCAATGAAAAAGAATGTTGTTTTTGCATCTCCCAAAGTCCCAGGTTCCCCAGAATGTGTGCACTCAATGTGCATGAGTTCTGTTGAAAGGAAGGAAGGAAGGGAGGAAGGAAGGAAGGAAGGAAGGAAGGAAGGAAGGAAGGAAGGAAGGAAGAAGGAAAGAGAAAATTCAAAGCAATGACAGACAATAAGCTTGAAAATTTCTTAAAGAAGAGGCAACAATTTGGTGATTAATTTCTCACTGAGGAATTCCTTAAAAAAGAAAGTACAAAGTATCGAATTAATGAGTTTATAGAAAAAGTCAAGCCATTTAGTAATCTCAGAGAAAGAATAGAATCTGAGGACTCATTATTTATATTCATACAGCTGTTTGATAATTAAAGTTATTTAATTTTGAGATGTTTAGGGACAATTTATTTCTTCAAGTAATCTGAAGGTGAAAACTTTATTTTTAGCAAGTCTTTTCCTCATATTTACTAGGTTGAGCATGATTATAAATCATTACTAAAGACCAAGAGATTCTACTACAGCAACCCAAAAATCTATTATAGAGGATGACAAGAAACTAAAGCAAAAGGCATTAGCCCAGACTCACAGATTTTTAAAATATACATACCTTTTGGTACCTACTGAAGTACCATTCTTCTATCTTATTCATCAAACATTAATAAATGTCCCCACATAATTATTGTAATGAACTTATTAGAGTTCCTCGATTAAATCAAGATTGAATAACTTTTTAACTTTTATTCTATACTAGGCTTTGTGTAAAGTGACTTACAAGTATGAATTTTCTTCCCCAAATTTATAGTATATCTAATACATTTTATTACTACCATTTACCAATTATGGCATTGAGGCTGCACGAGTTTAATTTTTTTTTCCCCAATTTACATAGCAAGAAGTAGAAGAGCCAAAATATAAATTCTGTAGCCTACAGTTTTAAATATATTACCTACAAAAGCTATTTAAAGTATTTCTATATGATAATTTAGTTTAGGCAAAAATATAGCCCAGATGGGAGTCCATCTGGTGCAAGGAACAGATAGGCAATGTATTTTAAGCCTAGTTCTGCCACTACCTATCTCTTTGATTTTGATGAAGTTAATTCTTCGTTTTCTATTGTAAACTAATAATGGTGTGGGAGATTTCCTGTCTCTTTGTGTCCTATGTAATCCTTTTTAAGGCAGAAGCCATTTCCTATGGGAAACAATATGCCATAGTGTGGTATAAGCCTCACATAAGTGAAATAGTTTGTATGATCATTTATGCAGGTAGAATGTAAAGAATGGAACAATATAATGTGCCAAACTTATTCTTCCTTTCAAGGAATTGTGCTTCGCTTAGCCTACTTTGTGTACAGAGCCACCTCTACTGTCTGATGATAAATTAGTGATCTATTTATTGTTTGTCTCTTCCAATGGAATGAAAGCTCTTTGAGGACAATAAATTTATTTATACTGTTTCCTGCTGTATCTCTAGCTCCTAGAATAGTGCCCATCAGACATTCAATAAATAAACACTGCAAGAAGAAAATGGCTAAAGGATTCAATGATGAAATATAGTTTTCTAACTCTTACATTATTAATTATTATTAATTTCTAACCACACTACTTTCAATGATACAGGATGGGTGACAACATCTACAGCAGTTCCTGGTACACAGTTGGTGCTAAATAGGAGTTCCTTGGAACATAACATAAAACTCTCTACCTGGTCCCATTATCTTTTCACATTTTAAAAAGCAAAAGCAATTACTTTTAACAAAGAGTGTAAGAATTCCCTCTTTCCTCCTGATACACACACACACACTCACCCCTATGCCATCAACCCAGTAATATTTACCTTCTCTGTCATTGTCTGTCCATATAACTTAGGAATATCAATTAACCAAACTTGGTTTTAGTTGCCTCGCTGGAAAATTAAAAATATTTTAACTGCCTGAAGTCTCCAAGCAAAGGAGAGTGGTTGCTAATCTTCTCTGTGTCACTCCCAAATCAGAGTTTAAAATTTCAGTAATTTCCTTTAAGTTTAATATTGATAGTAGGAGAGGGTCCACCTTTCTGACTAAGGTTAAATATTCTATTATGGCTTTTATCAACATGACAGCCACCTTTCTTATAAATATTAACAGTTCTTCTGACCTGGTTATAGTAGTCTTCAGAGTTTACAATGATACTTCAGGATCCCAAGGAATTTATGAACATATCAGATCCCCACATTCAAGGAATATTATTGCAACTGAAAACAACACAAAGAACAATCAATACGGCCCAATATTTAAATGTTCATAAAGTGTCAGTCAGCTTTAATCATTTAACATAAATCATCTTATCTAAACCTTCAATAAGCCACTTTACAAAAAAAGAGAAGTACAAAATGATTATTAACTGACCAAAAGCATGAAACTAGGAAGCAGTGGATCACAGATTAAACTAAGAAATTACAATTGTAACTAAAATCTCTGTTGTTAACATTATAGATAGATCAACAAATGCATCTAAATAAAGATTAAATAAGTAATTATTATCTATTAAAAATTCCTGTCCTAGAGGAGGAGCAAGATGGCAGAGTAGTAGGAGACCTTAATATTCTCAGGTCCCAAGAATTCAGCTACCTAGTTATCAAACTGTTCTGAATAGCTACAAACTCAACAGAAGAGAGAAGAGCAGAGTAGCAATTCTAGGAAGAGAAAATCAACCACTTTCTGGAAGGTAGGACATGCGGAGAAGTGAATCTGAGACAACATTCATGAAGATAGACCTCAGGGGGCATGGGCCCGCTCCTGGCAAGTGAAAGAGCAGCCCAGCACAAAATCAGAACTTTAAGAAGTCTGCTCCACTGAGGGACATCGCGTCAGAGTCTAAGTGGGGGTTAGGAGCCCTTTCAGGGACAGTGTGGTCTCAGGACTAGTAGGGTCACAAAAAGACGAGGGATGAGGTAGTGTTAAGAGTGTGACTGAGCTCCCAGGTATTGGAGGGGGGAAGCTGGCTAAAGAAACAGAGCTGAGGAGTTGGCTTTCAGGTAAAGGTTACCTTAAACTGTGATCCAAGGCACAGTTAGAACACTGTACTTCCAGCAGGGACCGCACAAGTGGCAGGTCCAGGGAGACTTACCATCCTCCTCCAGCAGGAGTGGCACAGGAGCGTGCTACTGGAATCTGCTCAGTTTAGAGATTTCAAACAGGGACATGTGCCATAGATAGAAATGCTCAATCACAGTCTGGGTGAGATCAGAGTGTAGCCAGAGACCAGGGAGATGGGAGGGATTGCCTGCTTTTCTCTGAGCTCTTGACTCCTATGAGGCCGAGGCCAGAGATTTGGAGGCTGCAATTTTCATTCCCATCTTTCAAAGCTCTACAGAAAGCGTTCAGGGAACAAAAGCTCCTGGAGACCAAAACTGAGCAGATTACTTAGCCTGGCCCCTGGCAAGGACAGTGCAATTCTGCCTCAGGCAAAGACATTTGAGAATCACTGCAACAGGCCCCTCCCTCAGAAGAATTCATACCTATTCTCCTGAAACTGTTCCAAAAAATAGAAATGGATGGAAAACTTGCAAATTCATTTTATAAGACCAGGATTACCTTGATCCCAAAGCCAAACAAAGACCCCCAAAAAGGATAATTACAGACTAATATCCTTGATGAACATGGATGCAAAAATTCTCATCAAAATACTAGCCAATAGGATCCAACAGTACAATAAAAGGATTATTGTCCATCACCAAGTGGAATTTATTCCTGGGCTGTAAGTTTGGTTCAACATCTACAAACCAATCAGTGTGATACAATCCATTAATAAAAGAAAGAACAAGAACCATATGCTACTCTCAATAGATGCCAAAAAAGCATTTGACAAAGTACAGCATCCTTTCTTGATCAAAACTCTTCAAAGTGTACAGATATAGGGTACATACCTCAATATCATCAAAGCGATCCATGAAAAACCCACAGCTAATATGATTCTCAATGGGAAAAACTGAGAGTTTTCCACTAAGGTCAAGAACATGGCATAGATGTCCACTATCACTACTGCTATTCAACATAGCATTAGAAGTCCTAGACTCGGCAATCAGACAAAAAAAAAAGAAATTAAAGGCATGCAAATTGGCAAAGAAGAAGTCAAACTCTCACTCTTTGCAGATGATTGGATACTTTATGTGGAAAACCCCCAAAATTCCACTCTAAAACTGCTAGAACTCATACAGGAATTCAGTAAAGTGTCAGTATATAAAACCAATGCACAGAAACTAGTTGCATTTCTATACACCAAAAACAAGACAGAGGAAAGAGAAGTTAAGGAGTTGATCCCATTTATAATTGCATTGAAAACCATAAGATACCTAGGAATAAACCTAACTAAAGAGGCAATCGATTTGTACTCAGAAAACTCTAAAGTACTCATGAAAGAAATTGAGGAAGATACAAAGAAATGGAAAAATATTCCATGCTCATAGACTGGAAGAACAAATATTGTGAAAATATCTATGCTACATAAAGCAATCTACATACTTAATGCAATTCACATCAAAATACCATCACCTTTTTTCAAAGAAATGGAACAAATCATCTTAAAACTAATATGAAACCAGAAAAGACCCCATATTTGGGAAGCCAGAGGAATGTTGAAAAAGAAATCCATAGTTGGTGTCATCACAATTCCAAACTTCAAGCTTTATTACAAAGCTGTCATCATCAAGACAATATATGCTGGCACAAAAACAGACACACAGATCAATGGAACAGAATAGAGAGCCCAAAAATGGATCTTCAACTCTATGGTCAACTAATCTTTGACAAAGCAGGAAAGAATGTCTAATGGAAAAAAAAAGAGTCTCTTCAACAAATGGTGTTTTGAAAATTGCACAGCCACATGCAGAAGAATGAAACTGGACTATTTCCATTTACCACACACAAAAATAGACTCCAAGTGGATGAAAGACCTCCATGTCAGACAAAAACCCATCAAAATTCTTGAGGAGAACACAAGCAACAACCTCTTTGACCTCACCTGCAGCAACTTCTTCCTAGAAATATCACCAAAAGCCAGGGAAGCAAGAGCAAAAATGAACTACTGGACTTCAAGATCAAAAGGTTTTACACAGCAAAGCAAACAGTCAACAAAACCAAAAGACAACTGACAGAATGCGAGAAGATATTTTCAAATGCCATATCAGATAAAGGACTAGTATCCACAATCTATAAAGAACTTTTCAGGCACCTGGATGGCTCAGTCATTAAGCATCTGCCTTCAGCTCAGGTCATGATCCCAGTGTCCTGGGTTTGAGTCCCACATTGGGCTCCCTCCTCAGCAGGGAGCCTGCTTCTCCCTCTTCAACTCCCCCTGTTTGTGTTCCCTCTCTCGCTGTCTCTCTGTCAAATAAATAAACAAAAAAAAATTTTTTTTTAAAAAGAACTTCTCAAACTCAACACCTAAAGAACAAATAATCCAATCAAGAAATGGGCAGAGGACATGAATAAACATTTCTGCAAAGAAGATATCCAAATGGCCAGAAGACACATGAAAAAGTGCTCAACATCACTCGACATCAAGGAAATACAAATCAAAACCACACTGAGATATCACTTCACACCAGTCAGAATGGCTAAAATTAACAAGTTGGGAAATGACAGATGTTGGTGAAGATGCAGAGAAAGGGGAACCCTCCTACACTGTTGGTGGGAAAGCAAGTTGGTGCAGCCACTCTGGAAAACAGAGAAATGAAACAAACAAACAAAAAATGAAACAAGATGGGATTAGGTGGGAGACAAACTATAAGAGACTCTTAATCTCACGAAACAAACTGAGGGTTGCTGGGGGATGGGGGGGTAGAGATAGGGTGGCTGGGTTATGGACATTGGGGAGGGTATGTGCTGTGGTGAGTGCTGTAAAATGTGTAAGCCTGATGATTCACAGACCTGTACCCCTGGGGCAAATAATACATTATATGTTAATTAAAAAGGGGGGGCACCTGGGTGGTTCAGTGGGTTGGGTATCTGCCTTGGCTCAGGTCGTGATTTCAGGGTCCTGGGATCAAGCCCCAGGTTGGGCTCTCTGCTCAGCAGGGAGCCTGCTCCTCCCCACCCCCCACCCCCCGCCTACTTGTGATCTCTCTCTCTCTGTCAAATAAATAAATAAAATCTTAAAAAAAAAAATTCCTGTCCTGAAGGTGTTCAATTAGCAATGGAAAAATGATTTAGGGGCTCATAACTAGATTCTGGTTTGCTATAATACTGTATCATGATTCCTTTATTTTATGGCTTAAAAGCAGTTTTATTTTATTCAATATATTCTTCCACTTTATAAATAAAGAAATTGAAGGTCCAGGTAACAAAGTGACATCATGTGACTGCTTTGAGTTAGATAATTTCAATACAGGTCAAGAAAGCTTTCCTACATTGCGTGAAGGCAAAAACTTCACTATAAAGTACAAAGCAGCAGAAAGTAGCTACCGTATCATTTCAGCTTCAAAAATTATTCCGAGTTTTTAAACTCCGTTTGCATCATCCTGTCAAAAATATTCACACTGACTTTAAATACCTGGCTTTAATTAAGTTATTTATATAGGCTTTACTCTAAACGTGTTTGTCGAAAAGGCAGAACATATCAAAAACAAATAGTGAGATTTTGCTATTCATTATTGCATCTCCCCTCCTGCACATAAATGATTTAATGAGATAATGGGACTCTAGATGAGAGCACAAATCCAAAAGGGAACAGACGCTGCCAGAAAGGTCATTTTTTGATGCCTGTAGCAAAGGAAAATGTTCAAAATGGACTAGTGTAAACACACCAGGAGGCACAGCACAATGTGCTCTACAGCCATTTATAAGGTATTTTATGTGTTATGTCTGATGGAAATAATAAACATCTTATATGCAAAGGTGGAAGTGATGTTGTGTGTGTTTCTGTACTTTGCTGTAGTATCTCTTTCGGTGGCTAGAAAAACCTAGAGGATGTTTAAATCCCAGGAGAGTGTCTTTAGTCCTCAGCATTTAACAAATGCCCTGTTTCATCAAAGGTCCTTCTAGCAGGTCACTGCTGGACCCCCACACAAATCCCTTTGATACCCATTAACCTGTAAAAGTTCTGTACCCTCTGCAGAGTTGGAGAATTTGTATCAATTAATTTGTACATCACACACATTCCAAAAGATGGTCCCAAATAGGAAACACACAAGGTCAGTATCTTGGGACAAATAAATAATCACAGATACATTTAATATGCTAATCATTTTGAGTCAAATTCTTAAAGTTCAGCTCAGCATGTCCTTACTATTCTATTTTTTAAACTCCATGTAATTTTCTTAAGTAATTGTTTGCAAAAGCTCTGTAATGGGACCTCATCCCAGCTTAAGATTTTTTTTTTTTTTTTAGAAGCCAAATGCATTTTCTTAAGGACTTCAAAGACTCACTGCTGACCTTGAGTTAGCTACTCATGTATAACAAAGAATCACTTCCTCAATCTTAGAGGTTCCTCTCTCTATATATATATTTTAATACTTCATTACCTATCACTGGTTCCCAGTCTGAGTTCCTTAAAAATAGTAACTGGCAGATACAAGAGTTCTCTGCATACAAGATAATTAAATCTAATTGTTTATCTTCAGTTTGGAACACTATCAACTCTCTGTGGCCATACTAATCAGAAGTTTTAATTGGCTGTTGACATTATAAGAATAAACAGGCATTATCAATGAATTAGGCAGTTATCAGAGTAGAGTGGCACTTGATCAAATCTTCAATTTGTTAAGAAGAAAGTGGAGACATCTAGTAGCAACACTGTTGGGAACACTCTTGCATTTTGAATGAAAACCATGTTCTGGAAACCATTCCTCATTTCATATATCCACCCCCTGCACCAATCCTAATGCCACTTAACTCAAGCCAACATGACACTCATACAACCTCCTCATGGGTCTACATTTCCAGATTGATCTGTCCTCAATCCAGTTACATTTTTCAGATTAATTTTCCTCAGTGGCTGCTCATTGTTCACACATAAACATGTGCACACACATATAACACACACACACACACACACACACACCATCCCAAACCCTCATTACATTTTTTCAAGGTCTACTTATTGCATGCCTATCCTTTAAAAAGTCCCCAAACCCTACAAACCCTGTAATCCATCTCTTTTAAATCAGATTATACTTAGCTATGTTTTCCATCATTACTCTGGTCAGGCTCACATCTCAGCATCCCTTGAAATGTACTTATTTTCCAACAGCCAGCACTTTCTTTCTGGGTGCTTCCTCTTTCTCTAGCGACTGAAACAAAAGGTCTTCAAAGATGTAGCTTAGGTTCCCAACTCTCAAAGTTTACAAGTCAGTCCATACTGATAACCTCCGTCCTGAAAGTCTTTATGATTCAGGGCTTTTATCAACTATCATGGTGCTCAGTCACTTACCGCCTTTGGTTTTAATTTCCCTATACATATAGCCTCCCCTCCTCCAAATAAACAAAAACAAAAACAGAAACAAAAAACAAACAAACAAAAAAACCCCACAACACTACTTAAAGGGCAGAGATAATAAACACAATTCTTCTGATGCTCTCACAGCTCACGGTCAGCATTTTGGTTGACTACATACTATTTAATGAGGAGGAATATATGTCTGGAGAATTATGGAAGTGAAACAAACAGCTTAGAAAGAAATGGATATACAAAACACTCCTTTTTTTAAAATTTTTAAAATGTTTTAATTTATTTACTTATTTTTAAACTTCTTTTCAGTGTAACAGTATTCATTGTTTTTGCACTACACCCAGTGCTCCATGCAATATGTGCCCTCCCAATACTCACCACCTGGTTCCCCCAACCTTCCACCCCCCGCCTCTGTAAAACCCTCAGGTTGTTTTTCAGGGTCCATAGTCTCTCATGGTTCACCTCCCCTTCCAATTTCCCTCAACTCCCTTCTCTCCATCTCCCCATGTCCTCCATGCTATTTGTTATGCTCCACAAATAAGTGAAACCATATGATAATTGACTCTTTCTGCTTGACTTATTTCACTCAGCATAATCTCTTCCAGTCCCATCCATGTTTATACAAAAGTTGGGTATTCATCCTTTCTGATAGAGGCATAATACTCCACAGTGTATATGGACCACATCTTCCTTATCCATTCATCCACTGAAGGGCATCTTGGTTCCTTCCACAGTCTGGTGACTGTGGCCATTGCTGCTGTAAACATTGGGGTACAGGTGGCCCTTCTTTTCACTACATCTGTATCTTTGGGGTAAATACCCAGGAGTGCAATTGCTGGGTCATAGGGAAGCTCTATTTTTAATTTCTTAAGGAATCTCCACACTGTTCTCCAAAGTGGCTGCACCAACTTGCATTCTCATCAACAGTGGAAGAGGGTTCCTCTTTCTCCACATCCTCTCCAACACATGTTGTTTCCTGTCTTGCTAATTTTGGCCATTCTAACTGGTGTAAGGTGGTATCTCAATGTGGTTTTAATTTGAATCTCCCTGATGGCTAGTGATAGTGATGATGAACATTTTTTCATGTTTCTGTTAGCCATTTGTATGTCTTCATTGGAGAAGTGTCTGTTCATATCCCCTGCCCATTTTTTGACATGATTATCTGTTTTGTGTGTGTTGAGTTTGAGGAGTTTTTTATAGACCCTGGATATCAGCCTTTTGTCTGTACTGTCATTTGCAAATACCTTCTCCCATTCCGTGGGGTGCCTCTTTGTTTTCTTGATTGTTTCCTTTGCTGTGCAGAAGCTTTTGATCTTGATGAAGTCCCAAAAGTTCATTTTCACTTTTGTTTCCTTTGCCTTTGGAGACATATCTTGAAAGAAGTTGCTGTGGCTGATATCAAAGAGGTTACTGCCTATGTTCCCCTCTAGGATTCCTATTTGGAATCCAAAGCTGATGCAAGAAAACTGCAGAATATCAGAAACCTATATACCTTTCTCATTGATTTTCTGACTTGATGTTCTATTTATATTATTTCTTTATCCTACTGCCTTTCTTATAGATTTTACAGTATCTCTGGTACTACTGAATTCTGTGAGGCACTTGGTAAATACTTTGAGATAAAGTAACTCTACCAAGGGAAATTGGAATTTCTCAAAAGCTATACCTTTTTTAACCAAAACCATTAGAAAACTGGGAGGCTAAACTGAAAGTAATGAAAAGTTCACTTGTGATTTTTGTCACTGACATTTGATTTTGTTTGGGGCAAAGCTGTTTTTTTCTTTCTGAAGGAGAGCAATAACAAACAGATGATGGTATAGTGTCTTGCTTTTAAGAGAACAGCTGTACATCAACACTGAAATACATCTCCTTAGGATATCTACTTCACCAAATAGCTTTGAGAAGCTCTGAAAAAGGTTCTTTTTGAAAGCTCCTGTTCCATATTTTATATGCTGCTCTAAAAGTAATTTCTAATCCTTCAATCTTTGGCTCAAAAGGACAGGGTCATGGGGGTGTTGTCCCTGGAACCCTCTGTTTTATAGCACTCCTGCTTAGCACATCAGTCCTCCTATGGAATGAGAAATCAGTAAACTTCTGGGAGCCACCAACACTTTAGGTGACTTTCTGGGGAAAAAAATGAACCATATGATCATTCAGCAATGCTTCCACAATGTGGAAGCTATGACCATAAACTTTCTGAGGCCACACATTTAGAAGATCAAAGACCTCCATCTTTTACTGGTACACTATAGCCATCAACAAAAAAACAAAACCAAAAAAACCAAAACCCTTATTTTAGCTAAACACCCATTTATAATCATGTGCCATTTTTGCTATTTTTAAAAAAGATTTTATTTATTTATTTGACAGAGAGACAGATCACAAGTAGGCAGAGAGGCAGGCAGAGAGAGAGAGGAAAGCAGAGGCTTTAACCCACTGAGCCACCCAAGTGCCCCCATTTTTGCTATTTTTAATTCCATATAAATATTGTGTTTTTTACTTCATTTCACAGATGTTTTGAAGAATCTCTCAGCTTCTTCTTCTAGATATATTTGAGTCATAACTGGTGATCAGTTCCAAACACTTCCCAGATTTTGGTAACCATCAAGAAAGGGAGAACTGACTTTTTCTTCCAGCATGAGTCCCCCACAACCCAGTCTATGCCCCCGGAGTGAGGAAAGGGTGCTGAACTCTTGGTAACTGAACTGAGTAATGAATGACAATAATAGTTACTTTTTATGGCTCTGCCACAGGTTTATTGCTAGATTCTCTACATTAATCTTCCCAGTATGACTGTTAACTAGGAGTTGCCACTATTATTTTAATAGATATGAAAAATGAGGGTCAGAGATGTTAACTATTCTGCTCAATGACACAATTATTAAGCAGTAGAGAATCCACACCTGTCTGAAAGCAAAACTTATGGTTTATGCCATTGTTTTGTGCACTAAGCCATGTTGTTGCTCTTGTAAGTATTAGCCAATGTTGGCCAACTAGTAGAATGTTTTTATATCAATATTAATAAAGTAATTTCACATTTATATATCATTTAATTGCCACACCCTTTGAAATAGGTGGGCAAGGTATCATTTGTTGAAAAAAAATTAATTTTAGAAACTCTAATGCCACCGAGTCCTTGTACTTCATCTACAAAACATTGTCTCTAGGGAGCTTTTCAGCTCTTAGATCATTCATTCACTCACTTAATCTCTTTCACCTCTTCACTCAGGGTTTTAGAACAAAGTACTGACTCATAATAGCATTTAAAATTTTGATTGTGTGAATCAACACAATCAGGAAATACAGATATTGAAAAGTCTATGTCTTCCTCGTCCCTCAGCTGTCTCTCTCAAGTCAACAGACCCTGAAAATTTTCTTTCTCTCAGCTATACATAAGCTTATTTTTGTCCTATCAATTAGAAAAAGGTCATAATAACTATAAATAATTGTTCAGTTAGAGTGAAAAAATTGAGTCTAGTCCAACCTAAAAGATACGCAGTCACTAAGAGGAGAATTTGGCACACATCAGATAGAACCATTAGGTGTACCCAAAAACATAATGAAATTAAGATAACCATTAACTTGTAGAAGGGGAGGGATATATTCCAAAACGTTTAAGCTCCCAGAAAGGTTATTTCATTTAACAAACTTAGAATAACTCTCTTGATAAACTAAATCTCTTAATCATTAAATAGATCTCCCTTTTTTTAATTAACATATAATGAATTATTTGCCCCAGGGGTATAGGTCTTTGACTCATCAGGCTTACATATTTTATAGCACTCACCATAGCACATACCCTCCCCAGTGTCCATAACCCAACTAGATCTCCTTTCTTAAGATTGTTTTCAAGCTCCAGTTACATAACATACAATGTAATATTCATTTTAAGTGTACACTTTAGTGATTCAATACCTGGTGCTTATCACAAAAGCCCTCCCTAACCCCCATTACCTGCTTAACTCACCCGCCTCCCCGCTGCTAATGGATTCCCACTAGATATGTCTCCTGAGGCAAGGGAAACAAAAGCAAAAATAAGCTATCGTGACTTCACCAAAATAGATCTCTTAATCATTAAGAAGAAAAGGCATGTTTATCAATGAGATATGTTGGGGATTTTAAAAACAGCCCCTAAACTTAAAAGTGAACATTTTTTACTTTCTTGTATTTGCTTTCTTTTTGACCTCCTGAAATGCCTTCCTTTATTTAGCACTCATTGCCTCACCCAGGAAATGTGTCTCTTTCATGTCCTTATTTACTTTTGGAAAGAAGCACCAGAAGGGCAGCTCCACAGACTGAAATCCTCATTAGCCTCAGAAATAGTAGCCTGGGCTCTGCCATCTGACAACAGCCAGGAGCCCGAGTCACCTCGACCTGAAGCAACATTTCCACTCCTGAGTTCTTGAGCCTGGATCTTTCCTCTTCCTATTCTTTTATCTTTTTCTTACATAAATGCAACAAGAAAGGACAAAATGGAGACTGATCCTTTATGTCTTTCAGTTCACTGACACCTGCTAAGGCCTAGTGGCCTTCTGTTCTTCTACCCGGCTAGGTTCCTTGGCCACTTCTCTTTTTAAAAAATCAACAAAGTGCTGAACAAGAGAATAATTTCTAGCTGCCAACCCCCTAGACCTTCATAGCAACAGTTTTCTATACAGAAGTCACCAGGGTATTAGGAAACTATCACAAAGTATGTGAAATATTTCTTTGGAAATATTTTCCTTCCTTCATGTCCCTCACTTTTGTCTTCTAGAAACCCTATGTGCTCACATATTCCTCTACTTACAACTTCTGAGACCTATGGTTATAAAGAATACTAAGTTGTGTCCTAAAGGGTTTTTTAAATTTTAAGATAAACATTTATAAACACATAGATTTACACATACACACACGCTCTCACACACTATTTTTTTTATTTATACTGATAAAGCGCCACATGGAGGATTATTCTAGATAAATTCAAAACCCAAGTAGCTGCAAAATGTAAATGTATTAAATAAAAGCCTCCGGGGTAGATTTCCCCATCACTGGAAACAGTAAGGAAGAAGTCTTACTGACTACCTACCAGGAGTGTTGAAGGTATTTGGAGAGGATTGGCCTTGATAATTTTGCAGGTTTCTTCATTCCTAAGATTCTGGAATTGTATAAGTATTTGGATTTTTCTAATAACTGAGGTAAACAAGAGCTAGGATTTTCATTCCTATTTAACATTTTAAGAAAGAGCTCAACAATAATATTGAAAGGCTCAAACTCTATAGTGGCAAAGCTAATATTCAGTTCTAATTCCTTATGGTTCTCCAAAAATATCATATATCCCTTTTCTGCTTTGCCCAGCAAAAACTAAAACTAACATATTCACTGTTCGACTAGATATTAGAAAGAAAACACATTGCTTTTAAGGATAACCTATTCTATGTTTGTCCTCCCAAGGGACACGTGTATTTTTAAAAAAGGAACACAGCAGTGTAAACTATACATACTGATAGATAAAATGTGGAAAGCAGTAAGGAGATACCATCTATGATGAAAAAGAAATCACCCAAAATTTAAAGTGATTTTCTTTTTCCTTGAGTAAATTTAATAAAATAAAACAAAGTATTATTAGCCACCTCAACTTTATATGCCATATACACACAAAACATATAATATATACATATACATATATATATATATATATATATATATATATATATATATATATGTTTTGAAATGTTTTGATCATATATATGCAATGGTCAGATTCCTATTTGTAATTATTTACCTAAGGTTGAATATTTAAAATGTAAATAAAAGTATATATGTGTATATTACATATATATTATTATATGTCTGTATAGAGATTTATTTATACATTTATTATTTTCCTTTCCAAGATTCATGAAACAATTTTTTAAAGGTTTTATTTATTTATTTGACAGAGAGAGAGAGAGATCACATTTATTATTTTCCTTCCCAAGATTCATGAAACAATTTTTTTAAAGGTTTTATTTATTTATTTGACAGAGAGAGAGAGAGAGAGAGACCAAGTAGGCAGAGCAGCAGGCAGAGAGGGGGAAGCAGGCTTCCCGCTGAGCAGAAAGCTCTATGTGGGGCTCCATCTGAGGACCCTGAGATCATGACCTCAGCTGAAGGCAGAGGCTTAACACACTGAGCCACCCAGGTGCCGCTCATGAAACAATTTTATTTTATTTTAAATATATATATATATATATTTGTGCCTTCAAAATTAGCCTCTTTATCTTCACTAGAGCAATGCCTTTTAGTACATTTTTCTTCAGTAAATTTTTTTCTTTCATGTTTTTGAAATACAATGTTTATTCAATTTGAGTATAATACTATTCCTAAAAAAATTATATCCCAAACTGAAACATAGAATTCCATAATATCGGAATCTCTCATTTTTTGTATCGACCCCATAAGCATATAACAATGATTTCTACAAGATAACTGCTTACTACTTTGTAAAAGTGAATTTGAAGACATGTTTAGAATCACACCAAATATTTCTAATTCTGAGGTAATATTTTCATGAGTATATATCAAATCTGTCTTAATTTTTCTTCCCATTTTTTTTTTTAATTCTTGTTATATAACCTCCTGAAGCATCCAAAATAAGCATTGATTTGGGTAATTTCAGGCTATGGTGTATTCTCTAAGCAGCACCTTGTTCCTTTAAATAAAGAGCCTTACATTATCGGAGAGCCTGTAAGAAATCCAATACAAGATACTTACCTTTTTGGCAGATGTATTATTAGTACTGTTGTTATTTTAAAACTTCTTCTGACATTCGGGCATTATGATATTTATGCATGCTAGACCACACCTCTGCCTAAAACAGCAGGGGCTAATATTTGACATGTCACTTCTAAAACAAACCCTCCTGCCATAGCCCTTGTTCACATTTCCAACTAAACCTAAACCTGAACCTTTGCAGGTCCACAGAAATAGAGAGCAAAGAAGAGGTATGCAAGGCACAACCGTCACCTGAAGCATTTTTCACAAACATCAGTCTAACTGCACACTGAATGACAAGACAGAATCACCTAATAGTCAGCTCAGCCGCACAGAAGCAATCTTTTCTGCAAAACTTGAACCGGAATGCCAGCTGCATGTCCAAGCAGCTAATGTCAAGTTGGAAAAGCTCTGAGCTATGCTGGACGTGAATGAAAATGTTAGAGGACACAGTGAAACACAACTGCAGAGTACATGAGGTTAACCAGGATCTGCGAGGGCCATGAACACACACCCCTAGCGATGACTACACACATTAGGTTCAATGGATCTCTCTTCAAAGATGTTAATTCTAGCAAGTTTCCGATACAGGAAGCAACTTTATCCTGACCAGCTCAAAACTAAGTCATGACAACTCAAAGTTTGTCAACACAGTTTTTATCGCATGCATTATTTTAATTATGCATATCATTGTTTTTATGCCCGATTCATATGTTTGCATCATTAAGGCATGCTGACATTTCTATTGGAATTGAATAGCCTTTAATTACTTTAAACAAGTGAACAAAATCTGTTTTTTTCAGTGGTTTGGGTAAGTTCCACATATTTTTTCCAGCTACCTGTGTCCTTGTGAGAGGCTCAAAGGGGCCTTGGAAACCACTCCAGGGTTTTTAGCTTACTAGCTTCCACCTACTGGGCCAACCTCTCTATTCTTTCTTGGGTACTCAGCAAAACAAGTAGTTGAACTAAACAAATTTGCATTCCATCTTCAATATGCCTAGAATAATTAGCTTGAAAGTTTACTCTATTTTCCAGCACTTTTCTTGAAAGTTTGCAATGCTAAAATTCTAGAGCATCAAAATATATCAAAACCATAATTAAGGACAGAACCAGGCAACTACTGTTGTTTATAATTAGGTAGAGAGTATACTATTACTTCAGATTCTTAATTCTGTAAAAGGTCTAAATATAACTAACTATCCCACTATAATTCAGGTATATTGTTAGTTAAAAAATGGCAAACATTTGATTCTTTAAAAAGAAAGAAAATGTGTTATACTTCAGACAAAGGGGAAGCTAAATAACATGATACATAATTCAGACATCCAAATGTTACAAAATAATAAATTATGTATCAGCAGCCAATATAACTTTGAGCCTGGGCTGTTCAAAATTAAATTGATTGGTGCAAGTTAGGCCTAGTAGATTCTGAAAATATCTGATGGGAAACAGATTTTACAGACTATTAGGATATTTAGTTGCATCTTCACAAAGAATTTCACTTTGTGGACTTCTAAAGCAACTCAGCCCCTCAGCAAGCTATTGAATCAGATACAGAATATGACCTGAAGATCTGACATGCTCGTGATACCTTTGTCTTTCGAAGCAATAATAGAATAATTTTAATTTCTGGGTTCATTAAAAAATAGTCAGTTAAGAGATTCTATTAGCTGATCCCTAGCATATGACAAGTTAGAGGAATTAGTCTCAGGAAAAATGTAAAACCTCACTTTTCTTTTAGAGCTAATTTTAAAACTGTTGCCCTACATAGTTCTTTAATATCTATGGATCCTCATTGAGTTTTACTTCTTGAACAAAAAGAAAAAATCCAGAATAGCAATTGAAGTCTCCATATATATAACTGAAATAGACTTATTAAAGAGAAAAAGAACTCCAGACATGAATGCCCAGCTGCCTACTCACAACTTCACTCGGACGCCTGATGGACACACTGAAAAGAATATATCGGAATGAAAGTGATCCTCATTCCAGCTGGTCGTCTCAGGATTTCTCTCAGCATGTGGTAACTTGATTCTACCAGTTTCTCAATCCAAAAACCACACAATTATCCATTCCTTACACATACCTCACATGTAATTATCAGTCAAACCAATCCGCTCCAGCTTCAACATATGTCAGGAATGGGATGACTTCTTCCTGCTTCCAAAATCATTCATGCCCCAGAGTGGTGGTTTTCAGATGTTGATGAGCATCACTATTTGCTGGAAAGCTTGTCACAATGCAGGTTTAGTCTCTACCTACTTCTAAGGTCTTTAATTCAGAAAGTCTGGGGTGGGACCTAAGCAATGTTCATGTTGCTCCAGAAAACACCCATGAAAATGATTGTCCTATACTAAGTCACCAAAACTTCCTGACTAGACTTTTTCATAGACTCCTCTCTGGTTTCCCTTTTTTCAACCCTTATTTCCTTGAGGATTTCTTCCTATAAGTATCACAGATGATCTGCTTTAAATCTAAGTCAAATTATGTCACTCCTCTTCTTCTTTTTTTTTTTTTTAAGAGTCTTTATTTATTTGACAGAGAGAGAGAGAGAGATCACAAGTAGGCAGAGAGGCAGGCAGAGAGAGAGGGGGAAGCAGGCTCCCTGCTGAGTGGAGAGCCCGATGTGGGGCTGGATCCCAGGACCCTGAGACCATGACCTGAGCTGAAGGCAGAGGCTTAAACCACTGAGCCACCCAGGTGTCCCTGTCACTCCTCTTCTTAAAATCCACTCACAGCTCCCATCTTGGCAGAGAGGAATCTAGAGTGTCTATAATGACCTGAAAGACCTTACAGCATTGATATACCCTTCTCCCTTTCTAAAATTACTAACTCTTCTCTGGTTGTACTGGGGGATGCACCATGAACATCCGAATGCCTTCCCACCTTAATGCTGTTCAGGTTGCTGTGGGTTCTGCCTGCACTACTCACCTCCACCTTGTGGCATGATACATTCTTTCAGAATGTTCCAAAGACACCTTATCAGAACTACTGTTTATTTCCTCTTAGCATTCACAGAGAATATATATAAAGTTTAGTATGGAACCAGAAAAGACCTCGAATAGCCAAAGGGATATTGAAAAAGAAAGCCAACGTTGGTGGCATCACAATTCCGGACTTCAAGGTCTATTACAAAGCTGTCATCATCAAAACAGCATGGTACTGGCACAAAAACAGACAGATAGATCAATGGAACAGAATAGAGAGCCCAGAAATAGACCCTCAAATCTATGGTCAACTCATCTTCGACAAAGCAGGAAAGAATGTCCAATGGAAAAAAGACAGCCTCTTCAATAAATGGTGCTGGGAAAATTGGACAGCCACATGCAGAAACATGAAATTGGACCATTTCCTTACACCACACACAAAAATAGACTCAAAATGGATGAAGGACCTCAATGTGCGAAAGGAATCCATCAAAATCCTTGAGGAGAACACGGGCAGCAACCTCTTCGACCTCTGCCGCAGCAACATCTTCCTAGGAACAACGCAAAAGGCAAGGGAAGCAAGGGAAAAAATGAACTATTGGGATTTCATCAAGATCAAAAGCTTTTGCACAGCAAAGGAAACAGTTAACAAAATCAAAAGACAACTGACAGAATGGGAGAAGATATTTGCAAACGACATATCAGATAAAGGACTAGTGTCCAGAATCTATAAAGAACTTAGCAAACTCAACACCCAAAGAACAAATAATCCAATCAAGAAATGGGCAGAGGACATGAACAGACATTTCTGCAAAGAAGACATCCAGATGGCCAACAGACACATGAAAAAGTGCTCCATATCACTCGGCATCAGGGAAATACAAATCAAAACCATAATGAGATATCACCTCACACCAGTCAGAATGGCTAAAATCAACAAGTCAGGAAATGACAGATGCTGGCGAGGATGCGGAGAAACGGGAACCCTCCTACACTGTTGGTGGGAATGCAAGCTGGTGCAACCTCTCTGGAAAACAGCATGGAGGTTCCTCAAAATGTTGAAAATAGAACTGCCCTATGACCCAGCAATTGCACTATTGGGCATTTACCCTAAAGATACAAATGTAGTGATCCAAAGGGGCACATGCACCCGAATGTTTATAGCAGCAATGTCCACAATAGCCAAACTATGGAAAGAACCTAGATGTCCATCAACAGATGAATGGATCAAGAAGATGTGGTATATATACACAATGGAATACTATGCAGCCATCAAAAGAAATGAAATCTTGCCATTTGCGACAACATGGATGGAACTAGAGCATATCATGCTTAGTGAAATAAGTCAAGCAGAGAAAGACAACTATCATATGATCTCCCTGATATGAGGAAGTGGTGATGCAACATGGAGGCTTAAGCAGGTAGGAGAAGAATAAATGAAAGAAGATGGGATTGGGAGGGAGACAAACCATAAGTGACTCTTAATCTCACAAAACAAACTGAGGGTTGCTGGGGGGAGGGGGTTTGGGGGAAGGGGGTGGGATTATGGACATTGGGGAGGGTATGTGCTTTGGTGAGTGATGTGAAGTGTGTAAACCTGGTGATTCACAGACCTGTACCCCTGGGGATAAAAATATATGTTTATAAAAAATAAAAAATTTAAAAAAAAAGTTTAGTAAATGTATTCACTTATTTTATATTTGTCTCCCACTATGAAACTATAAGTAATCATAAGAGTGGAGATGTGGCCTATTTTGTTCACCACTGGATTCTCAGCACCTGAAATAGAACCTTACATACAGTGACTGCTTATACACTATTGGGTCGATAAGTGAAAAAAACAAATATAAGCCTAGAAAAGCAGTGACAAATTAACATAAGATCATATACTATACTTTTGTATCAGGCACTATAGTAGACACTATATGACATAATTTATATCCTTACATGGATTCTGTGCTATAGCTGTTTTTATATATTGTAGTAAGATGACAAGAGAGGTTTTTAGACATAATAATAAGGTGACAAGGGACGCCTGGGTGGCTCAGTTGGTTAAGCAGCTGCCTTCGGCTCAGGTCATGATCCCAGCGTCCTGGGATCGAGTCCCACATCGGGCTCCTTGCTCAGCAGGGAGCCTGCTTCTCCCTCTGCCTCTGCCTGCCATTCTGTCTGCCTGTGCTCGCTCTCTCCCCCTCTCTCTCTCTGATAAATAAATAAAATCTTAAAAAAAAAATAATAAGGTGACAAGAAGGAGTTCAGAGAAGATACATAACTAGATTGTACAGGTATGAGTGGATGTCTAGGAATCCAACTCAAGTTTGTGTGAATCTGAGTTTCGTCTACGTTTTTGTCACTGAACTGGTTTAATCCACTTACTAAGTATTCTGAGTGCCAGTTATATGCCAGTCTTTATCTAGGTAGAGGGTGAACTGGGATAATTAGATGAAGAAAAAGAACGAAGGGAGGAAGGAAAGATGGAAGGGTGGGTGAGCAGGAGGCAGTGACCGCAAAGAAGTCTCCATTTTATAGTCCAGTAGAGGGAAAATACAACATAATCACTATATATTTTAATGTCTAGTTATAAGAGGAGATGAAGCAAAATGGACTATTAGAATCCTAGGAAAGTTCTGTTTATAACGAAGAGCTTCTTGCTATATTGAGGAATTTAGACTGGACTTGTTATATTTCAGTTGCCTAGGAAACAGCTAAGAGGCTGAGTAGGTGTTACTGCCCATCTGACTGAGGGTCCACATCTTAGACTTGTCATAGGAAAGTTGGTCAATCACTTCATTACTATGAATGCTATTTCCAAAGCAAAGTGTACACAGCGAGATCAGCAGGGGACCAAAAATCACCAAAGGAGACTGTAGTATCATAGGGCCCATGGAAAAGTGCTCTTTGAATAGTGCAATACTTAACAGTGTCAAAAATGCTGAATGACTTGATATGATTAGACTTCGAGAAAATGTCTTTTGATCTCAAAGGCACCAAAGTGACTGGTGATCCCATTTTTTGGAGTTTGTGGAGAAGATAGTTTGGAGAAGTTTGTAGAGTAGGAAGGGGAAGAGGTAGGAAAAGATCAGAAACCCCATAAAACAGGTTATAAAGGGATAGCTGAGGGATGTGCTGGGAAAGGGATGTCTTTCAGAAGCTTCACTGGAATGGGGAGAGAGAATTAGAATGGGTCTCCTAAGGAAACCCAAATTCCTTTGGGTTTCACACAAATGTCATTCATTAAATGAACACTAGCACAGAGTTTCCAATTGTAAGAACAGATGAATAAACATCTTTGAGCACTTGTTCCCTATCAGGAATTGTGTTAAGGTTCTTCCTTGCTTATGATCACCTGGGACTCTCACAACACCCCAAAATGCACAGTTATCAAAACCATTAAATAACTTAATTGTGCTTTTTTTTTGTAAATTACTTTCCAGCATGTCTATTTCACATGCATTTCAAAACTCCTGCTCCATCAACTCCAAAATCATAGGCTGGTATAGCCCAATCCACCTCTCTACACCAGTTACACTTTTCTCCTGCCCCTCACAGCCCTTTCCTTGGTACTCATACTCAATCAGACTAAATGCCCGCTAGGTATAATGTTTAATCACCCAACTCTGAATGGAAAACTCTCCCTAGTCACCTTGGATTAATTTTTTAAAGAAAAAAAATGGGATTTGTTTCAGCCTCCCAGTCATTAGACAAGTCCCCATTTTTTCTTCTAATAGTCATTGCTGCCTGCTTAAAAGGTTGAAATCAGATATTTCAATTTTAATGTTATGTTGGATTTATATAGTGCCATTCTTTCAGAGAGCATAGTGACCTTTATCATCTGTCCTCAACCATATCTGTGGAAGAACAAGCATTATTCTCATTTAAAGGCTGACAAAGCCACTGTGCAGGTGTAGGGACTGTTTGACTATGTTCTCTCCCACTCAGGCTTAGCAGTGAACTAACCACGTAGAAGTCTTTATAGAAAGTACACTCCTTAGAAAAAGAGGCATTCGAGCTATGATCTGGATCATTACTCTAACATAAACCACAAAGTTAAATTCATATGGAAAGCATAAGTCACTTAATTATGACTGCTATACCTCACATAGCAAAGTTAAAATAATGCAGTATTCATGTTTACTTAAATTCTCATTAACACTCCTTTGTTTAGTTTTAGTCTTTAAAAGCAAAGTTTCTTAACCATAGTAATATATCTCCATTTATCTTTTTCACTTCAAAGATGACAGCCACCTCATTCTGATGACATCTATTAATCCTAATTACCACAACCAAGTAATGGGGGAAAAAATACGTCAGGATTCCAAGAGGACTAAGAAAATGCCAGCAGGAGGTAAGCTTATCTTTCTCCCATTAATTGATTTCCCAAAAATGACTTACTGATTACTGGGAGTACAGCCATGACTTACTGGCTAAACAGTGACACTAATATGCTACAGCCCCTATCACTCCATGACTAAATCCCACTCATTATTCAAGGGCAATTTCATATAATACTTCCCTAAACCCCACTAGATTCTGAGCTCTCTGGAAATCTTAGCAGAAGTATGAATGAGTAAAAAAAAATTGAGGGAGTGATTATATTAGTCTTAGCATTATGGCAAATACTTCAAGGGTATCATCTCTATTAATCATACAACACACAGGTGCTAAAATCATCAGCATCACCTACCTCTGAGCTCCTCCGATAATAAGGTGCAAAAAAAAGTGGGGGTTTTTTGGTACTTTTTAAAAAAGAGCTTGTTAAAGAGCAGAATCTGGATCTCCACCCCTGGGGCAAGGCCCGAGATTCTGCATTTTTGAATAGTTCCTAGGTGATACCTATTGGGATGTCACTGAGGAAACGAAGGCTCGGAGAGCTGATGGAACTGGTACATCACTACACACCTGGCATTGATACTAGAATCTGGTACCTAGTGTGATGGAACTGGTACATCACTACACACCTGCATTGATACTAGAATCTGGTACCTAGTGTGATTGCAAAGCCTGTACTCTTAATAAGCATTCAGCGAGCCACAGGCTGCAGGCATCACTGTGACACAGCCAGGCTAAGTGGGTTCAGTGTTGCCTCGGGCTGTCTTCCTTCAAACTACCGAAGGCAAAGTTGGGCTGGTTGTGACCAAGACAGTCAGCTCTGAGAACCTCAAGTATTTATTTTCAGGTTACATTTTAGAGAAAGTACGCTGAGCTCTGCTCTTAGTCATTTTACTACATGCCATACACTTTTTTTTTTTTTTAATTCCCAGACATAGGTGCATAGAGAGAACTGTGAAATAAATGCTTAGAATCCATTCAGTTTGCAGTAACAGCTCCCATCTATCACTGTGCATCATTACTTTTATAACTGTCACAATAAATTATACTCTACGTTGTGATGTATTTACGTAATACCTGTATGATCCCACCTTTGAAGAGTGGTCTTTACAATAGTACACTTGTCTAAGGAATATTCCAGGTGACCCACAGGAATGCAAAAAGAAAACACTAGAATTTCTATTTATAATTATTTTGTCTTATTCTACCTTTATTTGGGTGTATTTTAGAATTATTCCTAATGTGTATTACAAAGACCTTCCCAGTACACACTGAAAGAGTCAATGACCCATATTTGTATGCTCCCTGTGTTCAGCAGAGAGGCCGGCACATAGCAGGTACATGGTAATTCTGTACAAAGTACTCATTCATTTAGTAAAGGATTTTTCTTTAATTTTAAAATCCTAGATGTGATTGTGTTCATATGGTTTCAGAATCTGAGATAGAGGGGCACAGCCAGAAAATAAAAACTCATTTTTTAAGCATGGAGGAGAAATTCAATCTTACAGGCATATGGCAGAGAGGATTACTCAAATAGGCTGGCATTCAGACCCAAAGATTCTATGAAAGACTCTATAATATTCTATGAAAGATATATGGAAATTCAGGTCTTAAAAAGAAGGAAGTTTTGTAGGGAAGGAAGATTTAAGAAGAAACCAACCCTCTGGATTTGAAGGAGGGGAGAGAAAGGCCTGGGAGGCACAGAAATTACAGAGAAGAAAGACCTTAAAGGAGAACCTGGCAAAACAGCACATCAGGCTGAAATTTCTGAAAGACAGCAGCTAATGCTGCCTCCTTGCTGCTCAAAATCTTCCTGTTTGCCTCTAGTGGGGAAGTCTGGGCATGGAGCACCAGGAACGTCCCCTGAGCAGCTGTAACTCTCCAAGTGCCCAAGTCATCATTCTAAAGCACTAGTTCTCATTGTAAACGACAGAAGATGGATTTGAGTCCAACCAGATTCTAAATTCTTTACAAATTGTTTTTGACATAAATCCCTTACATGGCCCTTTTTCTTCTCATTTGCCCCTTCCCCTAGGATCAAATCACAAAACTAGACTGGCTAAAGGAGGCTCTGCTGAAGAAAGGAGGTTCTGCTTCAGGACCCTTCCCCTGACCAAAATGTTCACTGGAGTGAAATGCAATGAAAAAGCTGTTAAGCAATTCTTGGTTTTTATTCTTGTGCTAACATGCTTAGCTGGCTGTGACTGAAAATCTACCACGTGCTAAACACACTGCTAGATGCTAGCTACTACATTCCTGCTTTTACATTCTGCAGCAGTCTTCCAAGGCAGGGACTAAACCCACTGAAAGAATAATAGAAATGAACAGACACCAGGATGGCCTCAAACTACATACAATGAAATACCCATTGGCTTTGTTCTGTTTTTAAATTTCCAATCTGTTGTTGATCATTACTTACAACATATGCCAAAACTAAAGTCCTGGAAATATGAAATAAAGTATAAGATGCAAGCTTGATTTATTATTATTATTGATATTATTATTATTATATTCAATACACATAAAATTACTGTCAAATAGTTTTGAAGTATTGATTCTTAAATTTTGTATTTATATTGCCTCAGAACAATAACAGATATAACTAGCAGAAATTCACCGACCACACCTGGAGTAGTGCTCTCTACATCCCTAGGAAGAATGTTTCCATCCTTAGCTCCTCTGGGTAACTTCTCTGTATCTTGTGATTCAGGCAAAATGGATTTAACTCCAGGTTGACATTCATAGGATTTACTGGATCTGCAGGTGAGCTCTACCACTCATTGACTGTGTCACCTGAGTCAAGTGCTTCAACTAGTCAGTTTCACCTTCCTTTGGCTACAAAACTGCAACAATGATAGAACCAACTCCTTAAGTGCTACTTTGCCACCTGACAGAGTACAATGCATATAAAATGCTTAGAATACATTTTAGTCCATTGGAAACACTCAGATATGTGTTGTTGCTACTCTTAATAATAAACATAACTGCAGAAATACCTAAACATAACCACAGAATTACCTTTATCCCTGCCCTTCCTCTCTTGCCATATGCATGGCCAGAGTCCCTGCTGTGCAGACTATCAACACATTCTGGCGATCTTTCTCTTTTAGTCCCCGCTATCTATATCCTTAAACATATCTGCGAGATTCTTTTCTAAAAACCCCATAATAAGAAAATGTCTATGGAATGTTTCATTTCAGTGACATTTCCTTTCCACCTCCATCAGGGCAGGTGGCTCTTGTCTAAGGCATTACTTACCCGTTTATTTTCTGTTGCTCCAGGCCTTTGTAGATAAGGGCAGGGAAAGTATCACCTCTTCACCTTCATCAGAACAACCTAATATATCCTGAACTTAGAGCTCAATAAATACTTACTGAAGTAGAGTCTCAATAACCAGTCAAACCTGGAAATTTTAGCATAAACTCTACAATACCTATCATGTAAGCTTGACAAAACTCATCAAGAGCAATAGTTATTTTTACATTACATGAACACAGCCTGTTTCTTTTTCTATGATAACTATTAGCTTATGCAACATTCATTTGGGAATCAAGGATTTTTTGAAATGTGACCTGAAAATCAAATATTAGAGGAAGATTACAATTGTTTTTACCTTCAAATAAAAAAGAAGATAGCCTACTTGTCAGTAATACTAAGATACAAGCGCTGTCTTGAAACAAGGGGATTAATCAGACATTCTTTATGAATTCCTTCCAGCTCCAAGGATTTCATGGAATACCTGAGCCATTATTTTCAACCTGCATTGCCATTAGCTAATCAGCATCCATTCTGGCAAGGCATGAGGTGTGGTATAAAGAGGAATTATTCTGAGATATGAAACAAAGTATTCTAAGTGTTTCTTCATATCTTGGATATACTTAACTATTTTATCACCATGTCAGTCTGAAAGGATTTACCACATTGGTTATGCATTTTGTGTATTTGCCATTAAAATTGAAAATAGTACTACTTGACCCTTTGTTATATGGAAACAAGTAACATATGATATGAAAAAAAATAAGTAGTCCTTGGTATCATAGGAAAATACACCTCTCTTTCACTAGATAAACTACTATAAAGATTACTTAATAGAGGGACCATCAAGTTCCACTTTTGGATCCTTACAGTTCTGCACAGAAGGGATATGACAGCAGGCACATTGAGGAACATTCGATATCACAGTCTAAATTTAGTCAGACTTTAGCCAAGATGGTATGATTCAGAAAAACAGAAATCCTTGAAACATATTTTAAAACCCTTCAAGCATTAGTATCCTTTCACAGAGTTTCTAGACACATAGGGGAAATTTTACAACTCAGTTAACTTGAGGTAACAACTTAAAAATATTTAAGGCTTCATGAGCTCACTGAACCCCACCTATGATAGATGACCTTTCCAGCTCCACTGTGAGAGTTTGAAATAGCGAATGGGGAAGGGATTATACATCTATACCACACTCTCCTACAAGAGACGGTACAGATTATTGTCACACAGGAATCTCTCCTTGGTAGAAACTGAGCATCTTCCTGTCACATGGAGTTATCCAGGACTATCAGGGGGAACATATACAGAAACATAATGTGAATTCATCCATGAAAGGGGAAGACAGACTTCTTCTTTTCCTTGCAGTTGTCATAGTAACAGTGGGACAGAATTTAACATTTTACTCAAGCATTTTTTTTTTTTTGTAGACAGTTCTCAGAGATTCAGATATAGTTAGTAAATATTAAATGTTATGACAAATAAGTGTTAATGTTATTGTAGTTTTAACATGACCAAATGGAATTCGTTCCCACATGATTCTAACACTAACTTGACAAATCAGCTGATTTTAGAGGAATTTTCTTTAGCCACTGATTGATACCAAAAATTATAAAATAATTGTCAAGAAAGTAAATGTTGTGTGACTTTAATTAATATGTTATTTTACAAACATACTGCAAAGGACCTAGCCTCACTAAGAGGTTTTTTTTGGTTGTTGTTTTTTGTTGTTGTTGTTGTTGTTGTTGTTTTGTCCTAGGGGTTCCTTTTATGATACATCTATTTCTCCTCAGTGTGGGGAACAGTTTTTCATTTATTTTTGGACACTAATCAGTCTAATGCAAAGATAGTAAGAACATTTCAATAATTGAGAAGAAAACAGAAAGAAAGTAGAGTAAAAAATATTTAGAAAGTAGAGGAAAGTATGTCCTTACCTCTGGAATGTCTGTATGTTCTTCCTTAATACCAAGGACAGAACCTGGAAGTTTCATGCAGATGAAACTAGTTGGGTGTCCAAGTCTTGGATGTTTCTTTGGAAGGGGTTCAGACTTATTCTAATAGTGACTTTAAAAACTACCACCTATGGGATTCCTGGGTGGCTCAGTCAGTTGAGCTTTTGTCTCAGGTCAGGATCCCAGGTCCTGGGATTGAGTCCCACATCAGGCTCCTTGCTCAGCTGGGAGTCTGTTTCTCCCTCTGCCTCGCTCTCTCTCTCTCTCTCTTTCTCTTTCTCTTTCCCTTTCCCCTTCTCTCTGACAAATAAATAAAATATTAAAAATTAAAAAAAATGTCACCTATTTCATTTCTATCAACTCTTTCCAGGCTCGTTTTATGACTGGAATGTGGAAAAGCATCTAATGTGGAGAAGCATCATAAAACGAAATGCCCATGCACAGGCAAATTGGTGTAGGTAAGAATCAAACAGAAAAAAGTCACCATCCCTTGCTAAGCTTCACTTCAGTGGGGCTTGTGAGTTTTGTGACCCTCACAATGGGAAGCTGAGTTTTTCAAATGAACACACAGTCACTATTTTCGGTCTTCCCAAAGGGTCTCAAATAGAAAGCCACTAGCACTCTTCAAATGGAAGTCTTGGTCAATTTTAAAAAGCAAATTAAAGAAAAATAAAAGATCATTTCAGTGACGTTAAACCAGTTGACCATTCATGAACCAGTTGTTATAGTAGGACTCTTTGAATATACATATATAAATCAGTAGGCTTCTGTCTACTGGATATACATAATTTCTATTAGCCCTGCCTGTATTTCTTAGTTCTTCCACTTAATCAATCACTTCAACTTACATTCTCATAATACAAAAAATAATTTATGAGCAACTGATTGTATCTAGATGGTTAGAAGCTCTCAAGATACAAATTACTGTGATAAAAGAGAATGGACAGGGAGAGAAACCAGCTTGATGTCCATTATAATCTCACAGTGACTGGTTTGTTGCTTTGTTTTGTTTTCTTTCTTTTTTTTTTTTTGTTTTGTTATATGGCAATTTTCACCAACCAAAAGAGTAATCCTACCTTAAAAAGAGTTTAAGTCCTTATATTGGAAGAGCATTTACAAATGGCTATGTTTTGCTGTACTATTAACTATTAAAATAAATGTTTTAGCAGAACATGATTTCTATGTTGAACATTAATTTGGAATTAAGGTAAACCTTCATTCCATAATGGAAAAAGTTTTCAGCATTTGGAGTGTGGATCTGGATCCTACATGGTCAACAGCAGGTAACTTTCATTTTCCTCAGCTACCTGGGAGATTGCAAACATAATATAGTTTAGAAACTGTTGTTCAGACAATTAGCCATTTCATAAAACATTTATTGACCAGTTAGTCTTTCTCAGGTCTTGGGTTACACTTTGAGGATATAAATATATATTTTTTTTCTTTAAAGAATCTATTTATTTATTTGACAGAGAGAGATCACAAGTAGGCAGAGAGGCAGGCAGAGAGAGAGGAGGAAACAGGCTCCCCACTGAGCAGAGAGCCTGATGCGGGACTTGATCCCAAGACCCCGGGATCATGACCTGAGCCGAAGGCAGTGGCCTAACCCACTGAGCCACCCAGGCACCCCGAGGATATAAATATTTTTTGAAGTATGAGGAACTATCCTCTTCTTTCTTCTTCTATATATTCCGCCCCCCCAAAAAAAAACCCCAAAACAAACAAAATTAAAAACTTAGCTCATCTTCCCAAAGGAAAGTACTATGGTTAAGACATATTTTTTACTCTCAGTATTACTTTTTCCTCCTTCTCTGTGGAAAAATGAATTTTTAAATTGCTGTAAAGTACAAAGCAACTGGGATATACTGGGCTTTCTCACCTGCAGGGGAAAACGTGGATCTTAAAAACCAGATGGAGAGTCTACTATGCCAGTTTCTTGGATCTATAAAAGTATTTTGTTTGAAAACTCCTCCTCATATACAAGTTATTGGCCAGTTGTTAATCATATTATCTAGACACCAACACTGACAAGGTTGTACAACCAGAACATCACATTTCCTTGGCTACCCTGTGTGGACATATGGTCCATGAAGGGCCAATGAGAACTTCCCCTAAAAATTACATCTGGCCACAGGAAGAAACCCTATCTACTTACTCATGGGGCTAAATTAGGCATGTTGGACACCCTCCATTTTCCCTTGTGTACTAAATTCCCATCTTGCTCTGTACCCTCGGAAGTTGACCTCTATGGGCTGCATCACCTGGATTCTCTTACATTCAGTTAGATTTGGCTCATGGGAGACATTTGAAGAGAGAAAGAAAGAAGTTTTGATATATTTATTATATAAATATAATATAAATATAAATATATTTGATATATTTATTGCTTCGGTTCTCTCCTCCTGGGTTGCAGTTTGGCAGTAGCTGTGTTTTTCTACTACCACAGTTCCTGTTGAGGGGCCCTCTCTTACAACTACCATAATCACTTGTTGTGATAACTCATTCTTCTGTTTATTTCTTCAGCCTAGGAGTGCAAACATTCTCACCAACCCTTGTAGCTGTCTCTAGACCTGCCTGAAACTTGCAAATATCTTCCAATTCGCTTTGATCATCCTTTTGACTATGCTATTTTTCTCTTGCTAACACTGATATATATATATATATATATATATATATATATATATATATATATACCATGAACGAGCCTTAGTCCAAATAAACCCCCTTAATCTGCCTTATAGAGAAAGCCTGCATTCAAACTAAAGTCCAGCTTAGTTTGAATTGAGAGAAGTCCAGCTAAGAGATAAAGAAAAAGAGATGAATACTTAAAATCCTATTTGGTTTTTGTTTTGTTTTGTTCTATTTCAAGCCATGGCTCTAGATGTGCTTGAAGCCAACAAAATCCTTGAACAATCCAGTTACATGAATTAATACATTTCCATTTTCTTAGAGGTAGTTTTTTGACTGCGTCCTTGACACTTGTAACTGAAAAGAGAGGTGTATTTTCTGTAGTGGAATATATGCAGTGCTCTGAACTTCACATTATGCAACATCAATAAAAATAATATGGTTTGTAAAGAAAAGTAGGTTTGAGAGAGTGTTCAAAACCTCCACAACCACAGCTCTGTATTTCACTCTCTAGCTCAAACAACCCTAATAAAAATACACTTTATCATTTTTTTAAAGACATACTACATTTACAGTAAAATTAGCTACAGTAAGCACTGTTGCATACAACACATAATAGAGAGCATGGTCAAAAATAGTTCCTGCAGAAATGGTGAAATGCAAGGATGTCTTGGACAGACTATTGCTTTACAGTTTACTGCAACCAGCTGTATTAATATAGTTTGTGTTTAACTACTGTTACTTGATGGCAGAAATCCTTAATGGGCTGAGAGAAAAAAAAAAGTGTGTAAATCAGTGTGACTTGCATATTATGCTGACATCATTATCCTATTTACAAAAAACAAATGGGTTAATTCAAACCATAGAAGCATGCACTGTCCCAGGATAGACAGTAGGCCTGTAAAACTATATATTTTTTTCTTTTGCTCAGTTGTTTGACTGATTTAGAAAGATGTACTTGTTGCATTTATTTTATCAGTAATTACCTCTAAATTTTCTAAGAACACATCTGAATGTTTTCCATTTCCATGCAGTCTCCCAGTCTCAGATGATTTGTCATAAAGACTTCTACTTTTTGCAACCAGATTTAGTATCTTTATGTATTATGAATTAAAGCATATCTAAAATGTTCTATTTTTTTTAATGCCATATCATAGGGTGGCAGCTGTTCTGAATAGGCTGGATGTGGGTTATTTCCTCAGTATTTATATGATCAGTATTACATTGCAGTTTGACAGAGCAGGTATTTCAGGCAATAAACTATCAGAAGTTGAGATACTATATCACAAAACTGGTTGTTCACAAAATTTATTTCCTTTCCTTCTAGACACACAACTAAATGATGCCCCAAGTTTATTTTCCTTATCATTAAATTCCAGCCAATGGACTTCAGGCATGAGTAATATATTATCTTTCCAAATTTAGCCATGGAGCTCCTTTCTGGTCTCCCATTTTTCTCTTCACCTTGTCAAGAGGAAGCCAGTCATCAAGACTTGCCAATCATCAGAGCATTCTTGGGAGTCATGCACTAAAATGGGACCCCCTCTAAGGGGCTTTCAGCTTAAGCCCCTGAAAGACTGGGTGTGTCAGAGGCTTCCACCTAACACAGACACCACTCCACATGGAAAAGAAACAAACTTCCATTGTGTTAAGTCATGAGCCTTCCAGATTTATCTAGGATATTAGCTTGTGTGATTTTAACTAACATGTAGAGCTTCTGTTGGTCATCTACATTATTATTCAAAAGCTGTAGACCCAGATAGATGGGGGAAAGAGGTTTTTGTTTTTGTTTTTATAATTTTTCAGTTACTTTGCATGTAATCCAGCACTAAAGTATATAAGGAACAATTTGGGGGGTGGGGGAGTGTTCCAGTAGGAAGTTTTTCACCTATATACCAATCAGTTTCTCTTTTCAGTTGATAATGATTTTTTTTTAAGATTTTTATTTATTTATTTGACAGACAGAGATCACAAGTAGGCAGAGAGGCAAACAGAGAGAGAGGAAGGGAAGCAGCTTCCTGCTGAGGAGAGAGCCCAATGCCGGGGTCAATCCCAGGACACTGGGACCATCACCCGAGCTGAAGACAGAGGTCTTAACCCACTGACAACCCAGGCACCCCTCAGTTGATAATGTTTTAAGACATTTTTGGATTCAAGGATTAAAGACCAATCAAAATTATCTCACAAAGGAAGTAATTATTTTAAGGTATAGAGTCTTACTGAATTCATGAAGAATGAAATTTCTGCAAAAAAGTTAAGGTATGTCAAGACCTGAGGAACCTACTGCTTCTAGGTATAGCTAGTACTGTGTTTCTCCTCTTTCTGCATGTTCATCTCATCCTTTAACAACCAGCTTTTAGACTCATGTTCTAATACTTACTCATTAAACTCATGGTCCAACATGGCCACCAACCCAGCATTTGCCAACATAGCTAAATAGTCTCTGAGTTCTTTTTATTTACTTATTTTTAAGATTTTATTTACTTATTCGACAGACAGAGATCACAAGTAGGCAGAGAGGCAGGCAGAGACAGAGGAGGAAGCAGGCTCCCTGCTGAGCAGAGAGCCCAATGCGGGGCTCGATCCCAGGACCCTGGGATCATGACCTGAGCCGAAGGCAGATGCTTTAACCCACTGAGCCACCCAGGTGCCCCTAGGCTCTGAGTTCTTGACAGAATTCTTGACAGAAGGCAAGTGAAGGGATATGAATGGAGCTGATAAATTAAAATAATTACTCATTCAGTGAATCTTGCATAACAAACCTTAATTGGGTCTTAACTGTCCTTAGTTTAGTCATGTGTTATTCTCTGGACTAATTAGTCATGGCCAAAGGACTGGGATACAAGATCAATACTCCTGCATCAGAGAGTAGGCTTAAGACAGACAACAGTGAACATGTTTGGAACAAAATGGCATCCAGATGAAGTAACTGCCTGTCTTACTTTGAGGGAAGGCAGGAATCAAATGTTTTCAAGTACTCTCTCCTCAGTGTGACTTTCTGGTGTTTATCGTGGCTCTCCAAAACATCAGTAGGAAACAGATGATTTCTCAGACAATAGTTATATCTTTTAATTATGACTATTAGTATAGTTCTTCCAGTGATATTTCTAACCATGAATTATCTCTCTTATAGAACTATTTCTCTTTAGAACTATCTCGGAAGAGGCACAGACAAAATAAATATTTTTTGAAATTCAATCTCTTACGTACCATATTTGACAGAAATTACTCAGATTTTTTTAGTTTATTGATGACAACCATCTACGATTGATAAAGATTGTCTCAATTCTTGTAAATCTATAATTTAATTGAATTTAGATGTGAAAAGGTGAGATTAGACAAATATACTAAAAGTCAACTTTTACTTGGAATTTTCTATTATTCATTATCAATACCAAATGATGGGCTGATCCATTATCTAGGGCACATTTTTTCAAATGGCAAACACCTTGGATTGACTGGCCAATTAAAGATACTGAATTATAGAAACCCTATTTTATATTTCTTTGTATTGTTTCTAAAGTTTAGCTTAACGTTGTACATATAATAGGTACTCTGTTTCCTTTTTTAAAAAAATTATTTATTTGTTTTGATAGAGAGAAAGAAAGAGAGAGAGAGAGAGAGAGTGTGTGTGTGTGTGTGTGTGTAAGTGGGAGGGGCAGAGGGAGAAGGAGAGAGAATCTCAAGTCAACTCTGCACTGAGCAGCCTAATATAGAGCTTGATTTCATGACACTAAGATCATGACGAGCCAAAACTGAGTGCTTAACAGACTGTGCCAACCAGGTACTCCATAGGTACTCTATTTTTTAATTTATTTTGACTCTCTCTTTTCAGAATGAAATTCTCTCTCTCTCTCCCTCTCTTTTTTTTTGGGGGGGGGGGGCTCTTCATTTCTTCCTTAATTTGTGGATGGGTGCTCTCAAATTTAATCCACAGCCCTACTGTCTGCCTAAAATTCTACATCATCACTTTCATGTCCACCGAACATAAACTCTTAAGTATAATGTCCCCTATCCATTAACCAACCCATCTCCTGATTCCCATTCATTTCTCCTTCATCTCCTAAGATCCCCGAACTCTGAACAACTCAAGATGCTTGATTCTCACTATGTTCATATCTCTAAGAGTTCCCACATCATTCTCCTTCCTGCAAGACCCTTTAGCTGGATACATAATAATAGTGGAAAATCTGCTATTTTGTATTTAAAAAGGCTGAATTTAAATCTCAGCTCTTACATTTACTCTTACTTTGACAAGAAAGTTATTTAATTCCCTTGTGCTTCAGCTGTCTTGCTTAAAAATTCAATGAAAAAAACTATTTTGCTGGGTTGACTTTTTGGGAGGGGGTATTAAATGAGAACATACATATAAAACACTCAATCATGTTAGTTCCTGATCCTCTCTTTCTGTGTTAAGTCTGTCTTATCCCATCTAGCACACAGATCAAATGTCACTATTTCTCATTAAATCTATGCTTAATCATTTTCTTGACTGAGTATCTAATTCATGTGCATGCCTGGATGTTTCAGTAAAGAAAGGTTGAAATATAAAACTTTACTTTTTTTATCACAGTTCCCAAGTCTCAGCTGGGAGGTTTTACAGTATGGTGGCTAACAATGGTCAGCTCCAAGTCTGAATTCCAGCTTACTCTCTGTGGAAACATAGATAAGTTAGCTAACATCTCTTTTTTATTTATCAGCAAATGAGGTTATGTTAGTAACCTACCTCATCCATTTTCTATGAAGATTAAATGAGTTAATATATGTTATAAAATTAAACAGTACATAATATATAGTGAAGCCTCAAAAATGCTGGCTACTATTATTTTTACTACACTAATATTATATTACCATGTTTCAAAACCAACAGTCACTCTGCAAGTACCGAAAAACAATTCAACCAATATGAAAGTGACACATCCACATTATGTGGAATTTTCATGCACAGCCTTACATGATTTATCTTACCCCAAATCCTACATGAGGGATGTGCTTTTCAGCACATATAAATCTTAGTATTTTTATGAAAGCGTGTCACGAAATGCCTGTACTAACACGACAGTGAATTCTAAATAAAGCTTAAAGGGCATTATATTACATTCATAGAAACAGCTTGGGAGAAGGCTTATGGATTCAATGGCAATGTGTTCTATAAATCAGTCACCCAGTATGACAGTAGGCATGGGAAAGGGGATGATACATCTCCTGTGAGATGGGAAAATTGCTTGAGAGATAAACAATGAGCCTTAAAATATAAACATATGCTTCCAAGACACTGTCTTTATCTCTCCTCATGACATTTTTTTTTCTTTCCTACTTTTCACAATAAAAATAAGACTATTTCTTCCTTTATAAACACAGGGAAACATCTAGGCAGTAAAAGAAATAAGCATATTATTTTTATTTGACATGATTAATCCAGAAAGCCATTTGAGTCACTGTAATGTTAGTGGCTATAGCAAATAAATACCAAAACTGGAGTGGCTTAACATAACAAAGGTTTATTTATCATTCTTCTAACGGCTTATTAAGGATGTTCCAGATTCATAGGCAGCTTTCTTTCTGAAAATGATTCCTTCCATTCTGCACACTGGTGACTCCTACAGCCAGAGATTTCTTTTGCCTCAATCAATGAAGAGAGGGAAGGTAGAAAGACACACTGGTGTCTCACCATCTTGTCCCTACAATGATATATCCTTTCTGCTCTTACACAGTTAGCAAAAACTAGTCATAGAGTCACATTCAAAGGCAACTCTGCTGTCATGGTGGTGGTGATGGTAGCTATAAAGTTAGTACCCTCCTAGATAGCTATTTCCATTGACTTTCTACCAAACCACAACAAAGACAGTCTAGATCTTGGTAAACACTAGTCTCTCTGTTACAATTGCTCTTGAAATTATGAACGTAAGGACCTTGCCAATCATCTTAAGGCACTTATGCTAAAAGACAGAAATAAAGGCCAACTGGAAGGAAACCCCTATAAAACTTTGATCCACCTTTTTAAAGGTTCACTTTCTTCCTTTTGGTTCCTCAATCAATTACAGGACACAGGGAGGGAATTGAGACTGAATTTCTCTGAGCATATATACTTTCTATCTCCTCTAAGAATGGAAAATAAACTATTATGGGAAGATTTAAGTTTCCTTTCAAGAAATCTAGCAATCTCCTGGGGAAAATTTAGGACTAGCAATGATCAACAGAGCTAATATAGACATATCTCTTAGTCTTTAGAGATGTTCTTTCTCTTATCTTATAAAAGATAAAGATTAAATAGAAACTTTTCTCAAGACCTTTCTAGTTGTAAAAATCTGTGAATTAAACAATGGCAGGGAATGAAGGAGAAAGAGAAAAAGTGTAAAAAGAGGAAATATATATTAGCTCTTTAGATCCTGTTTACAGGTATGAAAACTTTTGCTTTTGAACATTAAAAAAATAAAAGTCAGTCTCTCAGTCCTATGTAAATTCACTTTGTTCTATTTAAAATAGATATCATTAAAACACTAATAATTAAAGATAAAAATCTAACCAAATAAATGATAATTGAAATTTCAGTGCAACTGGCACTTAGAATCATAAACACACGAAAAACAACAAAAAAGTCAGTAAAGCAAAATTGAGCCAACTCTTTCCAAACCTGTATTTTAATAGTAATCAATGTGATAATCCAAACTAACCAATTAACATGGAACAGAGGCTTTAATATGTTTGTGTTGAACATTTTTCAATTGTAAAATGCATAAACATAAATAGGCAAGTAGAAAATTATTTAGTTCCCACTTTCTAGAATTAGTTTATGGACTCTCATAGAGCTAGTTTCCTAGAACTATGGGTAGCCTAAAGAAAGAAAATTTGATATGATCAATCATCTCACAAAGGCCAAAAATCTCAACTTCTGAATTTCAATAAAACGGTATCTGAACTTACAAAATGCAGAATGTTTCACTTGTTTATTTTCATAGAAGTTAAAGACAGAGTGATTCACACACAATTCAGACAAGACTATCACAATATCCCCAGGAAATTTAATTATGTCACAGAGGGGGCACTGACCAAATACTAATGGTCTGTCTAAGAACTAAAAGTCACATATTATATAAAACATATCCTATCTAGATACTTGATGAACCCATGGCATTATTATGTATCATTCATTTGCCTATGCAAGTCAATTGACTAACAGGATATTAAGCAATAAAGTATGCAATAGAGATAGAAGTGACCTAACTCATGACTTAGTGAACCATAAACTACATACTACACACTAGTCATTCTAAAATCTTGTTGAGGCTCAATTTCTCCATCTGGAAAATTCAATTTGGAAAAGATTTTAGAGATCAGCTCACCTAATTAAACATCCTAGTATTCTAAAGCAGATATGCTGTGGGTTATACATTCTTTAGAAACATTTTTTTTTTCTTCAAAATGCAATGACTTACCACAACTCAATTATGAAAAAGAAAATGTTTGATTTACTAGAAAGGAAGCTCTTGGGTATTTTTATCTGTAAGTTGGGTCAGAATTAATTGTTTGGGGAAAAGGTTATTAAATATATTTTTTAAATAGTGAAGTAACACCTAAAAAGAAAAACTTAAATGACCCATATTTCTATACCTAGTGATAACCACTGCATTACTTTTGTACTATACCAATTTAAAATAAGTTACCTGAAATGAAGGATCATTTATAAACAAACAGTACATATAAATACAGGGGTAAACAGATTGCAGAGGTAATACTCACAAACTATTCTTGAGTGTGAACCTTCCCAACATTCCCTTAAGTGACTGAGAAACCTTTATTTGCATAGAAACAACCCATATGTGAATTGAAAATCATTCCAATCTACCAATTCAAAGAAGTTTCCTAGGGATCTACCACTGACAAAACTTACTTTGTCAGCATAGCTTTTCACATCAGTTTTAAAATGAACTTAATTGAATTTCTTCTAATATTTTCATTAATTCATACCACATTTATATAGACTCTTTCTACAAATTCCAAATTAGTAAGTTTAATTGTACTGCAGAATGACTTAGAAAAGTTAATCAGTTAAGAAAAACAAAATCCCATTTTTAAAACCTTGTAACAAATACAGACATCTATGAGGTCTACAGTAAAAAAGCACTAAATTATGATATTAATGTAAAATAATAATTCAAATTCAATTTAATGATATGGTGAAATATAATATTAATTTTAGGAGGAAAATCATTAAGATCTTTTTCTCTTTGTTGTTCCATTATTTGAAAACAGACATGGAATTTTCAGTAAATGTGGATAATATATCTAACAAATATAGGTAATATGGTACACACAGTTTCCTTGGAGGACCCCATAATGATTTTGTTGAGGTGATAAGTGGACCTCAAAGAAATAAGCTATCATCTTCCACAGTAGGTTCAAAAGCTGAGAAACTACCAGGCTGCTTCCCACTTGGATAACTGAAAACACTTGTTCTGAGGTGTGTATCAGAGGGGATTTATTTAACAAGTTCTAATGATTCTCCTGATCAACAGTGAACAGACCATGAAAATACATATACACATACATATGCCACATACATCTTTAAGTTCTTGATTTGAATGCATAAGAGAAACAATGTAGCATGAATTCAACAAAATAGTTCACTACCTACCTATAAAAGAAATAATCTGAGTAAAGACGCACCCAGCTCGTTTGGCTAGCTACCTAAGACTGGCTACTGATTTTGAGAAATAGCTAGTGACAAGTAATAACCCTCACCAGCTGACAGAAGGAAAGAAAGAGAAAAAGAAAGAGAAACAATATCCTAATGAATTGTTTGGTATATTAACTAGAAACCTAGAGAATGAAGCAAAAACATGACTCAAAGACTACAGATTTGTATTTGGTCCAAGTAAAAAACAAAACAAAACAGAAAAACAGAAAAAGACCAAAAAATGATACAAAACCAATAAATAGACTTCAACTTTAGGGTCACAACAGGATAACAGAGGCCTGATTTATAGTTTATATACTCACTTTAAACAAAGGAAAAGTAGAATATGTATATAATTCTTCTAAATATATGTGAATATGTACATATATAATATGTATGTGCACATCTATATAATATGTATACATGTACTCATATTTTTTTTCAGACATTAAATATAGGCAGGAATAGGACAGTGAGCCCTGAGAGATAGAAAACAAATTAGATGATCCCTATAGTCATCCCGGCTCGTTTTCTCAACAAAGATTCTAGGATATACCATATGGAGGAGTAATCTAAACAGAGCCCGGGTGGATTTCCTGGGTTGCAGAGTCAGACTTTGTGCTTCAGGGAGCCCAAGATGGCTAGAAATTCAAGAACAGAAGGGAAGAGTTGGCACAAAGAGGAGGGAGATGCACAGAGAGGCCAGTAGTTGACAAAGACAAAGGAGTCCTCTTGAGTCTTGGGCCAAATAATGATCTGCACATGAATGTGTGGACATCAGCTAGATTGTGCAAAGTACCATGGGGAAAGAGTAGAAGGTACAATATTCCGAGTCTGCGGTAGGACTGAGGTTTTGTTCTGCATAAGGCATCAAGTAGCATCCTCAGAAAAGTACTGCTTTAGCAGCAGAGCCAAATTAGCCCTAGTCTAAAGGCTACACAGGATCTGACCTAACAAAGCTTAAAAGCAAATCTTAAAAGAATAAAACTGTGTTTCAAGCAACTTAGCTGTGCATTAGAACAAAATCCTACAGTAGTGAAAAGGATACAACAAATGTAGTGACCAAAAAAGTAAAATACACAATGTCAAACATCCAACCAAAATTGAAAACAAACAAACAAACAAACAAAAACAAAAAAACAAGGTAAGCTGACCCAAAATTAGGAGGAAAAAACACAACAAAAACAAATTTAGAAATGATGGATCTAGCAAACAGAGAGGGACTTGTTATAAAGACAAGGGGATTTCTATTATACCTATTCTCCACATATTCAAGAAGATAGAGGAAAGAATGCTCATGAGATGAAAGAAATGGAATTATAAGAAAAACATCTAGACGGGACTTCTATAGATAAAAAATATAATATCTAAAATGAAAATTACACTAGGTGGAATTAAAAGCATATGAAGAGTTTAATGAAAATAAACACATTATAATAAAAACTATCCAAGATTAACTAGTGAGAGAAAAAAGATTTGAAAAAAGCAGACACAGTTTATCAGTGAGCTGTGGGAAATTAACCAGCAGTCTAACTTGGTGGTTATTAGAGTCTCATAAGGAGGTTTCTTTAGTTTTGTTTGTTTGTTGCTTGGACCAAATACAAATCTAGTCTTTAAGTGATATTTTTCCTCCTCTCAAAAGGAGGCACAGAGAGGGAAAAAATTGATAAAAATATTTTTTTTAATTTGATAAAAACTATAAAATAGAAACAAAAAAACTTTATGCGAAGGAGAAGGAACAAAACGAAAAAACGTGGCACATCATCAGCAAAATGCTGAAACTACTGATCAATAAATTTTAGGGCAGCCACAAAAATAATAATGATAGTAGACTTCTCTTCAGAATCAGTGTAAACAGATGGTTACTGAGTGAAACCTTTTTTTTTTTTTTTAATTTATTTTTTATTTATTTTCAGCATAACAGTATTCATTGTTTTTGTACCTTTAAAGCACACAAAGTTTGTGCTGGGGGGGGAGGCGGGAGATGCACACCCAGCAAAAGTACCTTTCAAAACTAAAAATGAAACAAAGATTTTTTTTCAAACACACTGAATTTGAGATTTGATTTTCCATATTTATACTTCAAAATCCCTTAGTAACCCAGACAGAAGAAAAATGAGACCAAATGGAAATCTGGATATATACAAAGTAAAAACACCAGAATATGTAAGAGAAAATATTAAAGGCTTGCTTTTCATTGTTTAAACTTCTTTAAAAATTGTAATTATATGGTTAATGTAAAACAAAAAGTCTCAATATATTTGAAAAGATGAAAGTCATCAAAATATGTGAATATATAAGAAATTGGAGCAAAAAACCAAAGAGATAAATGAAAAATACCTAAATATTTAGAAATTAAACAGCACATTATAAAAAGATACTAAAGCCAACCAAGATATCACAAGAAGAATTATAAAATTCCTTCAATTAAATGAAAGTAAAACTGCTGTATATACAATTTGCTGGATACATGCAAATTAATGAATGTGTAAAGGGAAATTTCTTAGCATTAAACACTTATTTTATAAAATAAGTATACAAAAAACACTTATTTTACAAACACTTATTTTAAACACTTATTTTATGGTTTTTTCTTCACTAAGAAGATAAAATTGATAAACCCTTAGTCAAATAAACAGGGAAAATAAAAGACAAAAATTACCAGTATTAGTAATCAAACAGACGATGTCAGTACAGATTCCACAGAAATTAAAAGAGCAATGACATATGCAGAAAACCCACTGAACTTCTGAATTAAATCTCATTAAAAGAATTGTAAAAAAGGACATAGTAACAACTTTATGCCAATGCCTTGGAAAACGTAAATGGACAAATTCCTTAAAGAATCCAAACAACCACAACTCACTCAAGAAGAAATAAACAATCTGAATAACTCTCCAAATAAAAAAGAAAAGAAACCTACCTTCAGCCAGTTTCCAGTTCCACATGTAAAAAACTTGGAAGCCACTAATCTATCTTAAAAACCGGAATCTATCAAAAAACCTGAATAGGCTGACCAATCAACAATTTTCCTTGGATCCTTAAGAGAAGGAAGGACTCAGAGAAGCCCAAGGCCTCCAGGATAGAGAGTCGGACAGTCCTGCCTTACCAAGAGCAGAGACTCATATAATGAAACTGGCGGGGGCTTGGGGGGCCCAAGCCCAAGGACTTGGCTAGGATAGGAAAACCTAGACTGAACCTTAAGAATTGCTGGAATATCACTGTAAACAACTCAGAACTAAAAGCTCTAGGAACCCAGGGACAAGGAAGAGGAAGCCCACAATATGGTGAGATTTACCTCTTGCAGCTTCACTAGGTTAAATATCAGTAAATGCCACCACAGTAAACCTAGTAATTCCAGCAGGGAGAGGAAGAAAGGGGCCACTTTGAAATTTACAGGAGCACTCTTTCTTAACAAGGCCCCCACTCAAGGGGAAACTAATTAACCACAGCCTGACCTGTTGGGGGAATTATCAGAGCCTAATTCACCTGAGAGAAGGGAAATGACGAAATCCAGCCATCTTTAGGGCTAAAGTAGGGAGAAGAAAAGGAAAACAAACAAACAAAAACCCAAAAACAAAAACTGAGAATTCTTGTGAAGCTCACAGTCCAGAGGTGGAGGCTCGCTAAAATAATGAGATCTAGTCTGTCACTGGAAAGAAAGAAAGATCCTGCCATTTGTTACCATATGGAACTTGATTGAGGGCATTATGCTAAGTGAAATCAGCTAGACTTTGTCTAGTGGAAGCTGAAAAAACAACAACAAAAATAAACAACAACAACAAAAACACAAGCTCAAATACACAGAAAGTATTAAAGTGCCTACTAGGGGCTGGAGAGTGGGGCAAATAGGGAGAGATTGGTAAAAGGATACCAACTTCCAGATACAAAATGAATAAGGTCAGAGGATCTTATGTAAAACATGGTGACAATAGTAACACTGTATTTTGTTATTGAAATTTTCTGGGAGAATAGAATTTAAATGTTCTCTCACACACACACACACATACACCCCCCCCCCACACACACACACCCCGAAGAGATAATAGATGTGTTAAATAGAAGGGGAAAATCCTTTCACAATGCTTACATATGTCAACATGATGTACACTTTAAATTATTTTACAATTTTGTCAATTATACCTCAATAAAGCTGAAATTATAAAAATAAAATAAACCTGATTAAAAAATGAGCCAAAGACCTTAGCATATAACCCCCCAAAAAAGATCTATAGATGGCAAAGTAGCCTATGAAAAGATGTTCCACATCATATGCCATCAGGGAAGTGCAAATTAATACAACAATGAATTTCACTACATACCTATTAGCATGGGTCCCAAACCTAGAACACTGACACCACCAAATGCTGGTAAGAATGAAAAGGAACTTTCATTCATTACTCGTGAAAATGCAAAATGGTAGGGACACTTTGGGAGGCAGTTTGGTGGTTTCCTAGACAAGTGAACTCTACTAGGTGACTGGTAGTGAGCAATGAGTAACATATAGAATTGTAGAATCATTATATTACACATCAGAAACTAATGTTTGTTTATGTTGTATGTTAACTATACTTCAATTAAAAAAAAAAAGAAAACAAACAAAAAACTAAACATCCTCTTACCACAGAATCCAGCAATTGTATTTCTTGGTATTTACACAAAAAAATAGTTGAAAATTTACTTTCATATAAAATCCTGAACAGTTTTATTCATCATTGTCCAAACTTGGAAGCAGCCAAGATATCCTTCAGTAAGTGAATGGATAAATAAATTGTGATACATTCAGACAATAGACTATTATTCAACTCTAAAACAAAATGAGCTATCAGGCCATGATAAGATATGGATAAACTTTACATGCATATTACTAATGAAAGAAGCAAAACTTAAAAGCCTACATGCTGTATAATACCCACTGTATGGCATTCTGGAAAAGATGAAACTATGGAACGAGTAAAAAGATACATGAATGGAAAATAAGCACATGAGAAGATTCTTAATATTGTGAAACCTTAGGGAAATGAAAATTAAAATCACAGTGAAATACCACCACACACCAAATCGAATAACTAAAATTAAAAAGAGAAAAAGCAAGTGTCATTGAAGATATGGAATAATTCTACTCTTATATAACACTGGCTGGAATATAAAGTGGTATGGCAACTTGGAAAAGCAGTTTAGCAGTTTCTGAAACACCTGGGTGGCTCAGTTGGTTAAGCATATGCCTTTTGCCCAAGTCAGGATCCCAGGGTCCTGGGATCAAGTCCCACATTGGGCTCCTTGCTTCACCGGGAGACTGCTTCTCTCTCCGGCTCTCACCCTGCTCCTGAGTGCTCAATCTCTCTCTCTCTCTCTCTGACAATAAATAAACAAATTCTTAAAAAAAAAAAAAAAAAAAAAAGGAAATTCAGTTTAGCAGCAGTTTCTTATAAAATTAAACATACACATAACATAAAACCCAGCAAAACATTACTAAGTATTTACCCCCCAAATTAAGACATATGTCCACTGAAAGACTTGGTTCAAAAGTGTTTATAACAGCTTTATTCTTAATAGCCCCAAACTGAAAGAACATAAATACCCATCATCTAGGGGATCTACAAATAGTGGTGTATCTAAACTACTTAGGGATATAAAAAACCAATCTTCTGATATTTGCAATTACAAGAATGAATATCCAAAGCATTAAAATGAAGGAAAGAAACCAGGCACAAAGATTACCTACTGTTTGTTAAGAGGCAATAGAAAGCAATCCAGTGGTTACTTGGGTCTATGGATAGGGAAGAAGACTAACTTCAAAAGGAGTACAAGATAAAAAAATTTAGGGGATGATAGAAATGTTCAATATTTTGATTGTGGTAGTGATTTAAGTTTTCAAAACTTATAGAATTATACATGTATGTTGGTGAATTTTGTCTCTAAATTATACTTCAGTTAAACTATAAATAGAAAAAAATATCTAAAAGTTAATTTTTCTTAATGCTTAGATTTGGATAATTCTCAAAGAGTCCCATGCACAAACTAGTGCAGGGAATTTTTTTTATATTATTGTTAATATAAAACTGAACAGGATAGATAGTTTAGACCAGTATGGTGTCTCTTAGGGAAGAAGTTCCCATATTAAAAATCAAGATAGTGAAACTCAAAGACAATCATTCATTTATAAAACATTTTTGGTCCAAATATTGTGTTACCTCTTTGTAATCTGAAAGGTCCAAAAGTAGACTCCTGGAGCAAAGTATAAGAAAAAAACAGAATTTCTAAAGCAATGAGATGACTTTGTTAACATGATTTATTAATTTATAGGTTAAAACTGTGCTTATATGAAAAGAGGGAGGGCTGGTATCGCCTTGCCTTCTGGCACAAAAAAATTAAAAATTAATTCACATAAATATTTTTTATAGCTTAGCAACTTAATTAGATTAGATTTATTTAGTTTCTAAACTATTAAATAAAGTTGCCCATTGATGTAGAGATTATAGTTGATCTGACAGGTCAAGCCTCTCTTCTTGTTTTCGTTATATACGCTGAATCCTTCTAAAAATATTTTTCTGGTTGAAATCAATAGAAACTATTGCAGAATACAAGAAATGCTCTTGACCTTAAAAGGCATTTTAAATTGCTGACTTCATTTGAATCTCTAAAAAAGAAACCGATCTTTTAAATTACAAGCATAGGGAGGGCAAAAAGAAGAAAGCTTCCTATTTACCTAATACCTTTGGACAATTTTTAGTGAAGTGGGATTGGACCAACTTTCTCAAAGATTCCAAAGGATTTTCCACATTTTTCAGTCAAAAGGAAAAACTTGCCCAAGATTCATTGCTTATATGTTCTGGAGCTAGACTCTATTCAGACTGGAGAAAGGCTACCCGAGAGTCAGAAAGATAGAAGTGAAGGTTCTCATAGACAGCCACATGGGTTCAGTTTCACAATTATTTACCCTTACAATTCATTAGGAACTCCATGATCCCATCATGCTGAGCAGAAATTTATACTCTTGCAGTCACTGTACTTGAACTCTCTCAAGTTTAGGCCAACCACTGTTTTCAATTAATGAATCCATCTCATAGGGTTGGGTAAAGATTACATGAGAAAAGAGTTTGAGAATTTTTTTAAGGTTCAAAGAATCTTTTATAAGGAAGTATCCTGTACAAGACGAAGTTTTTGATTCTGGACCTTAGAGTGTAAACCCCATGTATACTCATTTGCAAATAGATGTCAGATTTTTACCTTAAATTAAACCACTGATCTCCAAACTCCAAAAAAATGTGTGCATGTGCATGTGTGTGTGTGTGTGTGTGTGTGTATACATATATGTGAGAATTTTTTTTAGATCAGGGAAAATAAATTTCTAATACTTTTTGCCACACTTCCCTGAGGAGTTTTCCCAGGTGAATGCTAATTTAATCAAATACGAAAGAAACAGAATTCCAATTTCAGAACAATTAAGTTTTCTTTCAACTGGCATCTAATCGGTGATCAAAAAAGGAGGAGAAATTTTAAGTTGAATCCTACTGTCCTAATAAGAGATTATGGGTGCTTATCAATACATGCAACTCCAAATCCTAGTGGATGATCATATGGCATAAGCAATATTCAAAACAAAAACATTTTTCTATACCCCTGGGTAGTCAACTGGAATGAACTTTTGAGATTTACCTCCTGCATTTGTATAGGTTATGATTTAATTTAGCATTTAGGTTCTTAGCTCTACCTCTGAAAAGAAACATGGATTTACTTTCTGAAACTTCATTACATTTTATTAAGTAGACTAATTGAATATTGATCCCTATTGAAATATTTACATTAGGAGAGGACTCTAAGGTGACTGTATTGGATAAATCATGGGTTTAGTGGTGAAACTGTCATGGATTTAAACTTTGTTCCCATGCTAAGAAGCAGTGTGACTTTGAGAGTGACTCGAACTTTGTAAAGCTTAACTTCTTCATGTATAGAATAAGATTCTCTTATATTTGTGAAGTTGATGTTGAATAGTTTTATGTATGTAAGGCTTTTGATTCAGAGCAGATTTTCATATTAGCATTCCTCCTCCTTCATTAACAAAGAAATCTTCTATTTCACAAACAGTTATATGGGTGAATTCCATAGAGAATTCCGTACTTTTGAAATTGTGGAGCATAAAGAGACATCCCATCGCACAAGTCACTTAACATAAACCTCGCCCAGGTCTTGTATCTTTCTTTCTTAGCCCTGCTCCAATTCATTACGAACCTAGCACCAGGAATGGTATTTTCAATTCTTAAATACAGCCACATTACCTCCCTGGTGAACTCTTCACTGGTTGTAATCCTACAGTGAAGCCATACTCTTCAGTGTGGTGAGCCTGGTGTGATCTCTGTTTTCTATGTCTACTCCCTCTATACTGAACTAGGCTGGGGTTCATTTTTAAACCAGCCATTACGCTTCCTCTTCCATGACACAATCTTTGTAGAGGCAACTCTACAAATGTTTGGGGCATTCTCCTCTGTCCTCCATCCACCTTGAATTAACTATTTGCCTATCAGTTAGCTTTCAGCTCAAATAAACTCTGGGTCCCCAGTTTATAACAGGTTTCCTTTGTATAGATTTTCACAGAACCATTGACGTCTTATCTTTTCCTCTATAACACTTTTATCAGGGAGTAACTCTACATTTACTTTTGTGGTATAATTTTATTAATAGCTGCCTCCCTTTCTATTATACAGTATGCCCCAGGAGAACAAGAGAAGTGTGTGGTTTGGCTCACCATTTATTTCAAGTGCCTAATTGAGAGTAGGAGCATAGTGAACTGTCAATAAATACTTGTTTAACAAACAAGTGTGAGAAGAACAAATGGACATGAATGAGTAAGATGCTTCATTTCAAAGTTTTAATATTTACTTTATCCTTAAGTAATAACACTATGACAATTCACTTTTTAAATTCCAGAGATGCCTGTTTTTTTTTTTAATCTAGATGAAGAACAGAATCATTAATGGAAAGACAAAGTATAAAACATGGAGAGAGTAAGGATTGTCTTTCTAAACCTTGAGCCTCATTTAATTCTAATTAAGTCAACTCTCGCCAATGTATTTCGTTTTTTCTCTTTCTTTCTATCTTTCTCTTTAAACATGATAACCCTTACTTCCTTTGGTCAGCAAAACAAAAATACAAACATCAATTTAGCATAAAATTCAATTAACTATTATTTAAAGTGAAACTTGAGACACTGATTTTAATGTCAAAGTATCGATTTTATGCGTACACCTCAGTGCAGACAAAATAACAATAAGAATGAAAAATCTATTCAGTTCTCTCACATCAGATGCTAACCCAACTCTGAGTTATGTGCTCTGACATATAAAAAGACAATAACTCAGTTATGCTTGGATCAGGAAGAGAAAACTTTGAATGTAATCTGTTACTTTGCTTATCTATTATGCTTGACAATGCAAGTCAGAGATAATTAAAAATATAGGAAATCAAACTTTTGTGGAGGACTTTAATAATCCAAGAACTCAATGCACAAATTTGGCTGTGTACCATTTTGACACAAAGTTGAACTCCAAATAAGGATTATTAATTACGTTCATGTCGGAGGGTTATTTAACACCAAAATCTTCACATTGGCAATACTTCTCATGAAGAAAGCACAGCTGAATAGAAGGATAATTAAGCACCATGGTCTGAATTACATTAGTTGAACTGGGAATTCAAGGTTTCGTAGAAATTTTCAAAATAAAGAGCAAAATTATCTTTTGAATCAATAAAAATAATCTTTGAAGGATCCCTCAAGCTTTACGATAATGCTGACCCAAAAGTTACTTCCAGGATCTTATTAAACAAGTCCATGTTATAGACCAGTGGAACAGAGTAGAGTCCTCAGATATGGACCCTCCCCTCATCTCTATGGTCAAATAATCTTCAACAAAGCAGGAAAAAATATCCAGTGGAAAAAAGACAGTCTCTTCAATAAACTGCACTGGGAAAATTGGACAGATATGCATAGAAGAATGAAACTCGACCATTTTCTTACACCATACACAAAGATAAACTCTAAATGGATAAAAGACCTCAACATGAGGCAGGACTCTATCAAAATCCTAGAAGGGAACATGGGCAGTAAACTTTTCGACATCAACCACAGCAACTTCTCTTGACATGTCCCCAAAGGCAAAGGAAACAAAAGCAAAAGTGAACTTTTGGGACTTCATCAAGACCAAAAGTTTCTGCACAGCAAAGGAAACAGTCAACAAAATAAAGAGACAACCCACAAAATGGGAGATAGGAAAAGGGCTGATATCCAAGATGTATAAAGAACTCCTCAAACTCAACACACACAAAACAGATAATCACATCAAAAAATGGGCAGAAGACATGAACAGACACTTCTCCAAAGAAGACATACAAATGGCTAACGGAAACATGAAAAAAATGTTCATCATCATTAGCCATCAGGGAGATTCAAATCAAAGCTACATTGAGATACCACCTTACACCAGTTAGAATGGCCAAAGTTAACAAGACAGTAAAAAACATGTATTGGAGAGGATTTGGAGAAAAAGGAACCCTCTTACACTGTTGGTGGGAATGCAAGATGGTGCAGTTGTTTTTTTTTTTTCCAAAATGTTTTCCACTTTGGTAAACAGTGTGGAGATTCCTTAAGAAATGAAAAATAGAGCTTCCCTATGACCCTGCAATTGCACTACTAGGTATTTACCCCAAAGATACTGATGTAGTTAAAAGAAGGGCCATCTGTACCCCAATGTTCATAGCAGCAAGGGCCATAGTCACCAAACTATGGAAAGAACCAAGATGTCCTTCAATGGACAAATGGATAAAGATGTGGTCCATATATATAATGGAGTATTATGCCGCCATCAGAAAGGATGAATACACAACTTCTGTATCAACATGGACAGGATTGGAAGAGATTATGCTGAGTGAAATAAGTCAAGCAGAGAGAGTCAATTATCATATGGTTTCACTTACTTGTGGAGCATAAAGAATGACACGGAGGACATTGGGAGATGGAGAGGAGAAGTGAGTTGGGGGAAATCAGAGGCGAAGACAAACCATGAGAGACTGTGGACTCTGAGAAACAAACTGAGGGTTTAGGAGGGATGGGGGTAAGGGTTTGGGTGAGCCTGGTGGCTTTGGGTATTAATGAGGGCACATATTGCATGGTGCATTGGGTGTGGTGCATAAACAATGAATTTTGGAACACTGAGAAAAAATTAAATTAAAAAAAAAAAGAAAAAATGAGTTCATGTTATAGTCAGGTCTCCCTGTTATTACCAAGGGTTAAATCATCATTAGGTAGTATCCAAGAGACATGAACAAACATCCCATTATGCAGCAGCTTCCCAAACTGTGAGTGATTCCTGTCAAATACTAATCCAAAGGGACCAACTTATCTATTCAAATTCATAATGTAAACCTTCTTTATCAATTTCTAGAAACTGTATGGGCTGGAATTGTAGCAGCCTGAAGGTTTATTCTCTTTGTCTCTTACTTGCCGTGCAACCTTGGGCAAGTCATTTCACCTTTCCTGCTCTTGGTTTTCTACTGGCAGGAGTGGTAGGGGTTAAACTGGATGATCCCAATGAACTTTTGAGTTCAATTTTAAAGTCAGACACATATTTCCCAGTGCGGTGGTAGCTCTAACCATTCACATGGGATTTTGGTAACAACAATTTCCTAGTTTTTAACCATTTTCTATATAAAGCAGGTATTGACAAAATTTTTCTATAAAGGCCTAGATAGTAAATAAATATGATCACTTTTTCAGGCCATACAAACTCTGTGTTGCAACTACTCAAATCTGCCAATGTAGAGCAAAAGCAGCCATAGAAAATACGTAATTGAATTGTTTTTCCAATAAAACTTTACTTATAAATATGGGTAGTGGGCCAGATTTGATCCATGGACTGAATTTTGCCAGCCCCTGGTATATACCATAGCAATTACAACTAAGGAATTAGGATTTAAAAAAACAAAGCAAAACAAAACAAAACTTCTTAATCATATCCCTAGACTTGCCCAAAGGGTTGGACTTATTAAATAAATAATTCCATTCTTTTTATCAGAGTTCATTTTTAATCCTTCTGTCTTCCTCTTTCCTTATAAGAACTACTTCATTGTTCCTATAGTTTCTACCTCCCAGAATTTACTTTGAACCCAGTTCATGGCAAAAATGAAGTATTTTTTGGCAACAACAGTAATATCAGATTCTCCTTTACAGAAATTAAAGTTTTATCAATCAGGATTATTTTTTTTAAAGGATCCTCGTGTAAATATCCATTCTCCCTCTTGTCATAATCTGACTGGCTCTAGTTACAGTTATTAGCTGACTTTGCCTCCCAAAACAAAGCCCTCAGGGAACACCTAATCACCCACATAATCTATATATGTCTCTTGAACAGGAGTGTCTTGTGTAAACAACCTGAAAATGACAAAACTGCAAACCAGAAAATGCAACAAATGTGGCTGTTGCTAGATTCTGCAAAAGATAGTAAGCAAAGACAAATTCTAGAAAAGGTAGTCTGTCTTCCCACCATATCAACCAACCAATGGCAAGCAAACAGCAAACAACTTTGTGTGGTTTACCTTGTTGAAGACATGTTGATATTTGTATAGAAGCCAAAAACACAGTGACAGTTAAGTTCCTCAGAATGAGTCCAGCTCCAGCTCATCAGGATCCCCAATTCTGTCAACTGCTCACACTCACCTGTTTAAACTCAGTTTAGAGTCCCATTTAGAAATGTCTACCAACAATGCAAAAGTGAGCACTCCTAAATTTTAATGAATACCTCAAGAGCGAGGTCAGGTGGCCTGCAGTATTATCACTCATAAGGGGCAACAGAAAAGAAAAGAAGAAAGAGAATTTACCCAGTTTTTGAGGGAATTTTTTATCAAACACTTAAGTTCGTTTGTTTCAGTTATGAAGATTTTATCCTAAGATACATATACACAGGGTGATGGGTATTACGGAGGGTGCATGTGGCAATGAAAACGGGTGTTATATGCAACTGATGAATCATTGAACACTACATCAAAAACTAATGATGTACTATATGTTGGCTAATTGAACATAGTAATAAAAAAAATAAAAATTCTTAAAGATGAAAAAAGAAAAGAAACATACAATAAGGCTCAAAAGTCAAAAGATAGAATGCTTCTCCTGTTATCTTTCTGCAAGTTTATAACAAAGAAGCACGAAGCAAGTTTATAATAAAACTACCAAATAAAATGATAAAAAACCATGAGAAAAGCATGGCTACCCTGCTAGCAGCAATATGGACAACAGTGTGTATGTGTGTGTGTGTCTTTGTGATTATGTTATGTTATGTTATGTTATGTTATGTTATGTTATGACATTTCCATAACAGGAGGTGAACTTCAGCATTCCTGGCTTGCATTAGCCTAAGAAGTAATCTGAATAGAAGGGTAACACACTGCTTTGTCCAGCCACCCAACTGGGAGAGAATAATGACAGACAGTTGAGGTGGAAGTCCATGAGGTCTATGCCCACCTATGTTAGAAATATGGATACTTCTGTGCGTGGTGTCAGGATGGAATGGAGAAATGAACAAAAGATGGAGTCATCCAATTATAACCAAAGAAGATAAACATGTTAGAAACTCATAGCAGTGTGCTAGGACATGTGCAAACCAGTGAGAACAATTTAAAAAGGCTTTTCTCCTGTGGTCAAATCTGGCTAGCAGCTCAATGATTCCTCTTTTCTCCTCCTAGTGTTAAAGACAGAAGTCATTGCCTTGCTTTCATGCAAGGTGGGACACTGAAATGTGATGCTTCTTGCATCCTCTCTTTGCTTGTTGTCCAGGCAAAGGCAGAAGATTAATAAATTGGTCTTAAGTTAGATGAGATGGAAGGAACTTTCCATGGAAGGCTGACTGCCAAACATCTGATTAGACTGTATGTACTTTGATAATACACCATGAAGATTTTGTGCAGTTTATTATAGCCAATGCCAACAGACTGAACACAACAACTTGTGCAATTCAAACTTATAACACTTCACAGATAGGAACAAGGGCAGGCTCCACGTCAAAAGCATACCACCTTTCCTCACGCTAACACACAGCTTCAGCAGTCACACTCACACCTGAGAATAGCTTTTAGAAAACATCATCTATTGTATGCAGTCTAGTATCTATATTAAAAACAAGAAAGAAAAAGAAAAACAGGACTTTGTGACAATGCTTCAACAATAAATACAAACAGGAGGGAAATGAAATGCTTCTACTGATTCCACCCAAAAATTTTTGACAAAAAGTAATAATAATAATAATGGTGATGATGATGATAATGATCATTTAAAAAAAGATGACCTGCAAACTGGTCTGGGTAAAATAAATATCAGTGAAAAGATGGAAAGAATCAGGATCTTTATGAGTGTGGGTGATTTTTTACCAGATAAGGTCCATCTTACTGCCAGGAGGCAATTAGATATCAAGAGATATCTTGATTCTTTACCAAAAACCTAAATGATATCAGAAATGTTTTGTGTTTTTAATGCATAAAAATGTGGATTTAATGAAATTACTAATTGTAGTTGTCTCTTGCCAGTGGGATGAGAGGTGACCTTTGTTTTTTATTAGTTTATTTTTATATTTGTCTTTGGAGTATTTCTTACATGGACATCAAGAATTTGGATATCTGATAATGATGGGCAATAGTCTCAGAAAGATTAAAAAATAAATGAGGTTGAGTCCAACGATTACCTCAGCTTACTGGATGGAAAGAGTTTCCAAGCTGTGACACAGAGGGGAAATGCAGACAGAGCCCAGGGGACTTCATCAATTGAAGAGACAAAGCTGAGAGTCCAGGGAGACAAAGGCTCTTAGAGTTCCAAGACAGAATATCAGACAGAAAAGAGGAAACTCAGAGAGAGAACTCTGACCATGTTCACAGCACTCCACAACTGCAGTACATAGCTTAGGACTACTCATTTCATTAATATGGAGTCATTTTCTGAAGCCAAAAGAAGAACCACTTAAAAGTATTTGAGAGAATAATAGCAGGTCTCACAAAGCTAAAACTAGTTTTTGTTCCCACTATGCAAATTGGAAAACCTCACAACTCATGGGCATCAGATAGAGCACTCAGAAGAGTGTTTTTCTCAGCAGTGAAGCAAAAATTAGCTCTTTACTTAACACCAATCTGGTTCCATATGTCAAAGCTTAAAAGAAAAATGAGAAAAGATCAAACTGGCTTCAAGTAACTGAAATATACCCTAGAACAAAGCACAAGAATACTTGTAGAAATACCAAAATATCCAGTACTCAGCAAATAAATTCACAATTTTTGACAACCAATAAAAAATTACCAGGTAAAGGTCATGTATGACAAACTCACAGTTAACATCAAACTCAATGGTGTAAACCTGAAAGCTAAGATCAAGACAAGACAAGGATGCCTACTCTTGCCACTTTTATTTAATGTTGTACTGGAATTCCTAGCCAGAACTAGAAGAGAGAGAAAAAAAAAAAAGGCATACAAATTGGGAAAAAAGAAGTAAATCTGTCTCTATTTGCAGATGGCATTATATTATAAACAGAAAACCTTAAAGACTCTACCCTAATTTGATAAAACTAATAAATGAATTCAATAAAGTTGTACAAAATCAACATATAAAAATTAGTTGTGTTCCTATACATTAATAGTAAAATATCAGAAAAAGAAATTGAGAGAATAACCCCATTTATAACTGCATCCATGAATTAATTAATAAATTAATTAAATACCTAGGAATACATATAGCCAAAGAGGAAAAAGGCCTACACACTGAAAACTGTAAGACATTTGTGAAAGAAATTGAGGAAGATGCAAATAAAATGAAAAGATATTCTGTGCTCAAGGATTGAAAGAATTAGTGGAATTAGTATTGTTAAAATGTCCACACTACCCAAAGTATTCTATAGAGGCAATTCCTATCAAAAGTCCAATGGTATTTTTCAGACAAATGGAACAATAATCCTAAAATTTATAGGTAACCAAAAAAAGACCCTAAATAGCCAAAGCAACCTTGAGAAAGAAAAAGTTACACTTCTTGATTTCAAACTCTAAACTTCTAAAGCTACAGTAATCAAAATAGTATGATATTGGCATAAAACCAGACACAAAGAACAATAGAACAGAATAGAGAGGCTAGGGGAAAAAAAAACCCACATGTATACATTCAATTAGCTTACAACAAAGAAGCCAAGAATTTACAATGGGGAAAGGACAGAATAGACTCCAATAAATAACAGGAAAACTAGACAGCCACGTTCAAAAGAATGAAACTGGGCCATTGTCATATATCATACATAAAAACCCACTCAAAGTGGATTAAAGACTTGAATGTAAGACTGAAATCACAAAAGTCCTAGGAGAAAGCAAAGAGGGTAAGCTCCTTGACATCAACCTTGGCTATGGTTTTTTGAAAATGACAACAAAAGCAAAGACCACACAACAAAAACAAATGGGACAAAAATCACCATATATACGAAAAGAAGGAAAATATGGCCTACAGTGAGGAGGAAAACCAGTCCATTGAAATAAACACAGGAATGACACAAATGATGAAATTAACAGACAAATATGTTAAAACAAATACTATAAATATATTCTACATGTTCAAGTAGCTAGAAGAACACATTGCATGTTAAGTGGAGACTTGGAAGATGGAAAAAAATCCAAATAGATATTCTAGAGATGAAAACTATTATAGCAAAGATGAAAAATATTCTGGATAGAAATAAAAATAGATTAGAGATTATAGAGAATATTTTATGAATTTGAAGATTTTTAAAATGACGATTCAGGGTTAGTAGTTTGACACGTGTCTGAAATCATATCTAACATCCTACCTAGTGAGGGCCACACTGGTGGTTTCAGGACAGTATTTTCAGTAGCAAGGGATCAGGGTCTTACTTGAGACCCCAAACAACAGAACTGGGCAATTAGGTTAAGATTTTAGGGAGGAAGAAAAGATCAAGTTATGAAATATATCCCACTATTCCATTAGAAGTGTTGAGTCATCAGCGTTCAGCTATGTTGTGGAGAAGATGGAACTGGAACATTTCTGAACTTCCTTCCAATGCTAAAATAAGAGGATTCACTAAACTTGAACTTCAAGTATGTTTTATAAACTGGCAATCTTGGAATATGGCCACAGAAAGGATATACTGGCTTTGTGAAAACAACACAAGAGCAGCAGTCTGGGAGGCAGTAACTTCACTGGGGCAGCATTGTCTACCCCTCCAGTGGATACTTATTAAGCTAATTGCTATGTGCCTAGTACAATGGATACAGTAGATGGCAAGACTGGCATTCCTGAACTTGGCAAAATCATTTTTTAAAAATGACATCGCTAGGACAGAGAAGCCTGATACGCTTTCCTACTCATAAACATTCCAAAACACTGAATAAAATAGGAAATAACCAGTTTACATATTCACAAGAGACACTTAGTCATGAAAGACAGATTAGCAACAACAAATCAAATCCACAGTCAGTGGAACAGCTTCTAGTTTATCTAGGAATTCTCAAAGAATTTTTTCTCAGTTGTTCTGCCAGAACATTACAAGAATGACACTTTCTCTGAACTGAATTTCAACTTCGTATTGATTGACATTTCCTAGGTGGAAATTATGTCTTTTACTTTCTCCTATCATGGCACATCCAATATTATCTATGTAACATGCGTTTGCTATATTGTCATCTTTGCAAGAAAATGATGCCACTATAGATTGATTAGCATATGCATTGCTCTAATCCCTTGAAAGGGAATAAGCTGTCACAAATGTTCAGGATAGAGAAGGTTACTTTTTACTTCAGTGCACTTAATTAGAGAAATAAAGACATAAATGTAATTTCTTGATCCATAAAATACCTGTCACAAAACATAAAAAACACTTTCTCATTTAAGATCAAGCCAATTTTCTCCACGTCATCTGCCTTCCTACATAATTACGATCATAAGTATCATGCTACAGGGTGACAGTAACTTGGAAAATTTGGAAGGTTTGTGTGTTTTTCCTAAGTTTTTCTTGACAACTTATTCTTTCTTCAAAGGAACCACACAAATTCCACAATTTCAGGCTTATAAAAACAAAACAAAACAGCAAGCTTAGCTGGGTCTATGAGGTCATTTTCTGACATTAATCTAAGACTTCTTCTTCTTGTTTTTTAATGTGGGAGAATACAGCACAAAGCAGTGGTCCTCAAACTGGACATCAGAATGACATCAGAATTGCTGGGAGCTCAGTGGAGCCATAGATGGGCGGACCCCACCCCCAGGGTTTCTAACTCTCAGTAGGTCTGGGATGGAGCCTGAGAATTTGCATTTCTAATTCCCAAGCCATGCTCTTGTTGCCTTCTGGCAGCACTTAAGAACCACTGGCAGCAAGGTTAAGAACATGGGGGTTGTTATCAGAAAAGGGGGGTTGAGTCTATATTAATCAGTGATGACCTGTCTACAACCCCGTTGAGCAAGTTACTAAAATTCTCTAAGCTTCAGCCTTTTTACCAGCAAAATAAATATAATAACTTAATCAGTATCTTTTTATGAATGAGAGAAATATCTAGAATAATGCCTGTAAGAAACTTCTCATCGGATGTCAGGCTCCAGGCATAAAGAAAAGTTAGCCAACTAGCCATCATTAATAGCAGTTAATAATACAGGTAGGGAGCTTTTGGGGAGAGTATCCTGGGTCTTGTAACCAGATGAGTATTTTCCTAGCTCTTCACTCTATAAAGCTTCTCCCTTTTGACCCTCAAAGCAAAGGGTTCTCTTGGGCAGCAGCTAAATCAATGAGCTTTGCTTTTGCTGTCTCTCACCTGTTGATAAGATCTACTTGAGTTTAATGCCAAAAGCTAGGAAAAGGAAGAATTGAGCAAGTCTGTCAACAGTTTATAGAGTAGCAAGGATTTGGGAGGTAGAGATTCTTTTTTATTTTTTTTTAAAGATATTTTTTATTTATTTGATAGAGATCACAAGTAAGCAGAGAGGCATGCAGAGAGAGAGGAGGAAGCAAGCTCCCCAGTGAGCCAGGACCCTGATGCCAAGCTCTATCCCAGGATCCTGGGATCACGACCCCAGCTGAAGGCAGAGGCCTTAACCCACTGAGCTACCCACGTGTCCGGTGGGTAAAGATTCTTAAGACTGTGTGCTACTGAATACCTTGGAGCCTTCCTTCCTGGCTAGTTGTGAGTGGAAGTTGGTCAAGCAAAGATTTTACTAAAGATGATCCAAAAGAGTTTAAGGTTTAAAGAAAAATAATAATATATCCTCGAACACGTCACGGGGGCACTAGGCTGCAATGGCCTGGTTCCTAGTTGAGGATGGTGCTATGGTGAAGCCGGACTGGATAAACCCATCTTTAGTTAACAAAGGAGTTTGTATATAGGAAAAGAAAACTTTTCTCACTTCAGATGTCTTTTTTTTTAATTGCCTGAAATTATATTATTTATTATAATTCATCAGCAGAAAAAGAAAGTGGCAAGGTGAAAAATAAAATAGTGGCTATCTGTTTAATATGGAAAGCAATTAGACTTTGGTTAAATTAGTAGAGCAGAGCTCGAGTACTTTATGTTTGGAATACATTTCCATGCTTATGAGGTCTCAGTTTCTTACTTAATAACTAGAGACTTGGAAATCTGCTTAAAGTATAATTTCCCCTTTGTGGTTTCTATGACTACTCTCCCTTTTATTTTATGAACTCCTTGTCATTAGATGTACGGCTGTTGCTGCAGTAACAGGTTCTATTTCTTGAGGCAATTAAAATATTTGTACCAAATATATTTTCCCTGTTCCTAAAGGCATTTAGCACAATATTAAATATATCACATGCTTGTTGGTTCCTTCATTCAGTCAGACATGGTATGTTTAAATTTTTTTTCAGTTCTTCAAGAAGTGTGGGAAAATATTGCATGTCTCTGCAGAAAGGCACCCCCATTCCAAAGAAGGTGAGAAAAGTAATAGCAATGCTTATCTAGCACTTTCTGTGTGCCAGGCACTATTCTAAATCCTTCCCATACATGAACTTACTTAATCCTTAAAACAAGCCAAGGATGTAGTTTCATTATTTCTATTTTTAAGATGGGGAAACATGAGACAAGAGCACATTAAATAATTTGTCCAAAGACACACTGCTATGAAGTGGCAAAGCCAGGTTCTAAAACCCATACAGTATGGTATCCAGACTCCTTCAGAACTTAGTATTGTATAGAGTATATTTCTTCCCATCCAATAAGGATAACTTTGTTCTAAATGAGAATGGAAAGCCCGTTAGCATTCTGTCAATTGAGTCAGCTAGTAAACTGCAGTAAAACACTGCTGTTTTCCTTCTGCTTTGGGAAAAACTCATACAGCTGTTACAATATTTCTAGGTATTTACCCAAAGCCAAAGGTATTCTTTGGTACTTAGTGAAGCATCATTAGAAACATTAATAAACATTTCAGCACCTAAGACATGCATCTACTGATTACCCACACCACCAGGCCATCTGTATTACAGGTAATTCAGGGGTTATAATGGTGGGACTGTTTCATGGAGGGAGACATCTGAGATTCAAGAAACACTGCTCATCCATGGATCACTTGCTCTGCCACACCCTCTTCATTTCATAAATTTCAGGAAACATTCTGGCCAGGCTATTTGCGGATGAAGCAATTTGAAACATAGGACAGTTCATGGTTTCTCTGAATCTTATTCAAAATTTGTGACTGAGTTTGTAACTGCTCTACAGCTTGCTAAAAGGCAGTAAAGATGTTCCTAAATCTTTAGAAGAACAGTGATTTAAACTGCCAAACTGTGGGGCAATAACAAAGAAATTGGAGTTTACTGTAATTTCTGTATTTAATAGGGAACCCTTTCTAGTCATTCAGTGGAATTAAAGTATATAAGATTTTAAAGAAAAAAGTCAACCAAATAAAATGTTTATTTTATAGTTCAATTAGCTCTTCATTGAACTCTAATTGGATTATACTCCACATTCTCCTCTCTCCCAGATGATATTTTTAATGAATTAGATGTATAAATTAAAGATTCCATAATCAACTCTGAGCTTGGTTATCTGGATGTTGTCCTGAAGATTATGACCTCCAAAGCTCTTCCCATTTTCAAAATCATCATCTGGGCAGTGGTCAACAACATGAGGTACATATTCACTCCACAAAGCAAGTAAAGTAAACTCACTACCATACATAAAATTAGACATAGAAATTACATTGTAATGTCATAATGTTGTAATATGCTTCTTACTCTTCCCTTCTCAAACTCATTCCAAACCAATGGCCACAACTCAGCTCTCAGAGTCTCCTATTTATCTGCCATTCTCATTTATTATACAATCATAGTACACTAACCTCTGTGGTTATACCCACAAAGCATGGATAATACAAGCAACTGGTTTGAAGCTTGATAGACTTGTCCCAGATCTGTCCTTCTCTGGTTTGCTGATCTTAGATAATTTAATTCACCTGCCTCCTTATCTGTAAAATGGAAGTAATAAAAATACCATATCTGTTGTCAAGAATAAACAAAATGATGCACACTGAAGGGAGTGGAACATTTCACCTCAATATATGATGCAGGAATTCAGAACATGCCACCCCCAAATAAGTCACATTGATATACTGGTTATTTTGAGCTCTAGGCACTACAAAAACAACATATGTGGAAAAAGGCATTCTCTGAACTCCTCTTATCTACCTAAAGAGACAAATCCTCCAAAAAGAAATCGATTGCCATAAATTCTCCCTCTGGGGATTTTATACATCAGAGAGGGTCAACTCATCACAGCAAAGGAGACTAGAAATGAACAAAACACACACACAGATAAACTTTGTCACAAATTAACAAACTTCCCATCTTCTAAGGGCTCATTCAATATTTGCTAAAGATCATTTATTCTTCCTTGAGAGGCCTATATCCTCCCACCACCCCACCCCCCTGCCATCCCACCCCCACCCCTCACTTCCTTTTCTCTATTAACATGGTATTTAATCCTAAATTCTAAAACCACCTCTTTGAGAGTTACTTACTTTTCCTGGATCACCCATATACACATGAAGGATGCATGTAAACAACATCTCTGTGTGTTTTTCTTGGCAATATATCTTTTATTATAGAAGTATCAGCTAAGAGCTCAGAAGAATAGAGGAAAAATTCTTTTTCCTCTTCTACAAAGTCATAACTTTAGTGATGGAGCCTAATACATAGTACATGCTCAATAAAATGTTAGCAAACAGGGAATACTGATGCTTAACCCCATGTGTGTTTTACCTGGGCTAAAACAACCCATGAGTATTTTTAAGACAAGGGGGCTGAGAGGGTGTTCTGTATAAGTACCGCACGCTAACCGATTGCACCACTGGAGCTCCAAGAGGGTGATTCTGAAACTAGTCTCTGGAATGTCCCCACATCCTTGATTTTTTCTCACTTTACATGTCTACACGCTCTTGGGAGGCCAGATGAACTGCTATCTTCTTTTTTAAAAAAACATTATTTATTTACTTGACAGAGAGTGAGAGACAGCATGAATGGGGGGACAAAGAGAGAGGGAGAAGCAGACTCCCCACTCCACAGAAAGCCCCACATGGGACTTGATCCCAGGACCCCTGGGATCATGATCTGAGCAGACACTTAATCAACTGAGCCACCCAGGTGTCTCTGATACCTCCTTTTAAATGAGTTCTAAGAGGACATGTGACACTCAGGTTGTCTCTTACAGGTGGCACCCTCCTTATGCAACTCCATATGGGCCTGGAAACAGCATTCTCTATTGTGTATTTGCTTTCCCACCCTTAATAGGACAATGTTTTATTCCAATGGGATTCTTTCTAAGTCACTGACTAAAGTATCTGAAACATCTTCTTTCCTATTTAGGAAGCAAGAAATCCTAATGAGGCTCTTCTGCTTCCATTTTCTTCTGCAGCCATTTCCATAGTCCAGGACTCTGGAGTCTTAGGCACTGCATGTCTCTGAGGTAAAAGAAGTATTTTCTTTGACCTGCCACAGGGTGCACCCACAGTCCCTCACAGGGTGCAGATGCTCAGTCCCAAAAAGGTGGCCAGTGCTAACACTCCTATCTCCACTCGATCTTCTAGTCCTAGTCAACCCAGTATCCACGGACCTCCTCAGAACCTAACAAAGATCAACCCGCCATGAAGCCAAGTGTTCTGTACAAGGTGACTCACCCAGACCTGGAACCTCGGGCTTCTTTTATTTCATCGGGTCCTATCCTTTATGAATACCTACGAGATCTCCCTCCATACTGCCACACTGTCCTCATCACAGCCCTCCACCTCCTGAGCTAGGGAAATCAACACAGACTGTCAGGCTGAAGTGGACTCATCCAGTCACCATCTAATCGTTTGGGGTCCTGGCTCCTATACACAGATCATTTGACTTTTTATTGCTCTTCATCACAAACATCTGTCCCCGATTCCTGGTTTACATTTGCCAATGCTGAGAACACAGCGTAATTTGTGATGGACTGAGAGTTCTCAAATTGCATGACTAATAAAGTCTAGAAGGAAGTCATAAGATTCGAGTTTTATTATTATTTTTATGCTTTTTTCTAGTAGCTACAAATCAAGTAGTGATGCAGCGATGCTTCTAGTGGTGAGAGTTATTTGTCCAGTCAATGCTTTGGTGTCGGTCCTTTTGTTGATAACTCAAATGTAGGCCAAATATTTCGGTCATTTAACTATTTTTCCCAAACTCAGTTCATTATCAGAGTCACCCGGAATATCTATTGATAAACCCAAATTCCTAAGCCCACCAGAGACCTATTAAACTTCTGGCTATGGGGTTAGAAAGAACCTTTTTTTTTTCTCCAAAATGATCCCCAAGTGACTTGGGTAATGAGCCCAGTTTTGGAATAAACAAGCAATGATGGAATGACACCATTCAAGAAACCTGGTCCAGTCTTACCCAGAGGAAAATCCTGCCCTCAGCCCACCCTTAGCTAACTCCTGTATCATGCTGTATGTCTCTTCAGCTGACTGGAGAACAAAGTATTAATCAAACTGAAGGGGACAGCTAGATGAAAGATTCAAACTCTATGTCCTATAATGATGCCTAGGCATGGCTGCAGATAATCACACTTGAATATTTTAATCATTGTGGGGTTTTTGTTTTGTTTTGTTTTTTATTTGACACAGAGAGAGAGAGAGAGAGAGAGAGAGAGAGAGAGAGAGAGAAAGATCACAAGGAGGCACAGAGCCAGGCAGAGAGAGGGAAGCAGGCTTCCTGCTGAGCAGAGAGCCAGATGCAGAACCCTGAGATCATGACCTTGGCTGAAGGCAGAGGCTTAACCCACTGAGCCACCAGGTGTCCCATTCGTTGTTTTATCATGCAAGTAAACTAAGGCAATTCCCAGAAGCATGCACTTTCAGAAATATAATAAATTCACTAATGAATACTAGTTAGTCCTCTTCATCACTTTAACCCCCTTGGGTCACCTTCCCACAAGACCCCCTGCCAGGGTGACAAGCTCTCCCAGTCTGCTAGGGAGTGAGGAGTTCCCCAGGATGTGGGACTATCAATATTAAACACAGGACATCCTGGGAAAATTGGAATGTCTGGTCCCGCTCATCAGCTCATGTTTCTTAGGCAGAGAGAAAGAAATCAAAGAGACCTGGGGCAGAGGGAAAAAGTCAGGCAGACAGCCCACCAGCAGCCTAAGGGGGCAAATACCTTTCAGAAGCCTTTTGTATATGGCTGGGCGGTGAAGAAAGCACATCTCAGGGAAGAATAAATCTGAAAATATATGTGTTTAGAAACTATAGTTTTAAATCTAGATTTATTTTGAAAGTGTTTTTCACAAATATTACTGCGTTTTAATGTTAATCACTAAGTAACATAAACAGAAAAAAACTTGATTTTTAAACTTATTTTATTTTTTAACAGTTCAGGTTAATTTTCTGCATTTTGTGAGTTGAATAGCATACTCCAAAACTCATGCCCACATGGAATATCAGGTTGTAACCCTTTTGGATATACAGTCTTTGGAGATATGATTAGTTAAGTTCCAGTAGATTCAGGTGGACCCTACGCCCAGTGGCTGGTATCCATAGGACACAGAGACACACAGAGAGGAGAAGACCATGTGATGACCCAGACAGAAACTAGAGTGGTGTGTCTGTAAAGCAAGGAATGCCCAGGATAGCCGGCAACCACCAGAAGCTGGGAAAAAGGCATGGAACAAATCTTCCCTCAGAAGCTCCAGAAGAAACCACTCCTGTTAACACCTTAATATCAGGCTTCTAGCCTCTGGAATTGTGAGAGGAAAAATTCCCACCCAGTTAGTGGTGATTTGTTATGGCAGCCCTTGCAAATGAATCCACTGTACAAGTGAGTACATTATAGAGTACTCCCCTGGAATGAGAACAGTGTCTAGGTTCTAATCCCAGGATTCCCTTTGATTCGCTTTGATACTTTGAACAGGTTACTAGACTCTAATTTTTTCATTTGTAAAATGAAAGAATGATTAAAACTAGATTATTTTCAGAGCTCTCCCACCCCCCAAAAATCTGTGATCTAATTTGTACAGTTTACAAGTCAATTCCTACTTATAACCCATACAATAATATCTCTGAGGAAATAATTTGAATAAATTATTGAAATAATTTGAAATCCCAAAGATCTATCAGACCCTGTTATAGGGTATATATATATATACCCTATAGGATATATATATATCGACAGTGGTGTACAAATACCTTTTCAAGTCCTGGCTTATATATATGTGTATATATATAGGATATAAAAAATATCCTGGGAAATGGATCCAAAACATGGTTAGGAAAACAATACTAAGTAATAATAACAATAACAATAACAATAATAATAAGGATACTTGTATCTACTATCTCCTTTAACACTTATACAACCTTACAAAATTGTAAGAAAATATTATAGAATTACCTGCATTTCCTGCTCATCTCTAACGAATAACTTACAGACCATATAAGCACAGTTTGGGCTAAAAGCCACATTTTCCCACAGCTACTTAATCAGTCATGCATTTGGGTATGAAGTATAGATTCTACATTTCTCTCCAGCAGAAGGCCTACATACATTTTTGAGAGAAAAATCATCAAAGTATAAGAACATATTGTTCCACAAGCTGGCTTACCAAATTAACTCCCATAGAGGCTGACAGCTATGTAAGATGTCTTTTACATATTTTAAGAGATCAGATGCTTCAAATGTAATATTCATCTGCAATCCCTTCCCTTACATAGAGGCAATGATTACTATTTCTCTCAATGTTAGAGGCTGAGAGGGTTAATGGAGTAGGCACAGGTAAGTTAGCACATCATGGTAGTACACTCAGCTGTGTTTCCTTGGGCAGGGCACTACCTTGTTCATGTCTGAGTTTGACTGGTTGTTTTATTTTCACTAGAGGTTTACTAGAAGCCTATGTGTGCTAGATCTTATACTATACTCTAGGGATAAATTATTGAACACAATGGGAAACAGAGCATATGGTCCTGGAAAGACAGAAATTAAGCAAAGTCAGATATTAATGTGTTAACATTAACAAATCAACACAATAATTACAACACAAGATATTAGCAATGTCTATAAAGAAAAAGTATTCACTGGGGCGCCTGGGTGGCTCAGTGGGTTAAGCCTCTGCCTTCGGCTCAGGTCATGATCCCGGGGTCCTGGGATCGAGCCCCACATCGGGCTCTCTGCTCAGCAGGGAGCCTGCTTCCTCCTCTCTCTCTCTGCCTGCCTCTCTGCCTACTTGTAACCTCTGTCTGTCAAATAAATAAATAAATAACTCTTTAAAAAAAAAAAGTATTCAGGGTAATACTATAAAAGAGAGTTCAAATTCAATGGCATTCAAGGAAGGTCACTCAGCAGACATGAAACTAACATCCAAACAAGGGGAAAGTGTCCAAGGAGTATTATGTGTGAAGGAACTTAGCATTTCGAAGAATGCTATGGGAGTTAATTTGGTAAATTTATTTACAAACTTCTAAAGAAAGGCAGCATATCAGAATAGAAAATACAAGGACAGTGGCATGGTATGAAGTGACTGCATTTTTTATCCCAAGTTTAATTTGCATATAATGAAAATTTTAAATCTCTAAAATATGGTCAGAAGTATTTACTACATAGTCTTTTTTTTCTACCTAAGGAAGAAAGTGATAGTATTAATGAATATGCCTTATATAAGTGTCATACAAAGTAAGGTATTTCTTACTACACATCCTTTTCAATAAGAACAACATAGAATCTGTTCTTTAAACTGTTTCAAAAATTGTCCAAAGAGGGCCAGTTGAAGAGGATGCTTTAACATTACACTTCAAAAGAGTTAGAGTTTTTGGTAAACTTGATTCTGAATCATTTGCTTCTAAATAATAGATGCTAGACAATTTTATGACATACATATTAATTATTCATTTGGATAATTTAAATTGATTTCAAATTATACTATATCATTTTCTATTAAATTTCAATAAGCCTGCAAGGAATCCATTAAATTCCAAATCATTATCATTAATTTTCATTAAGATGCATGGACAACAAATATATTCCATTTCTTAGAGTCAGTAGTTTCCATGATCCATCCGATTAAATTATAGTGAACAGCAGTCAGGTCTTGGCTTGTGCCCTTCATAAATAACAATGGCTTTTGGATCAGATGCATGTAGATATTGTGATAGTTTAAAACCCTTTATTTGGGTATAATTAAAATACAAAAAACTTTACATATTTAAAATGTTAAATTTGATGAGTTTTGACATAAGTATGCATTTATTATAATAGCACTACAATCAAGTTAATGAACATATCCTCCTCCAAAAGTTTCCTAGTGGCTCTTTGAAACGCCTCCATCTCACCTTGTGTTGACACCACCTTTGCTTTCCCTCACCCACACACAAATCTGCAGGCCATCACGGCTGTCCTTTTGTCACTATAGATTAGATTGTTTTCTATATGTTTTATTATGTTTTCTATAAATTTTCTAATGTTTTCTATAAATGACATCATAGAGTGTACACCTGTCTTCTTTCACTCTGCAGAATTATTTTGATATTCATCAAATTTGATGTGTGCCTTAATAGTTTATTTCTTTTTATTACTGAGCATTATTTTGTTGTATAGATGTACCACAATTTGTTTATTCATTTATCTGTTAATGGATATTTAGAATGTCCTCAGTATTTGGCTATTATGAGGAAAACTGCTATGAGCTTTCATAAACAAGTCTTTGTATAGATATCTATACTTGTGACTATTCTATGTACCTCATATAACTAGAATAATAAAATATTTGTCCTTTTGTGTCACATTCATTTCACTTACTATAATGCTTCAAGTTTCATTCACGCGTGTACACATTTTGTTCATCCATTCATCTGTCAGTGGATATTTGGGATATTTCCCATATTGTGAAAGACTATTCTGAATAGTGATGTTATCGACAGTGGTGTACAAATACCTTTTCAAGTCCTGGCTTTCAGTTCTTCAGGGTATATACCCAGATGTGGAATTGATGGGTCATATGGTAATTCTATGTTCAATTTTTTGAAGAACCACCATATTGTTTTTCCAACAGGCTGTTCCATTTTACATTCCCACAAGCAATGTACGATAGTTCTAATTTCTTTTGTCTAGCATTTTAAGAAACTGCCCAGTTGTTTTCTAAATGATTGCATTATTTTACATTCTCACTGGCATTTCCAGTTTCTCTGTAACAGTGCAAACATATGGTATGGTTAGACTTTTTCATTTTAATGATTATAATCATTGTGTAGTGGTATTTTATGGTGGTTTTAATTTGCACTTCCCTAAATGGCTAATTCTCTTGAGCACCTTTTCATGCATTTATTTGTGCAATAAGCTAACACAAACACAGGTATCATACCGTGCTTTTTTTCCCCTTCCCTCAGGAATCTTTGTCCTTAGTTGCTCAATTTTTATTATCTTAAGAAGACATACAGGGGGGCATCTGGGTGGCTCAGTCAGTTGACCGTCAGATACTTTATTTTGGCTAGGTCATGAACTCATGGGTCCTGAGATGGCTCCACATTGGGCTCTGTGCTCAGCAGGGAGTCTGCTTGAGATTCTCTCCCTCTGCCCCTGCCCTTACTTATGTTTTCTTTCTCTCTCTCATATAAATAAATCTAAAAAACAAAACAACAACAACAAAAAACCTACAGATGGCCAAAAGGCACATGAAAAGGGGCTCAAAGTCACTAATCATCATGGAAATGCAAATTGAAACCACCATGAGATATCACCTTATCCCTGTCAGCATGGCTAAATTAAAAACCACAAGAAATAACAAGTATTATTTCCAAGGAGGTAGAGAAAAAGGAACCTTAGTACACTGTTGATGGGAATGCAAGCTGGTGTGGGTGCTGTGGAAAACCAGTATTGAGGTTCCTCAAAAAATTAAAAATAGAAATATTATACAGTCCAGTAATTCCACTATTGGGTATTTAACCAAAGAAAACAAAAACACTAATTTGAAAAGACAGATGTACCCCTTTGTATATTGCAGCATTATTTACAATAGCCAAATTATGGAAGGACCCCAATTGGTGCCCATCTGTAGATGAATAGATAAAGAAGATATGATACTATATATGTATTATGCAGGCATAAAGAAGAATGAGATCTTGACATATGGACGGACCTAGATGGTATAATGCTAAGCAAAATAATTCCGTCAGAGAAAGACAAATACTGTATTTGGGGTGGGAGGGGATGGTACAGAGGCAGAAGGAGAAAGAGAATTTTCAAGCAGGCTCCCTGCTGAGCACAGAGCCCAACAAAGGACTCCATCCCAGGAGTCTCAGGACCCTGAGATCATGACCTGAGCCAAAATTAAGAGTCACACGTTTGACTGACTAAACCACCCAGGCACTCCAAAACACTCTTAACTGGTGGTTGCCAGAGGAGAGGTGGGTGGGAGGATGGATGAAATACCTGAAGGGAATTAAGAATATACCTACCGTGATGAGCACTGCATAATGTACAGAATTGTTGAATCACTATATTACATTTCAATAAAAAAAGAAAAAGCATTACTTCATAAAAGTTTTGGGTTTTGTCTTTAAACAGTTGTTTCCAACAAGAGGGTAAATATGGAACCTGTTACTCCAATCTTGGCCAGAAGTGGATATCTGAATTGACTGTTTTTAAGCTGCGAATGTCATTATCCAGAAGTTTTAAAACTAACGTAATTAGCACATTTTTTTCACCCTGGCCTTTTAAATCTGTTCTTGCATCAATCTATAAACATATTGTCAAATGTCTACTAAACATCTATAAAGAGCTAACTACTTTGTACTTTCCAAAAAATTAGTAGACAGGTATCACTTATAAGATGCTTACAAACTCATTGGGCAAGAAAAGCACAAGTATCTGTTCTATGATGTTATAAACCAGGAGGCAGGTAGGCACAAATATTCAGTAAGCTGTTCACCTATGATTGCTATACTCCATGGTAGGCACTGAGAAAACTGCAGTGAAAAAGATAGACAGGTTTCTGACGTCCTGGGGCTTATAGTCTAGTGGAAGGAAGTAGAAAAGATAAGGATTCAAATACAGAAATAGGATCATGTTAGATATATAATCAAGGAAAATAAGATAGGGTAAGTGGGCAAATATGATTTGGGGGGGAGAATGAGGGTAACTTCATTTGGGTGATAAAATGATTACTAGCACTTAAATAATGAAAAGAAGCCAGCCATGTAAACATTCAACATTACTAATAAGTACAGAAATGCCATCAAAGCCACCATGAGATATCATCTCACACATTTTAGAATGGCTATTGTCAAGAGGATAAGAGATAAATAATATGTATGGGTGAGGATGTGGAGATAAAGGAATCTTGTGCACTGTTGGTGGGAATATAAACTGGTGCAGCCACTGTGGAAAGCAGTATAGAGGTTCCTCTAAAAATCAACAATAAAAAACTACTGTATAATCCAGCAATTCTACTTTTCGGGTATATATCCAAAGGAAACAAAACTATTCTCCTAAAGAGTTATCTGGATCCCTATGTTTACTGTAGCATTATTTACAAAAGCCAAGACATGGACAACCTAAGTGTCCACCAACAGATGAATGAATAAAGAAAATGTGAAGGGTGTGTGTGTGCGTGTATGTGCGTGTATGTGTGTGTGTGTGTGTGTGTGTGTGTGTGAATTGTATTCAACCATAAAAAGGAAGTAAATCTCGCCATTTGCTACAACATGGACAACATGGATGGACCTTGAGGGTGTTATGTTAAGTGAAATAAGCCAGACAAACAGTACATGACCTCATTTATATGTGAAACCTGTAAAACAAACAAACAAACAAATAAAAACTCATGGGAAAAGAGGTCAAATTTGTGATTGATAGAGGAAGAGGGTGGAGTGGGGATAGGGGATGAAGATGGTCAAAAGGTACAAACTTTCAGTTATAAGATACGTAAGTACTAAGGATATAAGTACAACAACATGATGACTGTAGTTAACATGGTGGATGGTATATTTGAAATGTGATAGAGAGTAAATCCTAAAAGTTTTCATCATAAGAAAAAAAATGTGGTTTTTGTTTTGTTTGTATCTATATGAGATGATGGATGTTAACTAAATGATTGTGGCAATCATTTCCTAACACATGTATGTCAAGTCACTATACTGCACACCTTAAAGGTATACAGTACTGTGTCGATTATATTTCAATAAAAATAGAGAAAAAAGATTTGAAAAAAAAAACAAATTTATAAAGACTGAACAGCTTGGCATATTCAAGGAAGAGAAAAAAGGGCAATGTGGTTGATGCATAATGAGTAACTGGGAAATGGGTTTCAGCGAAGGGAGGGTATCCTAGGAATATGCAATTTATCTAAATTCAATGGAAAATCATTGGGGGAGGTGGATTAATGGAAAGAGAACAACCATTATGTGTTTTGTTTTTCTTCCTTTTTAAAGGATCATTCCACCTCCTACATAGAGAGGAAGCAGTGGGGAGGCAAAATAATGAATATGAGAAAAACAAACAACAACAACAAAAAAGGTAAAGGCCAATGTGTGTGCTGTCATTGTCCTGAGAGAGATAATGATGAAATAATAAAAATGAGTAAAGTTGACTGTATAAAATCAAAAGGGAATAGTGTCTAGCAAACTGAAGTAAATATCCGTATGTATGAGGAATGGTTACCACTCAGTTCTATTGGATTTTTGCCACATTAAATGTAGGCCCAATGTTGCCAGCTGTTGTAATTTTTCAAGGGTCCAGACATCCAAATGTTTAAGATATTCTAACTCAGAAATACTGTATGAAATGCCACAAAAGGTCTGTGAGATAAATGGATACTGTGGGCCAAGTTTGCAGTCCTTGGTATCAACTGATAATACAAAAGTTTAAAGGCAGGGAGGTGTCCAGGAAAAGAGAAACTGATGTTAAGTTTTGTGATTTCTGCATGCTAAGAGCCCACCACCAGGATGTGTGTCAGGCTCCTTGCTCTGTGGGGAGTCTGTTTCTCCCTCTCCCTTTGCCTCCTCACTCATGCTCTGTCTCTGTCTCTCAAATAAATAAATAAAATCTTAAAAAAAAAAAAATGAGCTCACCACCAGACAGATGATGGGAATCAGGAACGGCTTCGTGGGAAAGTTGGAGGCACTTTTTGAAAGAAGCCATGGTTTGAAGTAAGGCAATGAGTTTTGAAAAGCCTAAGAGCAGTTGGGGGAAGATGAGTCACCTAGCCAGCGCCAGGAGTTGGATAATGGAGCAGAATTAAATCCAGCTGGGAAGGTAGATTGGGGTCAAAAACATTAATTTGGGCATTATTCTTATATGGATATAATTTCTGGGCATGCATTGTCATAAATGAGCATTTTTTCCCCCTCTCTTCTGAGTACCAGGAAGGTGTTTCTCTTTTACATACACATCATGGTGATAAATATTCCAAAGTACTTTAGTAAAGGTAAATTTACCCCATTTTCAAAAACATAGCAGACAAAACTCCCAGTGTTAGAAAAGCCCTTGGACTTTCAATGTAGTGAGTCCTGTATAGGCAGGAATAAATGATAGGATTCTAAAACAGGCATTCCTTTCAGGATTCAGTCATCCTCCCTTGAATGCAATGACTAAAGTGATTCACATGATGGCATTTCTGTTGAACAGCATAGATCTGTCAAGCACTGAGTTGTCATTCCTGGTCCTACTGGCTACAGAATTCCTGGCAACTTAGAGGTGGTCCTCATAGATAACAACCTTGGCCACTGCCTACAGTGTAACCCAGCTTGTCTTAGGGAGGCTGCATGAGTCATGTTCCCAAAATCACCAGGTTACGGCAGGGCCCATCATGCTCTCTGATATGACTGGTATGACGCTGCCAGGTTCCACTCCCTCTGCCTCAGCCCCCTTTTGCTTAGTGTATAAAATGATCAGCACAGAGAAACTGTGATTTAGTCATTGTCAGGGGGTTGGGGGATGATAAATAGTCACAGGTAGTCACCTAGCTGCATTCTCTTAGCCTTGTAAGGCTTTGCAAGGTATGTGTCATGAGATAGAAGGGATATAAATACATCTGTACAATAATTCTGATGCTGGAGACTCCTACTACTTGTAACTAAATGATAGATTGCATACAGAATAGCTTCTGCCTTTTAAATACAGATGCTACAAATGTCATTCTCTCAGTCATGGTCATTTGCTAATCCTCTTTAACTAGATCTTTGGGCAAGGTGGCTTCTAAAAGAGCACAGGAGGTCAGGATTAGAATAAGAGGCAGGCAGAGCAAAACACACATGTAGGAAGGCCTTAAGTGGAGAAACTAGCAAAGACACAGGAGAGAGAAAAAGAGGGCGGGGGAGTGTTCCAACAATTCTGTTATTGAAACATAGTCATGTGCCCTGGATCATGACCCGGGCAGTTGGCATCCAAGCCTTCACAGCGTTGATTGAGAGCAGAGTTCTGGGGATACCTGAACGTCAGGTCTTAAGACATTTCTCAAGATCTGCCCCCAGCTCCGCATAAACAGAGAACTGCTGACACCCACTCTACTATATATTAAATCCTAAAATCAACTACCCTTTAACTTCTTCACAGAGATGTGTTGCACCAAAGTCTGTATTTTAGCATCTCCTAGTGGTAGGCAGAAAGGTGTCCAACCTCTGACACCCAGATATGTCTATTATAAGGCAAAGAGGAAAGATTGTAAATGGATCTAAGATTACTAATTAGCTGACCTTGAGGAAGGGAGATGATGATGATCCTAGTTGGCCCACTGTAATTACCAGGGTCCTCATAAGTAGAATGGAAGGCAGAAGAGAGTGTCAGGGTAATGGATCATGAGAAACACTGGACAGGTCATGGCTGGCTTTAATGATGGAAAGGGACATGGACATGGACAAAGGAATAGGGCAGCTTCCAAAAGTTGGAGAAGGAAGAAAACATACTCTCTCCTAGAGCCTCCTGGAAAAAACACAGCCCTGTCAACACCTTGATCTAACCCAGTAAAATTCATTCCAACTTCTGATGGCCAGACCATAAGATAATAAATGTATATTGTTCTAAAACCAATGAGTTTTTGGTAATTGTTATGGCTGCTCTGGAAAACTAACACATTCCTATGTCTACCCAGGAGCATATGCACTCTAATGCCACCTTTATGTGGGGAGATTCCTGGGAAAAGGCAGTTGTAGCTTTTCAGAAACTGCCCATACAGAGTCCCAGTAAAATGATGTCTCACTTTATAGGCTCAATCTTATTCTGCCACCACACACTCTAGGCTGGTAGCCACACTGGACAATTATTTTGTGAACATGTCACCTGTTGTCCTACTTGGTCTCTGTTCATGCTGTGGTCTCTACCTGGAATGTTCTTCCCACCCACTTATCACCAAAGCTATCTGTTTGTACCCAGGTATCTTTTATTTGTCTATTAAGTCCCAGTCCCAGCAACAACTCCTCACTGAAGCTTTCTATGTTCACTATCTTCCTTCTTAAAAAATACTAATTTTTCTCTCCTCTGTAGCATGATACTTATGTCAGGATATACATGGTCAGTTTGCCTCATCTTGGAAACATAGAGATTGCATTTGGTTTGGGGGGTCTGAGTTGGCTTCTTTGCCATGGGGGGGGGTGCTATATATTCCCCTTCCCTCTTAGAGAGATTTAAATATTAAAACTTCCCCAGCCTAAATGAGAAGAAACAAGTTCTTCCCATTACTTAAATTTTAGATTTGGAATTAAATAGATGTGCTGCAAATAAGACAAAAGGAAAATCTGAGGAGATACCATCCCTAAAAGAAACAAAAAGAGGTGATATGATTTCCTCAGAATTAAAAAGATACTCAAAGAAAGAAGTTATCAAGGCAATTTGTGCAGCCAGGAAGTGGGCCTGCAGGGTTTGGGTTCCCTTTGCTAGATCACAACAGCTTGCAGACAATATGCTGGGCTTCCACCATGAAGACTTCACTCACCATCTCACCTGCCCTCAGGAGGGATATCACCAAATTTCATTTTGTCCCCTTCTGATTATCCTACAGAAATATTCTGTACAGTTGAACTATGTCCCCCCAAAAGATATGTTGAACTCCTAACCCCCACTACCCATGAATATGAACTAATTTGCAAATAGGATCTTTGTAGATATAATCAGGTTAAGATGAGAGCATTAGGGTGGATCCTAGCCCAATATGACTGGTCCTATAAGAGGGAAATTTGGACAAAGACAAAAAGGGAGAATGCCATGTGATTACAGAGGATTGAAGCAAATCAAAGCAAGCCAGGGGACAGCAGCAATCACCAGCGCCATAAGAAGCTGGGAGAGAGGCATGGAATAGGCTCTCCCTCAGAAGGAACTAACTACCAAAACATTAATTTCTGACTTTGAGCTCTTCGAACTATGAGAACAAGTTTTTGCTGTTCTGAGCCACTCAGACTGCATACTTTGTAGAGCAGTCCTAAGAAACTAACACACAATCCTTCAGAAGGAAGCTTATAAGCCAAAGAAAGAAAAGGAACCCCAGGACACCTAGTGGTGTAAGAATGGGAAAGCCCCCCCATTTCTGCCGCCATGGCTGTATTATGACATTCACGGGCTCAAGGTACTTTTGCTTTCATGGGTCTCTTCCTCCATTAAAAGAATAAAATAAAAATAAAAATCTATTATATAACATATATATATATATTACAACTAAATTGATATGTACATTAATGTATTACTATATATTCAAACATTTTCTGTAACCTAAAAGTTCAGTGTTCTCCTTCTGATTTGAAAAGAAATAAAATATTTTATTGCATCCCTAGAAAGATTTGGACTCCGCAGAACCTGCAAAGACAGCAGCTCACCGAGATGGGACAGGATATGGAGAAATACATCTCCATACAGACTTTTACTTTTATATCTTTTTAACAGTTTTCTCTTAGGTCATATTATGTTTGGTGAACTATGCAGTTAGCACTGTATATCATTTATTCCTTTATGAAAGCTCCTCAGTGTTGTAATGCATTTGACGACATTGAGGTCACACCAAATGCTAAGTGGTGCTAATTGCTACAGAAACAACTTGTGCTGAATTGCAGCCACTTCATAAATATTTGACCACTATTATTAACAAACACAAAAAAAGATAAGAAAACAAGAAATTGAAACATATTGTCTTTAAACCTTTCAAGTCAAGGCCTGCTCTAAGATTTCCTAGACAGGGTTCACATCTTCAGTTCATTCATCAGAAATGTTCTTCCTCCTGAGGGACAGGTTGCAGAGTGGGAGGCAGGGGGGACGGTGCTCTGAGAATGGCATCCTACAGTGCTTCTGAAGTTCAGCTTCTTGATCCTCTAACAATTATCACATAAGTGACCTTTCCTAGGTAAGGAAGGTACTGCCATCACTCAAAGGTCTAGTAACTTAAAGTTCATTCACTTAATGTTCTTTTTGATGTACTAAGTAGACAACTATGAGCAGGTTACATCTATTCCCACCCCAGGGGGGGAAAGCCAGGTTAAATTAGTAGCTTCTCCTCAATTACAATGAAATTACTCTAGTGCATTCCATAGGAATTTATTATTGAGTCAGTTGGATGGATAACACATGGATGTGTGTGTGTGTATGTGTGTATAGTGCCCTAATGCCCCTGTGAACATATAGGGGCAATCGAGAATTCATCAGCTTAAGTTCCATACAGTTATTTGGTAAGAAAGGAAAAATGCCTATAATTAGTAGCTTTAAAATAACGATTTGGTCATTATTTTCATATTCATATTATTAACAAATTGTTAAAAAATTATGTCTAGGAAAGATACAAACTGGCAGTTTATTAAAGTGATCTGCTCTAAATACTTTGCATGCAGGCTTTTTTTTTTTTAAGATTATTTATTTATTTATTTGACAGACAGAGATCACAAGTAGGCAGAGAGGCAGGCAGAGACATGGGGGGGGGGAGCAGGCTCCCTGCTGAGCAGAGAGCCCTATTCAGGGCTCAATCCCAGGACCCTGAGATCATGACCCGAGCCAAAGGCAGAGGCTTTAACCCACTGAGCCACCTAGGCACCCCAACACATGCAGCATTTTAAAAACAGGTCTCCTTTGGGGTGCCTGGGTGGCTCAGTGGGTTAAAGCCTCTGCCTTCAGCTCAGGTCATGATCCCAGGGTCCTGGGATCAAGCCCTGCATCGGGCTCTCTCCTCAGCGGGGACCCTGCTTCCCTTACTCTCTCTCTGCCTGCCTTTCTGCCTACTTGTGATCTCTGTCCATCAAATAAATTAAAAAACAAACAAACAAACAAACAAAAACCAGGTCTCCTTCCTTCTTAAAAGGCCCCATCCACCATCATAGCTAGGGATGTCTTCTAGACTCTAAGAATGTATTGTACATTATGTAACCGGACACTCATCAAGCTGAATGATAATCTATGTTCTGTCAACCAGACCGAGCATTTTCAGACAGGAGAGAGTATCTTATTTTATCATAAATTTCCCAGCATCGAAATAGACTTGCACATAGTAGACACCCAAAAAAGATTAGATAAATAAACTAACACATAAATGAAGCATGAATAAAATAAAATTCCGTATTTACACACAAGGTCATTGGGATGCTTTTTTAAAAAAAATATTTTATTTATTTAATTGAAAGAGAGAGAGAGACAGGGAGAGAGGCAGACTCCCTGATGAGCACAGAGCCAGAAGCAGGGCTCCATCCCAAGACCCTGAGATTCTGACCTGAGCCAATAGAGGGTTTAAATAGTAGATTTCACAGTAGCATTTCTCTGAACTGTAGTTTTCTACAGTTCATACGTGGGTATGCTAATTGTGTAGGTGCCTTTAAAATTCAGGGGCCTGAACCTAGTTTCAGACAGTGTGAGGTGCACCACAGAAATCTACATTTGAACAATGAAGCCCAATGTCTGTTAAACAACTTGAGAAACTTTTCTCAATAGGGAGACCTCCTGTGATACATTTGACTGAAGGTCTTAATTCACTTAATAGAAATATACCTATTTTATACAGTGAAATAATCACACAAGTGTCTTAAACAATTAATTGATTACATCCTGGTGTAGTGCACTGTTTTTGAAACGTTAGTATACTTATGAATTGCTGGGCACCTTGTTAAAATACAGATTCTCAGTGAGTCTGAGGTGGGCCTGGGATTCTGCATTCCAAAAACTTCCAGGTATGGCCTTTCATTTGATGATATCTCTGTCTCCCTTGTATGTGTCCAGTGGCATTTAGGCAACGTATATAACTGCATGGGGAGGCGGCTGGTCCAGGAAACAGACTTTGAGTACAGCATCTCTCTGTAAAATGTGACACATGATTCATTCATTATAAGATACACCTCACCAAAAGTATTCCTTGTGTCTTCAGTGAGACTCCAAGACCTGGCCTTTACTGCCTACCTGCCTATACTCATTAACCTTTGCCTTACATTTTCCCCTAAGCTCTCCTTCCTGGATTTCCTCTTAAGTAAATGAAACCTGAAACCACACCTCAGGTGATGTGATGGTGACTGTCCTCACAAGGTCATCTGTTGGCTCAAACCACCCAAACTCTGTGAGCTAAACCTGACTCATGTCTCTGCAGATGGACTATGGACTGGCCTCTGGAATGACCTACAATTACCTTTACCTCATTATAATACTAAAATCTTTACCCAAGAATAAGCCTCAGGTTCTTTACATAACATACTGTGTATATATTGGCCTGTTTTGCTAAGGCACACATGTGACCTTATGCCTGCCTCTACATATACTGACAAGGCTTCCTGATCTAAATATTCATCCTAACCCTAAACAAAAGAAATCCATTCACCTTCTCTCAGGTGGCTTTGGAAGCCATCCCCGTGAGTTCCTTATTTGCTATAGTTAAAAGTTTCTTTGTGGGACAACTTAATCTGGTGCAGTTTCTGACTCACCAAAGAGCAAACTCACTTTGGTTCAGTTACACTTGGACAAATAAACATTCTCAATGCTATATGCTCTAGAATGCTCTTAAAAATATCACAATACATGGGAATGTAATATATTAGGAGTTGTGGCAAGTCATACAACACTTTTAAACAATTTTAAATTCACAAAATTTATTTTTAAGCATCACTATCAACTTCCTGTGGAATTGGTATTATCCAATGTCTTGTGCCACTCAGAGCTTCTCAGCCCCACCCTCACTCCAAACCCTGCTACAAGGACTATCCTGGGCTCTACCTATTTCAGGAACCTGATGGAACCTGATGTGGGGAACAAAGGTAAAAGAAAAATTTAATTTCCTTACTACCTACAGCTCATTGACAAGTGCTTGAAACTGGCAGAGTGACATTACTCAAGGAATTCTGCTGAGTCCATGTTAATTAATATTTCACTAAGGGCAAAAGACAATCTTAGCCTGACCCCCAGGAACCTGCTTGGCCTGTAGGCATTGACAACACAGAAATGTGGGGCTCTTAGAGCTATGGGGCCACCCTTGTCCAAAAGGTGATGGATCAATCTTTATTCATCAACCCAGCTGAACAGTTCTCAGATATATTTAATAAGACTCCTGAGAAGTGTCAAAAGCCAGACCCCTGTAGGGGTGGCCCTCATGGTAACACATCTCTGCCCCCTTCTCTGTAATTCTACTCTTTCCCTCATTCCAACTCTCTGGTATTATTTTCCAAATAAACTGATGGGAAATGTTTGCTAGTCTGAATTTAGTTGTACTAAGAATTGAAAATACACACTTGATTTCATAGCCTTTGTATTAAAAAAATCCAAACATCTTCTTAACTAATTAATTGTTTTGATTACATGTGAAAAGTAAAATTTGAATATATTCAGTTGTAATATTGTGATTTAGATCATAACAAACATATATTTGGCCTTTATCCCCATTCCTGACATAAAGCTCCTAAAAACCTTGGTATTTTCTAAGTGATAAGAATGATAAAGGTGATGTGTGTCTTTTGTTATTCATAACAAGCCTCTTTTAACCCACAACTGAGTTTAAGTTAGTGGGGTGAGGACTCTAGAGAGCTTCCAAAGCTGGTTGCTAGGGGGAAACAACCACCTAATTAGAGGGTTGGAAATTTAAACCCCCTCCCCTTTTCCTCAGTCTCCTGGGAAGGGAGATGGGCTGCAGATTGGGTTGAATCACCAATGGCTCATGATTTTTATCAATAATGCCTACGTAATGAAGCCGCCATAAAAATCCCTCAGCTCAGGGTTTAGAGAGTTTCCAGGTTAGCGAACACATGGTGGTTGCAAAGGTAGCCTGAGTGGAGGGCATGGAAGCGCCACATCCTTTCCCCATACCTTGCCCTAGACGTCCTTTCCATCTAGACGTTTCTGAGTTACATCATTTTTTAATCAACTGATAATCTAGTAAGTAAGTTGTTTTTTTTTCCCCCCTGAGTTTGCTTGAGCTATTCTAACAAATTGTCAAACCTGGGGAGGGGTTTTGATAGCCTCTGATTTATAACTAGAGGTCAGAAGCACAGATGGCAATGTGGATTCTGAGTGGCATCTCAGGGTGTGTACATGGGGCAAGAAGTCTACTGGGACTAAGCCCCTAACCTGCTGGGTTTACAGTTTAAACAAGGTACTTAATGTGTTAGAAAAGTGCTTGACGTGGGAAAAATCCACAAACCTCTGATACCCAATGTATTGAGAGGGGCATAGAAATAAAGAAAAAGAAAAAGTGAAGGTTTTTTTTTTTTTTTAATCTGTTAAATAAAATATATTTTTGAAGTTAAAATCTTGCCTGTATTTATTTATTCATTTACTTATTTATAAAAAGCACTACTAGAAATGTAAAACCAGAGATGTGGTTCACATCTGTGTTGGACAGCACCATCATCACCTTGGCGGACTACCACAAATCCTTCCAGAAAATTCGCCCTCATATCTATTAAGCTTGTATGTGATTAAGCTGTTTGCAGCCTAAAGACCCAACCGGTAACTCTAGTAGGACAACAGATAAGATGTTATTGTGTAACTTTTCATTATATCTCCACTTATGCTCACTCAACTAGCACTAACTGAACAATCAAGATGTACAAAGACAGATTGGAACTCACAGAAATTCTCTAGGTCAATGGTTCTCAACTCAGATTTTAAATTGGGCCTATGTGGATGGTTTTTAAAAAACTTCTGGTAATGGAGCCTCATGAAAAACCAATTAAGTCAGGATTTCTGGGGAAGAGGCCCAGGCATCAGTATTGTTTTAGGAAGTTCCCATGTGATCCTAACGTGTAGCAGATGGAGAATCACTAGAAAAGTCTGTCTAGACAGCACATCTTATCTACTTCAGATTAGGGTAAATATGACTATTACTGACAGACTGTGGGAGTAGTATTTCCTTCCACATAGTTGCTTTTGAGCACCTAAGGTAATGAAATTTTCCTCAATTCCTATATGATTTCATTCAATATCAATTAGCAGAATAGACTTGCCACTTGCTGGAGCTGATACTCAGTGGACTTAAATTTCATTCTCTTGGGTATGGAGAAAACTGTCCCAAGTCCCTGTATTATTAATTATTATAATTATTAAAAGTACATATCAAATTGGTCCCTCTCTGTAAACCCTGAATGGTTCTTCTTTAAAAAAAAAAAAAAATATTACTTATTTATTTGAGAGAGAGTATGTGTACCCATGCAGTGGGAAGTGGCAGAGGGAGAGGGAGAAAGAAACCCAACTAGATACTGCACTAAACACAGAGTCCAAAGTGGGGCTCGATCCCACAACTCAGAGATCAGACTTGAGCCAAAATCAAGAATAGGACACAACCAACTGTGCCCCTCAGGCACCCACAAATGGTTCCTTTTAATTTTGTTGAAAATTATCAGGAAAGGGGAAATGTGTTAACACCAACAGTCTCACTATAGTAACAATTCAAAAGTTTCATTTTCTTTTAAGTACATATCTTCTACATGGTTATTATATGTACAGAATTTGAGTTATTTTTATGGCTGTAAGTTTCCTTAGAGATATCAATAGCATAGTCCTTTAAAAAAATGCTTCTCAAAAAAAAAAATGCTTCTCAAATTTTAATGTGCATCTGAATCATTGGGAGCTCTTGTTAGAAATGCAGACACTACTTCAATAGGTCTGGAATATATGGCCTGAGACTCTGCTTTTCCAACAAGCTCTTAAAAATGATGCTGATGCTACAAGGCCACACACACACACACACAAAAAAAAAAAAAAAACAAAAAACAAACAAAAAAAAAAAAACAAGAGGCAGTGTTTAAAGTCTAGGGTATAAACTGAAATCAAAACTGCTGGAGTTTGAATTCTGTCTCTACCAATGGGTGATCTAGGCCGAGTTACTCAATCTCCCTAGCTGGATTTCCTCATCTTTTAAACAGAACATTAGTGGTTACCATGATAACTGAAAGAGGTACTTCATCTATAGCACTTAGAATTTCAGTGCTCTAGTATGTGATGTGGGAAATAAAGGTAGAAAAAAAATTATTAGATTTCCTTACTACTTACAACCCATTGACAAGTCCTTGAAACACGCAGAGTAACATTCCTCTTAAGACTCAACTGCCTTGATATTAATACTTTGTTAAGGGCAAGAAGCAAACTTAGCCCGATGCCCAGGATCCTATAAATCTACTTTAACATATAAAAATTCCTTTAGAAATTTCCCTTACCTTTAATCCCCCAAGATACATGTTGGCAATCATTCTGTAAGCATATGGTCCAATATACATCTGAAAGTCTCATGACTAAGTTTTCATTAGACCCGTAATAATTGGCCTTTCCCCAACAATAGCTAGCCTCCCCGCCACCCCCCCGCAAGGTCCTAGAAACCATGCTTCTAAAATTCCTCAGAGACTTATACTATCCCTAACCCCCTTGAAAGTATATAATGGGCCACTCCTCCTGACCCCAGTGGAGCTCTTTCTGCCCAAGGATCCTGTCCCCATTCTTTAATAAAATCACCTTTTTTGCAGCAAAGACATCTCAAGAATTCTTTCTTGGCCATTGGTTTCAAAACCTAAAGTGTTTCCTACCTCAATACATACCTGATAAATGTTACTTCATTTCACTGTAGTTATAGCCAAGTTCAATTCCAAATTTTTTCAGTTACAAAAAGTGTGACTCAAAGGAAAATAATAATAATAATAATAATTTGCCAAAGCTACCAGTTTCGTTTGTAACAGAGTTAACCAGGATTTCGACTCAGATTTCCAAACTCTTATTTCATTGCTTATTCTTCTGCTGTAGCCTCCCAAAGCTTCTAGATCCACTTTGGACATCTCTCTACTATAGCTTTTCCTATACATTATGATCATCATGGTTTAAAAAAATGTCCAAACATCCTTTGTCACTTTTTTTAAAAGATGTGGCCTAATTGTTGAGTGTAGACTGGAATTAGTGACTCATTCCCAAGGCAGAGTGAACAGAATAAGGCAAAAGTGAAAGTGTGTGACTTCTGAGATTAAGTCATAAAAAGGCACAGTGGCCTCCGTCTTGCTCTCGCTTAATCATTCACTCTGGGAGAAGTCAGCTACATATTGGCATATTGGGAGGACACTCAATCATCTGTATGGAAAGGTCTGCATGTCAAGGATCAGAGGGCCCCTCCCAACAGACAGCAGGGAAATGATGGTATCTGCCAACCACCACATGAGGGAGCCATGTTGGAAAGCTATCCTCTGGCTCCCATCCAACATTCAGATGAATACAGCCCTGAACAACAGTTTAACTGCAACATTCTGATATGCCTTAAACTGGAATCTAGTTAAGCTTCTCCTGAATCCCTTACCCATAGAAACTATGAGATAATTTTTTCTTGTTTTAGGGTGCTAAAACTTTCTGTGTTAATTTGTTGTGCAGCAAGAGATAATGGATACATTATTTACTTAACTGTGTTCTTTAATAGACCTTAAAAGCACGTGCCTGGAACAGCATATAGTACTCCATTTATTCATTGAATCACTCATTCACTTTCATAACAATCCACCTACCCATCAAATATTTATCAAGAACCTATGATGTGTCAGGTATCACTTCTGGATATTGGGGAAACAATGGTTAAACACAGTACAGATTCTTTCCTTAAGGAGCTTACAAATAAGGCAAGAAGACAGGTTAGTATTCATTAAATATCTGATAAATGACTTGAGGTAGAACATAGTAAATAATGTAAAACTCTGACTAATGTTAAGTGTTTTAAAGATATGCTAATTTTGCTGATTTAATCACACTGAGCCAAACTGTATCTACTCTCCAAGTTCAAGGTAAGCAAGAAATTCTAGAGCAGTCATAAACTGATGATGATACCTAGAGTTTTTGTTTGTTTACTTAAATACCTTAGTAAATTAATAGATGTAGGCATTGTTTACTAAGAGATATAACATTACTAAAAGACAAGCATCTAGAACTCATATGCATCTAAATGGAAGAACACAAAAGCATAATGGTTCCATATATTCTTGAAACTAACTACCATAATCTGTTTAAACTTTTATATATACTAATAAATATACTGAAAATTCAAGGAAGGGACACACATGTTAATACCACAAAGAACAAAATCCAAATTGTGAAAACCTACACAGGAAAAACAAGTAAGTTTTTTCTACAAGTTCTTTACAATAAAAATAAATAAATAAGAAAAGGAAGGACATATTAATAGATGAACAAATAAAATACTTAAAAGACATAGCAACCAATTACAATTACTTTTATTTAGCTGTCAGTGAAAACAAACTCTTAGATGAGACAAAGAAATAAAAATAGTTAAGCACTTAAAACATTCAGGAAAACTATGAAAATATCAGAACTTAAAACACTAACTATATATTTTTTAAGATTTTATTTATTTATTTATTTGACAGAGAGAGAGACACAGCTAGAGAGGGAACACAAGCAGGGGGAGTGGGAGAGGGAGAAGCAGGCCTCCTGCTGAGCAGGAGCCTGATGTGGGGCTAGATCCCAGGATTCTGGGATCATGACCTGAGCTGAAGGCAGATGCTTAAGGACTGAGCCACCCAGGTGCCCCAGTATTTGGAGTTCCATTAAAAACTATCTTCTGCCTTTATTTGTGTTTGATATATAATGAACATTTTGTTTAAATTAGGAGATTTCACATAAAACCCCAGGTTTTCAAATCATCTTAAAATATCGAAGTATCAGGCAACAAGGAATTGTCACTGAGCACCCAGAGCTGGCACTTCTTCTACACGTAAGCAGCGCTTACCTTACACTGACCATAGCCCACCCTATTTTCTATTGTCTTTGTTTGACTGGCTTCATTTATGTACAGTGTTCTCCTGTGCACTCACTGAGTGAATGTGACCTGTGGGAAAACTAGGCTTCTCTGCAACGCCAGGTTGGAAACCAAGTGTATCCAGGTACTCTAGTGGCAAGGAAAGAACATGCAGCCCAAGTAACAACTCAGAAGCAGGGTTAATCTAATTCAACAGTTTAACCTCCTGTTAATTCAAAAGCCTTATCTTGGAGGAAAGCTCTCTTCTAGGAATCTTCATTTGCAAGACAAAGGACAGAATAAAAATGAACCAAGTAGAACCAAATGGCTGATAATGTTATTTCCTAAGGTTTTTGTAGAAGCTCCCATATAAAATGATACCTTTCCCACTGTTTCTATTACAAATTCACTTAACATTTTAAAATCTCTTTTTAATCCTTTAGGAATATAGAAAAGAGACTCCTATTACCACACACATGGTTCTCAGTAGAGGTAACTCTGCCTCTTTTTTTTTTTTTTTTTTTGTTTCTACGTTTGCTTTCACTTGTTAGTCAATTGTAGGAATAAGTTCTTGGTGGTATTAAATGGATTCCATTTTAGATAAAGCTAAAACCACTGGCACTGAGTGATAGCTATGTAAGTGAAAAATAGGAGATAATTACTCTGGCTTTGTTCTCTACATTAACTGTAAGAGGGGGGCAGCATGCAATGACTAAAAATGGCCCAAAAGCACCTCATGGTGGTCACATGTCACCAAAGAAATATAAACACTCATTTTAAAATTAACAAGTCAATAAATTAATATTTATTTATTTAATATTTTTATTTGTTATTTTTATTTATTATTTAATAATTATTTAATAATTAATAAAAACCAATTTAAAATTAATGAAACAATTTACAAATGCTTTTGAAGAGAAAACTCGGCACTAAGAACATCAGAGACTTATCAATAAACTAATGGTAATAAAGGTTATTTTCTTCTATTTATTAATAGCTATTTTATATATAAGCTTTCAATTAATAATAATATTAATTATTTTTATCATTGAAAATATTGATATATGTGCCAGGTACCATTCTAGCCAGGTGAATGGATTATCTCATTTAATTCACATAATAATCCTACAAATTAATTATGGTGATTACCTATTCTTCTCTAGCATTTTTGCCACATAACAGAACCAAGTCTTTGAAGGCTAAACCTTCATAAACTGTGGAGTTAACCCAAAGGGAAACAGGATGTCAAGCTAAGAAATCTGACTTGATATTCTAAGGACTCTTGACAAGTTTTGATGTTATCCACTGCAGCATTTTTCTTAAACTAAGTATCAAGAATATAATCTGAAGGATCTGGAAGACCCTTCTTCCCCTGATTCTGCTTCTACAGTCATTTTCCTGAATGTTCAATCACAAGGAAAATGCTTTTGCATTTTCTGGAAGTTCCATGGTCTCAAATACCCATAGGCTTGTCCAACAAATTCCCTACAAAGACGTCTGAGACTTGAGGGTTGGTTGCTGCTCTTTGCCTCAAGCTAGGATTGTAGGTGTAGCTGGAAAATAAATTCTTTTTAATGCTGAGTCTAAAGAAATGGCCCCGTTGATAAAAATAAAAGTTGCTAGTTGTAATTTAGAGTATCTTCTTGGGTCCTGGCATTCTGGAATCCAACTTGAGAATCTGTAAACTGTTCACCAGCTACAGGTTGCATTTAATTCCAGAGATTTCTCAGACTCCCAAAGCCTATTCAAAGAATCTCCTAGATGGCCAGGGATTGCTGGCTAAGAACTCTTTCTTTTATGACTACCCAACACACAGTGTCAAAAAGATGATGTCATTTCTAACCACTAAAAGCAGGCAGTGTGCACAGGATCAGGCAAACAGAACTGGACATGGAACACACTCTGTCACTTACCACTTCTATGACTCAGATAATTCCACAAACTCCAATTTCCTCATTTCTAAAGTGAGTTTGTTTATAGTTCTTGTGTCATAGTTGTGGATGAATTAATTGTACTATGTAGTTTAATGTTTAACACACAGTAAATACACAATACATGTCATCAAAATGATGAATATATATGGTGATACAGATCCTATTATCATCTGACATAATAAACCTTAATAAAATATAGGTAAGGGTAAAGAAGAGTTTAGACACCAGATGTTTTATTTCTGAGCACAGAATAATAGGAAACTGGTTTAACTGAATAAAGCAGTATCTATTTGCCTTGGGATAAACAAAGGTCCTCATGACACAAGAATTAAGAAACATTAAAATTATTTCTTTAAATAAGTCACTAGATCCTAGTAAGACTTACAATTTTGGAGAAGACCCTTTCACATTCATTATTTCATCCAATTCTCATACAAATTTTTTGAGATAGTCATTATTTTCACCTGCATTTTTCACATAAGAAAAGCTAACTTTCAGAAAAGTGAGGTGTTTTATTTAAATTCATGGTATTAATATTCATCAGAAACATAATTTGAATATTATTCACTGGTTCTAAACTCACTGCAAGCAAAAAGGAAGGAAAGAAAAAGTAGGTGGAGAGGGAAAGAGGAACAACAAGAGGAGGAAGGGAAGACTAGACCCATAGAGGAGATTTTCAGGTAAGCCTACTCAAGCTCTGAAGTATACCTCCAGCCCTAAAATGAGGTAAAAACAACTAAATGCTTCACTTAAAATTTAAAATTTAAAAATTTAAAATTTCTTAAAGGCCCAGGCCCTAAACAAAGGATGAGCTTGGATCCTCAACAATAACCATCCTTGATAAAGACAACAGACAACTGGAAAGACAACTTCCACTGATGCTCCAGCTGTTTCACAGATGCTTTAGAGTCAATTCAGCTTTATAATTCTTTCTGATCAAAGAGGCACCTTGTCACAAGGAGAGAATCCATGCATTTTAAGTGACCCCAATAAAAAGGTCAATAAATAGCTATAGATGAGGGCTATATACTTACTTCTTAAAAATAGCATTCTAATTGTTATTTATAGACATCTCCAAATGGACACTGTATCATCTTGCTAGCAAGTCTGTACCATATTTCATTTCCTTGTGACAAGCTGGACTTTTCACTTGGAAAAGATTATAAGTTACCTTCAATTCAATGTAGAAGAGGAAGAAAGGCGTATTCTAGACAGTTCTTGTATTTCTCATTCTGCAGGGGCAGTTGAGCAAAGGACCAAATCTGCTTGACGTCAACAGTCAGTTAATGGGTATAAGGCCTATATCCCAATATTAAAGTCTGTCAAAACTTTGTGCAGTTTCAGTTTGGATTTAATTTGAAGCCACTGCTAACCACTGTATATAAAAACTGTTTTCAGTATCAAGAAAGGAATAACCCATGAATGAACCTGAACTTTTTGTGGGGAATCAGATAACTTAAAATAATTTCATAATTATATCAAAATTTCTGGTAAGTGGGAAGTTCAAGCCAAATTTTTCAGGGCAGAGGAAACTCAGATAATCCAGAACTTTTCATTTTACGCCATAAGGTTACTTCTAGGCACAGGTGTGACTGGGAGAGTAGTGAGAGCATGAGATAATTTGTGCTTAGAGACGTTGAACTGTTCCAAGTATTGAGACATACTTGTTCACTGATCTATCTGAATCTTTGTTAGTTGGCAATATGGCAGATATTATCTCTATTTTGAGGGATAAAAATCTGCTACAAAAGAAGTTAAGATTGCAGAGAAGATCTCCAAGACCAGTAATATCAAGAGCTAATATTTGTATTGGTATTTCTATTGCTTTGTATAAACTGTGCCATTTTATCTTTGCAACCACCATGTGGTTAGATGCAACCTTCATTTCCATTTGATTGATGGAGAAACGGAAACATAAAATGCCAAAGTAGGTGAATGAGGGACACATAGCAGCTGTTAAATGGCAGAACAGAAACCTGAGGGGTCACCTGCCCAGTTCTGAGCTTTATCTTCATCAGCTGTACTGTCACTAATTATTCAAGAAATTTACTATAAGCTGGAGACACAAGTAAAATTACCTCCGACCAGTATATTCAACCTATCCAGAAATAATAGTCAAATTAGCTCTATCAAGTTGTCTGTCAAAAATTTGTTACTCTTGGGACGCCTGGGTGGCTCAGTTGGTTAAGCAGCTGCCTTCGGCTCAGGTCATGATTCCAGCGTCCTGGGATCGAGTCCTACATCGGGCTCCTTGCTCGGCAGGGAGCCTGCTTCTCTCTCTGCCTCTGCCTGCCATTCTGTCTGCCTGTGCTCGCTCTCCCCCCCCCCCTCTCTGATAAATAAATAAAATCTTTAAAAAAAAAAAAAATTTGTTACTCTTAACAAACAGATCTTCTAATACTAGAGATATTCTGTACTGTCTGAAGTTACGCACATGTCTTATCAGTATTACTTCAAGGCTTTGAAGGAAAGTCCCCTCTTTTCTTTCGTTGTATTATTCTCAGATCCTAACACACAGTAGATGCTCGACAGTGCTTGCTTAACTTAATTCATTAAAAATAGTTCAGGTTTGTAAACTGGAATCCGTACGTCTTATGTTCTTTCAGATCTATATATACAAGCACCCATACATGTCTATATATTCACACATACAAGATATATATACACACACACACACACACACACACACACATACACACACACACACACACACACACACACATATATATCTTTGGCTCATATTATTGTAAAATCAAGCACTGAATAATAGTCATGAGGAAAGTAGAAAAGATATAATGACCACAAAGACTACTATTATTACTATGGCAAAACAACACCTTTTCCTTTGAGCTCCCTTGCCTCCAGAGTAAAAAAATAATGATGATTGGAGAAGCAATCTTTCTGATCTGATGGGAGGAAATACATTAACTCATCAAGAATTGATTAACAGGAATTTATCCATGGCCATTCACACTGAGTGACACTACGGATTTCTCTGACTACAGTTCTTAGCAAATAGAGATGTTCTTCACACACTTCCTGGTGATCTAATTGGTATGACTTTAAGCTCAGGATATCTACTGAGTTTCAGTAAGGATTAATGACCCAATTAGTTTTCTGTTATCCTATCTATCTCAAAATGAAAAAGGCTGTAATATAATGCAAAACAGTGCTTCCTAAATTCTTGGGGAACTTTTCCAAAATAAAAATTCAAAGCCCAACTCTTTTGAAATTCAGGTTAGCAGATATAATGTATTTGGGAGTAGGGACAGCAAAAGGGTGACCAAATATCTATTTTCCCCTTCTGATTATAGCATCTCATTTTTCCTTTAAGGAATCTGGCCTCTTCTCTATCTTACAATGTGGTTTGAATGAAGTTGGCTCTACACCCTTCATTACATGAGTAGGCATGTGACACAGTTCTGCCAAAGCAATCCTCTCCTCTGACCATATAGCCTAGCTTAGCAACAGGAAAATGAGACTCAATACTGAACCCTTTGTTAGAGCTATTAGGAAAGTGGCAACCTCTATATGCTAAGCATTGAGTGAAGATAGGAAGTAAGCCCGCTGCTGCCTATACATAGAGCCATCAGAGAGAAATCCAGAGCGCCACTGAATATTCTGATGCCATTTTTGGTGCTCCTGAATTTTGGTGCTGAAGTAATCCTGGATTTTTAAATTCAAATTCAATTACTGATAGTTGCTATTGCAAGGGTAATAACCAACAATGCCTAATTATCATTATTTTTAAATCATACAAACAAACCTTCCCAGATGAGTTTCATGCTCAGCCAAGGTAGATAAACAATGCATAAAGTATTTTCAAGAAGCACATCTTAACATATCCGCAAATACCCAAATCAGTGTACATTATTATTAGTTATGTATATCCGCAAATACCCAAATCAGTGTACATTATTATTAAATTTAAGTTCATTCACAAAATACAGTATTACTGAAAACTTTGAGATGCTTTCTCAACTTGAGAGATGCCAGGATTAGATTATAGGATCAAATTCACTTATCAGACTCTTAAAATATGTTACTCCCATGTACGAGTGAGTTATAGTTTTGGCAAGGCATAGGGGTCCCATGTACTTGGTGGAGGGCGGAACTAGAGCCAACCAACATCTAACTGGATAGAGCCACTGGGAAGGTCACCTCCACTTATGAGTACAGTCTAGACGTCTATAGAACGTAGCCCTGAGAGGACATATATTGGGTAAAATCATTCAGCCCATGATGGTCCTAAGTGGCAGTGAAAATGGTGAACAATATCCATCATCGACTGCCCCTCCATGATATGCTTGGTCAAGGACTTGACCTACTACCTGGGCATCTACCTCAACAGCTGGCTGAATACCAAATGTGGATCCTTCCATGTGGACATAGGATACTATCAAGCTTTTTAGAAAGCTTGCTGCATAGACAAAGGACAATCTGTAGAGGGTACTGTGCTTGGGGATGACAAGCAGGACTCCTGATGTACACAACTCCAGGCAACAGCCTGAAATCTACGTCCTCTTGAATATTAATTCGTTTGTCTTCTGATGTGTTTTTTAGAGGAATTTGTCTTTTTTTTTCCCATTTTTTAACAGGCATCGAAGCTTGTTGTAGGACTCCTAATCTAATAACAGTGTATTTCATAAATTAGGGTTTCATCATTACTTTGAAACACTTGACATAGAAAAAATTTGATTAGATTTGAAATCCATTCACATTATCACAATAAATTGAAAAGAAAGACCTGTTACAATCTGAAAACATAATTTTATATAAATTCCAAATGGGTATAAAATGATTTTAATTCTTTTAGTATCCACTTGTGTAAATGAAGTTTCTTATTAAAGATGCCAATCAAGAATTTGAAGAGAGCATCATAAAATAGGCTTGATCACAGAATCCATGTAACCATTTCAAGCATAAAATTAGCTCTTAAATAATTTTGCCCTCAAAGAAAGTTCAAGATTCTTATTAATAACTTAAATAGATTTTATTTAAACATTTTACCCAATTCAGTATTTCATATCTGTCATCTTACTTTTATAAACCTAACCAAAATTATATAATATATAAAAAATAAATATTTTCACCAAACCTCACTTGTATACCTTCAAATTCTTCCAGTTTATCTCAGTGCACTACAAATATGTAACTCTTGTTTTTATTTTAACTCCTTTAGCTAGGCTCTTAGATGGGCCCCAATTATTCTCACCTCCTTTTATTAACTCGCCTACTTAGTCACTTTCTCCGCTGCATATAAGTAACATTTGTAACCATGAGTCACTGCATAAATGATGGAATGTGACTTCTAAGATGAATTCATAATGATCTATGTGCCTTTAAGCCCCTTGGGATCACTTACTCTGGGGGAAGATAGCTGCCACCATGTGAAGACACTAAACTTCCCTAGGTAGTGGGCCACCTTGCAAGAAATTGAGGCCTCTCTCCTACAGGCCGGGCTAACTTGCTAGCCACTTGAATGCACCTAGGAAGTGAATCCCCCAATTCTAGTTGAGCCTTCATCTCTAGTTGACACTTTCACTAAAACCCCATGAGAGATGATGAGGCAGTTAAGTAGCTCCAATTATTCCCGACTCACAGACACTGGGTGAAATAAAAACAACAACAACAAAAAAAAACAATAACAACAACAATAATAATAATAAATGGTTATTGTTGCTTTAAGCTGCTACAGTTAAGGGGGAAATTGTTACACAGAATAGATGCATATACCATTGTGTTATATCGCTATGCTAACACTACACTGCATTAACTACTAGTATAGTAGCAATCACCCACCACTTAGCTAAAATTGCAAAATAAAACAATACTGGAGCATGTGGTTGACACAGATCTAGACTCATTCACTAGCTCAGTGACTCATTTCCACATGTCAGTCTTAAAGTGATAATTCATGGTTCACCAGAAATATGTGGGTTTTGTACACTATAGTCCTATGAGGAGTACCCCAAAATGTAAAATCTTTATACTGCAATGGTCTATGTTGTAAGTTTATTACAGAGCACTCTAACTCCTACTGCTTCTCCCATTAAGCTAGGAACCATTGCTGTTTTGGCACATCTCTGTATGTCCAGTGGCTAGCAGAGTGCTTAGGATAAAGTAGGCATTCAATAATACCTTTCATTTATGTATTTGAAATATAATTAGGCATCTTATATGTGTATATTAGTGATTCTTTGTCAGTAATCTCTATATTTGAATATCATGTAATCTCTGGAATGGTGTATAATATGAAAGCTATGCTTTAATGAGGAACACTATCTCCTAGGCACATTAGTTATAATTTAATGTTTAGAGCAACCCTGTCACTATCCCATTTTTCAGATGAAGAAAAATAAAGTGTAATAAAGACTATGCAACTTCCCCAAACACAAATTGGGAAAGTTGTGGAGTAAGATCTGTCTGACTCAGGGCTCTTGCTCTTAATCACTGTACCCTCAAGGTATCAGCCTCTCTTCATAATTCTTAGTGATTCAATCTTCAAATCAAATTATTTGTCACTTTACACTTCTGATTTTTTTTAAGTTGAAACAATAGTTTATAAGGAATTATCTCTTCTTGTCTGTAATGTTTCCCATTAAAATGGGATATTGATACTATATAATTTAAGATTATTTCCACCATTAATAAAATGTATATAATTAAAGATGAAATGAATTAAATGTCCCAGGTTAGTAATTGGTTTGGAGCAGTTAGTGCATCCTGCAATAACAGAGCATGTAGTGTGAATCAATGTACAGATGGGACTTCCACCTGCAAGTGGTGCATAATTCATGTTTATTGCAGAGAAAAGTTTGATGCAAGGCAATAACTGTGAAAAATAAAGTTTTAAAATAAGTTTGTTTTTCATTCAAAAAAGGCAGTCCAAAGACAAATTAATAAAACTTATATTGAGCACATTTTGTTTAAAAATAAATTAATTTCAAAGCCCTTAATTCAGTTTTAGAAAGTGAAACCACTCTAGTAACTCAATTTATCTATAACTTATTCTTTTTTCAACTCAATTTAAAAGTTAACCTTATTATATTTTTAAACTCTAAAACAAGCTATTCTTTGTATGTGGGGAGGAGCTTTTTTCCCAGCTTACAGATAGATATGTTTTTCATTTGGTCTTAACAAATTTACCAATAAGTTCATAATTTAACTAGTTCACCTATAAATTACACATGCATAAATTCAATATGCATACTCCTCTAAAATGTAACATATTCACATGCAAAAAAATATAATAGACTTTATAAAGCTTTGCATGGATATAAATTGTCAATAGTTTGGTTTAAAAAATAGTATTAATGTTTTTTACCTTATTTCGGGTTATGTTGGAAGATTAGGTTATCAATTACTATCATCGATTTGAGGACTTTCTGAAGAAGGCCATTACTGCACAGAGTATCCCCCAATTGGTAGTAGTCCTGAGGCATGTTACATAATTCCTAATCATGGTTTCCCCTTTTCAGCCCCACAGATATATTGAAGTATGCTTTCAAGGACCCTTATAGTCAGAGTACACATTTCTGCACAACTATTAGGCTCTATTATGTGACCCATTCTGGCCAATAACATGTGAGCAGGGGTGACATAAAGCAATGCTGAAGCAAAAGTCTGTCTTTGTCTCTTGCTTTTCTCACTTCATGAGAATGACTGTCCCAAATAGGAGCCAACCCTTGAGCCTGGGTCCCAGGGAAAGAAGAATCATGAAATCGCATCAATCAGCACACAGCTGCTGATAACTTGGCTTATACTTGTGGTTGCAATCTACTAAGATTTGATAACTGTTAATTAAAGCACTTGGCTGAAACAATCACCTTTCAAAATTATCTCATTCAAATGAGACAGTATCTTTAAAAAACAACAGATAGGACCACTGATGAACTTCCTACTTACCCATTTAATTCAGATAATGCTGGGTGAGGTAGGGATTTGTATCCATTATACAGAAGAGGATCTAAGGATCATGGAAATTAAATGTTGCAAATCACAAAGCAAACAAGAGCAGAGAAGGAAATTAAACTTGGTTCTAAAATGCTCTACTTGTACCTGGAAACCTCAGAATGCACTTTGTAAAATGTCAGACCTTGTATCATTATTGTTGCAGCTGCATTCATGTTAATGAAAAAAATGGTTACAAAATACTTGAACATAGAAGAGGCAGATCCTGAACAATATAAGCCACTCTACTAGGTGCATAATTAATTCAATACTGTGTATTATTAACAGTACTTATGATGGCATAAAGTTTAATTTGGAAATAAAATTAAAACACCTTTTATTTCAAATATAGTAATCATATTCACTAAACTATTAAGTATTAAGCCAAAGCTTCAATTAAAAGCAGATAACAACAACTATCATATCATATGATCTCCCTGATATGAGGAAGTGGTGATGCAACATGGGGGCTTAAGTGGGTAGGAGAAGAATCAATGAAACAAAATGGGATTGGGAGGGAGACAAACCATAAGTGACTCTTAATCTCACAAAACAAACTGAGGGTTGCTGGGGGGAGGGGGTTTGGGAGAAGGGGGTGGGATTATGGACATTGGGGAGGGTATGTGCTTTGATGAGTGCTGTGAAGTGTGTAAACCTGGTGATTCACAGACCTGTACCCCTGGGGATAAAAATATATGTTTATAAAAAATAAAAAATTTAAAAATGCAAAAAAAAAATAAAAAATAAAAGCAGATAACATAAATTATTCCTGTAGAAAGGCAACCTCAGTCATGGCACCTGACTAAGATAATTGTCCAATATAGCTAATAAAACCAGCTTTAAAAGACAGATAAATAAATAAATTAAGTAATAAATTTTAAAAAAAGAAAAATAAAGAAAAAGAGAAAAGAAAAAAAATGAAAGAAAAAAAAGAGAAACAAGAGAACCCAAGAGTTATGGAGTAATGAATTAAATATACCCATAATCAATTTTTACTCTCACATACAGTAAGCAAATAGTATCTAAAAGCCGGGTTCTAAAATTATTAACATATCTGTTTTTGTGTTCAAGCACAACTTCTTACTATGTTGCTGCTCTATAAGAATTTTTCATTCTGAAGTGTTTCATCTGGGTTTGTGGGTCAGGGAATTGGGTGGATAGTTTTCCTTCCAGGCTGTCTCTACTCCCCTTCCCCGGATTTATTTGCCACGGGTTTGATTCTGGTGAGGAAGATCCTCTCAGCTCCCGTCTGGAATCCCTGGCTCAGGCTTCTGTTTACACAAAGCAGGAAATCAGCCACAGGAATGACAGGAGATAAGACATAAAGGCTGAAGGAAAAAAAGATACTCTCCGCCTTTGCAACAGAAAATGTGAAGGATGTAATAAATTTGTCTGAAATGGCCCTCACCGTTAATGGAAGGAGAACTCTGGTATGCTTTCTCACCAAAGAGGCATCGGATACTTGTGAAGTTTACCAAGAGAAGCACTTCTTTAGAAAATAAGGGAATCAGGAACCAACTTACAAAGACAGCCTTGCCTAAGCCATTACTGTTACAGAAAGCTGAAGTTGACTGATGGCATAACAATCACATTTACAAATCACCCTGAAAACCAGATTGTGCACTTACTATGTAGCATTTCAAAACTGATTTCCATCACTTTATTTTTTATTTTTTTTAAGATTTTAATTATTTATATGACAGACAGAGTTCACAAGTAGGCAGAGAGGCAGGTAGAGAGAGAAATGGGGGAAGAAGGTTCCCCGCTGAGCAGAGAGCCAGATGGGGGGCTTGATTCCCAGGACCTGAGGTCATGACCTGAGCCACGGCAGAGACTTAACCCACTGAGCCACCCAGGTACCCATTTTTCCCTTTTTAAAAAAGATTATGTATTTAAAATGTATTTAATAATTAGTTATAAATTTTTTTTTTCTAAGATTTTATTTATCGGGGCACCTGGTGGCTCAGTGGGTTAAAGCCTCTGCCTTCAGCTCAGGTCATGATCTCAGGGTTCTGAGATTGAGCCCTGCATAGAGCTCTCTGCTCCACAGGGAGCCTGCTTCCTCCTCTCTCTCTCTCTCTCTCTCTCTCTGCCTGCCTCTCTGTCTATTGGTGATCTCTGTCTGTCAAATAAATAAATAAAATCTTTTAAGATTTTATTTATTTATTTGACAGAGCAAAAGAGGGAGAGACAGAGCACAAGTAGGGGGAACGCTAGAGGGAGGGGGAAGAACAGACTCCCCACAGAACAGGGATCACATGCGTTCTATCCCAGAGTCCTGGGATCAGGACCTGAGCTGAAGGCAGACACTTAATCCACTGAACCTCCCAGGCACCCTTGTAAAATCTTTTTATTGAAGTAGAACATATATGCAGAAAATGTCACATATTGTAGATGTACAGCAGTACATCTTTTTACAAAATACTCTTCACAAGGAGCATCTCGATGCAACCAGCACTGAACTTGAGAAATAAAAATATTATGAGTATCCTAGAAGTCTAATTTTGTCTCTTTATAAACTTGCTAATGATCATTTAAGCCCAATTTCTGGGCTTCTGGGTAGCTGAGTTGGTTAAGCAACCTCCTTCTCCTCAGTTGATCCTGGAGTCCCAGGATCGAGTCCCACGTCGGGCTCCCGTGGAGTCTGCTTCTCCCTCTGAACTTCTCCCCTCTCATGCTCTCTCTCTCTCTCTCTCTCATGAATAAATAAAAACTTTAAACCCAATTTCCATTCGTGATATGGAGGAAGTCAGAAAACCTCTTCCCATGGACCCTTTCTTACAGATCATTCGTTTCTGGGTATTATTTCTCTGACTATCATTACAACTGCTCAAAGTGGCTTTCTTTTTTCCTTTCTGTGTTCAAATTGGAGAAACTTTCTAAGTGCTGGCCTATTTTTTTCTTAAATAGCTGTCCTAAGTAGATTTTATGTCCTTATTTCTTTAATTCCTAATATGACTCATTCAGATTAAAGATCTGAAACCCAAGTGATTTTATACGGTCTCATTTTAACAAACATTCTCCCAGAGAAGTGCAAAATGCCATCGACTCTTCAGGTCTCACATTCCCTTTGTGAAGTGTAGTAATAGTTACTTCAGACAGTACAGGCTGGGTGATGCTGCCACAACAACCTCAACAACTCAGTGGCTTAAAGGAGATGCCAATAAATTTGGTTCATGGGCTGAATCTGGCCGCTGCCCACGTCTATAGATAACATTTTATTAGAACATAGTCATGCTCATTTATTCACTTATTATCTGTGACTGTCTTTGCACTACAATGGCAGAGTTGAGTTGTTGATGACAAAGACCATATCACCCACAAAGCCAAAAATGTTATCCTTTCCTTTTCAGAAAAAGTTTGGTGACCTCTGCTTATAAGCAATAAATACTTAATAAATAAATAAATACTTCCACTCATACCTCATGAAGAATGTAGGTTGGCTGACAGAGACTATGCTCATTGGGTCATGCAGTATTCCAGGAAGAATGAATCTCCATTCCTTTATGATGCCAGCACAGATTTACGAAAGGAGACCTCTATAACAACTCTTGAATGCATCACTTCTGCTTACTTTTTATTAGTTAACACAAGTTATGCATCCCTGACTAATGTCAGATGGCGGGGAGTGTAACCTGTGTGCTCTGGGTGGGAAGAACCAAAAATAGCAATTATCCTCAAATAAAATCTCCTTCTAAATATAGAAATATAGAAGTCAACTTAATCGAGCCATTCAGACATACAATTCCATTACAGAAGACTTCAGAAAAACACTAAGAATTATTTTTAAACGTTTACCATAGGACCAGGAAATATGATGACTAAAATGATAGCAAAACTGTTTTATGTTACTATCACTGGCTAAGATCTAATCATAACAGTAAATAATGTTGTCCTTAAAAAAGAAAAAAAATACTGTATTTTAAATTAAAGAATTAACATGTTCAAGATAAATGTCCCACTAATGTTATTTAAGTTGTTCCTTTTTAAAAATTATCAACAGAAGAAAAAGGGGCCTTTATATTTCTGCTTTAAGTATGGGATGTTATGGCAATTTAATTACTCAATGAGTCACTCTTAGAAACTAATCTCTCCATCCTGTGGACTCCAAGCATATTGTTACTATTTTTTTTTTTTTTAAGGACAACAAGTACTGTTTCATTTACATAAAACCAGATAGAAAATATGAGAATAAGAGAATTGATTCCCTTCTCCCTGCAAATATGCTCATGTCTTCTCTATTAGAGAAACAAAAACCACATTCCTGCCCAACCACCTCCCTGCGTATGGTCTTACTCATTCTGCTCCTTGACCATCAGAGTCTGCAAGAGTAATTTACATAATTACACAAGCCAACAGTTTTTCTTAGTCCTGATTCTTATTTGAAATATTTTACCTTAAAAATGCCTCTTTCCATGGATTCTAATGTTCCAGTATTTTACACTTTTCTTTCCCTACTTCTGTATCTTGTATTAACTCTATATAGAATCACATCTACTAAAGTACTATTCACCAAATTTCCACTAACAAAGGTGTTATTATTTTCTATCCTTAGCAACCCTATTCACTCTTAGGCAACTATTATCTTCAGGCAGTTGACTACCAAATCTACAACTTCATCCCATAATCCATTCCCAAATCTTCACCCCTGCACAAGTAACTAAAAATGAATTCATCATTTTCTCCTTCAGTTCTACTTCTTGCCGACTTTTCCTTGTGCTATACTACCCAGGTTCAAGTCTTCATTCTTATATTTCCTTTCATATTAATCCACATTTAATCCAGTGTCTCTAGAACCATAATTTCCTGCTTTCTCCCCACAGCCAACATCCTTTTCAGACACTCATAGTTGTTCGCTTTGAACACTGCAAATACGCTCCTGACTGGTTTCTGTGCATAGAGTTTCCACCACCTCCCACTTACCCTGACATTAGATTGTTTCAGCATGCCATTCTTTTTAAGTCAAAACCGTTCAACCACCCACCACAGTACAAATCACCCTGCTAGGCATCTGCGGCTTTCCTCTATATTCCTCTCAAGACCACTTACCTACACATGCCATCTATTAGCCAATCTGAATGATCATCTTTGATTTTCCACTTCCTTGTCTCTTCTCAATCTGTTCACATTCCTGGAAATGCCCTCCCCTGATATGAACTGTATCATTTATGCCCCAAATCTTATACCATTATGTGACCTTCTTCTTTTTGACAACTCCAATGAGGACTCTCTATTTTCTTCCTCATCCTCATCCTGATCCTTTTTTTGCCTGTGCTGGTCTATGTCCCAGAAAGCTGACCCCATTGACTGCCTTACTCAGCCTCCCACATCAACTCAGTTTGAATTGCTTGACCGATAGCATGCAACAGCAAGAGATAAGAGGATCAGAAGAGAGAAAGTTGGAGGTGTTTCTTCCTCACTCTCTCCTTATTCAAGGCTTTATTTTCTGGCAGTGGTCTTTTCTCAATGACTACAGCCCCTGTGGGCCAGCTCTCATCCATGCCTCTACTCCTTACCAGGCTCAGTAAACTATTCTGTCTCCTGGCACCTTTGGGGCCCAAGATGAAGCCTCCCAAGACTGTTAGCCTCTATAATGTCAACATCCCTTGTTAGTTCCTTGGAACCTATTCACATTTCTATGAATAGTATTTCATTAAAGGTTTCTAAACAATTCAGATTAGATTCTTTCCCCGTTGGTAGTCTTATTAATATGAAGAGGTGTCATTACCCACTTATGAGCCCCCAAATGCAATCTGTCCCTGTTTTTGACCCATGTCCAATTCTGCACTGCATTTAAGTTATTTGTATGTGTGCATCATTTCTTCCACTTGATTGTAAGTGGTTTCTGGTCACATATTTATCTTTGCAAACTTCAGATAATCAATACCCAGTCTGGCACATGTAAAAACTCAATAAATACTTGTTGAATTGAGTCTATGGAATAGTAGTAAATTATGTCAAAGGTGCACACAGCACAATAGAGAGACAGAAAAGGAATACTAAGAGCAATTTTCCTCATTGAATGCCCATTTTCAAAACAGTCTGTGGTTGTGCCCCTACCTCCCATTACTTCTTTCCACTTTGGTCTTTCTTCCGTGACCATAACTCTTCTACCTTTCTTTCTTATCTCTGAATCCTCCTCAACTTTTCCCTTACATGGCACAATTATGAAAACTGAATGTTTGTTAACATTTCTGTTTCCCACCAGTGACTTTATAAATAAGGAGAGTAGTTATAACTTTTAAATGCCTCAATGTCTGCTGTTTCACTAACAAAGAAAAATGAAGAAAAAAAGAATTCTTTTTTATATGTAATTCTTAATCACAGATTCCCAGTCCAGGATTAATGGACTTTCAGAAGTAAAGAGATGTTCATTTGTTGAACCCCCTAAAGAGTCCATGAAGTTGTACCATTGGGTTTTATTTACTTGTTTCTAAAGTTTTTTATTTTCTTCTTATGGAACTTCTAAATGTTAAGGAAGCAATGGTTTAAAATATATGTCCAGAGTACACATGTCTTTCAGAAATTTTAGCAAAATAATGATCAGATTCAGAATACCACGACTAGTCTTCAATTTTCAATTAGTTCAAGATAAAAGGGGAAGTTGGGAAGGACTGCCTATATCTAACATCCAGAAAGTCCACAGAAAGCCCTGATCAGTCTAAGAAAATAAGCAGCTCTATTAACACAGCCTTTTAGAAATGGAGGAATGAATATAGGTAATTGAGAAAGGATTTGGAGAGTCAGCTGGCATTGTGTGCTCTTGAATGTCACAGGATCTGAGCAACTTAGGGAATAGAAGCTCCGAAGATAAGTGGAAGCAATTGTTGTTCACATTTCTGAGTTCTTAGGCTAATGCTCCAGGAGAAGACTAATTAGCACATACAGGTCTTCCTCTTTCATTCTGGAAACTCTATTTTTGTTCATGCATGCAAAGATAATATTAGCTCTTTTCATGGCTATGTTACACTGATAAATTCATATTCAGTGAGTCAATTAAGACCACTTCATCCATCTAACCTGCAACATTCCTTAGGTCATACGAGCTATCAACTTTTTGAAGTGAAAAGTAGGAATTTTCCTTCAACTACAACCACTTTTATCTTCTTTAGTTGGGCCAATTTCTCTTAAAACACTTTTTGGTTCTAGATTCAGATGTCTCATGTATTTGTCATCAGGACTGCTCACTATAAGCTCCAGAGTGAGAATTGGGAGGGGAGAGGGAGGCAGAGGAGAAGGAGGAGTGGGAGGAGGAGGAGGTGATATCAGCCTTTTAAATATTCCAGATATCATGGATTTATTAATCTATGCTCATCTATAAAGTACTAATAGTATTAGTCAGTGTATTAAAGTACTTGAAGTCAATGAATGCATAAACACGTATTACCTCTTTTGGACCAGAAAATAACCTTTTGAATTGCTATTTACACATAGAAGCAACTTCAAGTGTATCCTTTGATGTGTAATTCACAGACCACTACTTCCAGAAGCTTTTCATAATAGGAATGTCTTGTCAATTTGCTTTGAGAACTGCGGTACATTCTACTCACCTGCTCAGTTAGAAAGCTCAGTTAGAAAGCCTCAAGACACATTTGCATCCTGAAGGATTTGCAAATCCCATTCTAAAGAAAACTGATTTTGTTTGCTTATTGAAAAAAAGATAGGGAAGTAGGAGTTTCTCCTGGCAATAATATCATTAACATCTCAAGAATCAAGTTGAGCTTTTAGAAAACACTGCCTTAGGAAGACTTATTTATATGACCTAAGAAAAATACTAACATTGGTGTGTATGGAATAAAGAAATTGCCAACTTTCATGATGGTTTGCAATTAAAAGATAGAAAATATAAATTATTTGGAACTTTGGGTCCAATGAAAAATTTGGCACAGTGGAAGTACACACAACAGAAGATTTGCAAATAAAAATTAAATTTTAAGAACCCAATCTCTAGTGCTATCTTGTGAAATGGAGAAAAATAATATGAAATATCATGATGTTCTGGTACAGGGGAAAAAAAGTAAAAGTAAGTGTATTTTACAGTGTATACCTGAGCTAGAGCTGTGAGGGTTGATACTTTAAGGCTTCAGAGTTAATAATTACGAGAATAACATTAAGACATGTCATTATGAGACTTAGTCAGTAGAAAAGTAGAGGTTTTTTTGTTGTTTTTTGTTTTTGTTTTTAGATTTTATTTATTTATTTGACAGACAGAGATTACAAGTAGGCAGAGAGGCAGGCAGAGAGAGAGAGGAGGAAGCAGGCTCCCTGCTGAGAAAAGAGCCCAATGTGGGGCTCGATCCCAGGACCCTGGGATCATGACCTGAGCTGAAGGCAGAGGCTTTAACCAACTGAGCCACCCAGGTGCCCCTAGAGTGTTTTTAAAAAAAAAAAAAAAAAAATTATTCCCTCAGTGGTTGAACAGCATTCCTGGAGAATACTGGGTCCATCTGGTGCCTGCTGGAATTTCTGATGGCCACCTAACAGGGTCCGCATGTTAATTCCTGAAAGAGTGGTCCATAATGACCAGGAAAGCTAGAGCTGATGCAGCTTTCCTAAACACCAGACTAATTCCTAGGCATAATTCATGCAGGGACAGACCCTCTTTCTGTGGCCCTGAGTTTATCCTTTAATGATACGTTGTTCTTCTGGGATGAGTGCAAGTTAAAGAGATGAGTCTGCCTCAATCACTATCAGCCTGGCCCAGACCACTGTTAGGTGTTTCCTGGACCATGTCCATAGCCACCTTCTGGTCTCCCTGTTTCCAGAAATCTTCCAGTATAATTGATTCTTCACAGATCAGCCACCATGATTTTTTAAATATGGGAGTTTGATCATTCCATTTTCCTGTTAAAATCTCTCTACCGGTTTCCCATTGCACTTAGAAAACAGTGGTCTATAGGCAACTAGCACAGTCTGGCCTGGAAAAGCTCTTGAACTTCACCTCAGTATGGTTCAGCTCCCTTTCATTCTGCCTCTTGAAGATATCACACTTGCTCCAGACTCAGAACATTTGTACTGTCTTGTTCCAGGCAGGTCTTTTTCCTCTCATTACTCAAGCCTCAACACAAACAGCTCTTTATTAGAGAAGTTTACCGTAACCACCTTATTTAAAGTAATGCTAGCCACTTTGCCATAAATTTTTCTTTCTTTCTTTCTTTTTTATCTTTTTTTCTTTTTCTTTCTTTCTTTCTTTCTTTCTTTCTTTCTTTCTTTCTTTCTTTCTTTCTTTTCTTTTTTCTTTTCTTTTCTTTTCCTTCCTCATTTCTCCCTTCCTCCTCTCCTCTCCTTTCCTTCCCTCTTTCTTACTCTTTATTCTTTTCCTTTCTTTTCTTTTCTTTTTTTTTAATAGCACTAACAAATTCTTTATTTACCTGTCTTTATTTACTCCTTGTTTGTTGCTTATCTCCTCTCCCCTACTAGAATGTTAGTACCCTAAATGCATGGAAATTGTTTGCATTTTTTGCCATTTTGTTCTTGGAACCCATATCTGTCCCTGCTACAAAGTAAGTGTTCAAGAAACACTTGACATAAACTAGAAAAGAAAAGGCTTATGAGAGGAGGACAGCAAACAGAACTGTAGTTGAATGGGTTAAGAATGAACTGAGTAACAGAGGCTGGGATCAAATTTTTGAAAAATATGTCATTCATTTATTTATTCATTCACTTATGTAGCATATGTTAAATGCTTGCATAAAATGCTGCTGAATGCTAAGATGGAAACACACAAAGAATGGCTGTAGAATTCCAAAGAGAAACCACTACTTTCATGTATCGGTGGAACCAGGGCAAGTTTCCTGGGAAAATAGCATTCTCATAAAAAGCAGAAGTTAGCCAAGTGAAAAATGGCAAGATTCTATTCTAAGCAGAGGGCACAGAGGGGAAGAAGCAAAGGCAGCTTAGAAAATCATTATGATTAGTTCTAAGATTAAGAAATAACAAGTTAAGGTATGAGGCAGAAGCCAAGTATGAACCTCAAGAGTGTGATCATAGTAAGTTAGAAAAACAAGGAATAAGTTTTAGGAACTAAAATACTGCTTGTAGTGGAATTACTGAGAGTTTGGAAAGCCCTCAAATAGGTGAATTTGAGTCCTGATAACATTACTGGTGGGGCGCCTGGGTGTCTCAGTCAGCTAAGCAGCTGCCTTCGGCTCAGGTCATGATTTCAGGGTTCTGGGATCAAGCCCTGCATTGGGCTCCCTGTTCATTGGGGAGTCTGCTTCTCCCTCTCCCTCTCCCTGTAGTTGGATGGGTTAAGAATGAACTGAGTAACAGAGGCTGGGATCAAATTTTTGAAATAAATTTAAAATAAATTTAAAAATTTATTTTTGAAATAAATTTAAAATAAATTTAAAAATTTATTTTTGAAATAAATTTAAAATAAATTTAAAAATTTATTTTTGAAATAAATTTAAAATAAATTTTAAAATCTTAAAAAAAAATCCACAATATTTGGCAGGGTTTTCTTACACATTATTTTAGAAGAAAATATTAAGATACTATATATGTCTTTGTAATTTACTCCCTTTGCAATCAAGCCCATTTTGAGAATTAATAATACACCCTTGCTACATGGAGGCCAAACTGCTTCTGCCATTATCTGCATCTCTTTCTTACCACCTAAGTACCAGCAGCTATAGAATAATGGAAAGTGAAATGGGAGTTCAGTTGTAAAGTAGAGATTCACATCCAAGGTCTACCTCATATTGGCCGTGTGACATTGGGCAAATCATTTAAGCATGGCAAGCTTTAATTTCTTCATCTATAACATGGGATTCATAAGTTATACCTACAAGTGTGTTGTGTGGGTTAAACAACATAATACTTGTGAAAATGGTTTGGAAACAATACATTAAGAGTGTGATAAATGATAGAAACACAGTGAGCTGTGAGTTTTGCCCACACCAGTGTCTGTAGCCTTTTTAATCTCTCTGAAGCTGAAGAAAAAGATGAGGCACCGAAATGGATTGCTTCTTCACTTGAAGCATAAATACAAACTTTTGTTTTGGCACATGAATGTCTATCATAATGAAATACATTAAGTCAGCAACCTACTTTCTGTACCCCAATGGGGAATGGCTTTGTTATACTCCAGGAACACTTTCTCAACAGTCCGTGACTTTACTTTTCTTGCACTTGATTTTCTAACAAACAATGACCTCACAACCATCACTGGGATATGTCAGTGTACCAGAAGGGTGGTCTGACAATTTCCCTCCACAAAGGCTAAAGATAGCATTCAGGGTGACTGCAGTATCCACAAGAACAGTTGGTCCACCAGAAGACAGATGTAAATATAGGTTAAATTCTTCTACAATATTCACAGAAGAAAAAATAAATTGTTGTAGCATAGATATGGAACTTTTTACTGTGATTACTGTAAAATACCTGGCAATCACTCCTTAATGAGAAAAAGAGATTACAGAGTCCAGTAAACACTGATGGAATGAAATCTATGCAATCCTTACTAAAGACTGCCTTTGTAATGCATCAGCTTTCAAAAGGGTTGGGGGATACATCTTAGCAAGATTATCAAAGCAAGACAAGTTAGCTTCACTGATAGAGTATTATTCCTTCTCCTAACCTCTTCTTGCTCTGCTTTTTGTCATGAGATACGTACTAATTGGTGAGATAATAAGGATGATAATAATAATACAGTTATATTCATTTTGCTCTTGATGTTACATTTCTTTTTCTTAACTATGAGGCTCAACTGTCTCCAAGATGATGTTCCAAGGAATGAATATATATATATATATATATACATTTTAGCAGGAGTTAACTGGGGATAATGTCTTAATTTAAAGACCATCTAAAATATGGTAGATTCGTGGGAGGAAATATTTTTGCAGTTAAGCTTTTCATTTGTCCTTCAAGTTATTCCATGGAAACGACTACCTATCAGGATTCTATGCCTGACATAAGTTCTTTGTTTCATGACAGAAAAAAAAAAAAAAAAAAAAAAAAAAAAAGCATGCAAGGGTTGTTTTGGTTGTTTTATGGGTTAAATAGGATGGTCTTTTCAGTGAAATCTATTAATTTTTTGGCACTCAGAAAACTGAGAGAGAAGAGAAGAAGACAAGAGGGGGAGGGGAAGGAAGGGGAGAGGAAGAGGAAGAAGGAAGGAAGAAAAGGTCATTTGAGGGTAAGATTGTAGGAAAAAGTTTAATGCATTTAAGTCCATAAATAGGAATTCTGTAATAGTTGGGTTCTTCCACAATGTTTAATTTGTAGATGAATTGCATTGTATAATGTCAAGCCAGAAAACAGAAATGTCCCAGAATAATTTATAAGTTTACAAGTTTATAATGCCCTAGTCAAACATGAAACTTTATATCTTTTCCTATTTATTCTTCTCTTTTATTTTATTTGGGGAGGGAGGTAAGGGAGGAGAGGGAGAGATAGAATCTTAAGCAGGCTCTACACCCAGTGCAGATCCTAATGTGGGGCTCGATCTCACAACCCTGAGATCATGACCTGAACTGAAATCAAGATTCAGATACTTAACCTACTGAGCCACCCAGGTACCCCTGAACATTTATGTCTTTTTAGTAAATGCTGAGTTCCTTGTATGTATAAAAATTATGATAAACAATGAAGAGACCCTCACTAAACATCTAATTCGCACAGTATCACTAATGTATCCCTATATTACTCTTGAAAAAAAAAATCAATTTCTTGAAATCTTTAAGTAGAGTAAGCTTTCCTTCTACCCAGTCCTTAAAGACTCCTAACCATAGAAACTTGAGAAATTTTCTTTTGTGGATTTTTGACAGTTCCTTCTCTCCCTGAGGCTAGAAATATCAGACCTATTTTTTTCCTGAAAATGAATGAAACTGGGGTGCCTGGGTGGCCCAGTCAGTTAAGCATCTGCCTTCAGTTCAGGTCATGGTCCCAAGGTCCTGGAATGTAGCCTGGCATTGGGCTGTCTGCTCACTGAGGAGCCTGCTTCTCCCTCTCCTTGCCCCCTTCTCATGCTTTCTTTCATGATCTCTCTCTCTCCCTCTCTGCAGTAAGTAAATAAAATCTTTAAAAAAAAAAAAAGAAACTACCCATTTTCTTGAAAATAAACTATTTCCCATTCATTATCATTGATTTATTGATTTCCCTCTGCAGCAAGTTGGCAGTTTTCTCCCCAAATATTCTTGGATAATCAGAGACAAGTGTGACTTTTTAGTGATTTCTGATGGTGTCTAAATTCTAAAGGAAATCTTGTTTTCATAATCTTTCATCTTTGCATTGAGCCCAAAGATAAAAAAAAATCAATAAAAATAGAATTTCTAGAGAAAAAGTAGAGATTTGTTAGAAATAATTTGTGAATATTTTCCCCCACAACGTTTTCCCCCACAAAAGTCTTAAGTGAATAATTCCATTCCTGATGATTTTCTCTCGAAAAATGAAAATATACATTCATACAAAATCCTGTGCATGAGTGTTCCTAATAGTTTTATTTGTAATATCCCCTAACTGGAAGCAATCCAAACGCCATTTACTGTGTGAATGAATAAATAAACTGTGGTAAAAAATTATAGTGGAATACCACTCAGCAATAATAAAGAATGAGCTATAAATATAAAGAACAATTTGGATGAATCTCAAAGGCATGTTAAGTAAAAAATGCTGAGTTTCATACTATATTGTTCCATATGTATAACATTTAAACAGGCAAGACTAAACTGATGGTGATTAGATGAGTAGTTTCCAAAGGTTACCTGCTGAGTGAGAGAATCAAATTATAAAGGAATAAATAGCACCAGGTACTTTGGTGGGGGGGCAGTGGACAAGGGAAAGTCATATAATAGAACTGTTCTGTGTCCTGATTGTGGTGATATTTCCACAGATCTATACATGTGCTAAAATTAATATAACTGTATACTAAAGGTGGCTATATTATGTGCTAATTTAAACAGTAAAATTAGAGAAAGAAGTCCTAGGTATTTTATAGTTGTTTTTATGTTATACATTCTATTTTCTTCCTACTGACTTCCTTGCAGCATCCTCTTACAAACCAAAATTTGATTTTAGTGGAAACCAAGGCAGTCCTTCCCTCAAGCTAAAAAACTCAGAATCAGGGGCTATCAATTTGAGGGTGATCAAGTGGCTAGAAAGTCACCTGTGAGGGAGATGAATCCCCAGCCTATTAAGGGGAATGGTAGGACCCTGAGTAATTATCCTGCAATGCAATTTTTACATTCAAGAGGAACAGGCCTTAGCCAACACTAGCCTCTGGATAGACAATTATTTATAAAAAGAACCAACGACACTTATGGAGCCTCATTTAACTAATTTGAACAGGGATGGAGAGCTTCCATTGCCTTCTTCCAAGTGCTTTGTTCACCTTCAACTACTAGAGAAAAACACCCACAGCAAAGAAAGCCCAGAAGTTGTGGGGAATTACATAATATGCCTAAATTTAGACAGTACATGTAACTATATTAGAGTTCTCAAAGCCAAGATATTTCTCTCTTAAAAGAACACATCTGAATTATAAATGAATCAAACATTTATAATTTAAAAATCAAAAATATGCAATATGGAAGTCAGTTAGGTCCCAACACCCTTCAAAGTCTTGATGAAACTTTGAATTCCATTCCAGGCCCTGCACAAATTTCTATAAATTCCTTCCAGGACTCCCTGTTTTCAGCTCTGTGTCCATTCTCTCTTACTTAGTTCTCCCCAAGGCAGGCTAAAGATAAAATTTAGCTTCTTCGAGTCTGTATCAGAGAAGAAAAATCCCCTCCTAATCTAGCATTTTGTACTTCAATAGTTTTACTAGTTCACATTGGCTGGATCATGGAGAGGGGTCATCCCCACAAATCCGTAGCCTTTTCCAGTTCTTCTAGCTTCACAGTTTTCCCTTCATGTACTCGCAGTCTTTCTTTGGGGTAATAAGAAAGTTATTTTTTTTTTTTCTTCTTCTTTTTCCAGCAGGGAAACCCACCCAGGCCTTCCTGAGTAAGTTTCCCTAACTTGTCTCTCTAATACGAATTTAGGTACGTGTGACTCATAGGAATTTAGGTATGTGTGGCTCAGAGAATTCTAAACATGTCGTTATATGTACATTGGGTGTGAACTTGCTTAACATTGAAAGTGATGACATATTCTTGTTGTAGATAGGTGGACACAGATATGTAGATATGTATCATTTATTTAATACATATCCTCATAATCAAACAATGGAAATTCTCATATGAACAATTTATTTCTTTTATAGGTAAGTTAGTTGGAAATCATGGATATAGAGCTACACATCCAAGTTTCCAGAGTCTGAAACAATCAGGGAGAATTGCCATTCAATTTTTTCCTTGCATTACAAGGATTTGTTGCAAAGATAAAAAAGTGACTAGTGCCATGAAGAGGCAGGGATACAAGACCGACATTTGTCTTTGTCTAGAACACAACTCGAAAGTATCTCAAAGGTTATTTAGCCAAGGAGTTCCTAACCTGATCTAAGGAAAATGACTTGTGATGGGCATCAAATAGTTCATGAACACCACTTTCTCCCCAAAATTGTATATAAAGTTTTATGTATGTGTATTTTTCTGGAGAAAAGATGAATAGTGTTTATCAGATTAGATATAGGTCTGTGATGCATATAATTGAGTTAACCATTAACAGTATGACATTATTATTCAGTAAGAGTTTTATTTGCTTTTCCTTCCCAAGGTTTCTTCTTCATTAGAAGTTAAATAAACTAACAGAGAAACAAACAAACACATTATGAAGTTGAGTTTAGCAAAATATATTCCTTTTTAACATTTGTTCCTATAGAGCATTAATCACAAAACACCAGAAGTGGGATAGTAAATAAAAGAAGCCTTGTTGAGATTCAGGGTTGTTCAACAAGAATGATTAATTGTTATGTGTTATTCCCATGTCTTTATGAAATGGAACATATTACCTCTCCCAGATCCACATGCACATCAATATATATAATTGGTCAAACTGATAATCACACATGACCTAGTAAATTGGTTCTGGTACAAATTACAGTGTTGTATAGGTAGTGGGGGTAGGGGGTTGGAGGGGTAGGGGGGAGGGTTCCCCATAACAACACTTATCAGGACACCAACTGGGTGTCCTGCAGTTCAACTGAGTTCTGATACCATCTACCTAGAAATAACCAGTTTCTACAGGTTGAGAGCTCAGTCTTACAAGATGGCCACCTTTCCCCACTTCAGACACCAGTTCCAAGTCCAGATTGTTACCATTACTTCTGACCAACTGACTATAAATCAGAGGTTTCTAGAAATCCCTACTTAAGTTCAATTAATTTGCTAGAGAGGCTCACAAGACTCAGAAAAGCATTATACTTACTAGATTGCTGGTTTATTTAAAAAAAAAAAAAAAGGATAAAACCAGAAATAGCCAAATGGAATTTGTGCATAGAGCAAGGTATAAGAAAAAATACAGAAGTTCCATGTGTTGGGTCAGCGGGCTCCAGGAGTGCAGGAGGAACAATAGAAATGACCGCCGGGGCCTACCATCTTCCAGCTCCCCCCCACCTTCCTCAACCCTTGACCCTCCGGCCAAAAGGATGTATGCCCAGGTCACGTCTTCATAGGTAACCTGATACCTATGTAGGAAACAGAAGTATCAGGACCCCCCCACCCCATACCCTCCAATCACCAAATACCCTACCATATATGGATGTGAGCCCACGCCCTACCTTGGCCCAATAAAAGACACCCCCCCCCCCCCCGCGAACTCCCTCCCAGTGCAACTTCCCCCACTCCCCTTTCCGGAGTCAAGGAACCTAGCCTGAGGGTGCCCACCTCCTCTCAGTGCAACTTTCCTGGCTCCCCTTCTGAGTCCCAAAACTTTGCTGGAGAGTGCCTTTAATAAATTTTGCCTTGTGTCTACCTCGACTGGTGTTGTGTTTATCTCGCCTATAAAACCTTACACCATGCCCTCTCCAGGTGCACAATTCTCCTCAACCCCCATGTGTTCACCAACCCTAAAACTCTCTGAACACTGTCATTGGGTTGTTTTTTTTTTTAATTTTATTTATTTATTTGACAGACAGAGATCACAAGTAGGTAGAAAGGCAGGCAGAGAGCGAGGAAGGGAAGCAGGTTCCCTGCTGAGCAGAGAGCCCGATGGGGGGCTTGATCCCAGCACCCTGGGATCATGACCTGAGCAGAAGGCAGAGACTTTAACCCACTGAGCCACCCAGGTGCCCCTGTCCACTGGAGTTTTAAGGAGGTTTCATTAAAGATGCATGATTGATTAAATCTTTGGGCATTAATGACTGTTACCACTTTCAGGCCCTGTCATTCCCTGGAGGGAGGGATAGGTACTAAAAATTTCTAGCTCTTTAATCACTTGGATGATTCACCAAGCAACCAGTAACTATCCTTAGTTTACCTATGGACTTTCCAAAAGTCACTCATTAACATATCAAAATACACCTTTATGGACTTTATCAGAGGAAATATCAAAGGTTTTAGAAAATCTGTGCCAGCAGGATAAAAAGCTTCTGCACAGCAAAGAATACCATCAACAATATTAAGAGGCAACCCACCAAATGACAGAAGATATTTGCAAATGACTTTACAGATAACGGGCTGGTTTCTAAGATCTATAAAGAACTTACCAAACAACACTCAAAAAACAAATAATCCATCAAGAAACAGGCAGAAGACATGAATAGACACTTTCCAAAGAAGACATTACAACTGGCTAACAGACACATGAAAAAATGTGCAACATCACTAGCCATCAGGGAAATACAAATCAAAATCTCAGAGATGCCACTTTACACCAGTTAGGATGGCAAACGTTAACAAGACAGGAAACAACAAATATTTGTAAGGATCTGGAGAAAGGGGAACCCTCTTGCACTGTTGATAGGAATGCAAACTGGTACAGCCACTCTGAAAAACAGTACAGACCCCAGCAATTGCACTACTAGGTATTTACTCCAAAGATACAGAGGTAGTGAAAAGAAAGGGCACCCCCTCAGCAATGTTCATAGTAGCAATGTCCACAATAGCCAAACTGTGGAAGGAGCTGAGATGTCTTTCAAAAGATGGATGCATAAAGAAGATATGGTTCATATATACAATAGAATATACTCAGCCATCAGAAACGATGAATACCTATCATTTGCATTGATATAGATGGAACTGGAGGGGATTATACTCAGTGAAATAAGTCAAACTGAGAAAGATAATTATCATATTGTTTCACTTATACATGAAAAAGATGGACTCACACAGTGAACCACAGGAGAAGGGAGGGAAAACTAAACAGGAAAAAAATCAGAGAGGGAGACGCACCATGAGAGACTCTGGACTCCAGGAAACAAACCGAGGGTTAGGGAAGGGAGGGGGACGGGGAGATAGGATAACCACATGTTGGGTATTAAGGAGGGGACATGTTGTGATGACCACTGAGTGTTATATGCAACTAATGAATCATTGAATGCTACAAAAAATAAAAATTTAATTTAAAAAAACCTATTATAGGAACTGGGTCAAAGACCAAATATGCACATAGTATAAAATTTTCTAGTCTATTTTTTGTGCACATGTATTTTTAACAAAATTAAGATGATGCAGTAATTAATACTTTTCAATCTGACCTTTCAACAGCTCAATAAATATAGATCTCTGTAATTATTAAAAACTGATTGATTTTTCTATAACCTAGACAGGTAATTATTTAGTTAATCTCCATATCAGGATGTTAAGTTTTTTAGACTTTTCAGTTATTAGTAAATACCATTGAGATGAACATCCTTGTAGATAAATCTGCATGTATCACCACGCTTACCATTACTCCTCTGTAGGTGAGCAATATTGCCACCCCAAAATGTGTCTCTTAGGCATGTGGATTATTTTAGGCTGATTATATTTAAGAAGCAACAGAGGTTCAGAAAGAAAATCTAACCTTCCCCAATGCCAAGAAGAATTTATCTAGATAGATAACCTGATATAGAAAGAGAGCTATTACAATAGAGAACTAAAATATATTATTAACTAAAAGTGTAGATAGCAACTTAGCAAAGTCTTTTTGTTAAAACTCCTCTTTGCTTCCCATGGCAGCTATAAAACCCAGCAAACACTTGTTTACCAAACATTTATTCTGTCCATTATTCCTGTGAATTTTCTTCCTTCTCTTTAAAGCCCCAGACCACTACCTCCTTCTACTCAGTCTAGAATCTCATTTTGCCTGACTGCCTTTGGACCCTCATATTTATGTGGATTCCCCATAATACATAACTAAATTTTATTTTCTCTTGTTAATCTTTCTCATGTCAATTTAATTCTTAAGAGCAGCCAAAAGAATTTTGAAGGTAGAAAAAAAAATGTTTCTTCCCCAACACCAGAATATATGACTGTTGGATCAGAAGGGTTTCAAAGAACACAATATTAGTATGTTTCCCTGAGGCTCGTGATGAACATCAGAGATACCAAGTGTTTTCCTCTACCCATTGGCAGGAAGTATAGTCCTTATATACCTTGGCTCTCAGTATAGTCCAGACAGGTCTTCTCCTTTTGAACATCTTATTGAGCATAGTGTCTTAAGATCATGACTACTGACATGTCCTACTGTAGAAATTTCTCCCCTGCTAATGTTTAGATTCATTCCCTTATTATGATTAAGAAGAAATATTAGAAAATTTCCTATTAAAAAGTTTTGGGGTGCCTGGCTGGCTCAGTTAATAAAGGGTGTGACTCTTGATCTCGGGGCCATGACTTTAAGCCTCACATTGGGCATGGAACCTACTTTAATTAATGAATTAATTAATTTTTTAAGAATTAGGTCAAATGATGGGTCTTTTTGGTTGACTTTACTGGGAAACATTTTAGTACAAATACTTGCTATTCAATAGTCACTTTAAAGAATGCAATGGTATATTGGAATATTCTGTTTTATCTCCTCACTTACTACTTGGCAGACACACTACTCTGAAACATCTATACACTCACCCAGAAGCTTCTTCCTTTAAGAACTTGGGTAGAGTGAAAAGAGATGTGTGAACTCTTCTTTCTAGGTCCTCCTTTATTTTGAGCCACTATTAAGAATAAATTTATTCTGGAAGTGTTTGGATGTCTGCATTCCACCATGGAAGAATAATACTTACAATGTGTAACAGACACATGAACTCTGGGTTAATAAATTTCTATTTGTTAACAGAGTCTTTCCTATTTTTTTTTAAATATTTTATTTATTTGTCAGACAGAGACCACAAGTAGGCAGAGAGGCAGACAGAGAGAGAGGGGGAAGCAAGCTCCCCACCGAGCAGAGAGCCCAATGCAGGGCTTGATCCCAGGATGCTGGGATCATGACCTGAGCCAAAGGCAGAGGCTTTAACCCACTGAGCCACCCAGGTGCCCCTTTCCTATTATTTTTAATAAAGAAAACTGTTCTAAAAAGTCTTTATTTCCTGCCATGCTACTATGTTCTCCTCTAATGGAAATAATGTAGATAAGTTATCCTCACTCCCACTCACCTTCATCAAGGGAAACAGTAGATAAAACAACTTCATTTTGTAGTTTTACCAAACCTAGCATTCACCTGACTAAACAAAGTTCCTGCTTATAGAAAATTATTCTAGAAAACAACAGAGTTCAATGCATAATAGCAACTTAATTGTTGGATATAGTAGGAGAGAAAACAATAATTCTCATTGCCCTTGCTGTGTTTGTTTATGACATTAAAATTTTTTTTCAAAAACAAGACAATGGAAAATGGTTCACTCATAGTTCTGAAGGCCACAAGTTGAAAATCAAGATGCTCTCTCCATAGCCTCTAAAGTAGAATCCTTCCTGGACTCTATCTGGTGGCTCCAGAAGTTCCTTGGCTTGTGGCTGCATCACTACATCTCTGTCTCCATCTGTACTTGGATCCTCCTTTTCTCTGTACATCTCTTCTGCTGTCTGTGTTGAATCTCCCTCTGCATTTCTCTTAGAAGATGTCTCTTTTTCATCATTGGATTCAGAGCCCACCCAGATAATCTAGGATAATTTCATTCTGAGATCATTAATTATGTCTGTAAAGATCTCTTTTCCAAACAAGCTTGCATTCCCAACTTCTGAGGATTTGGACATGAACATACTGTTGGGGGAACCAACACCATTCACCTCACTATTCTTGCTCACCTGAAGCTTTTCAAATAAACCTAATAAGTTTATTAACGTAGGATGAAAGCAGAACTTTATTTTTCCCCATTTATTTTTCAAGAAAAGTTTATCTTCCTTGAATCACTCAACCATTGACCAAAATACTATCTGATAGGATTACATTAAAAGGCACTTTGCCAAGAATATATAAGTCCTTGACTCACCAAAGTTGTGCTTGACCCAGCATTTGGCAATACTCATATATTTCAGTGTACTTATTTCCTGACCATCTACAACTTGGCCCATTCTAGTAAAATCTACCAAAGTGCTCATCAACAATATAAGGAATACATATTGGATTGGATTTTGATCATATTTATGGCTGATTTGTTTGTTTGCCTCCTGTGTTTTTACTTTTGTTTGTGGGTTTGCTTGAGTTCCTCCATTTAATGGTGGGTTTATATTGCTAAATCTAAATTCCAAACTTCAGCGACCCCTGACATTGAAGAGAAGAAATTAGGATGTTATGGTTTTCATTATAGAATACAGTAATCTTTAACCTGTTTCAGTCATCTATCCCATACAAAACAATACAAACATACACACATACACACACTCACACACCAGTTTAGTATCTTCCATTATAGGTATGGGAGAAGTATCTCAGCACAAGAAGAATAAGATTCATCACAGACCGAAAGCCCTTTTGTTTTGGTAGTTAACTTTTAGTCTACATTGCTTGCTTACGATGCTAACTAGCCCCTAGTCTTTCCTGTAGTCCTACTTGGCCAGCAGTTTGTTTTATCACTCCTTCTTGGTTGTCCAGAAATGGGAGGAGGAAATGAATCACATTGCTTGGAAATCAATGAATAAATGGCCAGGAATCATGGCATTTAGCAGTTGCCTAATCAGTGACTATAAATTTGTTCATAGTCACTTTGTATCATTGTCTCAACCTCTGCACAGGCATAGATTATCTCTCGGCTATATTCTAGGGGCTGAGTATCTACCTTTGAAAGGGACAAAGAAGTATGAGGTAAAGGGCTGAGCCCCAAAGAGTCTGATGTGATTTCATGAAAGAATTTATTCATGCTATTATCAATATCCTTTTAAATAATACTACAACTCATCTCACCTATGCATATGGAGACAGAGATAACAGACTTTGTTTCAGAACTCTTGCAGGAGAAAAAATGAACCCATGGGATATGAAGATGAAAACGCTGATAAATTAATAAGCTTAAGACCACAAATTTTTAGCAATTAGAACATAAATGGAGATTTGATGGTGAACATGAGGGACTCCTTATGTCCTGCCCACCAGAGGGAACAAATCAACAGTTCCTGATTTCAGAATTGTGGCCTCCTCTGACTCCAAACTATAAATAAATAAATAAATAAATAAATAAATAAATAAATAATAGTAATCTACAGTTACAAAGACCATATAAATTGTTATCCAAACCAGACTTATAAGGGTGAAAGGAGAGTTATTACTAACAATTACACTTGAACAATAGGTGCAAAGTGAGTGTTACTAGAAAAATGAGATGTATGACCTCCTCATTTACAGTCAGTTTTTTTGTTTTGTTTTGCATTGTCTATTTTCTGGCATCTGAGTCAACTGGGTACCTGTTTCCTATTATCTATGAGAAGTTCATGCTCTCATTAAAATATTTTAAGTCAATTATCCTCTCTCTTAAGGAATTCCACTTAAAACTCCTCTTTTCTATACAACTTCTAACAAAATGGCATATTTTTGGTGCTTACTAAGCATTTATTTATTGGACTTTAGTTATTGGTATTGTTCTTAAATTCCAGGAGGGATGACAAACTCATATGCTTGTAGCCTTAAGGGTGTGGCCTAGGTGAATGACTTGATCAAGTATAGAGAGAGAGAAAACAGACTGGAGAATTCAAGGAGGGGCTAAGGAAAGGAACATCAATTCTTCTGTCTTTAAGTTTTCTAATTTATATGTAGAAATATTACTTGTAGAATTACCCCATTTTAAGATCTTGATAACTAATTTTTTTTTTAAACAAAATCAGCCTGTGGTCCAGTTTTATTTTCTGACCACATATTCTTAATATGGATGCTGTGATTGAGATTTCATTATCCCGCATGATCTCTTTAAAAGTTCACAGAATTTCATAATTACAGATTAGGAAGCACTCATTCACATGTGGAATTTAAGAAACAAAACAGATGAATATAGGGGAAGGGAAGGAAAAATAAAATAAGATGAAAGCAGAAAGGGAGGCAACTCATAAGAGAGTCTTCACTTGAGGAACCAAACTAAGGGTTCCTGGAGGAGAGGTGGGGGATGGGCCTGAAGGAGATCACTCAATGTAATGAGCACTGCGCATTCTTTGCAACTAACGAATCACTAAATTCTACTCATGAAACAAATAATATAGCATATGTTAAATTGAATTTAAATAAAATATTAAATAAATAAGAAAATAAGCACTGGGTGTTAAATGTAACTAATGAATCATTAAATTCATAATGAGCACTGGGTGTTAAATGTAACTAATGAATCATTAAATTCTTCCCCTGAAACTAATAACACACTGTATGTTAAATAAATTGAATTTAAGTAAAAAATTTAAAAAATTATGATAGTTGTCTTTCTCTGCTTGACTTATTTCGCTAAGCATGATACGCTCTAGTTCCATCCATATTGTCGCAAATGGCAAGATTTCATTTCTTTTGATGGCTGCATAGTATTCCATTGTGTATATATACCACATCTTCTTGATCCCTATCATATGATCTCCCTGATATGAGGAAGTGGTGATGCAACATGGGGGCTTAAGTGGGTAGGAGAAGAATCAATGAAACAAGATGGGATTGGGAGGGAGACAAACCATAAGTGACTCTTAATCTCACAAAACAAACTGAGGGTTGCTGGGGGGAGGGGGTTTGGGAGAAGGGGGTGGGGTTATGGACATTGGGGAGGGTATGTGCTTTGGTGAGTGCTGTGAAGTGTGTAAACCTGGTGATTCACAGACCTGTACCCCTGGGGATAAAAATATATGTTTATAAAAAATAAAAAATTATATTAAAAAAAATTAAAAAAAATAAAAAATTGAAAAAAAAATAAAACCCTAATGTTTAAAAAAAAAAAAATAGAACTTCCCTATGACCCTGCCATTGCACTCCTGAGTATTTACCCCAAAGATACAGATGTGGTGAAAAGAAGGGCCATCTGTACCCCAATGTTTATAGCAACAATGGCCACGGTCGCCAAACTGTGGAAAGAACCAAGATGCCCTTCAACGAACAAATGGATAAGGAAGGTGTGGTCCATATACACTATGGAGTATTATGCCTCCATCAGAAAGGACGAATACCCAACTTCTGTAGCAACATGGATGGCACTGGAAGAGATTATGCTGAGTGAAAGAGGTCAAGCAGAGAGAGTCAATTATCATATGGTTTCACTTATTTGTGGAGCATAACAAATAGCATGGAAGACATGGGAAGTTAGAGAGGAGAAAGGAGTTGAGGGAAATTGGAAGGGGAGGTGAACCATGAGAGACTATGGACTCTGAAAAACAATCTGAGGGTTTTGAAGCGGTGGGGAGTGGGAGGTTGGGGTACCAGGTGGTGGGTATTATAGATGGCACAGATTGCATGGAGCACTGGGTGTGGTGCAAAAATAATGAATACAGTTATGCTAAAAATAAATAAAAAATAAATTAAAAAAAATTAAAATAAAACTGTTCTTTTCAAACTGTGGATCATGATCCATTAGTGGTTTATGAAACTTATTTCACAGTCATATTAGCCAGACCTAAAAACAAACAAAAATTAAAATACATTACTAAAAATATATTTGGACAAAACAGATTAACACAGAAAATACCAGACAGTATCACATATAGGAAGAATAAACATTGCTTTTTAAATTTTTAATATTTATTTATTTATTTAAAGACTCTATTCATTTGACAGAGAAATAGAGAGAGATTGAGAATGAGCAAGGGTGAGCAGCAGGTAGAGGCAGAGGGAGAAGCAGACTTCCGGCCGATCAGGGAGCCCAATGCAGAACTCAACCCCAGGACCCTGAGATTATGTGCCGAGCCAGAGATGCTCAACCGCCTGAGCTACCCAGGTGCCCCAACATAGCTCTTTTAAACTTTGGTTGTGTAAGTACATGGGTCTACATCAGCATGTGTCTTTAATGGGTCTAATACAAAATGTCTTAAGATGAAACAAAATGTCTTAAAGAGAGTGCTGGTCAAGAGGCCTGGGTGGCTCAAGTTAAGTGTCTGCCTTCAGCTCAGGTCATAATTCCAGGGTCCTGTGATCCATTCCAATGTCAGGCTCCTTGTTTGGCGGGAGGCTTGCTTCTCCTTCTGCCACTCCCCGGGCTTGTGTTCCCTTTCTCGCTGTGTCTCTCCTTGTCAAAAAAATAAATAAAATCTTAAAATTAAAAAAGGGGGGGGGAATTCTGGTCAAATAAATGTGAAACCCCTGATTTTTTTTTGTCTGATGCCTACATGTTATAGTCAAATATACAGAGGCCAAAAAGGTGAAGTGATTTTACAAATCTCACAGTTAGAAAAGGAGAGAATTGGAACTCAAGTTGAAATTCATATGTATCTTCTTGAAAATCTCCAATAGAATCCTTTTTCAGAAAGGAACTATGATCAGAGGTGTTGCGTTGAGATCTTTCAAATGAGGATTTGAGATCTCCTGGTAGATTTTATTCTGACCATTAATCTCTTCTCCAAGCTCAAGGACATGTTCCACCACTCCATTCAACACTCGTGAATTTTTACTCAGAAAGCAGAAGAAATCCAGAGATTCTCCACGTATTCTTCATTGCAGCTACTCAACTACATGCATTCCAACAATGTACTGTCTTTGCTCCTAAAGGCAACCACTCTTTGTGCATTAAATCCTACCCCCTTGCTTACTGAATAACTTCTCTACTAAAACTGTCTCCATTTTCTCCTGCATGAAGATTACCTGTCTCTACTGAATCAAATACATTAATATGTAAGCATGCACTGATATTCCCCAATATGTCCCCAAAGCACTATCCCTTCTACCTGTCCCTCTGCCATGACATCTTTCCTACCAACCCTTTCCAGCAGAAGTCCTTGCATAACTACTGTACCCAATTTCCAATTCTTCTCCTCCTGTTTTCTATAAGCAAAACAAATCAAAAATCAAAACCAAAACAAAAAAAACCCCACAGTTCAATCAGGTTTCCACCTCTATCTTTTACTCCTTCAAAAGATACCTCATCATGGTTATAAAATAACTTCACTGTGATACATCTGATGGGCCATAGTCAGTCTCCATCTTAACCTGACATAGTTGCAGCTCTCAACACAGTTGGCCACTCTGTCTTTCCTGAAATACATTTTTTACTCTGTTTCCAGGACACCACCTTCTATTTGCTCTCTTCCTGCTTCACAGGAGACTCCTTTTCAGTATTCTTCACCAATTCCCCCACATTCTACAGATTGCTAAATGATGGTGTCTAGGGCCCAGTCCATCTTCTATCTTTAACCCAGACTTGTTCCCTTAATAATCTGAACAATTGCTTTCTCTAGGCATGAAATACCATCTTTAGGCTGGCAGCTCCCAAAATGGTATCTTCATTTGGATCTTCAGATACCTTCCACTTAGTTGCCTATTCAATATCCACACTAGAATGATTACTAAATCAATTCAAACTTTGTCCCAAACTGAGCTCTAAATGTTTTCCCAAACACTGCATTCAATGCCCCTCCCCCACAGTATGCTACTCCTATCATCTTTTCCTATGTCTGTAAAAGGGTATCCTCCTTGTCCACAGTTAAAACTTTATGGAGTCGTCCTTGTTCTTCTTTGACTTTCCCATTTCGATCCTCTTCATCTGTAAGCACTGTTAACTTTATATTGAACTTGGGTTGAGAAAACAATCACTTCACTTCAAAGTTAAAAATCTGTGCCTTGGTCTGAGCTGTCATCATTCCATCTCATGGATTACTGTAGGGCCATGTAACTGGTCTTCCCATTCAGCACTACTCTTCATACACTCCATTCTTAACACACCAGCCCAACAGATCATGCCCAACTCTGCTCAAAAATAGCTACCCCTCTCCTCAATCAACAACAAAATCTTTAAGACAGTGATAAATCTCCACAGTACCTACCTCTCAGACTTCAACACCTTTTATACTCCCTTTGTTCACGCATTTCAACAACATGCGATGCCTTGTTGTTCCTAGAACATTCTAGGCACATTCCTACTTTAGGGGCTTTGTACCTGCTATTCTACCAAATGGTTCCTTTCCCAAAACTCCTGAGTCACTTTCATTTTATTTTTATCTGGCTCAGACAGCACCAGATCAGAGGTTTGTCTTTACCACCATTTGTAATATGCTACCCTCATCCCTCCTGTATCTTGCATTATTTCCTCCTAAGCAGTTATTGCCACCTAGTATATTATATATTTATTATTTTTTATTGTCTACTTTTATTCCAACTGGCATGTAAGCTCCGTGCAAACAGGGATTTTGTCTGATTAGTTCACTGCTATGATCTCAATGCTAAGAGGGAGCATGCTTCATAGTAAGTCCGCAATTAATAGCTACTCAACTAATAAATGAATAAATTATTCTCTTTGGTAGTAATAATAGTAACTACATAAAATTCAAAGCATTTATATAACCCACAATAGTCTCCACATTCGCATAGTCTCATTTTTGCCTTTCTACCCCTCTTTATGGTTGATGTATATCATGTTCCCATTTTACAGAGAAAGTAGGCTCAAAGTGTACATAAAGAAACCCAAATTGACACCCATATTATCTGGATCTACTTCAAGTTCTAGTTCCCAATGACATGGCTCATTACTATATCACTCTGTTGCAGACAGAGAAACTTGCCACTGAGATTGCCCCTCAAGAAATGTCTTGCTGCCTAGCTATAAAGAGTATGATCTGCTAACAGCCATTGGCTTCATTAGAATTCCCCTCAGCTTTTGATCTGAGAACAAACTGTTTGGGGGACCAATCACTGAACAAGGTGGTAACCATTTCTGCCGGATGCAGACGCTTCCAGGCAACAATGTACACTTCAGAGCTGCCCATTGGCCTGGCAGAGACTTTCTCAGATCTAAGCCACAGTCTAAGGGCTCTCCCTGCCCATTCTTGCTTCCTCTCTTTTCCTTTCATAGGATCCTCTATAATAGACCTTTAAACTTCTGTCTTCACCTCATCATGCACCTGCCAGAAAATCCAAACTACACACATGAACAAATGATACTTGATACCCCAAGGATGGCACTGGACCAAAAGCAAAAAAAGTGAAAGATTTTACCAAATATGCTTTATCATATATTTCTCCCAACATTGCAATAACATGTTTTTTTTCTTCCTCATCTTCATCCTCCTTTCTATCTGAAGACTCAGGGACAAGGAAAGTCAAAACCCTCTCAATATGAATAACTTCAGGACTGCAGAAACTTGAGGAAGGGCCTCTGTATTCAAAATCTAATTCAGAGAAAAGTCACAGAAGTCTTTTTATAATTGAGTGCCTTCCTGCCCTCGGAGGCCAACACATTTCAAAAGGGAAAGGCATTACTTGTTCTGACATCAGTGAGGTGAGAAAACAGTATCTAATACAATTTACATGTCTCTTCAGAAGTTTGTGCTGATACAACAAATCTTCCTTTTACAAATTTAGCTAGAGATAATAGCAGATAGATAGATACTTCAACTATAAAATAGGGACACTAACAATAATAATGGTTGTGTGGGAATTAAATGAGATAATACATTGCAAAGAGGTTCATATAATGCTCAATAAACATCACTTGCTATTATTATTATTATTATTACTGTAACTATTATTTCTACATCTAAAATGCAATAAAAACTATCCTTTAAAATTATATTTACTTCTCAATTGCATTTTTAGTTTAGTAAAATACCTGTGATGAGCCCTGTAGAAATTATTGCTGCTTTTATTTTATTCAATTTGACTATTTCTCTTCATTGCTTTAAGGGTCTCTTAACCCATGATTATCTCTCAATGAAGTAAATGAATGAATACATAAATTGAAATGTATGGCAAGGAAAAAAAACAGAATTTGGGGCTAAATATGTATACATGCAAATACGTATATGAAAGCTGATTTCATCTGGTTCAAGTGTATCAAAGACAAACATTTTGCAATGCATGAACCTGAACTAATTTTTTCCCCCATAAAAGATACCTCTGAAAAAATCACTGAAATTTGATGGGAATAGGAGTAATGTACTAGTGTCAATCTCTTGATTTTGATGGCTTTATTGATGTTTTATAAGAAAGATGTCCTTGTTTGTGGCAAATGCACACTAAAATACTCAGGGATGATGGGCATAAGATAGGCAAATTCATTCTCAAAGGATTTAAAAAGAATAGGAAGAAAAGCTCTTCCTGTAAACTTCTGTAAGCTTGTATTGTTTCAAAATAATTAAAAAAAAAGGTTAAAATACCATCAAACTTTTTTTTTCTTTTCTTTTGCCAATACATACGGTTTTAAGCAAATGTTCTTTTAAATATGCATCCAAATTAGGACCAATTAACATAGTGTCTTATTGTTATTTTTGATGTCTGTTTGTTTTAAACACAAGCAATTACCTTTGAAGACAAAATATTCAGTTTGAACACAGTGATTTAGCTGGGAAGCCTAGCTGACTCTGGTTTGATAAGTTAACATCCCTAATTAAACTGCAGTCATTTAAACATTTGTTATAACCTGTAGGTCAAAAGGAAAAGTCCTGGAGCTGGTTTCAGAAAAGGACATTGGTTTTCTAAGCTGAAAGATGCCCTGGGTCATTGTTGGCTAAGAACCAGGTGGCACAGAAGAACTCTCTCTTTTGAAAGATATATCTAGAATTAAAATTTTACTAAACGACGTACCTTCCACATCAGTTTGCTAATCAGTTTTGTGAAGAGGTAAGGGGAGTATCTCAGTTCCTTCTCATCTCAGGCAGGAATTAATTCCTTCCACTTCTTAGGAAAGGATACTTGCATTTCTGCCTTACACGTTCTGAGGGTGCCATTGAGGAAACAAGAGTTGACAATTCTAACACTATCCAGTACTCAGTTTTCCTGCTAACACCCTTGTATGCTAGGAAAATATGATGTGCCAAATGTATTGGGGATTAAGACCTACCATGTCCCCAACCAACCACCACTACCTTGTATCTTTGAAGAGTATTGGTTAGAATTATCAATTTTCCAAGAGAAGGAGTGCTCAGGGTTAAACCATGGTGATGTTACACAGCTTTCACATGAACTCCTAAGAACTGATAAATTTGCTTTTCTCTAAGCCATCCATTTATTCACTCATGACCTACTGTGTTGGGTCAGAAAAAGAGGTCTCATAATCTATGATATTTCCATTGCTCTTTAAAACCCCTAAATATGAAGTGAGCCACGGTGGTTGGAATACTGGTATAGGGTTAGAAGTCTTGGATTCTAGTATATATTCCAGAATATATTCATGAATTCACTAAACATTCATTAACTGTGTGACCTCAGGAAGTTTAATAAACTTTTCTGAGTAATTAGTATAGTCATATGTATAATGGAGATAATGGTGACTACTATCCATAGCTATATAGAAGAAGAAAACAGGTTATGTTCATACAAATATTTCTATGAACTGCCAAGGGACTATACTTATATATAATGACCTCCTTTAGTCAAGAAGGGATACATATAATTCTTATGACATACTACCTACCCTACTCTGATGGGGCCAAATTCTAAAACTATGACTTTAACAAATTTTTAAAAAAATCAACCACAACAATAAAAGGGTGTGCTTTAAATTTAATTATTGGATCACCAGAAACCGAAGGCACAAACACAAACAAAAAAACTCTGATTTGTAGTGTTTGCTGAGGTCAGTGGTGTAAATACTCCCACCATGGCCAATTTTAAGCTACCAACATGACATCACTTATGTTGCAGTTGAATAGAGATCAAAATAGTTGCCAACATTTAATAGTTGGTAGATTTCACATACACATTCAATTTTTGGTGTATTCGAGAAAATCTGACAATCTAGACCCATGTCTCACTTAACTGCCATTGTTCCCCGGGGAATATGTAGAATGTGTAGCTTCTTGTTTTGGGACACTTATTATGTCTCAAAAGATAGGGAGGAGAACTCTCTTCAGTTAGCTTCTACTTCTGGACTCTGTAATTAAAAACCACCCCTAAGCCAAAGGAACCCAGAAGTATTGTCTATTTCTTTTAATAAGGAAAAGGAAAATAAGGGAGGAGAAAGTGAATAAAAAAAAAATCACAGTAAAAGATTCTGAGAAATAATATTAAAATAGTGTATTTTGCAATAAGCATTTTAATGATCCCACTTCATTCTCTTAATATAAAGAGAGAGGTATTATTATGTACATTTTCCAAATACGTACATTAAGTATATGGGTTAAATTGTGACTTCACTAATCCCCAGTACCTCAGAATGAGAACGGAACCTTTTAATCAAAGTTAAATGAAATCATTAAGATGGGTCCTAATCCAGTATGATGGGTGTCCTTATAAAATGGGGAAATTTGGACACAGAAACATGTATTGAAGGACGATGACTAAAGAGGCACAAGGAGCAGATGACCATCTGAAAGCTAAGAGATACCTAAGGCTACCAGAAGCAAGGAGAGAAGCATGAGGCAAACTCTTCCTTCGATCCTTCAGAGGGAGTTTGGCCCTGCTTGTCGACACCTCAATTTCTGGCCTCCAGAATGTGAGAGGATACATTTCTGTTATTCTAACCCAACCATAGTGCATTTTTATAGCAGCCCAACTGACTAAGTTTCAGAGAGGATTAAGAAAATGGCCCTCTTTGGAGAACAGTGTGGAGATTCCTCAAGAAATTAAAAATAGAACTTCCCTATGACCCTGCAATTGTACTACTGGGTATTTACCCCAAAGATACAGATGGAGTAAAAAGAAGGGCCATCTGTACCCCAATGTTTATAGCAGCAATGGCCACAGTCGCCAAACTCTGGAAAGAACCAAGATGCCCTTCAACGGACAAATGGATAAGGAAGATGTGGTCCATATACACTATGGAGTATTATGCCTCCATCAGAAAGGATGAATACCCAACTTTTGTAGCAACATGGACGGGACTAGAAGAGATTATGCTGAGTGAAATAAGTCCAGCAGAGAGAGTCAATTATCATATGGTTTCAGTTATTTGTGGAGCGTAACAAATAGCATGGAGGACATGGGGAGTTAGAGAGGAGAAGGGAGTTGGGGGAAATTGGAAGGGGAGGTGAACCATGAGAGACTATGGACTCTGAAAAACAATCTAAGAGTTTTGAAGGGGTGGGGGTTGGGAGGTCGGCGTACCAGGTAGTGGGTATTAGAGAGGGCACAGATTGCATGGAGCACTGGGTGTGGTGCAAGAATAATGAATACTGTTATGCTGAAAATAAATAAATAAATTAAAAAAAAAAAAAAGAAAATGACCCTAACTCAAATAGCTGTTAAATTCTCAAACTGACTGTAATGAATTTGTTTGTGTTTTGTTTTTGTTTTGTTTGTTTGTTTTTGTTTGTTTGTGTTTGTTATTTTAAGCAAATACCAATGCCCAAATCTTCTTACCTCTTTCCCTACTGAAACATGGATTTAATTGGCCTGTTGGCCTGGTGTGACACAAAAGAGGATTCTGATGTGTAGCCAGGTTTGAGAACCATCATATGAGGTGGCAAAATGGGGATCCCAACCCATGGCCCCCTCACTCCCAAGCTCAGCTTTGAGATAATGCACTGGCATTCCACGTTTTATGTAGGACATAAGAGTTTTTCTTTTACATTTGTTCTGTATCAATATCTAATAGTATCCATTCCAACTGATTATTAAGATAAAATACTCCCCAAAAAGTACATCCCTCTTCAAGAAGATGAGACAAAATGATAATTTACAATGTATAGTAACATAGACTCATTTCGACTTCTGTAAAAGACATCCATGCCTTCTCACTTTAATTAAGAGTCACTTAATTACAGGAAATCATGGAGAGCTTGTTAAAGTTTTATTGTAGTTTAGCAACCTAAAGTAATGCCTATGTGGTTACTAATATTGTTTGACAGCCAGTAAAATTCCCTAGTTACTATGCTTTCACACACTCACATACCCAATAACATTTAATCAACTATAATCCTCAGTGTAATTCTATAAACTAATATTATTATTCTTTGTTGTAATTCTGTAAATTAGTACTATTATTCCTCTTTATAAGACACCAGAGGATAAAAGGTTAAGTCTCACAAGGCAAAGGATTGCAAAATTGTAAATGGCAAGGCCAAATTTTACCCCCTCAGATCTCTACTCCAAAACTATTACTCTCACTAACATCTGGGCTCCCTCTACTCTTGCTTTACTGGCCAGTTACTGTCACAACTTCCATATTTGACTTTAAGAACATCACCCTTCATTTTGACCCTTCTCCCCCGATTGGAACTTTCTAATAGATGCACTGATTTATCACATATATTGAACTTAAAACAGAAGATTTAATGTTTAAAAGTGTTTTTACAGGGTGAGGATAGAAAGACTCTTGCCTGACTCAAAGCTAATGAGCAGCCTTTAGAAGGTTCACTAGCTGGCAAAATCTGACCCTGCTTTCTAAGAATATGTATTCATTGCAAGAAATGTAAACTTCAAAAATACAGCACCTTCCATTTATAGCTGGAGACCCCAGGAAATCCCCAGCCTAGAAGGTCTCTGTATTACTCATCCAACCTTGCATCTTTACATCTTTCCCTCCTATTTAAGATTATTCTACTTTAATCTTCAACAGAAAACCATCAGTTATGAAAGAAGATTATTTTGTCACAACTCTTTCACTTCCTGCCTACCCTAATTATGCGGTCTGGTAGAGAAGAAGATTAAAATGATGCCACCCAAAAACATAAAATAAATTCCAGAAGTCCAAACAATTTCCTGAATCTAATTAGCAGTGGTGGAATCACAGTTAATTATTATTATCATCACAGGAACCTGGTTTGGGGGAGAACCTAAAGGGTATGTAATATAAGCACCAGTGATACTTGAATTTCCTTTACAACATTCCTGTAAAATAGTTCTCCTCCCAGGTTTGAAAATCTTTCAGATCACTTAGTGCAAATCATAGGGTATAGTAACATGGATAATCAAAACACTATTTCTTTTCAGTATGGACAGGATTTCTCAACTTCCGTGTGACCTGTTTGTGGATATTCTGAAGAGCCGCTGAACTTCTTTCTGTCTGTCCATTATTAGCAGAACTTTTGACTGATGCAAGTAGAACAGTGCTCATGTATTCCCCAGAATGCACTGAAAAGTGGTTATTCTTGGGCAGAATTTGAGCTGGGAAGGAGTCAGAGCAGCCCAAGATTTTAAATTTAAAAGGAATCTCCTCATAGCAAGTACTTGAGCTATCAGATGCAGATAGGAAGTGAGAATAGTAGATGCAGCTAACAAAACTATCTCCATGAGAAAGTGGAGACAACAAGACCCAGTATTGTTCTTAACTTTGTCTCCTCTGTGCTTCAGCCACATTGGCTCCAAATCATTTCCTGACAAGTGGCAAAGGGCATGCTCCCTCCTCCCCACGGTCTTTGGATATGAAGTTCCCCCAGTTAGGGATGTTCTTCCTCTCCTCACCAGTCAATACCTACTCATGTCTTTCCAGTCTCAGCCAAAGTGACACTTTGTCAATGAAGCCTTCTTTAACCACACCCTTGTATTTCAGAGCCATTAAGGAGAAGATCTCTTATATTTCCCTTATAGCTCTTACTGTTTGTGCTTCTACATGTGTATAGTAATGTGATTTCTATCAGTCTCCTCCACTAAACAACAGGATGGACAAAAGTAGGAACAGGGTCTGTTTGTTCGTCATTTACTCAGTTCCTAGCTTAGGGCCCAGCATATGGCCGATGCTCAATAAACACCAACTGAATGAATGAATTCATTTATTCATTTTAAAATTGGTAAAATATGGGTGCCTGTGTGGCTCAGTGGGTTAAGCCTCTGTTTTAGGCTTAGGTCATGACCTCAGGGTCCTGGGATCGAGCCCCGCACCAGGCTCTCTGCTGAGTGGGGACCCTGCTTCCTCTTCTCTCTGCCTGCCTCCCTGCCTACTTGTGATCTCTGTCAAATAAATAAATAAAATCTTTAAAAAAAAAGAAATAAAATAGGTAAAATCTCTCCCTCCTATGCCTTCTTGTCATCATGCATGAAATCTCTCACTTCATTTGTAAAGCATTTCTTTTTGATAATACATGACATTTAACCTAATTTAAATAGTATCAGTTTAATTGAATACTATATGAAAATTTGTAAGTCCAGAGAAGAAAAATAACAAATAAAAGTAATTTTACTTTAAATAATAATTATTAATATGTTTGTGCATATATTTTAAGATATATACATGCATATATACGTAGACAATACAAAATCATATTGTTATAATATTTTTATGAATTTAATAATATTCACTAATATATTTCCAAGTCAATGTTAATATACATCATAATTATTTATTTATTTATCTATTTATTTATTTGAAGAAGAGAGAATGTACTAGTGCATGTAAGTGGTGGGAAGAGGCAGAGGGAAGGGAGAGGGAGAGAATCTCAAGGAGATTCTGCACTGAGCAAAGACCCCAACAAGGGCTTGATGTCACCACCCTACCTTACGATCATGACCCAAGCTGAAACAAAGAATTGGATGCTTAATCAACTGAGCCACCCAGGTGTCCTTATGTATCATAATTTCTAATGACTGGATAGTGTTACAACATAAAGAATTCATTTAACCAGTCCCTTCTCCCTGAGTTTTAATGGAATTAACTTCATACAGTGGAATACTATGCAACACTTAAAAGTGTCCTCATTTGGGAGCTATTAAGTTTTATAAAGCTGAATTAATTCTACATAATGGATATTATTCAACAATTAGAAATGTCCCCCATTTTTGACACTGAGATTGTATATAATTCATCAACCATACTGTTTAATATATTGCATTTAAACCAAAAGAAATGTGTATGGGTATATATCTTGGGAGGTCATGTCAGCAGTCATCCACTAATAATTAATGTGAATTAATATATCAGGTCACTTCCCTCAAAGTCACCTAGATAAGAGTTAGTTCAAAATTGAGTTGGGGTATTTACGAATCCAAGGCTAAAGGGAGATTGGGAATATCTCTGGAGAAGAAAGGAGAGGATAGGTTTATAATCATTGGAAGAATTTTGGTTTAAAGAAAATGTCAACATTGTATGTTTTCATGTGGATCTTGAAAAACAGGTTAAAAAATGAACAATAAAATTTCTCTGCTTCACAATTCTCATATAACAGCGTTCAGAATTAGAAAAGATGAAATTAGAAATCAGACTCATGTTTTTACATTTATTAACTGAGGTCTTTAAAAGTAGGTATGGCAGAGTTTATAATCTTCATTTTAAGATAAATTAAATGAGGTTGAAAAAATGTGGTATATATACAACAGAATATTATTCACCCTTAAAATAAAAAAGGAAATTCTGCTATTTGCAACAACATTGATAAAGCTGGAAGACATTAAACTAAACAAAATTAGTGAGGCACAAAAAGAAATACGACATGATTTGTGACAACGTGGATGGAACTGGAGGGTATTATGCTTAGCAATTGGAGAAAGACAACTATCATATGATCTCCCTGATATAAGGAAGTGGAGATGCAATGTGGGGGACTTGGGGGTAAGAAAAGAATAAAGGAAACAAGATGGGATCAGGAGGGAGACAAACCATAAAAGACTCTTAATCTCACAAAACAAACTGAGGGTTGCCAGGGGAAGGGGGTAGGGAGAGGGTGGTGGGGTTATGGACATTGAGGAGGGTATGTGCGATGGTGAGTGCTGTGAAGTGTGTAAACCTGGCGATTCACAGACCTGTACCCCTGGGGCTAATAATACATTGTGTGTTTAAAAAAAAAAAAGATATATAATGAAAAAAAAAGAAAGAAATACAGCATGATTTTATTTATATTTGTAATATAAAATAGTACAACCCTTTAAAGAGAGAGAGAGAGACTAGAACAATAGTTACCAGGGGCTGAGAGGTGGGAGAAATGGCGAGATATCGGTTAAAGGATACAAACTTTTACTTATAAGATGAATAAATTCTGGAGACCTAATGTACCGTGTGGTGACACAAGCTAATAATAATGCACTGTATTACTTGAATTTGCTGAGAGTACATCTTCAGTATTCTCACCATTAAAAAAACGGTAACTATGTGAGGTGATAGAGATGTTCATCAGCTTCGTTGTGGTAATCATTTCACAATGTATATGTATATCACAACATCACACTGTATGCCTTAAATATATAAACTTGTTCTTCTCAATTATACCTCAGTAAAGTTGGGGAAAAATTAAATACGTTTCAGCAGAAAAAAGATTAAAAATCCAGTTTGTGGGGTGCCTGTGTGGCTCAGTTTGGGTGTCCAACTCTTGATTTCAGCTCAGGTCTCGAACTGGGGGTTTTGAGTCTGGGTGCAGAGTGAAACTTACTTAAAAAATAAATAAAATAAAATAATAAAAATAAAATGAAATAAAATCTAGCTTCTGAATGACAGTGAAATCTCATATCTTTGACTACAAATATTGGGTTATTTTTTAAAGATTTTATTTATTTACTTACCAGAGAGTGAGAAAGCGCAAGGAGGGGGAGCAGCAGGCAGAGAGAGAAGCAGGCTCCCTGTTGAGCAGAGAACCCCCTGTGGGACTTGATCCCAGGACTCTGGGATCATGACCTGAGCCAAAGGCAGATGCTTAACCAACTGGAGCCACCCAGGCATCCCAAATATAGAGTTCTTTTCATAAATTTGTTTCAAAAATTCTTTAAAGTTGTCTGAAAACCTGAAAGGTTTTGAAACTGGAAGACATTGAAATTTTTCAAGAATCATGTTTAGCATCTAGAAAATTAAAAAGGAAGTGACTTTAGTAAGGTTGAGAAAGGAAGAGAAAGAGGTGAAATTCTTGCAGAGTTTGGGGTCCAATACTTCTCTGACTCAAAACTGATGTCTGATGACCATTTGCAGCTATTTTTCCTGCTTTCATCTGCACCTAAAATCAAACTCACCATGGTTATTTCACACCAGCCCACCCTCTGGACTTCTTGGTGTAACTGTCTGTGATAATACCATCACCCTCCCCTGGTCTCCCAGGCATCCTAAACCTTTGCTGGTTGTCATGACACAATTCAATGAGACAAATGGTATCAATCCTAAATCTTTGGGGATTATTAACACAGAGAATACAGGGGAAGGGGGGGAATTTGTTGATTTTGGTGGGAAGAGCAGAGTCAGCCAAGAAGGAACCAGATATGTTGGAAAAGTAGGGCAAGTCACCATGGAAAGCAAGACAAAGTTTGAAGAGGAAGGGGTTGCTTAATAATGTCAAAAGCTATCAAGAGACTTTTTTTTTTTTTAAAGATTTTATTTATTTATTTGAGAGAGAGACAGTGAGAGAGAGCATGAGAGGGGAGAAGGTCAGAGGGAGAAGCAGACTCCCCGTGGAGCTGGGAGCCTGATGCAGGACTCGATCCGGGGACTCCAGGATCGTGACCTGAGCCGAAGGCAGTTGCTTAACCAACTGAGCCACCCAGGCGCCCCTATCAAGAGACTTTTAAATTTGGTGATTAAGGCATTGTTGCTGACCTTGAAAAGTGCAGGTTCACTTAAGCATTGCATAAAAATGTGGGGGTAGTACTGAGAAATCAGTGGTGACAACATGGGGGAAGCAAATAGATGGTCTTGCAAGGAAAAAAATTAAGTAGTAAAATGAAGGTGGTTTCCCGAAGGCAATGAAGTGTCAAAAACAAATGTATGTAGAAAAAACTCCAATGGAACTTAAGTTTGGCAAACTCTGATGTGCACAATAGAAATGAAAAATATAAGCTTGCATTTTCTAATTCACACAGAAAACCCTTAATCTTAGTTTTGATTCCACTGAAATCTGGATGCTATCACATAAACCATTATTGTTTTACATAAGGAAAAAAATGTTACTAGTTAAAATGCAACCCACATCAATTGTAAGTTCTACCCTGATTTCAGAAATGCTAAAATGTTTGTGTAGATGAGCTTTAGTGTTAGCTTTACCTTCTCTATTCTCGAGTCTATGCTGCTGTAAATTGCTAGCAGGGGTATATTTTTTAATGCAGGAGTCTACCCATACATCCTCATGCGTGACACGGCCCCAGAAACATCTGGATTCTGGCAGTCTTATTACATGGGTATTGTCTCAATTACAGCGTAGGTATTTGGGGTTGCTGGGCTCAAGAAAGCAGGAATAACAGTCAATAGAAGTTCTTAAGAACCTTCAGCTTTTGAGTTTTCTCCATGGCTTTATTTCGGCAAATAATTTACTTCTTTCCTGGAAAAATCGCAAAGCTTTATGTTTATGCTGAACCAGCAGCTATACCCACTTTACAGAACACCAACCACCTAAAAAATATTCCTGAAGAAAATAAGGGCTCCCATAGACTATCAAGACTGTTTTCAATCTTATTTATAAAAACTGCAATTACATAACACAGAAGAATAAAGTGAACATGGGTCCTCTGGCAGTTTTCCAGAGATGAAGGCAGTTCCCCCCTGCATTTAACCTTGAAGCATACTTCACGGAATACAATCACGGCATGGTTGATAATAGCTGGAGACAGGTAAGCAGCTTAAATTTAAAAAGTAAAATGATTACAGTGTTTGCTGGAGTTTTTGTTTGTTGTCTGTTTTTTGGAAGAAATCCTCTCTATTCTCCTGTGGAGTTGTTAGTCTTCTGGATGCAACCTGGGACTATCCCTCTCCACTACTTTGGTAATACTATTCTTGCTACAGTGTGGCACAGTGGTTAAAAGCAAGCATTCTAGTTGGTTGTGGGTTTGAATCCCAGTCTTGGTACTACTACTTATTTGTATAACCCTAGTCATATTACTCGTGTTAACTGATCCTTGTCACATTTAACCTCTTCTTGCCTGCTTTAAATGCATCAAATGGACAGGAATAAATATACGTCATCATTACTCATCATTTCAATATTATTTTTGCTTTGACTGACTACTGAAGGAGGTTTAATATATTCATATTCCTCAGTTTAATATATTTATATTAATATATTCATATTACTCAGAATTCATATTCATTTATCTTTGTAGTTCTAGCTATTTTTTCCTTTCATTACCTATGTGAGCCCCCTTTTCATCCTTTTCACTAATTCTAGCATACTGTTCTTTTTACTTTTTCATGTTCTCTGATCCCCTGAATCCTGGGTCAAGTGTCTATAGATGTACATTTTATGGATACTATTATCCAATGGGAGAACTGTTTTTATTTTGTCATGTATTCATTCAATAGAAATGTATACAGTATCTACTACATGCCGGGATTGCACAAGACTATCCAGATGTAAAGACAAAACTCTGACACAGCTTGAAAGACCAAAATAAGAGCTAAGGGACATTTAGCTCTAGTCTCAGAAGTCAAGAAGATGCATAAAATGATGAATGGGAATTGACTGCTATATTCGGCAAATTGAAGATGTGGAAAGGAAAACTCAACTGGAATGGAGTAAAGAAAGATTGAAGGTTGAAGGTGTTTGGGCACATTTTTCAGGAATTCCCTATAAAGGGAAAAGGAGATATGGGGCCCTGGCTATAGGAAATTTGTAGTTAGGTGTTTGTTTGTTTGTTTTGTTTTTTAGTTTTAAATGGAATATAGTACTACATGATAGCTTGTTTATACTCCAATGGGGACAATCTACTGACAACTGAGAAGTTGAAGAGGACAGACTCAATTGGCAGACTGGTAGGTGAGAGAAGGGAAATAATTGCATGAGCAAAGTGCTGGTATGTAGGGTTGCCTGGGTAGCTCAGTGGGTTAAAGCCTCTGCCTTCGGCTCAGGTCATGGTCCCAGAGTCCTGGGATCAAGCCCCACATCAGGCTCTCTGCTCAGCAGGGAGCCTGCTTCCTCCTCTCTCTCTGCCTGCCTCTCTGCCTACTTGTGATCTCTCTCTCTCTCTCTCTCTGTCAAATAAATAAATAAAATCTTTAAAAAAAATAGTGCTGATATGTGATGGGGAGGAGGTAGAGGGACTGCATACACAAATGGATTGTTTGCCCCCAGTTAGCAAAGAGATATCATCCATGGTAAAGTGCAAGTGGGTTAGTACACTTAAAAAGAGAAAGACAAAGCAGATTCTCCTCACTATATTTATTTTTCAGTGAAAGAGGCAGAATCACTGAGAGTAAAAAATAAAGTAGGATGTACATCTAGTCATTTAAGTAGAGAGGAGAAGGTGTGATTGATGGAGAGAGTATGAGGTAGGAGTTCCTGTCAGTGTAGAGGTTCACTGAGAACTGTCTGAGACTGGCCAGAACATCTATGCATTTTCCTCAAACCATATTCTACTACTGGTGCAGGAGTCTAATAGGTGGAGAGTTAAGACAGGATTGTCAGGTGAGAGGAACAGATGGAAAAGAGGCAAAAGAGTTGAAGACTTGAGCAAGGAAGTGATTATGACAAGAAATGTAGCCATTAAACTGAGGAAGGAGGAATTGACTTGCATGGGAGTTATTGGAGATCTGAAAGGGTTAAGCCAATTATAAGGGAGATTATTTGTGTGATATGGAAAGTTGGGAGGCAGCAGTGAGAATGTGAGATGTTAGCAACTGAGATTTGGGAAATGTCACTCTTCGGATGACAAGTTCTAGAATGCATCCAAAGGAATGAGCAACTCGAGTCAGGTGGAAAAGATCACCAAATGCATAGAGGCCATGAAACCAGGGTTTGGGGTAGATTATTCATATGACTTTTAAAGTCTCCAAAAATCCTGGCAAGAATAATGCAGAAAGACAGAAGGCTAAAAGCAAAAATATTCAGGAAATGAAGAGACATGAATGAGATTTAATAGATCATGACACCCAGGACAGCACAGACTGATGGTATGTACTTAAAACAAGCTGAGTTTTTTGAGACTATGCCAGATTAAGAGACCTAAGAGGTTGTAGGGTAACCCACTGTGGGCTTCCAACATGCTCAAAATGAAGTCATGGCTAGGGAAATAGAAGTCTATACCAGAACCACAGAAAATTCTTCAGGTTCTTCTTGAATACAGAAGAGTACAAGATATCAAAATGAGGGGAGGCTGGGAATCAGCCACATGAAGAGGCTGGGGAGCAGAGGAATGGCCTGAGGGCAGAGTGACCTTGAGTCATTGTCTGAAGCTGGAGCTTGCCTTAAAAGAGAGGACAGGCGAGTAGATATTTGCCTAATGTAACAAGAGAATTAATTACTTCAAACAAAATGCATTCAGGAATGTAGGAGTCTATCACTCATGAGTATGAAAAAAAAAATTAACCTCCCATTACAGAAACTGCATTTTAAACTTACCATAAGGAAAATGAACATTTAAGGGGCGTGTATGATCAAAGGCTGATGATCCATAACACATAAAGTCATAAAGATAAATGGATTCTAAATGGATCTAGTGATAGATTCTATTTACACTTCTGGTACCTCTTATTAAAAAAGACTACAAACTCATTTTAGGAATATACGCTCTTTGCAATTAAAGATGATAACCAGGCTCCTTAATGAGCCCATATGGGGTAACACACTGTCTAGTACTAGCATCGTGCTCTTGCCACTTTTCAGGAAATGTTATTCATTGCTTGCTAGAATCTTTTCATAGATTCACAGATAATCATGAAGTATAATGTAATCATGAGAAAGCATTTACAAAAAACTTCATTTATTTGGCATGATTGGGAAATAAATGTTTCCACCCTAAGCAGTATTTTAGAGGACTCGAACACTCCCCTTAAGAATCTAAAATTTAGGGGCGCCTGGGTCGCTCAATTGTTTAAGCCTCTGCTTTAGGCTTGGGTGGTGATCTCAGGGTCTTGGGATCGGGCCCCACATCAGGCTCTCTGCTAGGCGGGGAGCTTGCTTCCCCCTCTTTCTCTGCCTACCTCTCTGCCTACTTGTGAAATCTTTATCAAATAAATAAATAAAATCTTAAAAAAATCTAAAATTTAGAGAAGAAAATCTGTTTTAGATGGAGTCTTTAAAAAATTTGTTATTTCTTTAAATGGGGTAAAAGAATATCAAGTAATCCTTTCCTGATTACTTAGACTAAGCAGGCTGGAGTCATAACTAAAAGCTATGTAACTAAGGTCAAGATATTTAAGTTCTCTCAAATTTTTTGCCTCCTTTACAAAATATATCATGGGAATTTAATGAGATAATGAATATAGAGCTTAGCTTCAATTCTGGCACATAAAACACAATCAAGGGTTCCTATCATTATCAGTAGCCTCATCAGAACAGTATTTTAATTGGTGAAATCAAAATTTGCTTCCACTTTAATCAACTGATGCCATCAGGTCACAGGACCCTGGACAAAATGGCCCCAGACTGTTGTGGTTTTGAATTATAATTTTATGTTTTCATAAAATATAATTCTATGTTTTCACTTTTTCTTGCAGTGTGTGTATGTGCCCATATCTGAATTAATTCTCCTCTTTGCTACAGGATTTTCTGCTTCTGATATAAGAAACTTGATACCTGAGTTTATTATGACTGTATAAAGTATAGAATAGATTTTGAATGAAAACAAGAGAATCTCTCTTATAAGCAAAGTCATGAATTTTCTGTATGAAATTGGTGACATCCATATTGGTTATTGGGAAACTGTTCTTGGATTTATTTCAACTTTTCTTCTCAAATATTTGCAAGGGATCTGTTACATAAGGTCTAGAGCAATGTCACAACCATTTATTGAATGATCAAATGTGTTAGAGGACGTAGGGTGCCTGGGTGGCTTAGGTTTAATGTCCAACTCTTAATTTCAGCTCAGGTCATTATCTCAGTGTTGTGAGATTAAGCCCTGCATCAGGTCAGGCTCAGCACTAGGCATGGAGCCTGCTTAAGATTCTCACTCTCCCTCTCCCCCTGCCCCAATTCCACTCAGACACAGTCTCTCTCTCTCTCAAAAAAGAAAAAAAAATGTATTTTTTATATTTATATTTAAGATGGACTGCTATACAAAGTATTAGGGATGCAATCATAATGAGTTAGGCCCTACCTTTAATTAGGGATGTGGACCAGAACCTTGGATATCATAATAGCTTAAGATTGGAATAGAGTGTTGACCTAATAAAAGTTATTTTATGGGCACCTTGGCTCAGACGGCTGAACATCTACCTTTGGCTCTGTCGAGTCCTGCATCGGGCTCCTTGCTCAGTGGGGAGCCTGCTTTTCCCTTTGCCTCTGCCTTTCTCTCTCTCTCTCTCTGTCTCTCATGAATAAATTTAAAAAATCTTAAAAAAAAAGTTATTTTACCTAGATGTGAGCTCTCCAGAGGAAACAACATTTAATTGGTTAAGTAAGATTTAAACAAATAAATGGACAGAAAGGCAGAGACATTGAGAGTGCAAAGTTCAGAGGTAAGAAAGAATTTGGAAAGCCTGATGTGACCTAAAAAAAGCTTATTATAGGTGAAACATAAAATGGAACAGGAAGAAAATACTGAGTCATAATGTAAGAGTGTGCATTAAACTGAAACATGGATATGCAGACTATCTGAACGATGGTATAGATTTGGGGCTTTTATTCCAAGAATTATGTCAAGCTATTGAAAGGTTTAATCTAGAGTGATATACTCAGGTTTATTTCAGTATACAATTTTTTTTGAAGGTCATTCTGTCTTAACTGCAGATATGGATGAAGTGTGCAAGTCAAGGCATGGGGGACCAGTAAAGATGCTGCCCCAGTATTCCAGGAGGCAGAGAGCAGTGATCTATACAAAAGCACTGGCAGTGCAAATGGTAAAGACTTTCATGAGAGAAAATTGCAGGACTTAAAGACCAAGAAATTAAAGAGGGTGGAAGAGGAACAGGTGTCAAGGCAGGCTTTCTATGTTGCTAACTCTACAGATACTGGTGCCATTTACTAAACTAAGGAATACTGACAGGAAACCATATGAAAAATAAGATCAATAACTGAAATTCAAAACTTGCTAAATTTGAGGTGCTTTTGAAATATATAGTTAGCCTGGGTCAGGAACCAATAGAAGTCCCGACTTTCCTACTTCAAAGATCCACTTCTTTGTGTACTCCAACTTCTTGCACTGTTTTCTTGCATCAGTTAAAGTTCTGATATTATATCCCAGGAATTATACTCCTAGATATTTACTCAGGGGAAATGAAAGTACAACCTCCACATAAAGACTTGTAACCAGGTATTCATAGCAGCTTTAGTTCTAATAGATGAGACTGGAAACAATACAAATGCCCATCAGCAGGTAAACAAATGAACAAATTGTGGTATGTTCTTGCAATGGAATACTTCTCAGCAATAAATGAGAATATAAATAGAGATACATGTCACAGCATGGATAGATCTCAATATCATTATGCTGAGTAAAACAAGGCAAACCAAAGAAAACCAAACAAAAAAGAGCATGATGCCATTTTTTACAAAATTCTAGAAAATGCAAACTAATATAGAGTAAGTAAGGCATAAAAAAGAGGAGAGAGTGCAAGGGGGCACAAGAAAACATGGGAGAGGGCAGTAACATATTTGGTATTTTGATTGTGTTGATAATTGTGTGTGTATGTGTGTGTGTGTGTGTATGTCAAAACTTACACTATTTAGTATACTTTCAATAAGAACAAAGAATTGGATGTAAACTATATCTCAATCAAGTTATAAAAAATTTCCATCTGTTCCAAATCAGGAACTGATCACTTACTTCCAAATCAGGTGAGCACTTGTTCCCCATTCTACTTCCCATTATAACAACCCGCACTTTGGCTTTATAAATGCATCCAGTTGTGTTTTGTAATTAGTGGTATATCTGCTTGCTTAATGTCTTTCTTCTCCTCTAAACTGTCAGTCGCATGCAGGCAGATTATATGTCCCTCTTATTCACTGTGCTTCCTGCATACCCAACATGTTAAATACATAGATGAATCTCTGATAGTCTCCCTTGTGCTGGTAACTACCTGGGAATGAGTCTCCTTTCCTGTTAAATTGGGTCCTCTGAGGACAAGGCAATAGGAGATGGATCAATGGTGAATGTGAGGAAAGGTGTCCACTTACAGTATCTGGTATGCAAGTGAGAGATGGAGAGTGAACAGTGGTGGATAGGACATAGGGCAGAAACAATGCTTTAACTTCAGACACACACAGAAAACCAGTGAAAATAAAACAAAACAAGCAAAATCTTCAGAGGTAAAATACAATTAAAATATATCCCATGGAGGGGCGCTTGGTGGCTCAGTCGGTTAAGTGCCAACTCTTGATTTCGGCTCAGGTCATGGTCTCAGGGTCCTGAATCCAGCCCCATGTAGGGTTCCTCACTCAGCGGGGAGTCTGCCTGGGATTCTCTCTCCCTCTCCCCTTGCCCCTCCCTCACTCATGTGCATGCACAGGCACTCTCTTTCTCTCTCTAAAATAAATAATCTTTTTAAAAAAAGGTAGAATGTGCTATCGATGGGACATCAAGGAATAATGCTTGCATTTTACAACTGGTGTCAGATATACAGGTACAAAGGGAGACTTCTGTGTATATGTTAAATGCAGCCCTCAGGAAACACCTATTTTGAAATGAAGTGGTATCATGCAGCACTTTGGGGTTCCACTGCCATACAGCTAACTTTGGAGCTCACTGCCCTCACCAAGCTGGCAGGCTAGACACCTTAATTGAGAATGGAAAGCTCTGAGTCTTGGGAGATAGTCCTGCAGCTGAGAGATTAATTTTAACTACATGGAAACCCCTCATGAAATGAAAGCAAGAGTGGGGCTTAATGGAAAATTTTAGGATTGCACATGGTGGCAGTCCTAAGATGAAACACCAGGGTCCAAAGGTAATCTTAAAAAGATGCTTTTAGGGTCTCTTAAGGCATCTGAAATGACCTACAGTGGAAAATAAAATTCTAGTGGGCAAATCTTTACACTATATATGCCTACAAATGGAAGGTTAAATAGTCATCTATTTTTAGATATTCAATTTGATGCAACCTTGATGTTATTCTCAATAGTATCTTTGCAAAGCCCTCACTGAATGTCATTTTAATTGAATTTATATTTATTTAGCCTATGTGTTCAGTACCAGTGGGTTACAAATTGTAATTTAAGTCATAATCGATGCCTGCCTTCAAGGATTAGCCTCTCCCTTCAAATAATATTTCCTGCCCCTGTGCTACATGAACTAGACATGGTAATATAATTGAAAAATATGGAAGAAATTCTGAAATTTAACTCAAGTGAGAGACATGAACACCGTTTCAAGGGGGTTAGAGAGAAAAGAGGTCTATGTGAGCAGTACTAAATGGGTAACTTTTCAGAGAAGAGTAGGACTTTAAGGTTACTCTTGAAGGGTTCTTATATTACTCAAGTGATATCAGATAGAGGAAGGGCATCCACATAGAACAGGATAAAGAGCATGAGAGAGATGCCAAAGAAAGCTCTTAGGTTTTACTCTTTGTTAAGAAAATGTAACAGTTGCTGAGTTTGTCCAAAGTCTCAGAGAAAAGCATCCTAGAGAGCAGGGCTTCTCGGCAATTACTTAATTATCTAATCTGCATTAGAAACCACCTCAGAACAGAGGGAGGTAAACAGACACACTCCAACCTCCTCCCACCAATGCTCATTGAAGGCATTACTCATAGATTAAAACCCTTTTTGACTGTGGACTTCAGAGGTAGGCTGTCTAGAATATGGGCCTATGGTGTTCAACATCATAAACTACCTTTTATCTAATCTTGCCATTTGCGACAACATGGATGGAACTAGAGCGTATCATGCTTAGCGAAATATCTGTTTCTGAATTTACTTTAATATTCTCTACAAAATTTGTAGTGAGAGAGCCTCTAGCTGGTTACTAAGTTTCCAAATGGAATTAGTCTTTACTAATGATATTAAAATTAACCTGGGGTAGTAGGACTTATAAAATCATAGATATTAATATTCCCTTATTTTGTGATGAAAGCAATCCATGCCATGTCATGCATTTAAGAAATGTTGCCACACAAATCCAGCGATGGTTTTTGTACACAATGCCAGTGGTCAAATCCTTTAGGAAAAGGATGCCATCCTATTTTTAAATAATAATGTTAATAAATATTAATAGCACTATTCCTTACAGTTGCTTGACATTCATTTGTTTTAATCTTAACTATAACAGGCCATGTAGAAGGCATAATTTATGTGAACTAGGGCCACTGATAATGAAAATGCAAAGAATTTTAACAGATACTTCACATTGTGCAGGTTCTCGGCAAGGTTCTATGCAATTTTCCATACCTTATAATCCCTCTATCAACACTGTGAAGAGAATATTATTAGCCATGCTTTATAGATCAGGAGACTGAAGTTCAGCATTAAGCAACAAAGCATGGATATAAATTTAAGTTATCCAACCCTAATCCCAATATTCTGCATACTGTATTACACTGTCCCTTTATTATAATCACAATAAGTATAAAAACATTTATTAGGCACTAACTTATATGCCATTTCTTTGCCTAATTGGTTTATGTATTTTTTTTTTTTTTATTTTATTCCTGCCCTAAGGTCCCTATGAAAGTAACACCACTGGCTAAAATGCACAGAGTCAGAATTTAGGATGTTCAGTTGATAACAATGGAGCGAGTGTTTAAATACTGACTTTAGAACGAAAGTTCTTTGTTAGTATACTTACTGCCTTTTGTAGGGTAGTAAAATTTTAAAAGCAGCTTCAAGGTATTCAGCCCTTATTCAGGTAATAGCTCTCTGACAAGGTGAGGGGAAAAATTCAGTCTCTTGAGAAATCAGACAGCAAGTACTTACTAAAATCTTATTAATAGTTGCAGAAAACAATACAAGTTTAAATTTTTCTACATATTATCACCATCCCCAACAAGGGCACTTCAAGTTTTGCTTAACATTCTATCCTTAACTCATAATTATAAGAGTTTCAATTATTGCTTTCTATATGTGCCTTAGACCAAAGTGCTAAGTAAGCACTTTACATAAAATATCTCATTTTAATCCCCATTTAATAATTTAAGCCTGTCTGATCTATGATTTCTTTATGTAAGTCAAGGAGGCAGTCTACAAAGCCCCCAAAACTCCAAGAGGTACCTAACTGGTTATGGGGAACAAAACAATTCTGACCCAAAATGCCTTGGAAGCTAATTATTTTTTCCTTTATATGGACACCAGAGTTGGAGATTGTTCAGCAGTCACTTGGTGAAATGTAATGTATGGTTTTGATCCAAATGTGGGAAAAGTACTATGAAAAGAAACCCTGTACTGTCCTTCTTGTACAAAAGAAGTTTCCCTTGACAGTGTGAGTGGATGAACCACTAAAAATATATTTAGGCTGTTGCCCATGATCAGAATTTGGGAGATGGAAAAAAAATAATAAAGCATACATTTTAGAAGCAGGTAAAAGGCCACAAAGTTTGTCAAGTTGTTGCTAGAAGTTAGCCTGCCAGGACTGCATGTCCCAGTACAGCCTGCATCCAGATCTTGCCTATGAAATGTGAGCTGAGGTAATGAAGGTCAGTTCTGAGTTGGAGTGATTAGGAACAGGGCCTTCCATACTCTCTTCTCTGTCTTCCAGCTGTATTTCAAATTCTATGAGGCCCTAGGAAATGGCAGAGTCAGGACATAGAAGAAGTGTGGGCCCCTAATTCATTTCATGGAAAAAAGCCCTCAGCAAATCTGAAACACCATATTGGATTATTATGTGAACAAGAAATAAACCTTCTTTTCATGTCAAGTCACTAACAAATAGAGATTTGTTGTTACACCAACTCATATTACCCTCACTAATATAATGCAGAAATGTGAATCTTTTTTTATTTCATTAAGAACAGATGTTGCAGTCAATTATCCGTTGTCGTCGGAATTCTGCATCATGACTACACTGTAGAAATCCGCAGGGAATCATGAAACTTCATTTTCTCCATGAGGATGTTGGTAGTAGAGTAACACAGAAAGGAAAGTCATTAGCTACCATTATTTCAATTTGGTATTCTCACAAACTGCCAATTTCCAGTTGAAATGTAATACAAGGACTACATTTACTCTTTTATCTGAAGTGTTAAAAAAGAAAAAAGTAGAACATACGAACCAAATGTTTAAGAAACTAGGTACCTGTCAGGCAATGAAGATCAGTGATCCCTAAGAGAGAGGACAAATGGGGCAAGCCCTATGATTGCCCCAGAATACTGCATTAGTAGAATTTTCAGACCACAGGGCAGGGAGAGGAAATAATGCAGATCCTGGCTGACTCCTTGAGCTGAAGACCCAGAGATTAGAAATCAAAGCCACTACAGTTGACAGGACAGAATGCCAAAAAGAGGAGAGCTGCATTCAGAGGGAACTCCAGAGATCTGCAAAGGGTCCTCCTTAAGTGTTTAGCACAGTACTGATTTGTACATGCATGTGAAAAAACCACCAAGCAGGAAAAGAATATTTCAAAGGGATTAGCAGTAACAGTGCCTGGTGCACACAGGACCTGGAAGAGTGCCAATTCTTACTCTCCAGTCTAGCTAATCTCATAATTCATGAAATATTAGAGGACTTGGAAGAGTCAAGCCTCAGTGTGTGGAATAATTAAACCTACACTAAATGTGACTTTGGTCCTTCCTAAAAATGCCTAAAAGCAAGACCAGAATGAGACTGTTTCATGTAACATAACTTCATTCCAGGACAAAGCTCCAGAACATTTGAAACCTAAGATTCAGAACAGATTAATTGAAAACGTAGAAAGATAATAGGCTTAAACCTAACAATATCAATGACTGCTTGTCAAAGAAAGCTGAGGGGTTATATTAAGACCAGTCAAAGTGGATTTCAGAGCACAGAATATTACCAGAAACAAAAAAGATCATTTCATAATGATAAAAGGGTCAATTCATCCAAAGGACATCATAGTCCTAAATGTCTATGCAAACAAACAGACAAAAAGAGTTATAAAATGCATAAAGCAAAATAATCAAAAGAATAAGCAGATAGGAAAATCAGTAGGGGTACTTTTAAAACATCATCAACAAACTTGCTAATTGACATTTGTAGAACTCTTCATCCAACAATAGTGGAACACATACTGAAGTGCATTTGGAACATTCATCAATATAAGCCATATTCTGGGCCATAAAACAAGCCTCAAAAAATGTAAAAGAATTCAAGTTCTACCAATTAGAAATCAATAAAAGAAAGGTCTCTGAAAAAAATATCTCCAAATATTTATAAACTTTAACACACTTCTAAATAACCCATAGGTCAAAGAATAAATCAAAAGGGAAATTAAAAACTGTCTTGAGCTAAATGTCAATGAAAACATAACCCATCAGTATTTGTGGAATGCCACTAAAGCAAAAGAGGAAATTTATAGCAGCGAATATCTATATTGGAAAAAGAAAAATATATTTCAAATCAATGACCCCAAGTACCACATTAACAGGTTAGGAAAGAGAAAATTATACCAAACATCAGCTTAAGAAAGAAATTTAAAAAAAAAATCAGACTGAACTAAAAAATACAGAAAACAAAATAATACATAAAATCTATGAGACCAGAAGTTGTTTAAAAAAAATAAAATTGAGGGGCACCTGGGTGGCTCAGTGGGTTAAGGCCTCTGCCTTCGGCTCAGGTCATAATCCCAGGGTCCTGGAATCGAGCCCCACATTGGGCTTTCTGCTCTGTGGGGAGCCTGCTTCCTCCTCTATCTCTGCCTGCCTCTCTGCCTACTTGTGATCTCGGTCTGTCAAGTAAATAAATAAAAATCTTTAAAAAAAATAAAATAAAATTGATAATTTCCAGTCAGATGAATAAGATGGGTAAAAAAGACATAAATTACCAAGATCAGAAATGAGAGAGGTAGCATAATTACAGATTCTACACATATTAACTGTGTAACAAAAGAACATTAGAGATTAGTATTTTTGTCAACAAATTGATACCTTAGAAGAAAGACATGAGTTACCAAAGCTCACTTATGAAATAGAAAATCTGAGCAGATATGCAACTATTAATGAAATCAAATGGAGAAAAAAGATCTCACAATTAAACTACAGGGGCGATGACTTCATTGGCAAATTCTACCAAGTATTTAAGACAGAATCAATACCAATTCTAAACAAACTCCTGTAAACTGAAGAGGAGGGAATACTTCCCAACTTATTATATGAAACCAGCATTACTCTGATATCAAGATGAGAGAGAAAAGGGCATTAGAAGAAACAAAACTACACATCAATATCTCTCACGAATACAGATGAAATATTATAAACCAATTTTCAGAAAATAAAATCTAACTATTAAAAACTATCATATATCATCTCCAAATAGGTTTATTCTGAAAATACAGAACTGTTTTAGCATTTGGAAATTAACCAATGCAATTTAACATATTAAGATACCAGTAGAGGAAAGCCATATATAGTTGACCCTTAAATAATGTCGGTATGAGCTGCATGGGTCCACCTATACATGGATATTTTTAAAAAATTAATATAGTACAGTACTTTAAACGTATTTTCTTAATAACATTTCCTTTTCTCTAACTTCCTTTATTGTAAGAATATCATATGTAATACACATAATTATAAAAAATGTGTTAATTGCTTATGTAATCAGTAAGGGTTCTGGTTGACAGAGGCCCAAACTGATCAATAAATTCAACACAATCCCAAATTACAACAGGTGATTTTGTCAAAATTGACAAATTGATTCCAAAATTCATGTGGACATGCATAGTACTCAGGATAGGCAAAATAATCCTAAAGAAGAAAGTTAAATGGTTGTTATTATTAAACTTCAATACTTATTATAAAGCTAAAGTAACTGAGAAGTGTGGTATTGACACAGAGGTAAACAAATGAACCAATTTACAGAGTCTGTAAATTTACCCACAGCAGTTTTTTGACATAGACAATTTAACGGAAAAAGGAAAGCCTTTTCAACAATTGTGCTGGAAAAAAATGTATTTCCATACACAAAATAGTGAATTTAATCCATACCTGACGCCATATAAAAAATTAACTCAAAACAGGCTACAGACCTAACTGCAAGTCATAGAATTATAAAGCATTTAAATCAAAACATAGGAGAAAATCTTAGGACTTTTATTTAGACAAAGATTTCTTAGACACCATATCCAAAAAATGATCCATAAAAGAAAAAATAACAATAATTTGGACTACAAAAAATAAAACACTTCTACTTTTTGAAAGTCCTGCTAAAAGAATGAAAAGATAAGCCTCAGCCTAAATTTGTTGTTGTTGTTGTTGTTGTTGCAAAGTATATCTCTGACAAAGGACTTATCTCTGGGATATATGAAGTATTCTCAAAAACTCAAGAAAACAACAATTGAACAAAGATCTGAACATATACCTTACTAAACAAAGAAATACGGATGACACAAAATAATCGAGAGATAATCAAAATCATTAGTCATTAGGGAAATATAAATCAAAACAAAGATATATCACCACACACATGTTAGAATGACAGAAATAAGAGACTATACAAAATTCGGGGGGGAATGTAAAAGAGTTACAACTCTTTCACACTGCCAGTGTAAATGTAACATGGTACAACCACTTTGGAAAACAGTTTGTCCAGTTCTTTAGAAAGTTAAGCATATTGTCTCCAAAGTTCCACCATTCTATTCCTATGTATCTACCTGAGAGAAATGACAGTATCTACCCCTACAATGATTTGTACATGAATATTCACACCTGCTAGTTTCAAAAGCTGAGTTAACTGGAAATAACACATATTCCCATCAACAAGTGAATGGATAAACAAATATGGTATATCCACACAATGGAATAATATTTTGCTGTTAAAAGAAAATAAACTATTTACATGATCTCAAAGTAATTATGCTGAGTTAAAGAAGCCAAATGCTGACTTTATGAGTTCTTTAGAAAATACAAACAGAGTCACTTGGGTGGCTCAGTGGGTTAAGCCTCTGCCTTTGGCTCAGGTCATGGTCTCAGGGTCCTGGGATCGAGCCTGCATCAGGCTCTCTGCTCAGCGGAGAGCCTGCTTTCCCCCCTCTCTCTCTCTGCCTGTCTTTCTGCCTACTTGTAATCTCTGTCTATCAAATAAATAGATAAAATCAATAAAAAAAAGAAAATACAAACAAATCTATACTAGCAAAAAAAAATGCATGAAGGAACTTTTGTGGGTGTTGGATATTGTGGTGACAAGTTTCACAAATGTACACATGCGTCAAAACTTACCATATTGTACATTCTAATCATTTTTATTTTATGCCAAATATACCTTAAAAAGCTGTTCAAAATCAGGCCTTTATGTGCATTATTTCTTTTAATCTTCACATTTTCGTACTGGTAGAAATTGTGGTAGTTATTGTCACTCTACAAAAACGAAATCCATCCTTTTGGAGAATGTTGGTAGGGATCATAAGAAATAGCTGAATATATATTCAACTAAAATATAGTTCTTGCATGTGAAGCATATGAACATAGTTACTTGCATGTAAAACATCTGAGGCAATGCAGGTAAAATAAAAGTAACTAAGACATGTATGGTGCCCTTAAAAGCACAACCTCTTAGACAGGTAAATAGTCAAATATACAATGAGACTAAATGAAATAGCTCTCTTCTGGTATTCTGTTCATAAGACTACAGTGGTACTCGTCCAACTGTGTGATGATTATGTGTTAACCACTATGACACCCTTCAAGACTAGGAGAGTCTCCAAGGTGATGACAATGACTTTTTTACCTTTCCAGTCCAAGCAGCTAGATTAATACCAGGTAAAGTCCACACAAACAAAAACTTGGTAAATATATGAATGAATATGTAAATGGATTAGGGACCCTTGGGTGGCTCAGTCAGTGAAGTGTCTGCTTTTGGCTCAGGTCGTGATCCCAGGGTCCTGGAATCTAGTCCCCCATCAGGCTCCTTGCTCAGCGGGGAGGCTGCTTCTCCCTCTGCCTGCTACTTCCCCTGATAGTGTTCTCTCTCTGACAAATAAAAAAAAAATAAAATCTAAAAAAAAAAGAAGTAAATGGATAAATACATGAATATAAGAATGAATAAATGAATGAACAAACATACAGAAAAAGAAGCCATTATTTCCATATCAAGACCATTTAAAATACTCCATTTACTTTAGAAGGCCTTTTTGAAGTTATATTGAAATGTGGATGTGTCTAAATCTGTTCAAAATCATTAACAATAAAGTTAAGTCAAATGGTTAGAGTATAAATCCAGCAGAAATAGCTTGTTTGTTTTGCTCTTGTTCCTCACTTTCTCGCCATAAACTTTCCTGGCTGAGGCAAAATGCCAACCTAACTTGTATTGCCCTTTTTTGGTTCAAACTATGTTACCTTCCAAATTATTGTCTTAAGTGGTAGACAAAGAATAAATGTATGTTCTCAGTAGGAAAAGCCTGTTTTCAGCTCCTTTTTAGCTGTAGTCTAGCTAATAAAAAATAAAATAGAGAAATCTGCCATTTAGAGTACTACTTTGAAATTTCTTTTTTTTTTTTAATTTTTTATTTTTTATAAACATATATTTTTATCCCCAGGGGTACAGGTCTGTGAAATTTCTTAAAAGCTATTTAAAGTCACATAACTAAAGCAGAGGGCGCAACCATTCTGCTTAGGGGTATCATTGTGAATCTAATGTTTATAAGTGGGACATGAGGCAATGATCCCTTTAGCCTTTGGGACTGCCAGGTGAAGCCTAGGTTACCTAAAATCCTGGAGCTTTTCACATTCAACCATGAGTAGCATCTCTGGGGTCTCCCAGGAAGGTGGCCCTAGAGAGGCAGAGTCTGAAAGAGGGTCAAATTGATCCAAAGTGGTCTCATGGCAGGCACAATGAGAAATATCCACACCCATGGGTCCAACACAGTTTGCTCAACATTCAGCCACTGGGTAACAATTTCTGCATTACTTAGCTGCACAGTATGTCAATGTTCATAGTAGGAAGGGGGGGGGAGATTGTAATATTGCTGGAAGAACTCATGTTTCAGGGCATGGGTACAATATGTCAGGGGTGGAATTTCAGGGAGAATTTATCAGCATAGTTTTAGGTAGTTGCTCCATATCTCTGCCTTTATATAAAGATGATATGACTGCGTTACAGATGCAGGCACTTTAAAATAGCAGGTCCTCCCCCCATAATTATTGTGACATACTTATAAAAGCAGCAACAAATCGGATTGAATTCAATCTCATACACACTGTACGATGACATTTCAATAATCTTTTCATGTGAAAGAAAAAAAAGAGAAAATAGGTTCTTTTTTCTTCAAGATTTTATTTATTTATTTATTTATTTATTTATTTATTTATTTATTTGAGAGAGAGCCAAAGAGGGGGAGGGAGAGGGACAAGCAGACTGCACTGAGTGTGGAGCCCGATCCCAGAACATGAGATCTGACCTGAGCTGAAACCAGGAGTCTGATGCTTAATTGACAGAGCTACCCAGGTGTTCCAAGAAAAACTAGGTTATTCAAAAATAATCAGTTCTTGAAAATTTTTGAATAGTTGTAAAAATGATTAAAATTTTCTTGCTGAATGTGATTATCAAAAATCGTGATCTAATATTAAAACATCTTGATTAGAATTACAGTCATCACTTAAAGTATAAAATCTGATGGAAAAACTAATGTTTGTAGAAGCAAGCACAAATTTCCTAATAAAACACATGGAAACATTATTTGAAAGTTTTATGTAAATTAAGTATTTGATATCTACCCAAATACTTGGCATTTTATTATAATTGTTCTGTTAAAAATTTTATTTATATTATAGTTGTTTTATTTTATTTTTATTTTCATTGTTTAAAGAAGGATATATAGTTTTTACCAAGCTCCACTTTGATTCCCCCCAGATTGCCCTAGTGTGGCCATACAACTATCATTTTATAAGTGTGCCATGATGTGAAACAGTAGGTACTAGTATCCTGATATATGAGCAACATATTAATATTCACAACTAGACACTATGTTTTAGATTTGAAGGGGACAGAAATCAGAAGATTCCCTTAACTGTTGATTAGGTAAATGCTCAATTTTAGACTGTATATTCCCTAGATGACACACACACAAAATAAATACCAGGATAATGATGGGATTTGAGATGTGTAATTTCATCTGGCAATGTCATCCTTAGGGCAGCAATCACCAGTGTTTGATGCACTAATTGCTTACCGCAGAGCTTTTTGACACAGGATAGAAATTAATCTCATATAGCTCCATACTATAAAACTTACTTACATTTTTCATGACACATACAGAATCTAAAGATTTATAAATATGGAATAGATATGTTTTCCATTTAAAAGTGGTATCAACCTATCCTTCTGAACTGAAAATAACAATGCAAATAATTTTGGTTTTAAAAAAACTCGTTACTTAATATTTGCTGCTATTTGTTCCTTTGCCCACTTTTTAAAAATTCTTACTCAATGAAGTCAAGTCAAAGTATTCTGTATTTGAAGAATCAGATTTATTGATTGATGGTGATGTAGATGAATCACACAATGAGAAGGCAGGACAACTAAACATTTCTGATTAAAACTATTTTATATATATTTTTTGGCTGTGTATGGTTCCAGTCACTTTTCTTATTTGAGCTAGAGTTTCCTCATCTCTAGAATGAAGGTTTACATTAAATATTTATTGAGTTCCCTTAGGCATCCTGTGAATTTTGTTATCTTGTATGAATTGTAATGGAAAAATAAATAAATATACAGAATCTTAGAAGTACTTATTCTCATTATAAATTCAAACATGGGTTTGGGGAGTTCAGTTTATACACTGAGTTATTTTGATTTAATGCCATACTATCTGCTAATAAATAAATACCAAGTGCCCTGACGGTGATTCTATAATATTATGAGATGTAAAGACATTTTGGGATTGAGAGCTTGGATTCACCTCCCCCATTTTTGTTTCCTGCACTATCTCCTTTTATCGCCAGTCTCCTTCCTTTCTTTGCCAGACTTTGTTTTTGTTTTTAACACCAAGAAAAACCTTCATGGTATAGAATTTCCCAGAAGTAACCCACATTTGAATAGCATAATTCCAATTAAGAAACTCAGGAATGGGCCACACTCCGCACTCCCTGCTGACATATTCTTCTCCCCATCTCACTCCTTTCTTCACTGCCTTGTGACTGAAGGGATTTTTGGCAATGGTGTCAATGCCTGTCTTTCCTAGGCTGTCTTATTTTTAAATCCTCGACAAGCCCAGCACAGTGATCCAGCTCTTTACACGTTAAAGGTGCTCGAGATATATTTGTCAAGCCATCACATCTCTCTCAATTTCTCTAGACTATAGGCCCTTAATTATAGACCCTAGGACAAGTGGGAGACAAAGGAATGGAGTTGTGGCTGGCCTGGCAGAAACTACAGACTTTTACTTACAGTGCTTTGTGTATTAATTCTGGATAGGCACATGATAGAATGTTGTACATGTGAATTTTATTTGTCAGGTGTAGTGATGGTGGTAAAGAGGCTGGTAATATCTATGCTAGACCATATTGCACTATAAAACATCTGATAAATTCAAGCAATTCCATTCAAAATGGTCAATTAAGGGGGAAAATGTAGTCATTTGACTTGATAATTCTACATGAAATTTAAGTCCAACAGAGACTCCACTGAAACGAAAGCTGAAAGGAATTGAATGAAAGTGGAAAAAGGTGCTCTTTAAAGTCTGATTTCTTTAGCTCCAAACACATGGGAAGCAGTAAAGCAGACTGCTTGGGCCACTGTATTCACCTGATCGTGGAGTCAGTCTAATCTGTGCACTGGGTGAATGGATGAATAACTGTGTGATCAGAGGCAAATTTCTAACTGTTCTCCTCCTCAGTATCTTCATCTTTAAAATGGGGATTATGATTGGTACTTACTTATTAAGAGCTTCACGAGGATTAGCTAAATGCACCCATGGACAAGAGGCATATCATCTCCACAGTAGGTGCTAATACAGTGCTCGTGTTCTTTTGTTGATAATGACCATGACAACAATGCTACTGTTTGTCTATCTATATTTATGATTATATTGTGATTATACATAATACATATTACATCTCCATGTTCTGAGATTAGCACAGCCTCCCTTGCAAACCATCATATGGCTTACCAGTATTTCTATCAGTTCATTCAGAAAGCATCCATGCTAAGTTGAAAGCAAACATTGAATTAAGCCTCTGACGCATGTCTGGTTCTAGAAGGCTTTGCCTCCATGTACTTCCTGGTGGGAGGGAAATCCCAATAGCTGCCGGTCATGATGAGTCCCTTAATTCAAATTAACCTGAAAGATCCTCAATAGTTTGGATATGTTTAGCTCAGTATCGGAGATTATTTATACTTGGGAGGTAGTCATGTCAAAAAAAATCAACAATGGACCCAGTGATTTGGGGGTTTCCAGCTGAAGCTACAGGGGTTCTTTTCTGCAAACACTGGAAATCAGCCAAGTTCAATTTGTTTAAGACATTCAAGTTAACACTTTTCTTTTTCAAAGCCCTCCAAGAACCACCAAAATATTCTGAAACATTTACTTCATCATTTGATGAGGTGCATTCCCCAATTGTATAACACAGGAAAATATTTAATCAGAGAAGCAGCTAGAAGTGATTTGTGATAATTGATTTTTAATGGCTCAATCTCAAATCTAGTTTCAGTTCTCATGCCACATGAGAGATTTTCAGATTCTTGCTATGAATGCTTAGCTGAAGACAATAAAAACCATGACTTCCTCACTTTTTTCTCATGTTTTATTATTGCACTCATATGTTCAGTGCTCTCGAAAATATATACATCACTTAATGTGATATGTTCATCATTTACTTCAGATTAAAATGTCCAAATGACCAAGAGTTGATTGTAATAAAATCATTATGGATATATATAAACAATGTGTACAAAGATGTTTACTAGAGAATTGTTTACAATTTTGAAAATGGAAATAGTGTGAGTAGATATATCTGTATGTATATATAAAACAAATAAGAGATGAAAGAGAAAATTATATTTACTACTATATAGACTACTATATAACCATTGAAATAAGGATGCAGAAATTCAAGACTGTTGTGAACAAAGGGGTTCACAATTCTTTTAAAAATTAAAAGAATAATAAACATACCAGTATTAGTTGGGGAATTTAGTCATTATCCTGGGTTCAACCAAGAGGGGAAAGCCACATAGTAATTTGAGCATGGAAAGTTTAATAAAAAAAAAAGTATTAATTATGACAGGATTAGGGTAAAAAGGGCATAGCTGGTTATGAGTAAAGAGAACTCTAAACTGTATACAGATAGCACATAGAAGGAATAGCCATGAACTTTCCCAATGAGAAGGAACCTCTCCTTTCTCCTCACAGAACTGAGGTCCAGATTAGGTTAGAGACAGCTTAACCATGGATTACTGGATGGTAAAGAAGTTGCTACGATGCCTCATGGGGGCACTTTCTGAAAATATGCTCTCTATCACCTGCTGGAAATTCACCTTCTATAGTTCCAGAGAAATCTGCTCATGGTGAGATTTCTCACTGGAGGCATACTTTTGCAAGACTTGTTGATAGGAGGTGCTGGCAGGGAAGCTGCTGGCTGCCAAGTACTGCTGTGCACTGTCAGAGCTGGACACTGAGAAGGCCCTGAGGGTTGTAGGAAGTGGGTGCTGGAGAACCCTTGAATGCTGGAGGAAATTGCGTGCATTGCAGAGCTGGCTACTGGGAAACTGACAGGTGTTGCAGCAACAGGACGCAGGAGAAGCCACCAGGAGACTTCCAAGGAAGCACACAGGTATCATAAAGCAAATCCTTTCTCTGCAATGCTCCTTCAGTGCCATCTATGAGTAAATGCTGAAATCACTCCAGATGGCAAAAGAAAAGCTATTTAAAGGGCCCATACCTATTTTCACAGAGCAGGTGAAAAAGAGTGAATTTAGAGCTGAAATGCAATAAACTTTAAAAACAATGGATCTCTTTGGGTGCGAGATTATAGGTTAATTTCACATTTTTCTTGGAGTATTGCCATATTTCTGCAATGTAAATGTAAACAAATAGATTTCCTTTGTAAAAAATAAAATTACCAAGTCAGCTACCCAGTAAACTTACTATTAATTTAATAACATTTACTTTTTATTTAATTATTCACAGCATAAAGTACAAAGTACAATGTGCTTGCTGCATATTTAATGGAACTCAGTCTTACTCACTTTATGGAATCAACAAAAAAGGATCACTGAATTGTCTATCAAGTTCTCTCCCATTCTACCACTAGTTCTACCACTCTAGAACTTGTGGATCAAGTTCTAGTTCTCCAAATAAACTATGTTTAACATATGGTCTAGGTATATTGGTTGTTGTGGGCAGGGGAAGGTGGGTACAGGGTAAAATACTTTCAGGGAATGATCAAGGAACTAAAAGAAATAGGCTTACATAATACTGAGCTTCTCAGAATGTGTAAAATGCAGATGTACATCGAGAACTTAATTCTACTAGGGGGCAAGAATGTCAGCGTTTTAAGGAATGAAATAAAAAAAATTGTGTGCCAATAAAAGAAATTGGCACAATAAAAGAAATTGGCACAAAGCAATGGGTTAAATTAATCAAAACTATTATTTTAACTATATTTCAAAAAGAAGACACAGAGATATGGTAGACTGGGTTTTTTTGTTTGTTTGTTTGTTTTGTTTTTTTTTTTTAAAGATTTTATTTATTTGACAGACAGAGATCACAAGCAGGCAGAGAGGCAGGCAAGAGGAGGTGGGAGAAGAAGGCTCCCTGCTGAGCAGAGAGCCCAATGAGGGGCTTGATCCCAGGACCCTGAGATCATGACCTGAGCTGAAGGCAGAGGCTTAAACCACTGAGCCACCCAGGCACCCGAGACTGTTTTTATTTTTATGTGTTCAAAGGAGTTGTTACGTTTAAGAGATGGGGCAGGGTATATTTGTAAGGCCTAGCAGATGGACAAGAACAGAGAAAAGAAACTTGCTTGTAGCACTGCCAATTTTGTGATGGAAAGTCTATGAATATTATATATGGCAAAGGAAAATATACAAGAGATAAGGCTTCTGTGCTCAATATCACATTCACCTATGAACCATTCAGCAAACAAACTCTATTCATTAAGAATATTTGCCTATTAATGTTTCTGGGATGAACCTTCCCTATCCTTAAAGTTGTAGGGTGGAGTTTTTCTACAAATGGAAAAGAAATGTAATTCAGAGCCCAAATTCCAGATTAGTGCTCTGGGTTTGAAACAGATGGCAGAGGTGAAAGATCTAAAAGCGGATGTGACATCCAAAGGTAATGGAAAATCAACAGAGCAAAAACTTTTCCTCTAGAGCAGTGATTCCTAAACTTTAGTATGAATTGCAGTCAACCAAGGAACTTGTTAGCAGTGAAGATTCTAGGGCTCTATTTGGAGAGTAGATCTAGAATAAGACTATGGTATCGGTCATTTTTATAAAATACACCCAGTGATTCTGATGAACTGGGGCTTTGAAATAAATTCTGAAAATTTCTTCATCATAATAGGCAAATACAGGCATTTCTTCCTACTAGTCCTTCACTGGAATTGACCCTCCTGCTCCTCTATCCATATGGGATTGTAGGCACAGCATGTCTGTACTGTGTCCTCCAGCTGGAGGTGACTGGGCCTGATCCCACTCAGGCAATGACATATGACATATGTAACAGTAGGGCTGAGAGTTTCCTCTATCAGTACGAATGGCCTTTTGAAACAAGAGGTAAACTTACCGTAATGGCAGTTTCTACTTTCTAGCTTGTGCGCAAACAGGGGAAAAAATCAACCTAGGAATGAAGCAGATACGCAGAGAGGAAAGAAAGAGGGGACTTACTGATCTCCAAGTAGGATTCCATTCCTGGGTTTTCTAAGTTCCTGAGATGAGCATATATCTTTGACCTGGGATTTTGAAACACCCTCTGTCTCCGTATATTTGAGCTTCTATTTTGATCAAAGGTAAAGCCCAAAGAGCCCTTACTAATGCAAAGAACATGCCTTCTTCGATTTACTGACTCTCCTTAATGACTTCATGCTCACTCTCCCATTTACTATATCTGGTTTCTAGACTTAATACTGCATCAACACACTGTGTGATATCGCTGATATCTTCTTCCTTCAAGAAACACATCATCCTCATGGTTATCTTCCTTACAGCTTTCCTTCTATTTCTCCAATTATTCTAATGTTCTTTGGGAGCCCACTTTGATAGCCTAAATACTAGCTGTTGTAGCTCATTAAAATTCAGCTCTAGGCCCTTTCTTTCTGTCCTTCTATAGTCTTACACATGACCACAATTTCGGTTTCCACCTGCATATCAAAAGATTCAACTTTTGTGTAAAATTTGAAAAAATTGAAATTTGTGTAAAATTTCAATCTTAACCATATTTATATATATCCATTTACTTACTCAGTATATTAAAGCTGACATGTCTAAGATGAAACCAATTACATCAACCCTTCCACCCTTAAAAATGTCGATCTTCTTTCATACTCCTTTTTCTCAAAGCATAATACAAACATTATGTGAGGCTAAAATCTAGGGGTCCTCCTTGAAAACCCTCCAGTAAACCAAACTTCACCAAGTCCTATTGCTTTAATATACCCTAAGTATCTCTCTAATCTTGTATATGTTTGTAAGTCTATGTTTCCTGTCACTTATATTGACCAATAAATAAAATAGTTACTATTCTATCTTAATCTTTTCTGAATAATAGCATAATTTTGGCACAGTTTTGTACCTGACTTTGAGAATGACTAACAATGTTTTTCTAAACAATGTTTTTTTTTTTCTTTTCCCCTAAAATGACACATTTGCTAAAATGTAGCCTGTTTGATTACAAGATAGGTATTAGGCCCAGAATTCATCTTTATTATTTCAAGAATATGATGAGGAATACTTCTGGTTTGATCTTGTAAGACAAGGCTTGTAGTAACTTTGTTTCCCCCTGCTCCTGTTTTAGTTTGATCTGAAGCAAGGTGCAAAATATGTTTACATCAGTGGCCTCCTATATTCCAAGTTAAACAGGGGCTGAATATGGCACTGACTGCATAAATTCTTCAACTTTAATTTAAAATTCATTGGATAGCTTTCATTTTAAAGTAAGCAGCATCCATTTGATTTAAACACTATTTCTGCTTCTATCTGTACGTGACATATGGATTCATATAGAACTGCAACAGAGGATCCAGTTAGAGCCTAGATATGCTCCTCATTTACCAACCCAACAATGCAACTCTTCTCTGCACCTGACTGAGTCAAGGTGAATGAGTATGTTTGGGGGAAATTTTAGAGGCCTGTGCCAAGTCCTATAGCTCTCTTAAATACTATACTATAATTATAAAAGGTTTTTCTTTCTTTCTTTTTAGTGACTTTTAACTTTCTACCTTATTTCCTATATTTTGTTAAATTTCATGTTCGGTTAAATGTGATTTAAAGAAATGTTTTGCCCCATGCTTTTTTTTGTTTGTTTGTTTGTTTAAGATTTTATTTACTTATTTGTCAGAGAGATAGAGAGAGTACAGGCAGGCAGAATGGCAGGCAGAGGCAGAGGGAGAAGCAGGCTCCTTGCAGAGCAAGGAGCCCAATGTGGGACTCGATCCCAGGACACTGGGATCATGACCTGAGCCAAAGGCAGCCACTTAACCGACTGAGCCACCCAGGCATCCTGGCCCCATGCTTTCCTAATGTATCCCTCCTTTCCATCATCTCTACTTATCTCTATTTATGTATAAATAAATAAATAAACAATCAATCTAGCAAAAAAACTCCAGCTTATTTCTAAAAAGACCTCAACAGCAAAGGGGCATGTTACCTCCTGCTACTATCAATATACCTAACAATTTATCACTGAAGTTGTAAGAAAGTTAATGGCATACCTAAAGTCATCTTTTATTTTAAATCTCCTTTGCTGTACTAGTCATGACTTTTCCTTTATTATCCCCAAGTCATATATTTAAATCTAAAAAGCCAAATACAATTTCATTTCTCTAAATTGTTCTACTATAACCCCTTAACTGTAGAAGATGCTTAAGTCATTCCAGAAAACTTGTGGTCACATAATCCCCATGACCCTTTTGCAAATGGACCACAAGTTTCCATCAAGGTCACTGGATCACATCAGTTAGTGAATATATCCATAAAACACAGGATAAAGAGTTAACATTAAGAATATCCTTAAGGGAAAAGCCTAATTGTATGTGCTCTGAAGGCAAAATATTCATTATATTTATTTTAAAATGCTTTCAGGGCCATGCAATAGGTACATGCTGATATAGCTGGAATTTAATTTTAAAAAATCTTTAATGGTGGAACATATCACTCAACAGATCGCAAAAGTTGAAGTGTTGTATTTTTTTAAACAGATTTATTGAGGTCCATTTTTACTCATTACTCTTCAAAACCCAATCTTAATATCACCTCTGGGCTGCTTCCCCAACACCTGTCCCTGCCCCCCCAGGGCAGTGATAGTCCCTTACATCTGTAACTCTTTTATCACATTGCATCGTAATTATTTACTTAATAGGCTTTCTCCTTTACTAGAATATGAGTTCTGTGAAGCTAGGATCCCTGTTTTATTAAGTCTGAATCTCCAAAATTCCGTGCATCCATTTTTCAACAAATATGTATTAAATGTCTACTATCCCAGATGTGTCCTGGGTACAAGGTGGCTGGCCAAAAAGAGAGATTTATTGGGGGCACCTGGGTTTGGGCTCTATGCTGAGGAGCCTCAAGCATCGGAGCCTGCTTGAGAGTCTCTACCTTCACCTCTCTCCCTGTTCTTTCTCTCTCTCTAAAATAAATAAACAAGTCTTTAAAAAGAGAGAGAGGTTCAGTTCTTGAACTCATAGGGTTTAGAGTTCAGTGAGGGAAATAATAAACATAGAAGTAAACATTCCAATAAATAATTACAAATTCATAAAAGTTGTATGACAGAAGAAAGAAGGATGTCACAACATATAATAACCTGGGGAGTTTCTTAGGATAAACGGAAGACTTTCCTGTATGGACCACTTTGGAATAGGGGGTGCTCAGTAGAGCACCCAGGCTGAGGGAATGGAGTGTCTGAAGTTTTTGAGTCAGGGAAGACTCAGCAAGAGGAAATGGAGGATTGAAGGAATTAATGAATGGTCTAGAAATGAGCTGTGCAGCAACATGATGGACAACAGAAACATTACCTCTAGCTCCAAAAAAGTTAGAGAGAACAAGAAAATTCATGGGCGTGAGAATCACCATCTTTTCAGCCCTGTGTGTCACACATCCTATGTCAATTCTTTCTTCTTTCCCCTAAGACAGACATTGCTAATCAATAATGGCATTCTTAACTCACTAAGGCTACACAGAGCCTTGAAATTTTTCTTGACTCAGTGCTTCTGGCAGCCACTACAGATCATTTTACTTGAAATGATACTGTTTTGCCCTGATTTAAATCATTAATATCATTTTTACCTAATGAATAAGGGATTTGATATTCTTCTGAGGAAGACAAGAGCGAGCAAACTGAGCTAATATATATAAAGCAGTAACCAATAATAATTGATACGGAGTCTGGCTCATGATAGATGCTAAATTGATAGGAGTGATTATAACGATGGTGGTAGTGAAGGTAATGATAGTGGCAAAATGTGGGGCATCCTAGTAACTGATGGGAGTTAGCATTTGAGGTTGCTCCTGAGCGGGAGACAGATGACCAGCTGGGGATCACTGAGTGCCCTTTAATGACTTCATAGTACTCACCTGAAACAGCTGAGCTAATGTATTCTCAAAAATTCAGAGAAAGAAATATTCTTACACTAAAACAGAGGGGACCAAGCTCTTGGCTTTGCTGAGTCCACCCCTTAGTCTGCATACTAAGACCAGAAACCCAGGAAGCCAGAATCAGCATGACCAAAATGTTTATTTTTCCCTATTGCATTGAGTGAACCATGGATGTTAGGTATAAAATGATAGCATTTATAATTCAGTAAGAGCTGAACTCAGAAGTACTCTAATGCATTATTAAGGTTAAAAAATCAAACACTTAGAAATCAAAGAAATACAAAGGTTTCCTTCTTATGATCATATGAATTGCAAATTCATTGCCTATACTCCGGGTGAGAATCTCCTTGGATATGAATTCATGTGTTGGGACCTAGCCACGGAATCTAGTCACACAGTCAGTTAACCCTTGTTTACTTATAAGTTATTGTGAATAAGTTTTTATTACATATTATTTTGCTTTAGGATTACCTAAGTTGGATAGAGTACTTTTCTTGGGTTAGAGTAACAGTCATCACTTTTAGGGTCTATGCATGTCATGCATGCCTTTTACATGTATTCTTTCTTTTTTTTTTTTTTAAGATTTTATTTATTTATTTGACATAGAGAGTGATCACAAGTAGGCAGAGAGTCAGGCAGAGAGATGGGGCAGTGGGAGCAAGCTCCCTGCTGATCAGAGAGCCTGGGATCATGACCTGAGCCAAAGGCAGAGGCTTAACCCACTGAGCCACCCAGGTGCCCTACATGTATTATTCCTAATGGGTACAGTAACCCAGCAAAGACTGACTCTATTTCCACTCTACAGATAAGGCAACTGCAATTCAGAGAACTTAGGGAACTTGTTCAGTTTACATAACTAAGTGAATGGTAATGTTAGAGTTTCAAAGTAGTTCTGCCCTATTGCAGAGATCCTGTCATTTTCACTACCCTTTGTTTGTCTGCACATTAGCCTTATTTTATTCCAAAGCCCAAATGGGTTAGAGAAAATTAGATAATCACTATAGGCACCCTATAGAAGGGTAAGAATGGGTTATCTGTGAGGAAGAGAGTTGTCCCCCTCTAATGACAGAAAGATCTATGATTCATATACCCTCCATCAGCCCTGAAATCACTCTGACCACACCTAAGCAGTGTGTGTGATCCACAACTTCTACGTTCTCTATGGTTGCTTATGATGCTAATCAACTTTTTTATCTTCTTTAGATGTTCATTTTTGTTAGTCTCTCTTTGTAAACAGGGCCAGGTGTAAAGCCCCATTTTTGCTCCATCCACCCTCTTGATGCCAAATACTCCATCTGTATTCTCCCTTAGCTTTATCTCAAAATTATGGACAATATGTACTGTGAGTCTTAAGCATGAATAGATAGACATGAATCTATTCTCTCCTCCCTGGAAGAAAAAAAGAAAGAACACCTGCTGGGTGATAATATGGCCAGGAGGCTGCTGTATCACCTTTACAAGCAGGGTATAATTATTCAGTACTAGTTTATATACCCTTTCACTAATTTCCTGACTCCCTTTTTATTTTGTGCAGCTCATAAGAGACTGATTCATTTTTGCAGAGAGCAGTCCCTGTGCTCTCCCTCAGCGCTGTCTCCAGAAGACATTTCAAAGCAAGTACAGAGAGGAGCATCTGGTAAGATGGGGGAGGTGGCCAGGAAGGCATGGAGACCTAAACAGATTAGTAATGGGGATAAGGAATGAGAATGGAAGCTCTGTGCATTACTTAAAATGACTATGAGCCCTCTTGCCAATCAGATGTACCATCTTCATATAATTGAAACGACCCCTTTCCCCCACCTCCCCTACATGGGCTACTTTGGCTCTGATTTTTATTGACAAGTCAGCATGTGCTTTAATAACAGTATCACACTGAACAGAACAGATCGACAGTGCTAGAAATACCAACTTCTCTTTCCACTGTTTTCCCAACTTTCTGAACAGGCTGCGGGTATCTTGTGCAGTTCTCTGATTTGCTAGCAGAGGACAAGTGGTAAAAGTCATTACCTAAGCACCTGAACAGGGTTTCTAACCAGCAAAGCAGATAGAAAAACCACTTAAAAATACTGTAACTGGCATTTTACATGCCAGTTCAAATATGGGGAACCCAACAATTGTGAGTGATAAGCAAGTGCTCACAAATACACTACTTATTAGCACAGCACGCTCCATTTAAAAGGAAATTTTCTAATGATAAATACAGCAGAAGGCTACAATTACAACCTTTCAATGACTGCTATCCATGAAAAAGCCATTTAGTTATAAATTGGAGGCCAAGAGGAGATTATCACCTGCTTAACTATGCTTCTATTGATTCTATCAAGTTGTTTGCCTGGCAATATCAGGGTTATGATGAAAAAGTTGAGAAAACTCTTTTTTTCCCTTATCTAAATATTATTCATCACAAGCACTCATTTTGAAAGGTATGCGGTACTTTGGCAGAAAAGGATCTGCTTGACAACTACTAATTATACTTACTAATAAATAGTATTTATCATTTACATAATTATTTTCATATATAAATACTTTCACAGATGTTGCTTCCTCATATGCGTAAGTTATACATGAAATATCAATGCAACTTCACTGTACAAGTAATGTTGTGATATTCCTGTGGATATAGCCCAAAATTGTAAGCTCTCACCAGAAATATAGCGGGGATTACTCACATCCATGTTAACAAACCTTAACAAATCATAACAAATCATTGGACCTGCATTTTTTTTCAGTACCTAAGAAGGGGGCATTATCAAGCAACTACTTTTGAAAAAATTTGAACTGATTTTTGACAAAATGCTTAGTTAATGTTCAAATGTGCAAATGTGGTTATATGTGGGACAGGTATGAGGCAACAAGATCAGTGAGGGGTGTGTTAAATTAAAATATCTATCATATATCATCTATTATCTATTAAGAAGGTAAAACAAAGGAGCACAACAAATAAATATAACTGATATAAGTGTAAATGTAAAAGCCTGACTTAGGTTTTTTTTAAGACTTGTATGAGTACAAGTTGGATTTTTGACCTAGTGACTACATATATAGAAATGTACTCTGAGAGTATAAACATAAGAAGTCACAGAAATCTGGGTACAATGGCATTAAGTGGAACATTACATATAAAAAGAAAAATGTGGAAATAATTTAAATATTCAGCAAGAGGGGATTATTTCAATAAGTGATCCTATAAGTTGAAATATTAAAGAACTTGCAAATTATCTAAACAAAGAATATATTAGATATGGAAAATAGTCACAATATAGTATTAGGTAAAAATGTAACAGAAATAAATATTATATAAATGGTATACCTTAATATTATTAAATAATATATACATAAAATATGACTTTATGTAAATATATGTGTATATAAATGTATATGCATATATGTGGATAAAATAGAAATGGAAAAGATAAATAGTTATGTGAAATTTCTACGAGTATGTGTATGCTTATTTTTTCCTTTATATTTTTATATATTTTACAATTTTTCTACAATTACAATAAAATATTAGTATAATTCCAAATAATCTTGAACCCTTCCATTTCTTTTTTTTTTAATATAATTTTTTATTTTTTATAAACATATATTTTTATCCCCAGGGGTACAGGTCTGTGAATCACCAGGTTTACACACTTCACAGCACTCACCAAAGCACATACCCTCCCCAATGTCCATAATCCCACCCCCTTCTCCCAAACCCCCTCCCCCCAGCAACCCTCAGTTTGTTTTGTGAGATTAAGAGTCAACCCTTCCATTTCTTAAATTTGTTTTTACATATATAGTGATTAAATTTTTGCTTAACACAGAGCAAGGACAAAAATGCAGGCTGTTTGACTCTTAAATAAAGAGCACAGGGCTCCTGGGTGGCTCAGTTAGCTGAGCATCCAACTCTTGATTTCAGCTAAGGTCTTGATCTCAGGTCCATGAGTTCAAGCCCTGTGTTGGGCTCCACACTGGGTATGGAGTTTACTAGAAAGAAAGAAAGAAAGAAAGAAAGAAAGAAAGAAAGAAAGAAAGAAAGAAAGGAAAAGAAAGGAAAGGAAAGGAAAAGAAAAGAAAAGAAAAGAAAAGAAAAGAAAAGAAAAGAAAAGAAAAAAGAAAGAAAGAAAGAAAGAAAGAAAGAAAGAAAGAAAGAAAGAAAGAAAGAAAGACACACACTCTGGAAAACAGTATGGAGGTTCCTCAAAAAGTTGAAAACAGAGCTACCCTACGACCCAGCAATTGCTCTACTGGGTATTTACCCTAAAGATACAAATGTAGTGAACCAAAGGGGCACGTGCATCCAAATGTTTATAGCAGCAATGTCCACAATAGCCAAACTATGGAAAAAGCCTAAATGTCCATCAACAGATGAATGAATAAAGAAGATGTGTGTGGGGGGGTGCACATGTCACACACACCATGGAATACTATGTAGCCATTAAAAACAAAATCTTGCCATTTGAAATGACATGGATGGAACTAGAAGTTACTATGTTAAGTGAAATAAGTCTATCAGAAAAAGACAATTATCACATGATCTCACTGAGATGAGGAATTTGAGAGGTAGGGTGGGAGGGTCGTAGGGGAAGGGATGGAAAAATTAAATAATATAGGACCTGGGAGGGAGACAAACCATAAGAGACTCTTAGTCTCAGGAAACAAACTGAGGGAGGCTGGAGGGGAGTGAGAGGGATGGGGTGGCTGGGTGATGGACATTGGGGAGGATATGTGTTATGGTGAGTGCTGTGAATTGTGTAAGACTGATGATTCACAGACCTGTACCCCTGCAACAAAAAATACATTATATGTTAATAAAAAATAAATATATATATATATATATATATATATATATATATAATATTATTAAAAATTTTATGACCTAAATGTGAGGCAGGAATCTATCAAAATCCTAGAGGAGAACAAAGGTAGTAATCTCTTCAACATCGGCCACAACAACTTCTTTCAAGATATGTCTCCTCAGGCAAAGGAAACAAAAGTGAAAATGAACTTCTGGGATTTCATCAAGACCAAAAGATTCTGCACAGCAAAGGAAACAGTCAACAAAACAAAGAAGCAATCTACAGAATGGGAGAAGATATTCACAAATGACACTACAGACAAAGGGCTGATACCCAAGATGTATAAAGAACTACTCAAACTCAACACACACAAAACAGATAATCATGTCAAAAAATGGGCAGAACACATGAACAGACACTTCTCCAAAGAAGACATACAAATGGCTAACGGAAACATGAAAAAATGTTCATCATCATTAGTCATCAGGGAGATTCAAATCAAAGCCACATTGATATACCACCTTACGCCAGTTAGAATGGCCAAAATTAACAAGACAGGAAACAATGTGTGTTGGAGAGGATGTGGAGAAAGAGGAACCCTCTTATGCTGTTGGTGGGAATGCAAGTTGGTGCAGCCACTTTGGAGAACAGTGTGGAGATTCCTTAAGAAATGAAAAATAGAGCTTCCCTATGAGCCTGCAATTACACTACTGGGTGTTTACCCCAAAAATACAGATGTAGTGAGAAGAAGGGCCATCTGTACCCCAATGGTCATAGCAGCAATGGCCACAGTCACCAAACTGTGGAAAGAACCAAGATGCCCTTCAACGATGAGTGGATAAAGAAGATATGGTCCATATATACAATGGAGTATTATGCCTCCATCAGAAAGGATGAATACCCAACTTTTGTATCAACATGGACAGGACTGGAGGAGATTATGCTGAGTGAAATAAGTCAAGCAGAGAGAGTCAGTTATCATATGGTTTCACTTACTTATGGAGCATAAGGAATAACATGGAGGACACTGGGTGATGGAGAGGAGAAGTGAGTTGGAGGAAATTGGAAGGGGGACAAACCATAAGAAACTGTGGATTCTGAGAAACAAACTGAGGATTTTGGAGGGGATGGGGGGCGTTGGGTGAGCCTGGTGGTGGGTATTATGGAGGGTACATATTGCATGGAGTACTGGGTATGGTGCATAAACAATGAATTCTGGAACACTGAAAAGAAATAAAATGAAATGAAAAAAATTTAGAGCATTCTAAAAAAAATTATATATACACACACACACACACACACAGAGAAATAGAGAACAAATTGACAGTTAACAGAGAGGAGGTGATTAGGCAATGGGTGAAATTAGGTGAAGGAGATTAAGAGTACACTTATCCTGATGAGCACTGAGTAACATACAGAATTGCTGATCACAATATTGTACACCTGAAACTAAATATAACAATATGTTAACTACACTATAATATAAATTTTTCTTTTTAAATGTACACTGTTTTTGTGGCCCTGATGATGCTTAAAGGACTAGAACAAGTTCTAAAAGCTCTAAGTCTATTTTGGCCAAACAATTCCTTATCTAGTCTAGGAGTTTATCATAAAATTATCAAGCAACTGGGTAAACAAACTGTACAAAGATGTGTTTGTACAGTTTATAATGGGAGAAACATGGAACCAACATTAAAGTCAACAAACATGTGGCATATCTATTCCTTATAGTTCTACAGCTATTCAAACAACAAACTCAACCCTAGAGAGGGTGTTATTATTTGAATGAAATAGTTAAGGCTGATTGATGGCTATGCCCACTGGAGAACACCTGCCCAGGGAAAAGCAAGCACCTGCTATTCTGCATTTTAATTTTTTAAATAAATATCTATATTTTATGATTTAAGAATTATACTTAATTGAAATGTAGTTTTCTGGGGCACCTGGGTGGCTCAGATACTTAAGCATCTGCCTTCAGCTCAGGTCATGATCCTGTGGTCTTGGGATCCCTTCTCTCTCTGGGGAATCTGCTTCTCCTTCTTTCTCTTCCCTTCCCCCTGCTTGTGTTCTCTCTCACTCACTCACTCTTTGTCAAATAAATAAATAAAATCATTAAAAAAAAATATATATATATATAGATAGATAGATATAGATAGATCTAGTGCTCCTGATATGGTCTATCTGAGACAGAATGAGACAAAGCATACATGCACATACACACACAAGAAAAACAACATATATATACACACACACACACACACACACACACATATATATATCAAATAAATAAATAAAATCATTAAAAACATATATATAAATCATATATAAAAACATATATATGTTTATATATATGAGAAAGACAACATACATATATATAAAATATATATATCAAACAACATATATACACACACATATATCAAATAAATAAAATCATTAAAAACACATATATAAAACATATATAAAATATATTTTAAAAAATATATATAAAACATATAAAATATATGTTTTAAAAACATATATAAACATATATAAAACATATATATGTTTATATATATGAGAAAGACAACATATATATATAAAATATATATATCAAACGACTATATATATAAACACATATATATCAAATAAAATCATTAAAAACATATATATAAAACATATATAAAATATATATAAAATAAATATATATAAAATATATGTTTTTAATGATTTTATTTATTTATTTTATATATGTGTGTGTGTGTATATATATATATATATATGTTGTTTTTCTCTTTTATGTATGTGTATGTATGCTTTGTCTCATTCTGTCTCAGATAGACCATTATCAGGAGCACTAGATCAAGTTCCAAGCACTACCCTTTTTGAAGAAAACAAAAGCAGTGTAAACATTAGTAAACAAGATGATGAAGGGCTCAGACATACTTCCACAGGATTACTAGAAAAAAAAAAAAAAATTACTGGTATTTGTCCTAAAGAGAATTCTTCAGTGGTGCGATAATGGACTACATATATCTCAAGTGCCAACATGGTATTGAAAACTGAAATATTTTTCTCTGTAGTTCAAACCAGTATTTTTCTCTGTAGATCAAACCAAGACCAATGGGTGGGATGCTTCAGGGAGGTGAATATAAGGAAGTACTTTATAGAAATTATAGCTGTTTATATATAGGATCATTTAGCTCAAACAAGTAGAACATTCAAGTCACTGGAGGCTGGATGACCAGTGCCAGGTTGAATATACTAGATTCCTACATTGGATGAGGTGACAGAACCAATGATCTCAACTTCTGAAATCAAATCACTTTTCCCTTTGAGACTAATGGTATTTCAGTACAGTCTTCTCAGATACTATATAAAGCAAGTAAGTGATTTGAGAAGGGTACTGAGTTTGAAGTTACATTGACCAACTGAATGATTGATTGATTGATTCATTTATTCATTCAACAAACACTTATTGGGGGACACCCTGGGATCTCACAGAACAAAATTCCAGCAGAAGTGAATGTCTTTAATCGAACTTAAAATATGTGGAAGACAAATCATTATCTGCTTATATATAGTAAAGCATGCAATGTATCCTGAAATAGGAAATTTAGATGATTTTATGTCCAAGGCTTTCTCTAGAAGCAAGTCTTCTCTAAATAGATTACTTTGCTTTTCTCTTTCTTTCCCCTCTCTGCCCCAGTTACATCTCTCTTTCTTGGTTCAGTGAATGACATTTGTCCTTTCCAATTCTAGCTGAAAAGAAGTCTCAGGTGTCAATTTTCTATATAATTGTGTGTTCCTCTTTATATTATGAAACAAGTCCCAGGGGCCATTGAGTCCTGATACCATGACCCTCCAAAGGGTAACAAAAGGTTGCCGAAAACTGCAATCATTTTGGAATATTCCCTACATTTCTCCCAATGACCCAGGTATGAAAACTTCCGCATCACAGGCCTAGAATCCCTAGAATCACTGGAAACATATTTCCCGTGATTTCCATATTTCCATTAAAACATATTTTAATGATAACATACTATAAGTTCCTTTAATTAGTGCCTGGTAGCCTCCCAAAGTAGTTCCATATATATGATCAGCCACCATTAAAAAGAAAAAAGAAGTCCACATTGCTACTCATCCTCATTGAAGTGCCCATGTAAGAAGCAGAACTACCCTGACAGAGCATCTCTTTTGTAATACATTAGCCACAGTATTTTAAGTTATATAGTAGTTCTTAATCTTCACTGTGTATTGATCATACTGAGTATTAGGGTTTGCCAGAGAAATAAAATCAGTAAGATATGCACATATACATATATATGTATATTAACATATAAGAACATTAAATTTATACTAAATATTAAATATATATGAATAGTAAATGTAAGTTGGAGACCAGGAAATCCTGAGAGCTGGATAGCCCATTTCATGTCACCATGAGAGGGCAGAGCACTGACGTTCCAGCTCAAGCTTTCAGGCAGAAAAGACAAATTATCCCTTGCTCTGCCTTTTTATTCTAATCAGGCCCTCAGCAGATTGGAAGAGGCCCACGTACAATGGCAAAGACAATCTACTTTTTCCATCTAACAATTCCAATGCTAAACTTATCTGAAAACACTCTCACAGACCGACCCAGAAATATTTCCCCAAGTATCCTGACACCTCATGATCTAGTCAAGTCGACATATAAAAGTAACCATTACATTCTGTAAGAATTAAAAAATATGCCAATGCCTCAGCCTAATTCCCTAGAAATTCATATTTAATTGGTGTAAATTATGGCCTGGTCTTTACGATTTCTAAAAGCTCCCCAGGAGATTTTAATACATTGCCAAAGTTAAGAGCCACTAATATCACAGATTACCTCTCCCCTGATGAGAAGTCAAAACGCTTCTCACTTTATCTTAGATGTTGATGGACCTCTTTGAGGTGCCTCCAGAGTACACCTCTGTACTCCGTGTAGTCAATATTTTCAAACAAACCATTGCAAACATGTGCTTCCAAATCTGGTGAAAATCAATCCAATTATTTTTCCCTAAAATGTTAGCAGATGGGTAGAATTTCTTTTATGTTTACCACATTATGTGGTAGTCATAATTATCCCCACACAGAAGGTGAACTGAGATTCAGAGAAAGTAAGAGCTACAAATTACCATGAAGCTAGCAAATTTTAAAAGTCAGGAAAAGATAAGGGTTTTCTGACTTCAATTTAAGTGTTAGATGTCATTATTTTATTCCACAGACACAACTGTCATGAGTGAGCAGAAATAAAGCGCTTAGTGAAAATGTAACAGGCTTCTGAACAGGAAGATAGCTAGCATCCTTCACACAAAAGACCTGGTATGTGTTCAGCCATTAGAGAGGTTTAGTCAGCTGTATTTACAGCCTCATAAATGGGAAGAAACATCAGGACAAAAGGAAATTCTATGAATCCAGGCAAAAACACATCAAATTAAATAAATGATTCATAGACAGAGCAAAGATCACAGAGTTGGCTCTGATAACAAAGTATCTAAAATAAGTGTTATGTGCTTCTCCAATCACCCAGTCTGTCAGTCCAGGTGCAGAGTTTAAAAAAAAAAAAAAAAACTGCTATAGATCTAGTAAAAGTTAAACAGAGAATAAAAACCAACAGCAGAGATGAATTCTCAATTGATGATTCTTTGAACAACCCTCAAAAGATTTCCACTGCTATGTTAATGCAATGTCAAGGCCATTTTAGAAGTAAAAGAACATTTGCCTTCTTGCTAGAGTTTAGGCACGTAACTCCTCAAACTGTACTAAATCAAGATGCTTCTAGATTCATATAATTGAAAATCATCAAGGATTATTAAAGAACTATAGTTCCCCCCTCATTTGACAGGTAAAAACAAACAAACCAAAAAACCAAACAAATAAAATCCAAGGTAGTAAATGAATGTGTGATGGACTTAAAGTCAACATTATTCCTGTCAGTGGCCAAGACAAGATTATAATGCAGGTCTCCTATTTCCTTTTCACATAATTATTCAACACTCTTTACCCATTTGAGCACAACTAAAGCACTCCTGTTTGAAACCTGACCATTCTAATGACAGTCAAAAATACCATATTTCAACAGTGTTTCCAATGTCTTTGAACAGAATATTAAATAACTTGGCAATCATGTTCTGATAATTTCCAGGTAAATTATGTGTTAAGCTCTATTTCAATATTTATTTGTAATATACTTTCTAGTATGTTAGTCTTCGTCTTGTCTCTGTACTATATGCATGCTGGAATTTCTAAAATGGGATTTTCTGAAGGGTATGGCTTTCTCTACCATGACCAACAACCCAACAATAGTCACTGCTTGTAACTAGGGGGAAAAAGTTGATAAATTTACAAGTGAATCTTCTATCCATTTATTTATGAAAAGGAAACCTATTTGATCTAGAATCCAAGCTCTAGTAGCACATATAGGGCTTAAAGGAATATATAATTCCTTATATATTAATATATAATATATTACATTGCTATAATTATTATATAATTATATATTCTTAAGGAATATATAATTTTTCTATGAAATATTATACTGGGGTAATTCTTGTCTATTTAATCAATTAAAGCACATCATTAGTCACTCAGGTCACTAAAAAAATGGAAAAACTCACTTAGAAGAAATAAGTGACCACCTTACCTAACAAAAATGTAAATGCATTTCAATCTTACTTACAGTTGTTCATTTCTACCCTGAATGTGGCTCATTTCTCAGGACATCACTATAAAAAAGCAAACTGACAGGTGAGAAGGATATGCAGAATAACAGAGAGGTTAAAAGCATGGACTATGTGACATGGACAAGCTAGTCAGCCTTTCCAATCTTCTATTGGCACATGTACAAAACAAGGAATAAAACATGTTACAAAGAGATATGCTTCTCCTCCTCCCATACTTTGGCCTTTACGGGTTTGGGAGGAAGCAGGAGATCTGACCCCTTCTCCCTTCATCCTGTTCCTGGAATAGGAATTGTTAATGTTATTGGTTAGTAACCAGAACAACTATTGAACAGTGAGTAGAACTATTGCACTGGAAAGTGACAAATGTGCCTTACTGTCCCGGTAGATCAGCTTATAATTTAGAGAGTAAGACATCTTAACTTGGACTTGTCCTGTGATTTGGGGAGAAGAAAGAGAGAGAAAGCAATGGGTCCAATTTAGAATTTCAAAATGAGATAACAGGGGCTAGCTTTCTATTAATAAATAACACTTTGGTCTTTTTTTGCCATGTTCCTTATATACAGAACCCTTGGCAGGAACCTTAAGCATCCACTTCAGAGGTCTGTCATTAAATAAGATAGAGTATGTAAACTGCACAGTGCTGTGCCCGGTACACAATAAGTTGTCAAAGAATACTATCTACAGAGCCTTGGATTTGTACTTAAGCTTTTGCTGTTAAATCAGTTTGTGTTGGACTGGGCATTCTGAGCCTCAGGATAAAATGGATCCATATGTTCTAATAAATGAAAGGCTCTTTTAAATTCTAGATGGCAGGTTGGGAGAACTCAGGTAAGTAGAAGCTATTGGTTAGGCATTCCCTCGGGACACAGGTATTTACTGAATGAGGACTCAGGGTGTAGAAACCGGCTTGGCAGTGGATGGTAAACCATCACCAGGGCACATGCTGCCTCCTATTAAGCAGAAGGCTCTCATGCAAATTGCTTTCTAAATCATTAGCTGTCATCTACCCCCATTTCTCCTCCTGCAGCTGCTCTTTCTGATTCTGCCTGCAAACTTTTCACATTGGGAAGGTTCCCAAGCCAAACAAGCTGCCTCTCAGCAGCCTTTGTTCCTGCTGGGAGCTAGAACTGAACCACACAGATAAGCCAAAGTAAGGATGCAGCATGGGCTGATACACTTGCTGAAGGAACAGACTCCTCAAAGCTCAGGTGATGAGCGCCTTCGAAAGTGATTTTCATGTTGGCTCAACTGAGAATGTCGGTCAGTCTCTACAAGTTATAGGCCATAATTTAAAAATAATCTGCCTCTTTAGGCTTTTCTAAAGCTGCCATTAGCTAAGAGGTACCTTTAGATCAGACTGTATCTATTAGATAGAAACATGCTGATAATATCCTCAGGAAGGTATGATTCTGAGATCACATCAGGTCACTCAGGAAAAATGAAATGAGAAGCTCATGTAGAGACCACATCTTAGGGACAGGGCTTTCACACAACAGCGGCACATGAAAAAACAACTCAACTGGTTCTGGAAACCTAAAGGGAGAGGTAGGCCCAGCCCCAAATGATGGCAATCATGCGTAGTGGAGTCAGTAAAAGTGATCTATCAATTACAGCTCACAACTCATGAGAGGATACAGTAAACTAGTTTGATTTGACCTGCAAAGACATTATTCTCCGTATTTGTGAAAAAACTCATCCATGTCTATTTTTCTTGATTTGGGGATTGATAAAAATGTATCATTGTTGTATTATTAATTATAGTTAAACGATCTCAAATCTCTTCTCAATCTCAAATCTCTAAATAAAGAAGAGTATGAATACAGTTGAACTAAAACAAACAAGAAAACACTGTCTCACATTTATATCATGTTCTACAATGTTTAGTATCTATATATTATATATTAATTGGCAGGGCCAAGGAATAGAACACAGCTTTGTCTGACTCTTTACCACTGTTATACTCCTCCCTAAAAAAAGTATATGCTATGAAAAGGCATGGAGGCAACTTAAATGCACAATATTAACTGAAAGAACCCAATCTGAAAAGGCTAAATGTTGCTTGATTCCAACAATATGACATTATGGGAAAAGCAAAACTATGGAGATAGTAGAAAAATTAATAGTTATCAGGGGGTGAAACTACTATGTAAGAACTTGGATACATGCCATTATAAATTTGTCTGAATCCATGGAATGTGCAACACAAAGAGTGAACCTTAATGTAAACTATAGATTCTGGGTAATAATGATGTATTGGTATAGGTTTACTGATAGTAACAAATGTACCACTATGGAGGGTGATGTTGATAATGGGGGAGACTGTGCCTGTGTGGGGGCATGGGATATGTGGGAAATCTGTATGCCTTCTACTCAATTTTCCTGAACCTAAAACTACCCTGAATAAATAAATAAGCACATTTATTTAAAAAATACACATATTTATTTATTTAAAAAATACACATATATATCTGTGTATATAACATAGCTGTATATGTAAATATACAGATACATATATATAAATTCTGAGCAACCTGAGGAAATAAGATCATATATGTTTTAATCCTTTAAAAAAAAAAAAAAACATGGAAACATTTGCTGAATAAGCACCATGGCATTTGGGTTTAACTAAAGCAACAGAAACTAAGCTTCACCTATGATTTTAGCAACTTAACTGGGTGAAAAGCTCACGGCAGAGGCACAAGCCTCTGTGAACAAGCCAAGGTACATGGAGAGGAAGGAAGGATGTTTTAGTCAAATCCTAACATTCTATCAGGGATAAATATAATATCAGTAATGAAATAATTTGGGATCTTCTCAAAAATAACTTTCTCTATAATGTCCCCCTAAAGTTGACAATTAATAAAAATCTAAATCAAGTAGGAAGAGGTTCCCCATTATCTTCTATCTGAAATCAAATTTTTAAAATGTTTTCTTCAGAATCTCTTTTGTCTGATTGCAGAAGGAAAAGAAGCTGAGCAGTGCATCCAGAGAGAAAAATGACAAATAATGAAATCATGTATTTTTTACATTTTGAATACGAAACCTGAAATATATTTCTTTAAAGATTCCTTCTATCTGTGTTCCCATACTTTAAGAACCAAAATTAAAAGTAAATTATATTAGAGCAGAGGGACAAAAATTTCTAGCCAACCAAAAGGGCTGCCTTATATGCTGGCTGAATAAAATTACAAGTCCATATCCAGACTCAGCTGGAAAATTAAAGAGTGCTGTAGCCACCTGGAGTGGAAAGAGGTCATGGAGATTGATTTCATTTATACACACCCTCATATATAATAGTTTCTCACTTTCTTCCCGAGCTAATTTCCATGCTTACTTAATCCTCATTTAATCCTTACCAATGAAACTCTGTGAGACATGCTTGAGCATTATTCCCATTTTCAAGAGTGAAAACGGGCTAGAGGTGTGGTGGAACCACAGTAACCAACATTGTCACTCTAAATGTCTCCAGGTTTATCTCTTTAATCTGTGTGCTGATCCTTTCCATTGTCTCTGCCGTCTGAGCTCTTTAACGTTTCCTGATGTCAATCCAAGTCTTGACCTCTCCTGACCTCTCATATCCACTGAAGGATGCCTTCCAGCCTCCTAGATAAGTTTAACCATTCAGAATATTTGACGTGAAGCAGGTGCTTTGTGAACTGAATTAATTAATAAACATGGGGCGCCTGGGTGGCTCAGAGGGTTAAGCCTCTGCTTTCAGCTCAGGTCATGATCTCAGGGTCCTGGAATCGAGCCCCGCATCAGGCTCTCTGCTCAGCGGAGAGCCTGCTTCCCCCTCTCTCTCTGCCTGCCTCTCGGCCTACATGATCTCTGTCAAATAAATAAATAAATAATCTTAAACAAAAACCAAAATAAACATGTAAGACAGCATTCGAATTGTCATGTAATGGAAGGAGAAACAGGCTCTGAACAATCAGGTAATTTCCTTTGTGTAAGCAACAGAGTCGGAATTCAAATTCTAAAACCCATGTGATCAGCCATGAGAATAACTGGAGTTATCTTCATCAGGATGGAATTTATCCCTCATCAGACTCTAAGTGACATGAGGAAAGTTCTAGGTACCTAATATGCTTCATTTTGCATAAATTTTTCATTCACACAAAAATACTATTTAAGGATGAACTGAAGGATAAAGCTTCCCCCGCTGGCTTGCCTGATGAACTTTGAGAATTACTGTGATGAAATCCTCACTTAACTCCCTGAATGACCTTGCACCAGCAGATTCCCTCTACAGCCACAATATCCCCTTCTGTAAAATACTGTCAACAGGACTCGTCCTATCTGCCTCACAGAGATGCATATATAGAGCACTTTGGAAATTATGAAGCTTTCTTCAAAAGCAAGCAGAATCATTGTTGGTGGTATAGTGGTGAGCATAGCTGCCTTCCAAAAGCAAGCAGATATTGTAAATGTCATTGCCATAGGACTCCTTAAGCAGAGATTTTTTATGGTAAAAAGAAACCTTAGTTTGTCAACTGCACAGCTAAACCATACAAAATTTAAGACATAGCATTCTGATATAATAATAATTCCCAATAAACCCCTCTGATGGTTAAGAGTAGTCAGAATTTTTTCGGCACTATTTGATTTAATATGAAAGGTATCCCTTCAGAAACTATGGAAGGTTAGATACCGAGCCTCAAACTCTAGATTGCAATGTGATTTTTTTTTCCCCCTAAACTTGTGCTGCCAGTCTTGCTATCAGTTCTGTTGCAAGGTAATATATTACTTCATTTCATTTCTAGGCAAGAACATTATTTACTCACAGGAGAAATACTTTCCTATGGAAAGATTGTCTTTGGGAACTTTCAAGGACATTTGAGAAATGCTTCAACCCAAGCCACAAAATTATGAGCATTTGTTTGGATCTCTGTGTTCCCAAGGAGCCATTTTTAAAAGTCTTTCATTTAAGTTTATTACCAACATCCATCTTCCCTTTCCCAAAAAATAGCAATTAACAAAACTTCATTGATTTCTAATTTCATAGTTGTCATTTTATAATGCATATATTTTAATCAGTTTACATCATCATTTTTGCCTCTTTTAACATTTTCCTTGTGTTCCTATCTGAATTTTGACATTGTGTAGAAAATTCTGTTTATCACTTGCAACTACTTTGACTGAACCTAATGTCAAATTTCATCATTATTTAATTAGGTTGATTTTCTTTAATCTGCTTCTAACTTAGCAGACTATGGGTGAAAATATCATATAGTTGCTAATATTTATATAGAGACATAGTCCTAAAGGCTTATGAAATCTTCACCAAATCCTTTAAGTTTGATGCTACTAACCTTACCATCTGACAGATGAGAAACTAAGTCATAAAGTGGTTAGGCAACCTTCCAGAGGTCATACAACTAATGACTGGCATAGCTGGCATTCTTCTGAATAGTCACTAGCAGTATCTGCAACCCCTCCTTCCCAGTCAAAGGGGGATAGGGGAAAATCCTAAGGATTACATATAGTGCTTACCTTGAATCAGCTTCATCTTGCAGCCCCCACTGTCTCCCCCCAAGAAGTGAAGCAGTGTTTCCCCCCCCCCCGACATCTCATGGCTGAGAATGGTATAGATACATAGTAGGGTCCGAATGGACAAATAAATGAATTAATAAAGTTTTATCATCTTGCATTGCTCTTCTCCAACACTTCTCATCACTGATACCATTTAGCCAATGCACCCCTCTGATCTCAGTTAAAATGGCACTGACATAGGGAAGTCTTTCTCAGACCTCCTGAAAATATTGGCTTACCATTTACTTGCTTTAACAGCCTCATGTTTATTATTTATTTCATATATATTTGTGTCATTATTTAATGTCTGAACCCCTAATTCCCATGGGAATCTTTAGTCCCATTGTGCTTTCTAAAATATAAGATCCATGACGACAAGAGCTATGTCTTTTTTGCTCAACACTGCAGCTTCTCTATTTGCTATGTAGTTAAGTATCCAGGAAATGTGTTGAATGGATGAATAATAAATGGCTAGATCAATAAATTCAATGGATCAGAACATAAACAACAGCAGTGCCATATTGAAAAATTTACTCTGGGTCTATAACCAGAACGCTTCTTAAAGTGGGTTCCTGGTTTTTGTCTACACTATCAACTAGAAGAAAGAAAAGCCAGTCAATGACTTTGTCATTATGCATATGGGATGAAACTGATGAGCTGTTTTGAAAGACAGGATGCTTTAGAATAATTCTGCTGCTGGCTGAACTATATATATATAGAAATGAGTCTTGGGTTAAAAAGACCTACTTTTAATATGTTTGGGTGAAGAATGAAATAGAAGGTTCAAGCCCATAAGTTGTGATACTTATTTCTATTGTACATTTCCACATCCATTTCCATGAATTTGGATCCCTTTAGGTCAAGCTCAACCAAGCATTTACACTACCCTGATGAATAATGAAATATCAATGGATACACAGAGAGAAATTTTCCAAATTTAGCAGAGAACACATTAGCATAAACTTGTAAATTTCTCATTCAAGTTCATTGGCATGCATAGAACCAAGTAACTTCTGTTAAAGTAGGAAACTTTATGACTATATGAGGTGATGAACACTGAAAAAGTGCTTCCTATTTTTGAATCACAAAATTATAAATATTTTATTTTTTTTCTTTATTTGACAGAGAGAGAGATCACAAGTAGTCAGAAAGGCAGGCAGAGGAAGGGGGGAAGCAGGCTCCCCACCAAGCAGAGAGCCTGATGCAGGGCTCGATCCCAGGACTCTGAGATCATGACCCAAGCCAAAGGCAGAGGCTTTAACCCACTGAGCCACCCAGGTGCCCCAAATTATAAGTATTTTAATGAATCACATGCTTTCATATCTGTCAGGCAGTGACAGCAAAATTCAATATTTACGCATGAGATTCTTAAAATATTCTATACTTATGTACAGAATATAAGAATATATATGACATATATAAAATACAAAATATATTATATATAGACTATAAAATCATAACTTTATAGAATGTAAGTTATCTCCTTAAAATTTCCAAGGTACAATATAGAATAGAACAAATAGAACATGAAAAACCAATTATAATATTTTGGCTTCTCTTAAGTGTAAAATGATTACTATATTCAGATGAATAACAAAATAAAACTATAAAGGATTGTACTCTATAGAGTATATAAAATATTAATGACTATTTTACATGTGATTCATCACAAAATCATAAAAGTGCAATTCTCCATCGTATGTGTTTAAGAATATTCAAGATGATGGATAAAAGCCTCATATGGCTGTGCATATTGGCTTAGATCTTGGAACACGTAGACTTTTTCTTACATTTCTGTCAAACACATCTGCTCAACTGCTAAAAACGAGTAATGCTATGGAGAGAAAGACGGGGCCCTTACTTCTTGTGAATAGAGATGGGTAGAACTGGGAGAAGTTTTCTTTATTCTCTAAATTTTCAAAGTCAAATTTACTAAATAAATAAAACAATGTGAAAATAACCACCCCAAAGAAGAAAATGATAGTAACATTTTAGGTAGGAGACAGTCAAATAAGTGACTTCACATTTCTATGGGAAAAATAGATATATTATTAATAAAAATTAACAACTTTATTTGGATTGAGGAGGAAAGCTTCCTATTAATAGTTTAATGATGAACTGACTTACTGATTCTGGAAAGGATTGTTTTCTTAGGTAGCAAAGGTAGTAAAGGAAAGGACAAGGATTTAGGACTCTAAAGAACTTGAAGGGACTTTCTAGCCAGAGGAAACAGGGATACATTGGAATACAAGAGAAGGAAAAGAACTTGTCTTCCAGATAACTGTAATCAGTCAAGTGAATGGATATTCAGCATATGAAAAAAGTGGAGAACAAGACTTGAAGAGGGTTTTGGAGGATTAAAGTATGCAGTATCTTGAATACCGGCATACCATTTTTGAACAAAAGGATAACATGACCAGAAGTCTAGGGTTAAGAAGTAAACTGCTAGTCAGAGTTAGGTACTCAATCATTCAGTCTGGTTATCCATTTTTCTATCAGAGGGAGTTGATCAGAAGAGGGTTAGGGAGAAGACTGTGAAAGACTACTAAAACCACCAGAACTCTAAAATCTAAATGGAACAACATTCTAGCTTGCCTAAGAATACCACTTAATAAATCAAGGATGAAATCAGAAGGCTCACCAAACTTGGAACTAAGAATAGGGAGGTTGATGAGGAGGCCTGCAAAGAACCAAGAATTCAATAGTAATGGGAGAATTATAGCATCCAGAGCTAAGGATGTGAGAAATTAAAAACAAAAAAACAAAGTAAAACAAAAACACAGAGAATATAAGATTTGGAGGATTCATTCTACCTACTTTCATACAGCAGGACTTTTTGGTCACCCACATATTCATAATCTACATCCACATGGTTTTAAGTTTTTTTTTTAAATATTTTATTTATTTATTTGAGAGAGAGACAGTGAGAGAGAACATGAGAGGCGAGAAGGTCAGAGGGAGAAGCAGACTCCCCACGGAGCTGGGAGCCCGATGTGGGACTCAATCCCGGGACTCCAGGACCATGACCTGAGCCTAAGGCGTTGCTCAACCAACTGAGCCACCCAGGTGCCCCTGGTTTTAAGTTGTTTATAGATTTCAGCTTTTCTAAGTTGGCAAACTACCCACCTTATTTCAGTCAATTACTTTTTTATTGATGAATACATAAATAAACATAATATCGCATTAGAGAAATAAAATTTAAATCAACTTCAAAGTGAAATCCTAAATTTTAAGATATAAGATCATTAAGACTTTGTAAATAATACCAGAGATCTGCTAGAATAAACATACAAAGCCACTGATAAATGAGAATCTGTCAAAGATACATGGTTAACTATTTTAAAAAAGAAAAAGACACCATTAAACAAAAAGAAGAAGAAATGTATTTGAGTATCAAATGATTAAGAGAAGGCTTTAGGAAAACTGATGAACTCCTTGGATGGATTTTTGCCAGAATTACCTAGTTTGATTGAGATGCTAACATTGAACATGTAGTGAAGCACTGTTCATATAATCCAGTTTGAAAGAAGAGCTCAAAACTATATGTAACCCTTTTTTTTCATTCTAGCAATTATGCATAATTATAATTTTGCCTAAATTTTATTAGATACAGGACAAAATTTACTGATACTATTTATGTAATGACAACATATTTCAACTTAAATCTCAAGTCAAAATAATTTTATAAGTATTTTTAATTAATCTGTGGTCATTATTTATAGAAAAATTTAAGTATTTGTTTTTTTTTTCATGTATGAAAGAAAGACTTTTTTTAACCTGAGTAGAATTTGTCCTAATCCAGAGATCACCAATAAAAAAATTTAAAATTTAGAACTTTCTAATAGTAAAAGGCACTTAAAAAGTTAAAACTTCCTAACAGAAGAGCATTCCAACCATAAAATCATCAGACTTAAGGTAGTGAGCATTTTGTTATCAAAATATGCATCCACAGCCAAATGACTCTGTACATGGATATAGTGTAGATTTCTGTATTGGATTTTGGATGAGTTTGCCTGTGGGCTTCCTTCCAAATGCTAAGATTTCAACAGCATAACTGAGATTAGAACAACATTTCTAAAGTTGCTAGAAACAAGAGTCCTTTAAAATGTTCCATCGACAAGAAGTTGAATAGCCAAATAAAGTTTAAAAATACTTCACATGGCAAAATGGGTAAAGGGGAGCAGGAGATACAGCCTTGAAGTTATGGAATGAATAAGTCAGAGGAATAAAAGGCACAGCAAAGGAGTAAAATCAATGGTATTGCAGGAGCCATGTATGGAGACAGATGGTTGCTACCCTTGTGGCGAGCCTAGCATAATGTAAAAACTTGTCAAATCACCATATTGTACATCTGAAACTAATGTAACTGTGTGCGAACTACCAAAAAAAAAAAAAAAGAACAAAAATCCCAAAACAAGAAACAAACACTTCACACCAAACCCTACTTAACATGGAAATTCACATTATACTTCATTACACATGTCCAAAGACTTCCAGTCAATAAGCATATTTAATTTTATTGAATCCAGCAATTCTCAGATTTTATTTTACTTCAAAATCCTTTTTCCTATCTTCTTTTCTGCTTCACATCAATGAACGGTCTCATGGAAGCATAAATGGTATTCATAATGCTTAATAACCTTGAGGTGAAGACACTAAACAATCAGGCAGTTAACTAGAATTATAATAAACTAGTGTTCTTTGGATCATATTTGGGGATGGGGAAAATTCTGCATAAAATTGAAATCTCATTTAATAATCTAGTATCATCAATCTGCAAAGTTGCCTTCATTATCAGATATTTTTGCTTCCAGTTGCTGAACTTGCTTATAGTTGACATGATGCAAATCATTTCACAAAGATTGTATATATGATTGTAACATGCTCCCTCACATCATAGCCACTGTTTTAAGTCTAAACTAGTCTCCTTTTCAAGTAAACTTTTTTTTTTCTTTTTTACTTTGGTAGGTTTAGTCCTAACCTAAACAAGCTTTGAGTGAATTTTCAAAAATTAAAAAAATAAATACAGAGTAGAAAGAGGTAATAACTAAAGGAGAAGGTGTTTTCATTAGCCATGAAAAAATCTCCTTTTAAATCTGATTTAAAACCTTTAAAACATATATATATATATATATATATATATATATATATATATATATATACACATTTGCCTATGTCCATAAAAATCTTCTGACAGACACATAAGAAATTATGGTAGTGTTCAAGAAAGGGGAAAAAAACTCTAAAACTGGTTGCATGAAAGCACAAAAAAATCCCAGAAGAAATTTCCACTATTTATCTTTTTTTAAGGATGATTATTTCATTTCTATTTCAGAATATCTAATGAGATAACATATTCCAAAATCACATAATATAAAAAGACTATAGATAACATGGTTTTATAAACTTTGGCCAAAAGAAAACTGAGGAAGAATTTGAGTATAGTGTTCAGCAGGCCAAGAAATAGGAAGGAAGAAGGAATTATTAGAATGTCGCCAGAAAAATGCTAGGTTTAGGAGAAACTTTTTGATAAGAGCAGTAAACCTTCTCATTTTTTAGTCAAGGATAGTTAGAGGCTCCCACAAGAGGGCTAGAGGGGGCTGGTGACCACATTAAGTGAATTGTTGAGATCCTGATACCAACTACTAGAAATCATCCAGGGTGCAGGAGGAGGGGGAAAAAAAAGGTAGATTGCAGTTGCCAGTACAGTGCTTGGTGGATGCAAGTATTTGTTGGTTTACTAAATAAATGATAAGACTATAATTCTTGCTATCTAGTACACAAACTAAATTGGTAGTTTTCAGTAGATGATTTAATTTATTACCATTCAGAAGTCAAGTTAGATAGGACAGTGCTCCTCAATGATTAAGAAATCAATCTTCCTCAACCTTCATGCATCACCATCTGCAAACATTGCCCCCTGGCACAGATTACTTATCGTCAGCTGTGACTGAGACAGTGACATGCATTTTATTTTTCTGTTCCTGGACATACACATAATAACTGCCTTTTCTAAGTTGGGTAGAGGTCACGTTTTTGCATTCTGGCTAAAAGGGTATGGGTCCAACACTCTGAGGCCTGGTCAAAAAAACTTATGCCTTACTTTCCATGTTCCCTTTTGCTGTAGTTTAGGAGGTCATATACTTAAGACAACAACACTGTAAGATGGAGAAGGTATTGGTTCTTGATTTGCTACTTGAAGGCAATCTGCTGAGAAAGAACTACCTTATCCACACTGGTCTTGACGTGACAAATAAACATTTATTGAGTTAAGACATCTGACTTTAAAGAGTGTTTGTTATAGTACCTAGCATTGCTCACCTTGACTAATTCATTGCTATATGGGTACACTGGTAATAACCAGTGGATTAGAGATGAGTCTACTCAGTACTGAACCTGTCCATTTCTTATTGTCCATTTCCTCTACCTACCAGACATTATTTTTCATACTAACTCTTGATGACTATGTAAGTCTAGATTTATCCATCCTACCTCCCTATCTAATTCTTTCTCCATCCCAACTTCCCCAAAGGAAAGCTGGCGTTATCCCTCTATATAGATATAATCATGGATGATCAGGTCACAAAGAGATCATATCTAGAAAGGTTCTGTTCTGCAAGCTTTATGGTTTGTTTCACTATACTTTAGCACCATATGTTTGTTTAGAATCAAAACTGGTATGACTTTTGAAAGAGGAAGAGAAGTGGCTGAAAGAAATTTCCTTTATCAGGTACAGATATTTTTCCCCTGAAGTTTATACTAGGTCTTCTCTTTTTTATTATTCTACAAATCTTCATTTTTACATAAAAATCAGTTATTATTCCCAGTGTATGTCATGGTTAGAAAACAGGATTCTTCTTGTGTCTCAACTCAAATCAAATAGTGAAGGATTGTTTATACGGTGCTAGTGGCTTATATTGGACAAGGATCCCGAAGTCATGTCTAGTCCCAAAGAGAAGAATCTCATGATAGATTAACAAGTACTACAATGAATATAGGAAGGATATGTATTGGCAGATGTGCTAGGCATTAATTTCCCTGACCAAAGTAATTTCCTAACTATATACAGTAAAAATCGCAATACTAGTTAAGTTGTTCGTGAGCTGTGTGACACTGACCATCCATCCCCCCACCATTTAACTAACTTTTGTGAGAACTTAATGTAGACCAGGACCATGTTATCTGCCTGAGAAATAGTGAAAAATAATGCCATTTTTCCTTATGAAGCTCAAAGAGGAAGACTTAACTTATACCCGAATAGTATTTGACACAAGATAATGGGCTGAATGGGTGGTTTCTTTTATCGCACACTTGAGAAATAGAAAGCAGAGAGAAAAATATCTCCAAAGAGTTGGACAGTTTTATTGCCATTGATTTTTTGGGTAACCACCAAGCAAAGGGCAGGCTTAGCAACTAGAAATGAAGACCTCATTAGAGGACTACAAGAGTTATACACTTTCAAACATTTTTCTTAATTTCTTAGTTCCATTTTCATTTCATAAAGAGTCAGCTTGGTAAGTCGAAGGTCATGTTCTTATATGTCCAAAACAGAGATGATTTAATGCAACTAGCAAGCTACCTGCTGGGCTGCCATCTGAGGTCATAAGATTTTGAATCATGGGAGGATTTAATGACTTGGGCCACTTTCTTTCCTGCAAATAATGTGCAGGATGGATGATGAATAGTATTGAAGTATAATAGATGGTACTAATTATGAAATTTAAATTCTCTAAGAAATGGAGTAGAAACAATTAGCAAAGGGCATTCTTGACTTACCTGAGCAGCAATGCATCTCTGGTTCCCAAGACACTCGTTTTAGCAGTCAGGCCCCAAGATGTATCTTTAATTTCTGCAAAATCTAGTTCTAACTAAAACGAATGGGAACATGATCTTAATGGATATATCATGTTTCTCACACAGTAGGGCTATGAAATTTTATGGGATGAAGTCAACAAAAAATACTGTACACTTTTACAGCATTCTTTGTGTCTGGTCAGTGTTGTCATTGTCTTAGTGTCCTAACAAAAGGACATCTCAGGGACTGTGAGGACAGGTACAGTGCATTTTTAGTCAGAGTAGACTAGCAGATGGAGAATCACATGAGAGTGGACAAGAAAAGAGGGGTGCTATTCCTGGCTCTGGTATCACCTCAAGAATGACCTTGCTGAAACCATTTAACCTCTTTGAACCTCAGTTTTCTCATCTGTGAAATGAGGGCAAGAACATCTGTTCCCTTGCTCCTCCCAGGATTGTTGGAGAATTAAACAGGTCAGTACCATAACCTGAAGTACATTAAGCCCATGAAAAAAAATTAAAAATAAAAATAAAAAGAGAAGAAGACACTACCTAAGTGCATCATATTTTTTTATCATTATGAATTTCTAAAGGTAAAGATAACCTTGTAAAAGAATTGTATAAGCTGACTGTATTTTCAGAAATCAATTAAAGGCTTAGCTTATACCCCTGCATTAGAAAAGAGAACTTTTGTTTCCAAATCTACTTTAAGATAAATAGGACACAAAAATATCCTTCCACTTCTCTAAGTTTCTTCTATTTTATACACACACACACACACACACACACATACCCACACACACACACCTGTGTGTGTATACACATATATATAATGTGTTTTTATATATTTGTATATATGTATATTAGTTATTGTATATTAGTTATTGTCCTCCTTAAAATATGCATTATATTTGGGGGTCTTGCTGTTGCATAATTTAGCATATATAAGGTAATTTTTTAAAAATTCACCAATAGAAAGGAAGTAAGGGAGAGAGGGAGAAAGAAGAAAGGAGGGAGAAACAGAGAACAAGCTTATATGGATAAAAGAAACTGACCTAAAATAAACAAAACAACTTCATAACTTAAAATACTATGTAATACATGGGGACCTGGGTAGCTCAGTCAGTTAAGCATCCATCTCCTGAATTCAGCTCAGATAATGATCTTAGGATTGTGAGACGGAGACCCATGCCAGGCTCCACATCCAGCGCCCAGAGCATGAAGCCACCTTGGGATTCTTTCTCTCCCTCTTCTTTTGCCCCCCTGCCTTTCCCCACAACTCATAAATAAATAAATAAATAAATACTTAAAAAATAAAAGAAATGGGATAAAGTTCTATGTAATACAAATGAAATTAAAGATGTGTTTGCCCAGAAGAGTGTTCCCTGAACTGTAATGATGTGATTTTCTGGATAATGTCCTATACTTCCCTAATTTAATGAGGCACCCGTTTTTAATAAGATCTCTATCCACCAGGACATTATGAGAGGAAAATCTTCTTTTTTCCATGATTTCTAAAAACCAAAATGGTCTTATTCCTTCTCATTGTTCTAGAAAATAATATTCCAGAATTACTTTGAAGTAATTACAGATTATGCAATGATTCTTGAGTTCCAAGTTTCTTCATATGAAAAATAAGAAATTGGACCTCATGATCCTAACTTTTTCTTTGGATCTAAATGTAGTTCTCTGGGACCATATTGGTAGAGCACTATTTCTTCTTTTTGCAAATAACTTTTGGGTTGGAAATCAGTTACTTAACTTCTTCAATGTACCCTGTAACAGTCAAATGTCTAAGGACATTTAAGAACTGTTTTTATCTTGTAAATATTTTTAAAACTGTTAACTTTATAGTAGTTTTAGTAGTACTAGGGGTGGAAGACTAGGTGGATGATGAGTTTTTGCTTCTTTTTTTTTTAAAGCTTTTATTACCTTTTTTTTTTTTTTAAATTAAAAAAAGGGAACGCAGCACAAGAAGTGTGCACATCTTTAATGCACTTTTAGTAGGTATTGATTATAAAGTGTGTCAAGGTAAGAATCTAATATATACTCAAAGAAACACTTTTTAACCTTAGATATACTCTCAATAAATTTTAATTCCTTGTACAGTAACTAAACACTTAGGAGAAAATATTAGTAAGCTACAGATGAGATATACTGTGTGATTATGTGATTCTTGAACATGGGTTCAAGAATCCACTATGAGAGTAGAGCCTTCTGAATATGTTCAGTGCATGCAGAGAACCACTTGTCCAAGACGATATGATTTAAAATGTAATACTCATTTCTGTTCCCTTCAACATATTAAGTACTTTAAGACAGAATGATAGCACTGGAGGTAGAAGAAGAATATTGTGCTAAATAGGGGCACTACAAAAAAAATCAAAATTTGCTTTATAAAACAACAGCCAAAAACCTGAATATAAAATTATTCCACACTTTTAAACTGTATTTAAAAAATTGTGATAGGACTCTTCAAAAATGATAATAAGCCCCCTTCCTGACCCTCATCCCTGGGTTACCACTTTAGCAGGACTCTGGGCTTTGGCATATTATCTTGTCTACATGGTGAGACAACAGTGAAGGAGCTTGACCTCTCAGCTACCATGGACTACACTACTAGCTTCTGAAGACAAGTGTACCAGATTTTTCCATTGCTCAAAACAAGTGTACCAGATTTTTCTATTACCAAATATGTGAATGGCTTGGGTCATGATCCCAAGGTCCTGGGATTAAGTCCCAGGGGCTCCCTGCACAGTGAGGAGTCTTCTTGTCCCTCTCCCTTTGTCCTTCTCCCCTGCTTGTGCTCTCTCTCTCAAATAAATAAAGTCTTAGGAAAAAAAAAAAAGAAAGAAAGAAACCAGAAGTAAAAAACAGCCCAGATGAATCCAGTCCCAAACTGGCAAGTGACTGTAATCTTAAGCCCCTAAATTAGTAATGCAAAAAAACTAATTTATACAATAACACAACATGGCCACTTGGTTTTTATACTAGAGAATTTAGGTTGGTTAAATATCAGAAAATCAATCAATGTGATTCATTATATTAGTTAAATAAAGAGAATCATATGATCGCTTTATTAGATATAGGGGATAAATGTATCCTGTAAAGTTCAAAACCTATCAAGTGGGGTAGATTTTATAAAACTATATCCAGATAATAACTATCTTTCCTTGATAAAGGCTATATACAAAAAATACATGGCACATGTACACAATAATAAAAATTATCATACTTAATATTTTTTTAATTAGCATTTCTCTTAAGAAGAAAATTGAGATAAAGATTTCCAACATAACTGCCTTCACTTAACATGACCTATTGCAACTGACCAAGATAACAAGATGCACATTTAGAGAAATACAAAGAGAAAGAAATGGTTTAGAAGAATATAGATTAAAATGTCATATTTATAGATTGCTTTGATCATTTATTTGGAATGAACAGGAATGAAATAAAAAAAGAATCTAAGAAAAGAGCTCAACAAAGTGCTAGAAAAAAATTAATAAATACTCATTCAACTATATTCTCAAATAACATTAATAACCAGATAACATATATTTGGCACAGCAACAAAAACTAGAGCATATACAGCATATACAGCTTCACCTAATGCAAAAAATATTCATCTTTAAATCTATTAAGGGACACACAAGTAAAAGAAATGTATACCACAGTTATAGTGAGATGACTTACTATAATAATAACAAACTCCTTATATTAATCTATAAATTAAATGCAAGCACAGTAAAAATCCAATATTTTCTCTTCAGGACAATGTGAAAAAGTGATTCTAAAATTTATCTGGAAGAATAAAGTTCTTCATACAGTTAAGGAAATTTTGGAAAATAAGACCAAAATGTAAGAACTTGCCCTACCAGATATTAAAATATATTGGCAAGTCATGATGGACTTTTTTAATGCACTGTTTTCACAGTGCAATGCTGTAGGAAGAAGTGACAAACAAGAAAACACTACCAGACAGGCTATCTAGAAATAGAGCCATATACAGATACAAAGTTGGCACACAAAAGAAATGCCAACACAGTCTTGCAGATAAAACTGAATTATAGCTTTTGGGGAAACAGGCTCATTATACAAAGAGAGAAAACTGGATCATAACCTAATGATATCGTGCCTACTGTGCACAGTCTTATATAGCTCACTGAATACTCACAAGCAGTCCCCTGTGGCATAAACTATTTTCCTGACTCGATAGGTGAGGAAACTAAAACACAAGAGATAAAATGACTACCTAAGAAGTGCATGGCAGAGCTGGAACTTAAACCCATACAGTCTGTCCCAGAGCTCCTTTTATCAACTGCTATATTGTATAATCTCATACTATGTATAAAACAAAAATATAAAATATTTAATATCTAAATGTGAAAAATACAATCTAAATAAAAGAAGGGAATATCTTTGTGAAATCAGGGAAGGGAATAAAATTGATCTTTGAAAAGAAGCATATTATACAAAGAAAAACTGATGAATTTGACTAAATTAAAATTAGAGGTTTATGTACAATAGAGGACACACAATTCAGACTTTAAAATAACTGATGAATAGAAGGCATAAGCAATACCTAAAAAATCGATATTGGGTTCATATTTAAATGCAAAAAACTCCTACAAATCTAAGTGGACATGGGATATTCAATAGAAAAATGGGCAATGATCATGAATAGGAAATTCATAGAATGAAAAATATGAATAGCAGAAATGTATATGAAGACTCAACCTTCTTAGTATCAGAAAAATGCAGAATTGAAAAAAATATTACATGTGAATCTACACATGTCAGATTTCCAAAAGTTAAAAAGCAAATTAATATAGTGTGGTCGCAAAAGATACAATGAGAGAGAAATTTCAAGTACTGCTGGTGAGAAGTAGATAGTGCAGCTCTTCTGGGGGGTGATCTATCCCATAAGATATGTGTGTGACTTCTACCTCCACCACTGCATGTCTGAGCATAAGCCATGGGAAAACTCTGCACTGTTCCTCAAGGCAACGTGAAGAAATAGGTTATGAATGCCTTATGGTCGACTATAAAGTGTTGAAAACAACATAAGTATGGATCACTAGGGTAAAGGAGAAGCAAAACATGGTCCTAACATATGGCAAAATATTAGACAGAAGCAATAAGCAATAAATTTACATGAGGCAACATAAATTTTAAAACTATAACTCTATGGGGAAATTAAAACATAAAATGTGATTTGTCATCAATACTATTTTGCAAAAGTTAGAAAACACAAAACATTCAATCCATTTTCCGTGTGTGTGTGTGTGTGTGTGTGTGTGTGTATGTGTGTGTGTATGTATTTAAAATAAGTATGAAAGGTAGTTGGGAAATTACATACTAAGTGACAAAAGTGGTGCTAAGTAGGAAGGAAGAAAGGAATTAAACCTGGCAGAAGAATGTCAGGACTAAAAAATAGTAATCAAATATTAGAAGATAGAAGACCATATGCATTGATGATAGAGTAACATGAGTTGAGGTTCACTGTCCATTTTGTCTAAGTGTCTTCAGAACAAACAACAAATATCATTAAGTTCTAAAGAATTATAAAAAATATTTAGTGCTATTGCAGTACATAGCAGAAACACATAACCTTTGAACTTAAACAAACAAACAAAAAATGACATTAAATATCACCATTGTTCCTATGGTATCCATGCTAAAGAAGCAAAAGGAAATCAGCTTTTAAGAGAAATTTTTACCATGAAAGATAAACAAAGAAACAAAAATCCAAACTGCTTACTCCTCTAAAGGGAGAAAAATCAATTTGACAAGTCAGAGTAAAACTCCTTTGGGATAATATTAAGCACATTTCTTTAAAACAGAATTTTAAGAAGCTGGTTTACAGAGTTTCTAATTAGCATACCAACTAAATACAAGGTCCATTTAATCCAGAAGCACATAAAAAAGTTCTAACTCTTAAAATTCTAGGTCCCGGAGTAAGTGTGTGTGTGCGCGCGCGCGTCTGTGTGTGTCCATGTGTGTGTTCAATAAATTCAGTTTTGCAACTAATAGAATGGATACCTCAGCAATAACCAAGAGTTTACAAAACAATAATGCCCAAACATTCAGGGCAGTAAAAATTTAGGTCTAGAGGTTAGCTAATTTAACTTGGATTTTCTACAACTCAAATAAACTACAGGTATATACTATAATAACCCTAAAAACTTCTGACTTTGTGGTTTAAGTTTTCTCTGTAAGTGATGAAATGGTGTAACCAGATGTTGGACTTGTCTACAGATTTTCCTTTTGTGTTCTCACAAACAAATGTTCAGCTTGATTTTTGGATAGCTGTCATTTAAAAAAAAAAAGTGCAAGATCTAATGCCTTTTGCTAGAAGACAAAACAATTTCCCCTGGACATGCAGTCATACAAGGCCGTGCCATGTACTGAAAGTAAGTGCTTTGTGCAAGACCTTAATCTGGAGGTTAAGAGCTCAGTGGTCTGGTTGAAATCCATAAACTATTTCAAACATACATACAGTGTTAACTCACTTTGTTTAAAAAAAAAAAAGTCTTTATTTCCTCATATAAAAATTATTTTTTCTTCCTATTTTAAGGCCAAGAAAAGTCCCATAAGTCTGTCTCCTAGGGGAAAACATAAAGAGGTCTTTTAAAAAAATTATTTATTAATTAATCTCTATACCCAACATGGGGCTCAAACTCCCAACCTCCGAGATCAAGAGTCACCTGCTCCACTGATGGAGCCAGCCAGGTGCTCCTATAAAGAGTTCTTAAGACGGAAATGTTCCTAGAAAATATGTAGAAAGCTAGAAACGGAGGCACCTGGCTGGTTCAGTCCTGAAATCAAGCCCTTCATTGGGCTCCCTGTTCAGCGGGAAGCCTGCTTCTCCCTCTTTTACTCCCCCTAGTTGTGTTCCCCTCACTCGCTCTCTCTCTCTGTCAAATAACTACATAAAATCTTTACAAAAATAAATATAAATTAGAAAGCTAGAAATGTATCAACTAGCCGAAGATGTTGAGGTAGTCAAAGAGAAAGTCCCACAAATAGAAATTTAAAATAATTTCACTGAGATTTCAGTCCTGAGAACAAATAAATTATTTCTAAATGAAAAAGTAAATGGAGATAGTAAAGATTAAGAGCCAAAAGGAAATATTTAGGAGCCAATACAAAGTTGAAAACCCATTAATTTTATTGTATTATCAAAGGCTTCACAAAACTTCTCATAAATATTACAAATCAGAATAAAACAAACAATAATTGGAACACCCCCCCCCAGAATTGTCCTATGAACTGCTTACTGCTAAAGTGGTCGGAAGACAAATTCCCTTTAACAACTGGATTTTATGCCCATCTATATTTTTAGCTCTTAGGTGGATCTTGTTACATAATATGTATGATCGTAAAAGAAAATTTGTTGATTATTTATCTATTTATTTATTTAACTTTGGCGTCTGCCATTCCATTTCATACTTAATTACATCACCTTAATTTTAATAACCTTAAACCACCTTAAATTGTTCTTAAATAAAAACGAAAGCAAATACAGTGTGCTTCACACCATTAATTTCAGGCTTCTCAGAGTTGGAGAAGCTCAACCAAGAGAATAAACTTGAGTTTTATTGAATGAAGAACTCCACTTTCTAGTTTAGGAAGAGGAAAGGACAGATTATCCAGTTTCAGTGGAGGAGGCAATCACAAAGACACAAGTGGAATGATCCTTTTTCCGTGCTAATGCCAGAAATACCATGAATGTTGCACCAGACTGTGTAAAAATAGCCACCGGTCCAGCACTCACAGGTCTAGGTCATGGTATGTTAGACAATCATACCTTGACCTGATGGTACTTCTCTGGGCCAAAAAGCTTTATTCCATTAACCTCACTGCATTGCATTGCATTGTCACAGGAAATGTGTTTATTTTTTGAAATGACGTTGAAATATATCTTTTAAAGCACATTTTAGGTCTCTACAATTTTCTCTTATTTTCAGGCAACACATGCCTTTTTATAAACCAATAGTTTACTTCTCTTTTTTAAAAAATCATCATATTGCAAATCTGTATCAGGCAATTAATGTTAATGTACTTTTTCCAAAAATGTTAAATTTCTATGCCCTCCACCTTAACATGTCTTTTCAGGGCAAAGATTATCTTTCCATTCCTTATAGTATTGTCAGGATTATGGATTTTGTTCATTTTTTTGAAGCGGTGTTTATGGACATTAATTAATAAAAATACTTTGTATTCTTCACCAGCTGATTGAATTAAGTGATATGCTTTTAAAACAACTACTTTACTGTTCACCCACTGGTTCAAATATACAGAAATATATTTTAAGTTTAGACTTATTTTAAGTTTAGACTTAAACTTGTGGCTTTTCTTCAATGCTTTCCTTCCAGGCTAAGGTCCACATATCAGCCTCATATTTTATTCTTAACTTGTTGCTGTTGTTGTTCAATCTATATAATCTCCCTTGAAGTCTCTGAAACTGCCTATAATTTTAACTTCTACTTTAGGTGACTCACTGTTTTCAAATTACCATCTCTGACCATATCCCCCTTCCAGCTGAATTTACGCAGTCTTTTAACTAATAATTGCTTTACTTTTTACCTCTATTTTTGGATTCTTAAATTAGCTGTTACATCAGTATCTTTTCTTGTCCAAATTATTTTGTTCTTGGTCATTTTTCCTGGAAGTAAGTCCACGCTGTTTTTGACCAGCAGATATTTAACTTCTGAAAGAATACTGATAATTTTTGAAATGGATTTATGTCCTGAATGCACCACTAAATAACTGTGTCACCCTGCATAAAAGCACCTTTAATGTATCAGGTGTTCTCTTTGCTCAACTCCAAAAGTGAGTTGATTAAAAGTCTGAATATCTTGCAGTTTATGCTCTTTAGTTTCAGTTCAGTTACTGAAACTCTCAAAAGTACATCATACTGTCATGATTTTTATCATTAGCCCATGTGTCTAAAATAAATTACTATTTATGAAGTGAATATTTTCCTTTATTTTTGCGTCTGATCATTGTAAATATTTTCATGGACTCATTCTTAGAAGACCAATAAGTAACTTGGCTTCATACCGATTTCCTCTTTGAAGTCTTAGTGACTTGCCTTCCCCAATAGCTTTCAGAGAGAGCTTTTCACCCTTTCCTGGTACTCCTTTTGACCTTCAAAGACTATAGAACATTCAAAAGACATCACACTAATAATAGATTACCACATATCCTCCAAAAAGCCCCAACCTGTTTGTGCCTATGTATTAAGTTAATACTTTATCAAAAGTTTTCTAATTGAGATCTTTAACCACAGGTCTTTGTCAGATATTTTACATGATCTGTGCTATAAAGCCTTCAGGGTCATAAAGAATTAACTTTATTATATATTCTCTCTGATATTTTCCTCATGACTGAGCCATTGATTGTCTCTTGTCAATAGAAAGAGAGCTAAGAGAAAAGAAAGCTACATGAGAAAAGACATGCAAAAGAACTGGCACAGTATCAGGCATATGAGTGCTCAATAGGTGGTAGCTATGATTCTTATCATAATCACCATCATAATCATGTTTGTCTATATGTATTAAGAATGCACTACTGGACACCCCTCTTACTTTCATTTCTCATTTTTTAAAGGCTTCATTTATTTATTTGACATACAAAGATCACAAGTAGGCAGAGAGGCAGGCAGAGAGAGAGAAGGAAGCAGGCTCCCCACTGAGCAGAAAGCCTGATGTGGGGCTCCATCCCAGGATCCCGAGATCATGACCTGAGCCGAAGGCAGAGGCTTAACCCACTGAGCCACCCACGTGCCCCATTTTCCTTTCTAATTTGATCCTCACAGCAACTCTTGAGAAAGCTACAGGAACCCTTGAGCAAGCTATACCTTATGCCCATCTCATAGACTGAGAGTCTGCAGCATAGGAGGTTTGAGTACCTTGATGGAAGGCGTATCACCAGGAACTGAGCCTGTATTTGTCACAATCACATGCCCATGTTTTGATGGAATGATGCCAGTCATCATTATGCACCTGCACTAAGGTATTACTAAATTTTCTACTCTTACTCTCCTCCCTTTTCTTTATCCTGCCATTGCTCCCTCCCCCACTCAGGCTTCATTCCCCCAATCTTAGTGAAAAGAGTAAAAGGTAAAAAGTGAAACTAGAGCAGGGAACTTTCCTGTAATTCAAGTACTGACTTCATCTTTATTTCTAGCCATTGCCTACCCATTCCCTGCTCCAAATAATATTTGCTCTTCTACCATATGTCTTGCCTTCTCTTATCTTTACACCATTGCCTTTTCTCCATTTGCAACAAATCTTTCCATTTTTCTTGCTTCTTCACCAATTCCTAATCTGCACTTCCCATTAAAATCCAGATCTTCCTTTAAAGCCCAACTCAGTTCTCCCCTGAAGTATCCTGGATCACCCAGGTCAGAACCAACCACTGGTTCTGCAATGCTTCTACAAGGGTTGTTATGTTAAAATAGCAAGAGGTTTTATAGCTTGCTCACCATCTGTGGCCCTTCCAGATTCTTTCTCTATCCAACTCCATGGTATAGATGGTTTATATGACCTTCCTTAGTAAGTGTCTTCATTCTCTTTACCAGTGAAAAGGACCAAAGACTATAGGGAATGAAGAAGGAATCAGAGGTCAAGATGTTAATTCCTCTAGATTCCACCCTGCCAAGTTCACGAGGGCTGGTTACACTACCATCCCCAACCCAGCTAATGTACAGCTTCTATGACAAGTACACAGCTTCTATGGGGAACCCTCTCTCTAGCAATGCCTCCCTTTCCCTTCCATTCTTTGGCCTGAAGTGATAAAGTCACCAAGCCTCTACTAAACAAACCTAAGATGCTGCACTACCTAATTTTCTACATTCTGCTCAAATGGACACCTGATTTCCTATAAAGAACTTGTCAGATAAGCTTGTTAATATGCTTTACTAAACTGTTAATTTTTCACACTGCATGATTACACTTATTAGAAGAGTGTCTGCAGGATGAGTCCAAAAGTTCTGATTGATGATAATGGTTAACAGCTAGAATTTACTGAACATGTACTGTTTTGGTCACTCTCCTGAACGCACTGCATGTATTAATCTAATTTAATTAAATCACTATAAGCTAAATAAGGCGCAGAAAGCATAAAGGTTACCAGAGTAACTTGATCATGGTCATCCCAGTGGCTTAGCTGAGCTTAGGATTCAGATCTGTCTAAAGCCTAAACCATAAATTCTGCATCTAAGCCAGGGTTTCCCAAATTGTACATGAATGAATATCACCTAAAGAGCTTATTAAAACATAGATACTGGGGGGAGGAGTCAAGATGGCGGAGAAGTAGCAGGCCGAGACTACTTCAGCTAGCCGGAGATCAGCTAGATAGCTTATCTAAAGATTGCAAACACCTGCAAATCCATCAGCAGATCAAAGAGAAGAAGAACAGCAATTCTGGAAACAGAAAAACAACCACTTTCTGAAAGGTAGGACCGGCGGAGAAGTGAATCCAAAGCGACGGGAAGATAGACCCTGGGGGGAGGGGCCGGCTCCCGGCAAGCGGCGGAGCAACCGCGCACAAAATCAGGACTTTTAAAAGTCTGTTCCGCTGAGGGACATCGCTCCAGAGGCTACCCGGGGCAAAGCCCACATGGGGTCAGCGTGGCCTCAGGTCCCGCAGGGTCACAGAAGGATCGGGGGTGTCTGAGTGTCGCAGAGCTTGCGGGTATTGGAACAGGAAAGCCGGCTACAGAGACAGAGCCGACAGTAAGCTCGCAGCTCGGGGTGACCTTGAACCGGTCGCAGGCTCCGTGAGCTCGGAGCGCGGCCGGAGGTCAGGCAGACGGGAGTAACTGAGCGCGGTTCTCTGGGCGCGCACTGAGAAGTGCGGCCCTGGGCTCTCGGTTCCTCCGGGCCGGAGACCAGGAGGCCGCCATTTGTATTCCCGTCCTCCGGAACTCTATGGAAAGCGCTCAGGGAACAAAAGCTCCTGAAAGCAAACCCAAGCGGATTACTCACCCCGGCCCCGGGTAAAAGCGGTGCAATCCCACCTGGGGCAAAGACACTTGAGAATCACTACAACAGGCCCCTCCCCCAGAAGATCAACAAGAAATCCAGCCGAGACCAAGTTCACCTACCAAAGAGTGCGGTTTCAATACCAAGGAGAGCAGCAGAATTCTAGAGGAGGAGAAAGCAAAGCACGGACTCATGGCTTTTTCCCTGTGATTTTTTTTAGTCTTGCGGTTAATTTAATTTTTTTTTTTTTTTTTTTTTGCCTTCGGGTAAAATTTTTTTTTTAACTGTTACCTTTTTCTTTTTTAACGATTTTTTACTAGTTTATCTAATACATATTTTTTTTCTTTTTTATATTTTTCTTAGGTGTTTTCTTTTTTTAAAAAATTCTTTTTTTTTTCTTTCTCTTTTTTCTTTTTTTTTTATTGTTTCCTTTTTGAACCACTTTTTATCCCCTTTCTCCCCCGTCACGATTTTGGATCTCTTCTAATTTGGTTAAAGCATATTTTCCTGGGGTTGTTGCCACCCTTTTAGTATTTTACTTGCCCCTTCATATACTCTTATCTGGACAAAATGACAAGACGGAAAAATTCAACACAAAAAAGAACAAGAGGCAGTACCGAAGGCTAGGGACCTAATCAATACAGACATTGGTAATATGTCAGGCCTAGAGTTCAGAATGACAATTCTCAAGGTTCTAGCCGGGCTCGAAAAAGGCATGGAAGATATTAGAGAAACCCTCTCGAGAGATATAAAAGCCCTTTCTGGAGAAATAAAAGAACTAAAATCTAACCAAGTTGAAATCAAAAAAGCTATTAATGAGGTGCAATCAAAAATGGAGGCTCTCACTGCTAGGATAAATGAGGCAGAAGAAAGAATTAGTGATATAGAAGACCAAATGACAGAGAATAAAGAAGCTGAGCAAAAGAGGGACAAACAGCTACTGGACCACGAGGGGAGAATTCGAGAGATAAGTGACACCATAAGACGAAACAACATTAGAATAATTGGGATTCCAGAAGAAGAAGAAAGAGAGAGGGGAGCAGAAGGTATACTAGAGAGAATTATTGGGGAGAATTTCCCCAATATGGCAAAGGGAACAAGCATCAAAATTCAGGAGGTTCAGAGAATGCCCCTCAAAATCAATAAGAATAGGCCCACACCCCGTCACCTAATAGTAAAATTTACAAGTCTCAGTGACAAAGAGAAAATCCTGAAAGCAGCCCGGGAAAAGAAGTCTGTAACATACAATGGTAAAAATATTAGATTGGCAGCTGACTTATCCACAGAGACCTGGCAGGCCAGAAAGAGCTGGCATGATATTTTCAGAGCACTAAATGAGAAAAACATGCAGCCCAGAATACTATATCCAGCTAGGCTATCATTGAAAATAGAAGGAGAGATTAAAAGCTTCCAGGACAAACAACAACTGAAAGAATTTGCAAACACCAAACCAGCTCTACAGGAAATCTTGAAAGGGGTCCTCTAAACAAAGAGAGATCCTACAAGTGGTAGATCAGAAAGGAACAGAGACCATATACAGTAACAGCCACCTTACAGGCAATACAATGGCCCTAAATTCATATCTCTCAATAGTTACCCTGAATGTTAATGGGCTAAATGCCCCTGTCAAAAGACACAGGGTATCAGAATGGATAAAAAAACAAAACCCATCTATATGTTGCCTCCAAGAAACACATTTTAAGCCCGAAGACACCTCCAGATTTAAAGTGAGGGGGTGGAAAAGAATTTACCATGCTAATGGACATCAGAAGAAAGCAGGAGTGGCAATCCTTATATCAGATCAATTAGATTTTAAGCCAAAAACTATAATAAGAGATGAGGAAGGACACTATATCATACTCAAAGGGTCTGTCCAACAAGAAGATTTAACAATTTTAAATATCTATGCTCCCAACGTGGGAGCAGCCAACTATATAAACCAATTAATAACAAAATCAAAGAAACACATCAACAATAATACAATAATAGTAGGGGATTTTAACACTCCCCTCACTGAAATGGACAGATCATCCAAGCAAAAGATCAGCAAGGAAATAAAGGCCTTAAATGACACACTGGACCAGATGGACATCACAGATATATTCAGAACATTTCATCCCAAAGCAACAGAATACACATTCTTCTCTAGTGCACATGGAACATTCTCCAGAATAGATCACATCCTCGGTCCTAAATCAGGACTCAACCGGTATCAAAAGATTGGGATCATTCCCTGCATATTTTCAGACCACAATGCTCTAAAGCTAGAACTCAACCACAAAAGGAAGTTTGAAAAGAACCCAAATACATGGAGACTAAACAGTATCCTTCTAAAGAATGAATGGGTCAACAGGGAAATTAAAGAAGAATTGAAAAAAATCATGGAAACAAATGATAATGAAAATACAACGGTTCAAAATCTGTGGGACACAACAAAGGCAGTCCTGAGAGGAAAATATATAGCGGTACAAGCCTTTCTCAAGAAACAAGAAAGGTCTCAGGTACACAATCTAACCCTACACCTAAAGGAGCTGGAAAAAGAACAAGAAAGAAACCCTAAGCCCAGCAGGAGAAGAGAAATCATAAAGATCAGAGCAGAAATCAATGAAATAGAAACCAAAAAAACAATAGAACAAATCAACGAAAGTAGGAGCTGGTTCTTTGAAAGAATTAATAAAATTGATAAACCCCTGGCCCGACTTATCAAAAAGAAAAGAGAAAGGACCCAAATAAATAAAATCATGAATGAAAGAGGAGAGATCACAACTAACACCAAAGAAATACAAACAATTATCAGAACATACTATGAGCAACTCTACGCCAATAAATTTGACAATCTGGAAGAAATGGAGGCATTCCTAGAAACATATAAACTACCACAACTGAACCAGGAAGAAATAGAAAGCCTGAACAGACCCATAACCAGTAAGGAGATTGAAACAGTCATTAAAAATCTCCAAACAAACAAAAGCCCAGGGCCAGACGGCTTCCCGGGGGAATTCTACCAAACATTTAAAGAAGAACTAATTCCTATTCTCCTGAAACTGTTCCAAAAAATAGAAATGGAAGGAAAACTTCCAAACTCATTTTATGAGGCCAGCATCACCTTGATCCCAAAACCAGGCAAGGATCCCACCAAAAAAGAGAGCTATAGACCGATATCCTTGATGAACACAGATGCGAAAATACTCAACAAAATACTAGCCAATAGGATTCAACAGTACATTAAAAAGATTATTCACCACGACCAAGTGGGATTTATTCCAGGGCTGCAAGGTTGGTTCAACATCCGCAAATCAGTCAATGTGATACAACACATCAATAAAAGTAAGAACAAGAACCATATGATACTCTCAATAGATGCTGAAAAAGCATTTGGCAAAGTACAGCATCCCTTCCTGATCAAAACTCTTCAAAGTGTAGGGATAGAGGGCACATACCTCAATATCATCAAAGCCATCTATGAAAAACCCACCGCAAATATCATTCTCAATGGAGAAAAACTGAAAGCTTTTCCGCTAAGGTCAGGAACACGGCAGGGATGTCCATTATCACCACTGCTATTCAACATAGTACTAGAGGTCCTAGCCTCAGCAATCAGACAACAAAAGGAAATTAAAGGCATCCAAATCGGCAAAGAAGAAGTCAAATTATCACTCTTCGCAGATGATATGATACTATATATGGAAAACCCAAAAGACTCCACTCCAAAACTGCTAGAACTTATACAAGAATTCAGTAAAGTGTCAGGATATAAAATTAATGCACAGAAATCAGTTGCATTTCTCTACACCAAGAGCAAGACAGAAGAAAGGGAAATTAAGGAGTCAATCCCATTTACAATTGCACCCAAAACCATAAGATACCTAGGAATAAACCTAACCAAAGAGACACAGAATCTATACTCAGAAAACTATAAAGTACTCATGAAAGAAATTGAGGAAGACACAAAGAAATGGAAAAATGTTCCATGCTCCTGGATTGGAAGAATAAATATTGTGAAAATGTCTATGTTACCTAAAGCAATCTACACATTTAATGCAATTCCTATCAAAGTACCATCCATCTTTTTCAAAGAAATGGAACAAATAATTCTAAAATTTATATGGAACCAGAAAAGACCTCGAATAGCTAAAGGGATATTGAAAAAGAAAGCCAACGTTGGTGGCATCACAATCCCGGACTTCAAGCTCTATTACAAAGCTGTCATCATCAAGACAGCATGGTACTGGCACAAAAACAGACCCATAGATCAATGGAACAGAATAGAGAGCCCAGAAATAGACCCTCAAATCTATGGTCAACTCATCTTCGACAAAGCAGGAAAGAATGTCCAATGGAAAAAAGACAGCCTCTTCAATAAATGGTGCTGGGAAAATTGGACAGCCACATGCAGAAAAATGAAATTGGACCATTTCCTTACACCACACACAAAAATAGACTCAAAATGGATGAAGGACCTCAATGTGCGAAAGGAATCCATCAAAATCCTTGAGGAGAACACAGGCAGCAACCTCTTCGACCTCAGCCGCAGCAACATCTTTCTAGGAACAACGCAAAAGGCAAGGGAAGCAAGGGAAAAAATGAACTATTGGGATTTCATCAAGATCAAAAGCTTTTGCACAGCAAAGGAAACAGTTAACAAAATCAAAAGACAACTGACAGAATGGGAGAAGATATTTGCAAACGACATATCAGATAAAGGACTAGTGTCCAGAATCTATAAAGAACTTAGCAAACTCAACACCCAAAGAACAAATAATCCAATCAAGAAATGGGCAGAGGACATGAACAGACATTTCTGCAAAGAAGACATCCAGATGGCCAACAGACACATGAAAAAGTGCTCCATATCACTCGGCATCAGGGAAATACAAATCAAAACCACAATGCGATATCACCTCACACCAGTCAGAATGGCTAAAATCAACAAGTCAGGAAATGACAGATGCTGGCGAGGATGCGGAGAAAGGGGAACCCTCCTACACTGTTGGTGGGAATGCAAGCTGGTGCAACCTCTCTGGAAAACAGCATGGAGGTTCCTCAAAATGTTGAAAATAGAACTGCCCTATGACCCAGCAATTGCACTATTGGGTATTTACCCTAAAGATACAAACGTAGTGATCCAAAGGGGCACGTGTACTTGAATGTTTATAGCAGCAATGTCCATAATAGCCAAACTATGGAAAGAACCTAGATGTCCATCAACAGATGAATGGATCAAGAAGATGTGGTATATATACACAATGGAATACTATGCAGCCATCAAAAGAAACGAAATCTTGCCATTTGCGACAACATGGATGGAACTAGAGCGTATCATGCTTAGCGAAATAAGTCAAGCAGAGAAAGACAACTATCATATGATCTCCCTGATATGAGGAAGTGGTGATGCAACATGGGGGCTTAAGTGGGTACGAGAAGAATAAATGAAAGAAGATGGGATTGGGAGGGAGACAAACCATAAGTGACTCTTAATCTCACAAAACAAACTGAGGGTTGCTGGGGGGAGGGGGTTTGGGAGAAGGGGGTGGTATTATGGACATTGGGGAGGGTATGTGTTTTGGTGAGTGCTGTGAAGTGTGTAAACCTGGTGATTCACAGACCTGTACCCCTGGGGATAAAAATATATGTTTATAAAAAATAAAAAATTATATTTAAAAAAAAAAAAAAAACATAGATACTGGGCTCCACCCCAGACTGTCTGAATCTTTAGGTCTGGAGCAGGCCTAAGAAATTGGAGCAGGCCTAAGAAATTGATATTTAACAAATTCCCCGGACAAGCTCATGTGCTATTCTGGATATGACACTTTCAGACAGCCGCTGGTCCGGGAAAACTGCTTCCCAAATATAATGACTTAAGAAACTGTTGGACAGTATGAAGAACAGAAATTTTAGGGGTAGTTTCTGGTTTAATCCCTAGCTGAAAGTCAGAAGAAAAAAGAAGGGTTATTGTCCATACATTATCAATACAGTGCGGTCCAATTCAGCCACCATTTTAGGTGTTAGAATATTGGCTAGTGATAAAAGTCGAAGAGAAATGCACCACACTCAAGAATTTATTCTGAGCAAGAAAAACTTAAGTAAACAAGTATGACTCAACATGAATAACTATTGTAATAGAGCATATATGACAAGTGTGTGTACATATACAGGGGAGGAGTACAATTCAAGGAGAAAAAAATTCTCTTCATAAGGAGGTAATAAATTCTATCTCATTCCATAATGGACTATACTTTTATAAAAAAGAGTTGTTCTCCCGGAAAACAGGAGGAGATGGGCATTCTAAGGACAGAAAATGTCCTTTCAGAAAAACTGCAGAGAGAACTAAAAATGACATTGCATGATTCTGGTACTCAATGTTCATAGAACACAGGTGTGGATACACTGCCTCTCTAAAATGGGAAGCCAACCTTTGTTCATTAGATCCACACATTATTCAGTACAAATTCTTACTGAAAATAGCATTCTCTAAATGCTAGACACTGAGCTCAACATCATTACTATACTGATGATGCAGATATGGTACCCGCCCTCAAGTAGCTTACATTTTATATAATGCATATCAGTTAGATACACTGCATTGTGGAAATATACTGGATTCAAACTCAATCTCAAGTAAAATATATTCACAAAAGTGATCCAGGAGTCAAATAAGCAAAAAACCTCACCTCAGAAGCAGTGTCTGTTTTATAAATGATAGGTAAAAAGTATATGCCAAGATAGGCTTTGCTTAAAAGGCATAATAGCCTTCTATATATACTATATGAGCCAACTTATAAGCGTGTGACTTTTTCTGGAAGAAATTTTCCCTACTTTCCCGAGAAGCTGAAAGTAGGGGTCAGAGGTGGGAATACTTTCATCGCAGGCAAAACCTCATTCCAACTGCTCAGCATAGCTCCAATTCACATCCTTCTGAATGCTTTCCAAACTATATAATTTAACAAAGTGATGATGAAAAAATGGCCCATTAATCTTATGCTGTGTGTTATAATTTAACTCTGGGTTTAGCATAGGAAAAATATTATTTGCATTGATTAGAAATATGCTTTATGGCTGCATATATTACCAACTCTGAACATTTGAAAATTATTGGCTGAGCTGACATGATGAACTACACAGGAGCTCTTCTCGATGGCACCTCAATGTCATCTGTTACTCATGTCATATTGGTATAGAAATAAATATATGTTCTATTCAATGTGAGATTTTATCCTGAACCCCCAAATATGCTCTTTTCTATTAAATGGTGGTGATGAAGACTCCATCAGCTAAACATCATTTAGAAAATTCAATGCAAGTAAATGCAGGTGTTAATTATCCAACTATTATTATGCCATTTCCCACTCTGCTGAACTTAATGACCTGATTATTGTGACTATGAGGACTTATTTATTAATTCATTCAAGTGTTCTTAGATATGTTTTGAAGAACTGCAGGATCCGACAGAAAGAAAAAAAAATCCACAGAACTCTGTGCAAATTTATCTTACTAGCTGTGTGATCCTGGCCAAGTGACTTTGCATCTGTGAGCCTCAATTTCATAATCTATAAAATGGAAATAATAATAGAACCCAAGTTGTAAAGCCAAAGAAAAAAATAAACGTGGTAATGTATTTTGGCACAAAACAGCAGTTAATCTAACAGTCATTATTAGGAATATGGTTTTTAAGATTACTGAAAACCTGTTGTGTGTTAGGCCCTGTCCAAGGAGCTGGAATTTCAATACTGTTCTCCAAACTTATCTCAGTTTTACCTCTAAAGTTCTGCCACACAGTGGGGAAAAAAAATAACAACAACAACAACAAAGCCCATAATGGCATTTTTAGGAAAGGGGACCACTATGTGATATCTTTATTCTAACAGGTATAGAAGGTGTACAAAAGTTGCAGCATATCTTTGGGGTCCTTCTTTGGATTTCTTTTTTTTTTTAATTTTTTATTTTTTATAAACATATATTTTTATCCCCAGGGGTACAGGTCTGTGAATCACCAGGTTTACACACTTCACAGCACTCACCAAAGCACATACCCTCCCCAATGTCCATAATCCCACCCCCTTCTCCCAAACCCCCTCCCCCCAGCAACCCTCAGTTTGTTTTGTGAGATTAAGAGTCACTTATGGTTTGTCTCCCTCCCAATCCCATCTTGTTTCATTGATTCTTCTCCTACCCACTTAAGCCCCCATCTTTCACTACAGTGAGCCCTGACATCCACCCTGTAGCTATCTGGGACAAGGTCAGTCAGCAATGTTGGCAGCTTCTCTGCTTCTCGAGCAGAGGGCAGAAACACAGGAAGAAAAAGCCTCTCTTTCCCACTCCTCTAAGAACCATCTTGGGATAACAATAATCTTAAACAGTTTGCCACCTTGTTGCACAATATAGAAACAAGACAGTATGCAAAACAAATAGCAATGGCCTCTGTTACACTTGTATTTCACTTGAGATTTGCCTTTCCAGACTGCGGAGTAAACAGATGTTTCAATACTTTCCAGGTACTGGAATATTATAATCTGGCAATCTCCACCACTGCATGTTTGTTCATACTATTCCCTCCAGATGGAAGGATTTCCAATAAGGAAATTAGTGTTCCCATAAAGTCAGATTGACCAGTGGAAATGCCTGCTTTTATCTTAGAGTCAGGATCAAATAACTTCCTGAAATTCTGCTCAGCTTATTCTTCTTTCTGTGTTAAACCTGTTGTGAGCTCCCAAATTGAAAACAACTTTACCTTCTTCAAAGACATTGTGTACTATATAAAATGTATCTTACATAGCAATATATGTATGTGTGTGCATTTCTTTGTTAAAACTCCTATGTCTTCTATGTGATTTGGTGAGTGCTGTGAAGTGTGTAAACCTGGTGATTCACAGACCTGTACCCCTGGGGATAAAAATATATGTTTATAAAAAAAAAAAAACTCCTATGTCTTCTTCTAATGAAACTGAACTCCCTTATAATCCTACTGTTCATCATTGTACATCACTGCATCCTCCAAGAGAGACAGAGTAGTGCCATAGTCTCAGTTTACAGTTGCTTAGTAGAAAGTAATTAACTATTACAGAATACTAGCATGTCTTTAAGTATGTTCAGGGGATCACAAATCCCATAAGAAAGTCCATGAAGGAAAGGGTTCATTTCAAATAAACTTCGGACTGCCTATCCACTACATCTTCTTCTCAGAGATTCACAAGACTCTAACGACTCTTTTAAAAAAATAAAGAAAAAATAAAACCATACAAGATAAATATAGTATATACTATATTAATGAGAATAATAACAAGATAGACATATTTATAAAAATCATTTAAAATAATACATGTAATACTTTTTTGGAAATTTACACAATAACATATTTATTTATTTTTAAGATTTTATTTATTTATTTGACAGACAGAGATCACAAGTGGGCAGAAAGGAGAGGGAGAGAGGAGGAAGCAGGCTTGCCGCCGAGCAGAGAGCCCAATGCGGGGCTCGATCCCAGGACCCTGAGACCATGACCTGAGCTTGAAGGCAGAAGCTTTCACCCACTGAGCCACCCAGGTGCCCCCACAATAGCATATTTAGTGATGGTAACAGAAACCTTACTTAAAAGGATGGTTACTAGAAACTACAACTCGAATCCAAAACAACTAATTTTGTTCATTTGTCCCCACTCCTTAGCATTTTCAGGATAGAGGGGATAGATGCATACATTTATTTTCTGCCATAATGTAACATCACTAAAGGCATGATATTTTATTACCTAGAAATAAGATCTTTTGTTATTTTGTATATTCAGTAACATAAAATTATTCCTAGATATTTTTCCCTCATGTGACTTTCATAGCATCCCCAGCTACAATCTACTTGGGAGATTTGGATCAAATGCCATATTAATTTCTTAACCTGCTTACTATGTGATTCTACTGTAGATTTAATGTCAATATAGCAAAAGGAAGAAAAAAAGAGATAAATGAAATAGAGGTACTAAGCACTAGTCCCTACTAATGAAATGTCCCGGAATTTTGTGGAAATTTGTATTTATAAGTAGAAAGATTTTCCATATGAAAGATATGGTAGTTGAACTTTCAAGAATTTCTTTTTCGTTACTGAAAAGACAACGTTCCTGATTTTATCATAACCTAAAATCTTTCCATTTGCTTAAGGTTTGCCCTCGAGATTGCTATTTGCCCTAAGAGAAGTCATTCAATATTTACCAAGGAAAGAATGCACAATTTAAAAGGAATGCCAGAGGAGTGATACAAAGATTAGTCTCTCATCCCACTAATAAAAAGATACATGTAGATTTTTCACTCTCCACCCTATTTTCCCCCTTATTTTCATGGTTTTGGAATGAAATGTAGGACCTGATGAGTTTGTCAATATTCCATAACTGACAGTGTTATTAAAAAGAATATAAATAATAAGCCATGTGTAAAAATGCAGTGCGAATAAGATATTTATAGAAAAAAATACAAATTAATGAAAATTAGTAAATGCTAAGAGAGATTAACAATATAAAGGATATAAAATGACAACCATATTTCATATGCTGGGAGATTTATCTATGGGTCTTTTTTCTCTCTTGCCCTTCCTCAGCCCTGAATAAGTAAAGGGATGTATTTATAAGATGGTGGGCATGTTGTGGACATTCAACGGGTGTTTGTGGAAATGAACAAAGATACTTACCTCAATCTGGTTATATATTATGTAAGAGATGAGTGAGGCTAGAGGCCAAGGAAGGATTTATGTTAGTGAGTTACTAAAATGTGAACAATCACAGATACGCCAGCACAGCACAATAGGCAAATATACTTTTAAACACTTTTAAATACACTTTTAAAATACTTCTAAACTTCCCTTATATTCTTTATGGTCTGTAAAGACATCTTAGTTCAGTCATCCTCAACTGCTCTGCATTTATTTCCACAGCTTCTGAGTAAGAATCTCAAACATATAAATGACTGTATCAGGCCAGATTAATTGCTGAGATCACAGGCTAGGGATACAGGGAGAGCTACTGTTCCATTCAGGTTGTTCCACCACTCACTGGTGATCTAGGGTATATTCCAAATTTTTTGAACTTTGAAGAATCTAGAATAATTTCTCCTACTTCTCAAGGTTGTAGTGGGGGTAAAAAAGTCATTAGAATGATGTGCTTTTCACTGAGGAAACATGAAAAAATGTTACTGATGTCACCACCACCATCATCATCATCAACATCATAACAGGTCAAGGACATATTGCCGAATGGAAGTTCAACAATCCCTTGGCCATGCACACCTTTCCTTTCAAGTATTCATAGTCTATCTAGGGTCCTAACATCACAAAATATCACAAACATAAGTCCTTGTGCTTTTTTTTCCCTTGTAGCTAATTTTGGCATCTTTCACCTCTATCTATTTATGTCTTTGTTTAGCATATTCTTGTCATACGAAGAAGCTGCTTCCAAAACAGATCCCAATGTGGTGTCAAGTGGCAAAGACACTGAGTGAAGTCTTTCACATCTTAGACTGTACATGATACAGCTCCGTGGGCCTCTGAGTTGGCAGCACTGGGTTGACTTCACCTGTGTGTGACAGGAGAGGGACATGGTACTTAGGTGTGTGCTCTGTGCAACAAAGGCAGTGGCAGATAAATTATAGCACAAGCAGAGATTCAATTCTTCCCTCTTAGGTTGTTTTCCTCATGTTCAGATGTTCGGAGAACTTTCCTGCCCTGTGCCCCTGACAAGAATATGTTACATCCTACTGGAAAAGTAGGTCACAACTGTACATCAGGAAAGTTCTTATCTGTAAGCAAGAGGAAACAGATATGGCTGATTTAAGCAGAAAAGGAAATGTTTGGAAGGTTATTGGTTAGATCTCAGTTACTAGAAGCAGACTGAACAACTGGAAGCCACGGCTATTCTACTGAAATCAAGTAATCATGCCAAGCGATATTATATGTCCCCACTTGCCTTGCTGACCCGGCAGGAACAAGATACAGGAGGCGGACACAGACACTGGTGTCCTTGATTCTTCATATCATTTATTTCTAAATCAAAATCTAGGACATCAGTGTAATTGACCAACTCTAGGTCACTTGACTGTCTTCCAGCTGTAAGGGAGACTGTGGTAAGAGAGTAAACAATGTATTTGGTATTTCCAGCTTGTATAATGGGAAGCACTGTTTCTCACCAAGACTCACAAAGTGGAAAATTCCCTAAATAAAGAAAGGAATTTCAGATCAAATGCTTGGAAGTTAAAAATAATAACATCCAACAAATTCAGATGTGGAATTATACACACAGAGTACATTTTTGGAGTGATTCAGACCTAAGTTCATACCTTGAGCAAGCTACTCTTTCAGAGCTTCAATTTCCTCTGAAGGAAAAACCATGGAAGGTAATATGTATATAGTAACTTGTGGTATAGATTAAGTGAGATAATATAAGGAAAGTGTCTGATATAGCCTAAGCATTTTATAAAATTTTTATTATTATTATTATAAAAGTTAACAGGGAAAGCAATAATAAATGTTAATACAGTGTTAAGGGGTACTTTTATTATCTCAACTAAACATGGGCTGACTCAGCAAATATTCCACATATCAGAAAATAACTTGTTAGTATAGTTTTTTATAGAAAAAAAAAAGGCCTTAAAGGTATTAAAAATGTACCCAAAGTCACTCAGTTTAGAGGTAATGGAATATTATTCAGCTTTTCAAAAGGAGAGCCTGTCATTTGTGACAACATAAATAAACATGGAGGATGTTATGCTAAGTAAAATAAGCCAGATAAAGACAAATACTGCATAGAATAATTTATATGTGAGAAAAAGAATGAAAAGAAGCAAGGAAGGAAGGGAGCCAGGAAGGAAGGAGGGAAGTTAGTTAAACTCATAAAAACAAAAGAGTAGAAAAGTGGTTGCCAGGGGCTGGAAGAGAGTGGGGAAAATAGGGAGGAGTTGCTATAAGGGTACAAACTTAGCTATAAGAAAATTTTGGTGTGAGCATTTAATGTATAACATGGTGGCTATAGTTGATGATACTGTATTATATAATTGAACTTTGCTAAGAGAGTGGAACATAAGCGTTTTCTCAAACAACCAGAAAAGGTAAATAAATGAAGTGTTGGATGCGTTAACTCAGTGGAGAAAATACTTTCACAATGTGTGCATGTACCAAATCATCACAATGTATATTTTAAATATCTTAAAATCTTGTTTGTCAATTATACCTCAGTAAGACTGAAAAAAGAAGAGGTAATGAGGGTAAGATTCCAACCCAGGATTATCCAGCTCAAAAAACCACACTCTTAACCATTACAATATATCCCTCAAAATGTTATGACAATAAAATGCTTAACACAAGGAAAAATTAAGTGATATTTATTATAACTATAACACAGCCCGGAATGACATCTCTCATTTCCCACCCCAGAGTCTCCTCAAGTCTGTTGTTCCTCACACCACCTTCTTAAGATATGGGAATAATGGGTTTCTCACATTAGCACTGGGCATGGAAATCCATCCATACTTCCAGGTACATATTAAACTTTAGTTTCTCATCATCTTGGAGTCAATATATATTCTAATAATATATTAATATTAATATAAAGATCCCAGGAATAGTGAGGCATATATGTGGAGTATTATAGGGATCCAAATAGCTTTCTGAGTTGCCAAAGTTCTCTATCTTCAGGACAAATGTTAGGGTTCCCCTTATAAAGATTAATGTTTAGAAATGAAATTTAAAATAAAATCAATAACATTTATAATTAACCAAGTAGGTATTATGGGCCAGGCTATATACTAGGCACCACTCATCTTTCTGGGGTCCTTCAAAGCATACATTATTATTTCTATTTCATATAACAAAACTGTCCAAGCAGGTTAGGGACTTGCCCAAGACCACATAGCTAGGTTACAAGAGAAGAAAGGCAGGTTTTATTTATTTTTTAAAAAGATTTTATTTATTTATTTGACAGACAGAGACACAGTAAGAGAGGGGACACAGCAAGGGGAGTGTGAGAGGGAGAAGCAGGCTTCCCGCTGAGCAAGGAGCCTAATGTGGGGCTCCATCCCAGGACCCTGGGATCATGACCTGAACTGAAGGCAGAGGCTTAACAGCTGAGCCACCCAGGTGTCCCAAAAGGCAGGTTTCAATGGTCAAAATGGCTATGGATGGTATAAGAAGAGTATACCTAATCAAATGTGTAAAACTATCCTAATGCATCGTTAGGGTTTCCTTTTATTTTCTTTTTTTTTTCCTTTTCTCTTTTCTTTTCTTTAATTTGACAGAGAGAGGGAACACAGCAAGAGAGGGAACACAAGCAGAGGGAATGGGAGCAGTGGGCAGAAGGCAAGCAGAAGAAGGCTTCCTGCTGAGCAGGGAGCCCGATGTGGAGCTCAATCCCAGGACTCTGAGATCATGACCTAAGCCGAAGACAGCCGCCTAACAAATGAGACACCCAGGCACCCCTCATTAGATTTCTTTAGAGTAACTTGGATGCCCTAGTGAGTACAATAGTTGTAGAGATTAGAAATAGTTTAATTAGCTGATTATACACATCTACTTTAATATTCTTGGTGACAAGGTGCTAACTACCTGACAAGGCACCTTCTTCAACTTTTAGACATCTCTAGGGGGGAAATGCAGTAACATCTTACTGTCTACAATGTCACCTGGTTCTATCTAGGGGAATAAAGCAGAACAAGTAGCCACTATTCTTGACAAATGGATACAATTTCAGTTTTTCAAAATGTGAGTGTTCCATTCATTCATTATAATAGACAGATCTGTCACATAGCTTTGCCTATTTACCAATGGACAGTATACTACAAAAACATGGTAGGTCATTTAAAGCACTAAATGTCACCTCATTGATACTGTTATCAATATAATTTACACTGGCATTTTGTCTCACACTGACTTGAAGGACTATGGAGGGAGCTCCAAGTCTGCAGATCACGGCTTGATCACCTCTGCTTGACAACTCTTTACTCATTTCCTGAAAGGACCAAGGATAAATGCTTGGATTTCTCAATTTACTCATCCTACCTGACAGCACACACTATCTAAGCTGATTGCATCAAGACATCCCAAGCAGGAGACCCCGAGTTTAAACTCCTACTTGCTTTTAGAAGGAAAAGCTGCCCCTCACTACCACAACCCTCACTTGTTGCTGCTGGCCCTATCATAGTTCTTAATAATCAGCATTTCATACTAAAAATTAACACTGCATATCTTACGGCAAGCACACAACTTCAAATGTCATTTTTATAAATAAGGCAAGATTCTTCAGAGGGGTAGGTTCTTTCCAACAATATGAGGCAAACATTTACATTCTCACACTGCCCAAAAGGAAATAAATCCATTATAAATTCAAGAGGGTAACTGATGATGTTCTGTATGCCTGTCTTCATTAAGGGGTTTTTTAATAGTCTTGACAGTATTAGATTTTAATATGAATAAAATAAAAATTAGTAAGTGAAATCAAACTGCATTATATAATATGTAAAGAATAAATATATTATTATATACAAAGGTGTTACAGATCAAATGGAGAAAGATGGATAAAGGTCATAATGTCATAAGAAGAAGGACAGAGAGCCAGTTAATATATGAATATATGTTCAACCTTACTACTATTAATCAAAGAATTATAATTAAAATAATTGTCATATTTCACTCATCAGAATGACAAAAACTTAAAATATTAATAATACTAGTATTGTTGAGAGTGTAAAAACCACACAGGATGTAAAATTCTAGCAGAAAAGTAAGGCAGTGTAACCTTTCTGGAAGGCAATGGATCTAGAAATCCATTCTAAGGAAATAAATAAACAACTGCTCAAAGAAATGGGAAGAAGGCTGTTTCTCTCATTGTTTAGAGAAGCAAAATGTTAAGCAGTAGAGGACTGGTAAGATAAATAATGGAATGCTGTTCAACTATTAAAAATTATGATGCAATTTTTAATTAAGTGACATGGAATCATGTTCATAATCTAGTACTAAGTAAAAATATGTTTGCATTGTGTTTGTGTGCACCTTCCCTCACAGAAAAGTCTCAAAAGACAGAGATGATTTATCAAAACGGAAATTTGGGTTTTTTTTTCCTTTTTTTTTCTTTGTATCTTTTCCACTTCTGTAGTTTTTGTACTAAGTATTACTTTAACAATTAAAAATACTTTAATTTTCAAGAAGAAGATAGATTTTTCTAATTTCCCATTCATTTTGCACCATGGCTCAGGGCATATGTGTAAAAGAAAAAAAAAACAACCCTTTTTTTTTTTGGTCCATCTCAATTTATCTTTCACAAATTTATCATGTGAAATTGGTAAAAATTGTAGAGTAAAACTTTTAGGGTTTGAGTATTCTATTACCTTTCAAAGCATTGGAGACTTCAGAATAATTTCTTTCAGCTTTCATTTGATACTGAGGTGGCAGTGAAATAACAGGATGGAAGGAAATAGACAGTAGTCATTTTGAACTAGGAAAGACAGCAAGAAGCAATTTGATGTTTTCTTTTTTTAAGATACAAGCTCCCAAGTTTCAGCTCATATTAAAATGTACACACACACACACACACACACACACACACACTTTCTCTCTCTCTTTCCCTCTCTCTCTCTTAATCCACTGCCTTAGGCTGATCACTCATTGTGGCAGAATTAACCAGCTGTAGACTAGAGCTTGTAATTAACTCCTCCAAATTATAAAGGCATCATTAAAACCAAGCTAAGACAACATTCTCTATCCCTGCTTGCAACTATGCGTGGCCATATTACTAGTTCTTTCCCAAAGAATGTGACCAAAAGTTATATGAAAAGTTGACATTTGAAGGATAATGAGTTGATAATTGAGCTTGCCTCTCCCCTTTCCCTTTTGAGACAAATGTAAAGCCATGTGTTGAATGTGGTGGGTTCCCAAATCACTGAGCGGAAAACAGACCTTACAACTACAAAAGACCATACTGAATTACTGAGTGGGTAGGTAATAAAACTCTAATGAGTTACACTACCACGATTCATGGCTTATCACCTGGAGTTCAATAACACTTTTTTTAGTCCTCAATGTCCTCATTTGCAAAATAAATTATTTGAAGGAGACCAACTCTCAGTTTCTTTTAGTGCTTTTATTTTTCTTACTTTTTTAATTCTCAGAAACGGTCCACGTATTGCTCACTTTCTCAGTTCACCAGCAAGTCTACTTTTTTATTTCTTTTTTTTTCCCCTCCTACAGAAGCAGGGTCTTCAAGTTAGAGAGACATCATAGCAGACTGTTGCTTCACGAATTTGCGTGTCATCCTTGAGCAGGGGCCATGCTAATCTTCTCTGTATCATTCCAATTTTAGTATATGTGCTGCCGAAGCGAGCACCAGACTGTTGGTTTAGTTTGAGTTTTGAATCCAAATATGGGATAAGAAGAAACAGTGAGGACCCGGAGAAATGCTTTTGACAAAGAGGTGTGAGAGACAGTAGGCCAAAGAAAGTTCAGTAATAAAGAATTCAAACAGGAGTAATGGATACATAGTATCTAACAGATTTGTTCAGAGACACTTCAGAAAGGAAAATTTGTGAAAATAGAAAGATGAAAAAAAAATAGCAGGCATGAAATGCCTTTTGGTCCCTAAATGAATTTTATTTTGAAGAGATTCATATCACTTATATATGTATCATAAATTTATCTGTCCACTTCTTCCAGAATTTTCTAAATCCTGACAGAACATCTGCAGAAAAAAAAATGTCATTCCAGGATAATCAACTGCAAGTTACTAAATTAAGATCAAAATGTCCTCAACCTTGAACAGTTTTCAAAGAGTTTTTAGAAGAAAGGAGGTCTCTAGAGGATTGTATAATTATATAATTGTACCCTTCCTAAGAGCCTATTTACAGATAAGTAAAGTTTCCCATCATTCTTTAAAGTAAAATATATGAGATAAAATAGAGTTGGTGGGTATTTGTTTGGGATAGTGGGGAGGAAGTCTGTTCAGACTGCTAGTTATCTAATCAATAACCACTTTCTCCCTATTCCTTACTGTCAGAGCCCTGGTTTAGGGGACCTCGTTATCCTTAAGGTTAAGGTAATCAAGTTAAACCTTTAACTGCTTGAGATCTAAATGGAAGTATGCTGAAGATCTGTAAGAGATAATTTGCTGTTTCATTTTAGACAGTGCCTGTCTGCTCCCCACCCCCAATACTCCTCCCCTGCCACAACACACACACAACACACACTCTTTCATCTTTTTTTTCCCCCTCTCCTTTCCTTGTTTTATTTTTTAAAGATCTTACATATTTATTTGACAGAGAGAATGAGAGAGCACAAGCAGGGGGAAATAATAGAGAGAGAGAGGGAGAAGCAATCTCCCAACTGAGCAGGGACCCCTACACAGGACTCAATCCCAGACCATGGGATCATAACCTGAGCCAAAGGCAGACGCTTAACTGACTAAGCCACCCAGACATCCCTTTTCTTTTCTTTCTTCCTGCCTGAATGGTCAGAATACTGTTAGAGATTCAGCAGCCACCTTGCAACAATGGGGATCACAGTGACATGCTAGAGATGCAGGAGCTAAAAGATGAACAGAACTCAGTCCCTTGCTGACATTCTCAGCAGCAGAATTAACTAGAGGGACTATCTCCAAACTTCTTGTTACATGCAAAAAGTAGGGTAAGCCACTCTTATTTTCCATTAGTTCAGCAAAAGCCATTACTAAAAGATACAGAATTCTAACCCCAGGTTTCTAGAATGCTACTCAGCATCCCATAGTTATACTCTTGTTTTAGACTCCTAATTACCAGATTTGCTTAGGGTAGGTGTGTGGGGAGGGCTGGTTCCTCTGGAAGGCCTGATACTCTCCTCCTCCCATAACACACACGCCAAATGAATAATGTATTTGTGTCTACTCATCCTTCTATCTACACTTGGAGGCCAAGGAGACCTTCACTAATGACCTTTACTCCTCTCAGAATGGTTAAGAATGTGGGTTCTGGAATCAGACTTTCTAGATTTGAACTCTTAAATTGCTACTTACCAGTTTAGGACTTATACAAGTTAATTACCTCCTTTGGACCCCCATGTAAAATGGGGACATGAAGTAAACACCTATAGACTTTACTGAAGGGATTAAATGAACATGGAAAGTTCTTAAACAATGTTTTTTGAGTCAATCAATTCTAGCTACTATTGTTACCTCTGACTAATTAGGGTAGAATCCCCTTGCCTCCATGGGTCTCTGTCCATGTCTCTTCCATAGCACACACAATCCCAAACTGCAGAACGTTGAAGATGTTTTCCATAAACAAGTGGTAAGTCATTCTTTAAGTGTTGTCCCTGGACTAGCAATATCAGCAACACCCAGGGACTGATTAGAAATATAAACCCACTGATTCAGAAAATCTGGGGGTAGAGCCCAGCAATCTGTGTCTTAATACTCTCAGGCACATTTGATGCTCATTAAAGGTTGAGAGTAACTGAGAAAATCCATCTCAGACTCTCTTGGACATGCTCAACAAAAAGAGTTTCCTGGACCTCATACCTGACCAGTTGGAGAAGGGGATCAGGAATGGGCATGGTTAGCATGACTGCCATGATTCTTCAGCACATTAATATTTGAGAATCACTGTCATTGCTAATGTGAGGCTCACTCTGTTTTTCCCGTGGACTGCCAGATTTCCTTGCAAGAAAGGTCTGTGAAAATTCATATTTATTATTATTATTATTATTATTCTAGAATTCCTAGTGCATAGTGCAGTCTCAGGCGCAAAATAATCGTTCATTAAATGGGTCTCTGAAAATTCTCCAGTAGAGCGTCAAGATTAATTCCTTCAGAAGAAATATCATGTACTCACAAAAAACCAAAAACACAAAGCAAAACAAACAAACAAAAAACTGCTTAGAAGTTTAATTCTTTGAATTTCCTTGCCAATTCTTAGTTTTCATAATGTTGGATAATACTTTTTATAATTTTATTTTTTGTGTGTTTCAGGCAGTATTTTCCTTCTTCAATCAGAGAGACAAAAACATAAATACAATTAAATATTTCCTTTTTAAAATTTCCAAGAGTAAATTGGTATAAGGGAAATGTAAATAATTAAACCATCAAATTGCTTTTTGGGGTATGTCTGTAATGCATATATCTGAGGGTATTAAAGATTAAAAATATACTAAGACATTTGAAACATGCTATATTGTTTTTAAATCAATTCAATCTTGTGTAAAGTGGTAGAAATATTTTCTTCAAAGATACATCCACAGATATAAAATCTCAACCACAAATCTACAAAAACAAAAAAATAAAAAAAAACAGCTACTGAAATAAAAATAAAAAATAAAAAAACAAACCAGCTACTGAATTTAATTTAAAGAATTAAAGTTCTTTTTCTCTGCTTTGTGTGTGTTTCTGCTAATAATTTCATTTGCTACTGGCTAGCAGAAGCCCAAATTTAAATATAAATATATATATTTTCTCAATTTCTCAATTTAAAACTCCTCATATGTATGAGCAATTTTACATATATATGTGTGTGTGTATATATATATATATATATATATATGTATATCTGTGTGTGTGTGTATAAATAATTGGATATATATGAATAATTTTCAATTTAGGAAAATATATCTGGTGTCCCATTCTTTTCCCTATGAATTCTAAAGGAATGCCACTTTCTGCTCTTAACAGTAAAATGTCTGTCAATTTCAAGGGTAATTTAAAGTTTTATTTATTTATTTATTTTGAGAGAGACAGAAACAGAGACAGAGAGCATATCCACAGGTTGGGGGGTGCAGAAAGAGAGGGAGAGAGAGAATCTCAAAAAGGCTCCACCTCAGCATGGAGGCCGGCACAAGACTCGATCTCATGACCCTGAGATCATTACCTGAGCTGAAATCAAGAGTCAGATGCTTAATCAACTGAGCCACCTAAGCACTCCTACTTCAAGGGTAAATTAATCAGCATATTTGAAAAACCACAGGTTTACGCAGTGATTTACTTACTGGGAGATTATAGGCCCTAGTGCCATTGTCAAGACCTTATCCATAGGAAAGATAAGAAGGTACTTGTTTGGTTTGTAAAAAGTAGGAGTAGTGGGAAATGGTGAGTAGCCTTCTGCTGATGATACCTGATATCCATTTATTTGTGTAACTAATAAGCCCACTTTCTGTATCCAAATCCAAAACCCTTATATCATTAATGCCAGGCAGAAAAAAGTAAGATTCACGAGTCTGCTATATCATGATATCACAATGCCTCTGAACTCATGTGAGCATGTTTTGGCTTTGTCAGTGGGGTAAACTAGGGCCTAGGACCCACTACCACCCCAGACCAGGCAAAGCAGTCCAAGACCTCTTTAACTGTTGTGAGAGAGTCTCTGGAAGGGGTGCTCACTCTACCATGATGTGCATGTTCTCAAATACCTTTGTACATAGCAGGCATCAATATATGTTGAATGAGTAAGTAAATTGGTGTCATAAAACAGATCTCATACTTAACATAAGGAAAATCCATTCATAAGCTGGAATTCCTCCCTATTCCTCCTCACCCCCTATTAAACCTGCAATCAAACAATTATAAAAATTTAGAGCTGAAAAAATTTTAGAAACAATCTAGACACCACTCACAAAGTTATGTAACTTTAATTTAGTGGTAAAAATCACTGATTTGGGAGTCAAACAGATGTGAATCCAAGTTCTACTTCTACCATATTTCAATGAGCGAATAACTATTTCTGAGGCTTTATTCCATGTGTACATTATGGGGGGATCATAATAATATATATTTTTACTGTATGCCTATCAGGGGAGTAAATGACACAACCAATTTACAATGGTTAGCTAAGTGCCTTGCACCTAGTAAGCACTCAAGACATAAGCTAATAGAGGAGAGATGGAAACTAAATAAACCCTCAGTGACTGACTACCATCCCAGTAGTCCCAGTGGTCATAATGACCTTCCATTCAGCCTACTCCCTTTCCATTAAGACTAAGGAGAAAAGGATGCTTAAAATTCTTGACCTCTGCAGAAACATGAAAGGTACTCTCATTCTTTATATTAATTCTCTAGAAAACCAATTTGTAGCTCTTCCCACCCAGCCTCACACCTGCCAAATGTCACAGTAAATGGAAAAATCAACAATATACAACCAACAAGCTAAGTTACAAGCCAGTGAAGATTTACAGATTTGATAGAGGCAATATGATTATATTATTATACATTAAAATAAGATAATATGAAGTACTTAATCTCAAAACAAAACAAAAACCCGAAGAGCTATAACTTCTACAATAATCCTTATAAAAATAACGAGCTAAAAATCTATTTAGAAAGTTTTTTTAATAAAAAGACTATCTCTATGTAACTTTTAATGCACAATTAATGAGGACAATACAACAAAACTCAAACAAATATTTGCACATGTACTATTAGAAGAAAAGAACAAAGCTAGATGCTAAAGACCTAAAATTATGTTTCAGGATAAGACTCTAAACTTGGCCTCAAATAAATTAACATGTAATAGAGTGGATGAGCCATGTACAGAATGTAAGAATCCTAGACGGCCAAAGTAAGTGCTGAAAATAATATGTAGGAATTCTTGGGGCATCTGGATGGCTCAGTGGCTTAAAGCTTCTGCCTTCGACTCAGGTCATGATCTCAGGGTCTTGGGATCGAGCCCCACGTCGGGCTCTCCGCTCAGCAGGGAGCCTGCTTCCTCCTCTCTCTCTGCCTGCCTTTCTGCTCTGTCTGTCAAAAAAATAAATAAAATCTTTTAAAAAATATGTAGGGATTCTTAAGGAAATTAAATATTGGTTAATTGATTCAGCAATGCCCAAAAGGAGCAATTTCCCTTTGACCGATCTTTGAAGAGGTCCCTTTCTCTCCTTACTAACACTGAGGCTAGGGTAGCATGGGGAATACAGGAATATGGGGATGAAGAATTTTCTCTTACCTAAGTGGCTGGAAGCAGATTTTCTTATCAGGATGTGGTGTAATAATATTTAAGGGCTGTTGAGGTCAGAGAGATAGGGGTTTAAATATCCTGGCTCCATCTCTTGCTATCCATCAAGATGCTTATTTTTTCAACACCTCAGTGTCTTTTATCTATAAATTGTGGATGATGGTAATCAGGTCTCCCACCTGAATATGCGAACATGATATGGTGCATATGCAGGGCCAAGTTTGGTACCTGGCACACCGGAAGCGCTCAGTATGGTCAGTTAAGTGGCACCAATGGCAATGGTAATGGTGGTAGTGGTGGTAGTGGTGGTATTGATCCAACCTCCCCCACCCCCAGGATGGGCTCTGATGAGGAGCAGAGTTGGAGGAATTCTGCCATCACGAGGCTTTATAACAATTCTTAATAAACGTAAGCTGATTATTCAAATGGTTATGTGCAATTTAAGAAAAAGAAGGACATCCGATTTGCTCAGCTACTTAACAGTATTAGTAGTGATAGTACTTATGGAAGTTAAAATGTATTAAGTGATTACTATATGCCAAATAGTGTACTAAATGCTTTATTAAATTACTATAATAATACTATGCAGGAGGTCATAGTAGCTTTGTATCAGCTATGAACTCACCAGAGTTACAAAAACATCTAACATCTCACAGTCAGCATATAATGGAAAAGAGCTCAAATTCAGTCTGTCAGATTTGTTCTTAAGTACTAAAGTATGAAATTAACCATTTTGCCCTTTTCTGATTTCCCTTTTGAGGCTTGGGTATTATTCTCAGTCTCCCCCTGGACAAAGAAAAGAGAAATTTGTTGGCCTCAACATTCAGCTTCCCTTTTCAAATCAGGAATTGTCTCAACAAGCAGCAGTGAATGCTATCTCCAACTCCAGTCACTTTGGTGACCAGGTGTCAGATACCAGTGGAAATAAATGCTCTGTCACAACCTTACCCTTGTAGAGAAACATTACAGAAATGGTAGGGAGCAGGAGGTAATAGAAGAATGTACAGGAGAGATATTACCTGGCCTGGTAGTGGTGGTGGTGATGATGATGATGACAATGGCAATGATAAATAGATCTTGCTGTGCTCTAGGCATTGTGTTAAGTGCTTGGTATGGGTAACTTCACTTACTCTTGAAAACAGTCCTAAGAGGATGGAATATTATCATCATTTTATAGATGGGAATACTGAGGTGCAGGTAATCAGGTAAACTGATCAAGTTTATACAGTTAGCAAGTGAAAGAAGGAATGTGAACCATATCCAGTGCTTGCAATCTTAACCATTATGCCATACAGCCTTCTGAAGATAAAAAAAAAAAAAATCCAGTGATCTTTCCCATAACCCACTCCTGTGCTGCAAACTTAAGTGAGTCCCAGAGAAAGAGCCAGCAAGCTTGGAGTGTGGCAGCTGAGAAAGTGTCAGTCATTTCTAAACAATGTACTTTACTCATAAGATACCGTTTCTAAGATAATTTTCTCAACCAATATTCAAGAAAAGGAAGCAAAGATTTGAGTGTATGTCCCAATTTACAAGGAAGGTAGGACTGCATATTTGACATCGGGTTTAACTATTCCAGAAAATGTGGTCCCAGTAGACATACATGCTAGTAGATCTTCCCCACATACCAAATCTAAAACCAATATGTCATTTCCATATTGCTTTTCATAATCCCACCCTTTAATGTCTGTCATTCATCCTCTAGTGTCTTACTCCCTCCATTTCTGTACAGAAAGATGCTAAGTGTATATTCTCTGATGTTAAAAGGGTGTGTTATGACAGGGAGCCATGGTGCCTCAACATTTTGCTTTGTTTTTTTTTTTTTTTTTCATCTTAATTCTATTATGCCAACTCCACTGAACTTAATTATAGGAATAGAGAATTACACAATTACCCTCTGTTCTGTTCTTCAGATGCTATATTTTGAAAAAATTTACTACATGCTGTTCTCCCCCTGAACACTAGAAATGGATGCGTGTTGATATAAAATTTGTTATAATTATAATTAAAATATAGCTTACATAATGACAGTGTTAAAATACAATTATAGATGTGCAGAGACAACACGGCCATGCATTTTTTTAGTATAAGGATATGCTTAGACCACTATCTGATAGTCAAGTGACTAAGGAACAGAATTTTGGTTAAGCTACAAAGGGTATTAAAGGATTTGCAAAAGCCTAAAGGGAGCTTGCAACCAGTAAGATAAAAATCCCCCCACCATGTTTTCAATCGAAAAGTGAATGGAAGATACGAAATGCCTCGTGAAATTCTTCAGAGTAGGTGCCATAATGGGATATTATAAGAAAACCCCGTTATTTTTCCTTGAATACCTAGGTCATTGCGTAAATTCTCATGTGTAACTGACCCTTGAACAACATGGGTTTGAACTATGTGGGTCCACGTATACATGAAGTTTGTCGATAAACACAGTACAGTACTGTAAATGTCTTTTTTCTTTCTTATAATTTTCTTAATTATATTTTATTTTCTCTAGTTTATTGGAAGAGTACAGTACATTATACACATAACATATAAAATATGTATTAATCAAATGCCTATGTTATCAGTAAGTCTTCAGGGCAGTGGAAAACAATTATTAGTAAAGTTTGGGGGGATATGAAAGCTATATGTGGATTTGCAGGGGTGTGGGGTAATTGCCTTTAACCCCACATTGTTTGAGGGCCAAATGTATTATCAGTGATGCAAATTCTCAACTGAGTTTTAAATTTTACATATATATATATGCACATAAACATATATATATATAGCACTGAGCTAGATAGTTCAAAATTATTTTTAATAAAATAGATACTCTATCACAACTAACTAACCTTACAAAATATAGTTATTGCTACATTACCACAATGAAAGGTAGGAGATTCAAATGTTATTATAATGTTTGTGGTATGGTGTTTTGACTTAAAATAATTGTCACAAATACTGTTAAAATAATTATGATACCATTTTGGTCAGTTTTATTGCAAAAACAAACTATAAGATTTGTTTTCATTTCATGTAATTGCCTTTAACTAGGAGCTGTTAAATTTTTTGAGAACACATAGAGTTAACTGTATTATCTCTTTATTTTTATTTTTTAAAGATTTTTATGTACTTATTTAACAAAGAGAGTGAAAAAGCACAAGTAGGGGAGTGGAAGGCAGAGGAAGAGGAAGAAGCAGATTCCCTGTGGAGCAGGGAGTCCTATGTGGCTAGATCCCAGGATCCTGGGTTCATGACCTGAGCCATAGGCAGATGGTTAACCGAATAAGCCACCCCCCTATATTATCTCATTTATTCTTTTTTTTTTTAAGATTTTATTTATTTATTTATTTATTTGTGTGTGTGTGTGTGTGTGTGTGTGTGTGTGAGAGAGAGAGAGAGAGCGCATGCACAGGCAGGCAGAGGCGGAGAAGCAGGCTCCCTGCTGAGCAAGGACCCTGATGTGGGACTCGATCCCAGGACCCTGGGATCATGACCTGAGCGGAAGGCAGCGGCTTAAGTGACTGAGCCATCCAGGTGTCCCTCATTTATTAAAATAGCACTTCCATATAATTATTCTTAACATGAATATTTCATTAAAATGTATCTCTAGTCCAGACCTTTCTTTATAACTGCAGACTTGTATTTCCAACTGTGCATTCAACATCTCTGTTTATATGTCAAAAAATTTCTCAAACCTTATACCTCCAAATCTGTTCCTTAATTCCTCAGTTGTGCTCCACTCCATCTGAAGTGATAGTAATCCCAACTTTCCAGTTGCTCAGGCCCCACATCTTGGATTCACCTTGTCCCCTTTCTTCCTTTCACATCTCCCATTTGATAGACCAGAAAATATTGTCATAATCTTCCAAATGTATCACTTCTTGAAGCACTTGTTGTACAAATCATCAACAACAATCTCAGAGACATCTGTAATCACCTCCTGAGATTATCCCTGGTTCCTCTCTTTCCCTCATCCTCAATACCACAGATGAAATTCTTCTAAACCAAGAGACAGATCATCCCCCACCTCCCCTAACATCCTACCACACTGCCTACACTTAAGGTAAGACAAAATGCATGTGATGGTTTCCAATGACTTACCTCATCTGCCCCCTCATATCTCCAACCTGAAGCCCTCCCTGCTGCCCCTTTCTCTTCCTGACTTACCCAACTGTAGTGGCATCCCTGATATTCCCTCAAACCTGCCAGGCATATTTCTGCTTTGGAGTTCTGACACTGGTTGTTCCTGCTCGCAGGGAGTGGTCTTCCCCTAATCCATTCTGACAATTCCCATGCTTCAAGTCTTTGCTCAAATGCCACCTTATAAAATTCATCCTGACTACCATAGTTAAAAATAGAACCCACCTGTACACTCCTCAGCCCTCCCAAACCAACACTCTTCAGTGTGCTTCACATTCTTTCCCTTGTCCCAAAGGGCTCATCAACTTCTAACATACTCTAGGACTTATTTATAACATCCATCTGTTTCCGTGTGAGAGTGTAAACTGAGAGACAGAAGAATGGAGATAGGAGGAGGGGAAGAGGAGAGAGGGGGAAAGACAGAATGTGAGGGAGGGGCTCCTGTCCATTTTAGTCACTGATATATCCAACCATGTAGAACAGTGCTGAAGGGGGAGTCTTAATAAATATTCCCGGGGAAAAAAGAGATCTATAAAACTAGTAGTAAAGCTCAAAACGTTTAAATAAGTTCTTCACGGTTCTGCACTAGAAATGGGTCACAGTGGACTTCAAACTTGGGGCTGGCTAACCTCAAAGCCCACTGCTCTGAACCTGTCTGGTATCTAAGCCCATGGCATTCCTGATTCACCTGAATCAGTGCCGTAGAAATTCTAATTCCACTGAATACTATCACTAAACTGTGTTCTCTCTCTCAATCTGTGTAATATTTTTCATTTTTTAAAAAAGATTGCATTTATTTATTTTAGAACACTAGGACTGGAGCGCAAGTACCTGGTGGGGAGGGGCCAAGAGGGAGTGAGAGAGACAAGCAGATGCCACGCGGAGCAGAGAGCCTAACAGGAGTCTCAATCCTACCACCAGAGATCTAAGGACCCTGAGATTATGACCCCAGCTGAAATCAGGAGTCATATGCTTAACTTCCTGAGCCACCCAGGTGCCCCTAATATTTTCCATTTAAACAAAGAAACAGAAGAGTGAAATCCAACATGGATTATTATGGTAATTTTACAGTAAATTTAGCAATAGTAACATTTAAAAAATAATGATATTTAATAATAGCATAATAATAAAATAAAAGCTTTTAAATGTATTAAACACTCATTACATGCTAAACTCAGTGCTAAAAATATTTCCATGTATATTTTGTGCAATCTTTATAATTACTTTATCAGACAAGTATACTTGTATCATCCCCATTTCAAAGATAAGAAAATTGGTGAAAGGTATGGTACTTGTTTGATCAAGGTGAGTCTGGTAATAAGTGGCGAGTATGAATTTAAATTCAAATCTAACTCCAGAATTTTATCCTTAACCCCTACATGAAAATTCTATGATTCCTTTGATAAAAGTATGTTTTCTCCAGGAAAATATCCCACATTATCTCTATCTGTGCTAATACATTCAGAACATAGTCAAGTTTAAAACATGACAAAAATGTTTAAGCAGTGATTTAACGAATGGAAATATTTTCCTAAACAATAATGCAGAAAAGCAGGCTGAGCCTTTGAAGTGGATTCCTTGCTATCTTCCAACAAGAACAAGAGAAAGAACTGGCAGCCGCAGAATGGAGAGAGCACAACATCCAGAGATGGAGAGTTCTGTAAATGACCAATTATAAAACTACTTAGCTGCAGCACTTTTATAGCAAGAGGCAAAATAATCCATTAAACTGAAAATTCTCCTACCCCTCACTCCATGGCCCACACAAACATTAATGTTGCATTTATTAGGATGTATTTCCTGTGCTCCATCAACTTGACTTTCAGCAATTGTATTAATACAGTCCTATCACTTTGCACATATATCTGAATGATGGATTTTCCCACTTGAGGTCTATAGAAAGAGTGGAGTGAATGAAATAAAGTTCAGGAACAGCCGTCATCATCCATAATGATGGGCACTGAATCAGGACAAGAAGAAACATCTTTTCTCATTTGTTTGAGAGAAAAGCCTACTGTGTATTTATTGCCTACATACAGGGCTATCTGTTGAATAATGGAAAACAAGCATCTTTCACTTGGAGGTGAGAATTTGTGTGCTCAAGTCTCAATACACAGAATTAATCTCATTGCAGAACTGTAATAAATTTTTTTTTCTGCAAACGAATGTGGTTAAGGAATCAGCAACTCTGATGTTGTCCTCAAACCACCACAATTTCAGAGTAGGCGAATCTATGATTATTTTAAGTATTTCTGCATAGGTGCAACAACTGAGCAGCATACATAGTGGTTAACAATCATGGTATTGTCAGGCAATCCACTGTGTCAATCTAGACATTGCCACTTACCAAAAATGTGACTTGGGGCTCTGAGAATCACTTCCTTCAGCTGTACACAGGGATGATAACATGCCTTTTGCAGAACTATTGTAAGAACTAAATGAGATGAAGTACTTATAGTGCATGGCATAATGGCTCATAGGAAAGATAAAGTTATTACTGTGGTCACTACTTTTATTGAAAAGAAATAAGAACTTCTGTTCTTACAAAATGAGATACGTATCCTGTATCATTGTAAGTTCGTATTATTTTATTTTGACATAATAATCCAATAACTTGATCCAAGAAACATCGAGTAGTAAGGATAATTGAAAGGAGGTTACTTGTCAAACATGGAAATGCCGTCACAGTAATGGCTGGCATAATGCTCTTCTCAGATATTTACCTGTAAAAAGATTTTGTTTTGCCTTTAGTAAGTGCATAAAACACACATATTTGCTGTGCCAATTGACAAAATATCCATGAATTAATCAGTCTGACTATATGTTGCATAACTGTCCTCTAAACAGTGATCATATACACAGATGTTGGGAAAATATGTTTGTGACTCTTCTTTTTTGCCTACAAAAAACAAGTAGTTAGGCTGGATGCTTACTGTAGAGTAACCCAGGAGTTTAATGTACTTTGTACTCCATTATGCCATGAAAAATGCTTCTCTGCCCTGGAAACATCAACAAAAGATTTGTTTTAATGAAGAGAGCCAAGTAGGTTTCTAAAGTTTCCAAATAGGAGACCTCTATGCTGCACCCTACATCAGAGGTGTTCACCTTATCTCTCAACTGCATCAGGTTGTGATAACAAATACTTAAAGTTAATACAGAAAATATTGGGAAGAATGGGGAAGAATGCAGAGTTGTGAATATCCCAGACCTGGAATAGAGGATTATATTTAAAGTAAAGAAAATATCATATATAATTTTTCAATTAATGAATGTCAGTCAGCAAACCTTACATTAACATAAGAAATCAAGTGTTTTGGCAAGGAGGCTTTTAATTGCACAGGCCTGAAAACAAATTCAAAATAGTAGAAGAAATTTTTTATTAATTTATTTATTTTAAGAACAAGTGCTGGAAATTCAGGGATGCAGCTAGATTTGGATATAGCTAGATTTGAGAGTTTCAGAATAAATCAGGGCTCTGGCTTTCTCTCCACCACTCAACCCTGCTTACTTCCCTGTGACTTTATTCTACAGAAGTCTTGTGACTTTATTTTACAGAAAGCTATTGGGAGTCCCAGAGTCATATCACCCTAGCTTAGAAATTCCTGAGAGAAGAGCCAATTTTCCCATTTTCCTCTGGCAGAAAAGTCCTGGGAAGGATTTTGATAGGTCTAGCTAAAGTCAAAAGTCTACACCTGAACTCATCACCTGCTTTGCCTGAGTTCAGCCAGAGGACTAATCCCTGGGGCCGGGGAGGAGGCAAGAAGTCACTATCTGGCATCATTGCAAAAGAAAGTCTGGGGTTTTTGCAAGATGAAAGGGAAGAGAACACTGGATAATAAAAGTTATATCTGCTACTATAAAGCCTACAATTCTTGCTCCCTACCTATTGTATTATAACCATGCAGTAAGCTGACCCAGGAAGTCATTTTCCTCAGTACCAGCCTTGATATACATGACGAAGGAGCACACTGGCAAAACAAGGGATAAGGCTTAAATATGGGAAATCAGCTAGACTGATATTAAATAAGATATCCGTGTGAAAATATTCTTTAAAAGTTTTCCCAAACTTACTCTAAGTTCAAAGTAGGAGCTGGAAATTCAATGTCATGGGGTTTGGATAAGAGCAGGTTTTCTTCAAGCAAGCTATGACCCAAAGAGATTGAAAAACTTAGAAACCACATTTGTTTTTAAAGAAAAAAAAAACAAAAAACAAAACACATGAGGTAATTGAGGCCTAGAAAGATTAAGTGACTTATTTAGGGTAAGAGAGTTAATTCATGGCACAACTGAGACTGGAGTGTGCTTTGTGTAATTCAGCTATGGTCTTCGAAGTCCATGACATAATCTATAGACGTAGGAAACAGAGCATTTATGATTTGTTATACTCTCAGTGTTTATGAAATTGAAGCAAATTATTTTTGAAGAGAAAAATCCCCAAAGACATCTTAATGTTGTGGGCACATATACATAAAATACACATGTAGAGGTATCTTCAAATATAGTATGTGCCTGTCTCTATCCCTTCCCTCTCTGCTTTTTTTCAAAAAATGTCCCTTTAAAAATTGCCTACTCACCATCTGTTAGGTAAATTTCCTGAAACAGAGTAAATGTGGAGGCAGAGATTGTTATAGAGCCTATTCCAAATGGCACTGACACCTGTATTTATGAAATTTTGTGAAGAATTAGGTTAGAGCTATTAAAAAAAAAAAAGTCCCCACTATAGTAATACCACACTAACCTAGGTACCCAGTTCTATTCAATTACATAAGATAGAAACAGAGAAGAGAGGAAGCAAAAAGAAAGGAGGAAAACTAGAGAAACACACACACACACACACATACACACACACACACACACACACATATATATATATATATATATATAGTCCCCAAAGTTGGAGATTATATTCAAGCTTCAATGAACATTTAGAAATTTACAAATGTATTTCATTTATGATATAAGTTCCACAGGTTTAGATCTGCAATATGCCCCAACAAGAGTCAAGTTGGCCACTTTTTCCATTTAGTTGCTTTTGAAGGGACAAAGCAACTGAAATAGACACCATCCAACTCCAAGTCCATAGCTTAGACCATGTCACTGGCCATGAAATATTGTTCATTCAGAGTCAGGATGTAGTGAGAGTAATTTATATGCTCAGAGTGTTTGCTCTCAAGTCAATAACAGAGAAGCCTTGAATAAAAACATGCCCATTACTTTCCACTATAATATATCTTACTTATAGCCCACTAAAGAGTGGTCGGGAGATTTATTCTTTGGACACCATATTATATAAGCTCTTCACTTTAAGCCATCCCTACTCTCTGATTATTTTTTAAATATGTTACTCATAGTCAAAATTAATTTACATTTAATCTTTCTTAGCATTAGGAAGGTATTATTTTGTACAGGCTCAGAAACAAATCTCCAGAAATTCCTCCCTGATACTTCTTTGAGGCTGAAAATGCATTGCAGTGTGGTTGCAGTGACTTAATTCTAGTTGGCAGAGCCCTGGCCACACACTAATTTCATTAGCCTCAAATTCCTAGATTTGAAAGACCCAGCAGACATCATTCCTGTCCTCTGACATGTCACTTACTAATCAATTCAGTGTGCATAGAAGAGAGAGAGAGAGAGAGAGAGGACTTGCTTAACTCATATCTTCAGTCTGCTATACCAATAGACAAATGAAAATTCAAAGTCATAGACACTATTTACATCTAAGGATTCATTCTTGCCCAGGTCCTCATTCTCAGGAAAGAACTACATTCTAGTTTTTGCTGGCAGCAACAGCACTTGCTACATTTATTATTATTTCATTACTCTTTCCTGTCCTCAATCCCCACCCGCAATCTGTAGCACTCCCCCATTTAAGTCACTAAGTATTCCTTCCCCCAGCCCAGAAGCTTATCTCACCATAAATTTTTATCTCAAATGAGAGGCTTGGTATGGTCCCCACAGCAAGCTACAGGGCTCAAGAAAAGAAAACTCAAATATCTGGAGAGCTAAGAATTCAATTATTTAGAGGAGGGTTTTTTGTTTTGTTTGTTTATTTGTTTGTTAGTTTGTTTTTTGTTTTGTTTTAAAATATAGGACAATTTCAATTGAGCTGAACCCTGCATTCCCAGGAAAGATTCACCTACCATTCTTTTCCTCTCTCTAAATTGACTGTGCCTTTGAACAATGGGTTTGCGTACCACTATTCTCTCTATTCATTTTGCAAGCTTACAGAGGCTGGGAAACTGGGGATTAGACTTGCATGCCAGGAGCTCCTATGATCACATGCAAAAAAGGCTACTGGAAGAGACTGTTGGAATATATAAATACATATTCCAACACGGGCAATGGTTAAGCATGTTCCCACACCAACAGTTATACCCAGCTCACAGCACAAGCTACAAGTTGGTAGCATTCCTCCTACTACCAGCCTCTTCTCCATAAATGCAGGTGAAAACTGGGGGCTCTTTTCCCCTCAGCTGTTCAATCCAACATGAATAGCTGCAATTTGCAAATTAGAGGAAAATGACAGTGTTTTCTCTGAATGGTTTTAGTCCCAACCCACACTGCTAACATTGGCATTCGCTTCCTTTCCTTCCCAGCCCAGGGAACGAATGGGGGAACTAAGCATAAGGCAAACCATTTCTTTTCCTCACAAGAGCCTCAGGTTCACACACCAGAGGAAGAATCAGCTCCCCCTGGAATCTTTTTCAGCAAACACAGTCCCTCAGCCTAGTCTGCAATCCCTCTCTTGACTTTAACATTTCACTCTTTCAGACAGACAGGCCCATCTGCAGCACTGCCTGTGCTCTGAGGGAAGAGAGAAACAGGCACCAAAATAATTTAAAAATGTGAGACACCAAATGTGCCTTCAACCCCCAGGACTCAGGGCTCACAAGGCTGTGAGTCACCTCAGTGGTTCTCAGGTGATCTCTGACCTCACTTTATCCTGCTGCACTGCCCTCTTAAGTTGTCTGGCTTTAAAAGCTCAGGCAAGAAGGAAAGGCTTCTGTGTTTTGCTTACAATAGCCTCGCCTCTTTCCCAAAAGCACCATCTCAGAATTAAGGGTGTCCCCAAAGCATTTCTGAGTTTGCAAATAGGGATTCCTAGGGATTCCCAGGACAGAACACACAAGAAGTGTTAGGGATGCTCAGAAGATCAGAGGGGCCACATCAGGCTGCAGCCTTGGGCAGGCACCTCTCCTGGTGCACACACAAACTTCACTCTCCTAGGAGCTGATGTGGTGACAGCTTAAATCTCTCAAGGAATCCTTTCCAGGAACCCAGTACCCTAGGGAAAGCATTTGGAAGGAACCCAACTCTTTAGATATAGGGAGCGTAAGGGCATCAGGGTTAGCCAGAACATCTGGAGAAGGGATTAATTGGGTTTGGACGCTATCAGGCAGGGAGAGGGCTGTGTATTAGGAAAGGATCATCTCAAGACAGAGATGAACAAAAAACTTGGGGTGGGGGGAGAAGGAGAGAAAAAAAAATTGAAAGAGAAGGAGCGAAAAGGAGAAAAACAAAGAAGGAAGAAAGATAAAGAGATACACCGGAGATAAAAGAAGGGAACCCACAATCACACAGATCCTGAAACTCAATTTCTTAAAATCCGAATTCCATCCATTTATACCCAGTGCAGCACAGGAGCCACGGGGCACAAAATGCAGGAGCAGGCGGAGAGAGAGCACTGCAGTAGAACCCACCGCTCAGCTGCCCCGGATCCGCCTTCCTCCCATTTTCGGCATTGCCCTCTGGCGCCCAGAGCAGGAGGACCGCTGGCTTTACTCAGCGCACCCTAGTGCCTCCCTCAGGAGCCTTCTCTCCTGGCTCCGGGAATCGTCCGCGGTGCCGAGGATAGGGGCTGAGGGTCTGTGTTAGGGAGGTCGTGGGAAATGATGGGCGGAGGGTGGAGGCAGCGAAAGCGATTTTGTTTCGCAGTTAGCATGAGCTCATCTCTGGGCTCTGAAGTGGCTGGAGTAGAAAGCTGATCGCCCAGCTCCTGCCAGTGGCCGGAATGCAAACGCAATTTAGACGGTGCAAACAACTGCCCAGAGCAAATCACCCGGGGGTCGCGTCTGCGGTGGCATCTCCCCATTTGGAGAGCGTCCCCGTGCCTTTCGCCCCATGCCCTCGCGGAGACAGGCTATAGGTCGGGAGATTCAACCAGAGAGACATGGGCAATTAACATCCACATGTAGGTGAAGACCTAGCCCTCGGTTTAAGATGTGCCCCCCTAAGCTCTTCTCGAAAATTTCCAAGGGAGCTGCGGCTTGCTGGGCGGCTTGGGGCTGGGAAGGAAGCTGGGGAGTTAAGAAATGCCCAGTTTCGAGGCGTCTTCTCATCTTTCATATTCCATGAGCCTAACCGGCTCTCACGGGAGCCCGGCACTTTTACAAGCCTGTTTTGGACCATATTTCACTCTAATGCAAACCCATTTAAATCATCGCCTTGTTTTTCGCAGATTGCTTCTTGTAAATGGGGCCATAAATCCAGGATGTCAAGCCGGATGGAGTGGAGCGCGGACAGGGGAGAGATGGAAGGGAAATGAACCAAGCAGGGAAGGTACCTCCTCGGGTGGGGTGGGAGGGATTCGCAGGATCTCCAGGGTGGAAATGAGCGAAGGCTGACCTGACCCCGCACCCCTAGAGTCCAAGCCAGCTTTTGGAATTAAGTGAGCGGGGAGCTAAAGCGCGCTGTGCCCCGGAGGGAGCGCCTCCCTACCTGGAAGAGCCTCAGGATGTTGGCTACCATGATGGAGACCGAACTCCCCGAAGCCCCAATCACTCCAACTACTTTCTCCGGCTTGACGAAAACCGGAGGCTCGCCGTTGGTGCAGCGCACGTCGGAGGTGTCCTTCTGGATGAGCGCCTGGACGAAAGTGAGCGACTGTTCCAGCGCGTAAGTGTCCCTGGAACAAGTGTCCAGGATCCGCGCGCCCAGCGTCACGTTGGGCAGCAGGTTGGGATCGCTGTTGATCTGGTCCAGGGCGTAAAGCATCGCTTCCAGCCTGTGGATCCCGTTCTCCCTCTTGATGTCGCCGCAGGGCACTCCGCTAGGACCCTTGGCATGCACCGGGAACAGCCCCCCGAGGGTGACGTCCCCCTCGATCCGGATAGAGTGCGGGGCGTACATCTCCTGACCGCGCGCCGCCGCCGCCAGCGCGCACAGGAGCACCTCCAGTACGCAGCAGGGGAACTTCATCAAAGTCAAGACGCGGAGCAGCTTCCCCAGCTGGACCATGCTGCTCCGGCTACTGCGGTGGTGGCGGCGGCGGCGCTGGAGGGGATGGTGGCGGGCTTGCCGGGGTCCGGGCCCCTTGGGGTGAGGTCCTCCGGGGAAGCCCAGAGGCTCTTGCAGGCACGGAGGGTGGGGGCGCCCGGGAAGGGGCGGCCTGAGAGGCTACGGGGTCCCGCGGCGCCTGCCAGACTGGGGCTCCGTGCGCTCCTGGATTCGCCGGCCCGCGCGCCGCGCTCGCGCTCCCCGGCTTGCCGCTCGCGCTCTCCAACAACCCAGCACTGGGGAGAGGGCAAGGATTGCTATCGCTTTAAATGGTCGTTCGGCTCCCTCTCCTCCTCCCACTCCCTCCCTCCCTCGCTAGCTCTCCGACTCTCCCCACCCTTCCAAGCGCCCGCCCTCCCCACTGGTTTGCATCATCACGCAGGGAGGGGCTGCGTGCTGAGGAAAGGAGGGGGGGGAATGGGTGGGCGGCTAAGCTGGGAGTGCCTCGGACTGGGGAGTTTCGCGGTCCCCAGGGAATCTAGGATTACAGGTCTTAGGCGAGAGCTGAACTCCTTCTCCCAGCTCCCGGTAGAAGCCTCCAGCTCGCCCGCCTGCACCCACATGCACCTTCTAGGCACGGGTGTCATCAACCCCGAGAGGGGGCGGGGATGCCAGGAACCCACTGCTCTCCCAACCCTGAGGTTGGGAGCCCCAGCTGTCAGATCTAGGAGAATGCGAGGAAGTCGCTAGGTGGAGAACGCAGTGATGAAGGGGAGCAAGGAGATCCCACTTTCTACTACTGATCATCTATGCCAGTTTTTCTCAAGAAAAAACAGAGACGGCAACCTGATTGACGACTTAACCTTTACCCTGAGACTTCTTGGGGCGAGGCACTGAACTAGCTCTTAGGAAAACACAGCAAGAAGCGCTAGGAATGTAAGTGCACCCTTGATCTTCGGGGTTACTGGAGCTTGAGACGGATGGACTAGCTGCGGTCTCCGGCAAATCTGTGGCAGAAACCTCGGACTCTGCTTTCCTTCCTTTCATCGCCAAAGATGTAACAACTGAGAACTCTGCAGAGCGCACGTTCTTCTCTGGCACTGACAGGTGCAAGGCTCCCTCCTACCCATTTCCAGAGATACTTCTGGGCTGGTGACAGGTTTTTGCGGGCAGGAAACAGCAGGAAAGAGGTGATAGTAGGAGGAAGAAGTAGAGGAGGCAGGTAGAAGTCTCCCCAATGATCCAGATGCCTTTCTTTTTCTGGCTGGAGATTTGGTAGCTAAATCAGGATGCAGTGCAGTTAGGAAGCTGATTTTTCAAAGGTGTCCCCTCCTGCAAGCAGAGTCCAAACTTGAGCTATTAAAGCAACAGGTGGCCCTAGTTCTTATATAAAGGAAGGATAATGTCTCTGTCCCTATAAGGAGTGAGTGAACTTATGATGATTAACTAAACTCTTGCTGAGGTTTTCTGTTGGAATGCAGCAAAACTACATTATACAGATTTGAGAATGAAGAGAAAACCAGAAACAAGGCTATACTTTCTTTTGTTGTTGTTGTTGCTACAAACCAAAGAAAACTGTCCTTTTACAAAAAGCAAGCGCACATGCATGCGCCCGCGCGCACACACACACACACACACACACAACACAAAGTCAGAAGATAGGTAGTGGATTGTCTCTGCCATAAACTACCTGTAAGTCCTTGGCATTTCTGTTTTCCTTTCTGGGTTTTAGTTTCCCCCTTTGTAAAATGATGAGATTGAACTGGGTGCTCTCCATGGTATCTGTTAACTCTCAAATCCTTGTTAAAATAGGCCAGATCCCTTTGGCCACAGGGTTCTTTTTAGGCCAATACCTTCTGTTCATCTATGTGTAGGAGACAAATTTTTTTTGATCTCCAAAGAACGTTACAAACATTTTCTGGTATAGAGGACTTTTTTCTTTTTCTTTTTTCTACTTTTCCTCTTGCTCACCCTCTGTTCTTCTTCCTTTTAGGGATAGTCCAGTCCAGTTTCTTTTTCTCCATGTTTCATTACTTATGATTTGAGAAGGGAACCCACTTCTTATAAATTAGGACTGATGACTGGCTACAGTGATGAGTTAAAGGATGAGAATAGAGCCCAGCCAGAGCCATCAAGGACTGATCCCTGGGCATTTGCTATGGTACCTAGCATAGTGACACAAGGTTACCATTATCCAAAAGACAATCTGTGAGTGAATTATGGGGGGAAAAATGCTTCAAAAACACTTCATGCATATCCTTTGGAAAATGTTATACTATTCTTATTATCTAAGAACACACATTACAGAGTCTTCTTCAAGAAAACAGTGCTGTAATGAATATACTAATCTACTTCGATGTACAGTGTGAGTATTGATCAGTCTTAGACGGGATGCCCTGCCACAACCTTACACAATCATAACCCCTACTCTTCCATGGAGCTGTAAGGATACAGGCCTACAGCTGTGCCAGGAGCTTCCACAAAAACAAAGAGATATTTGAATTCTATAATAAGAGATATGGGAGAGAGGAAAAAGGAAAGGAGAAAGATAAAGAGAGTTAGGGACTTAATTTAAACATCTGAAGTCTTGCATTTAGACATGCCATCAAGATTGTCTCTGGATTTTTTTTTTCAGTTTTATACTATTTTCTTTCTGTTGTTTGAAGCCAAGAGGATCTTGTTCTAATCTACCTGTTCTAAAACACAAGCTCAAAAAGGGTGAAAGACCTGAAATGGGTATCTTGAGGTACCATCAAGATAAGAAAGCAATAGGAAGGCATACTTGGGAACACAAGTACTACTATCCTACTGTTTAAACATCATTGCCCCAGTCTGTATTTCAGAGCACAATATCTTTATTCAGATTTTAATTTAAGGATATTTATTACGAACTTGGTGACAAAAAACATATTTAGAAAGTTGAGTAACAAGTCATGTCACCTGATTTTTCTCCTGCCCATTATCCCAGTCCACATTTTACTCCTCCATGCCCATTTCACATCTTATGATTGCTCAATAAATATTTCTTGGCTGACTACTGAATGTTGCCTTATTCTGTGTTCTCTCTTTGCTTTGCTCATTCTCCCTAAACATCTGGCAGCAATCACTATCTTCATTTTATTGCAGTCATCTGTGTTCGTGTCTTATTTCCCTTGCCACGTTGTAAGACCCTTGAGGGTAAGGGCTGGTATTATTTATGTTTTTCTCCTGGACAATGTTTAGAATGGTGTTTTGAACCTAAGAAGCACTCAGGTGTTGAAGGAATCAGAACTGGTTTTGCCATTCCCCACTGCCTTTATTTGACAGTGACTGAAACACAAAGTGGGCAGAGCAGAAACAGTATCAGATAATTTGCTGCCCTCTTAGTCATGAAATGCAATTTCTAGAACTTAAAGGATAATTAGTAGATTTCAAAATAATTTTGTTTTACAAAAATTGCCCAAGATTGAAATACTCTAACCTTAAAGCTCTTGATTAACTATAAAAGAAGGCTTCCATTGGTTCTTCCTGAGTCCAGTGTTAATTATTGGACCAGTATCATAGTCTGGTTGAGGAAGGGCAGAACCCAGACACTAGAACCATTTTAAACAAATGGGAAGAGTGATCTGTTACCAGACAAACAGGGAAGTGATGCTGAGCTTGTAAAATCTACAGACATCCAGTACTTATAGTATATAATTCATCTTTATATCTTTAGCCACAGAGCATAGGATCTGGAACCCAACAGGTGACACAGTATTTGGTTTTTGTTTTTCTGAGATTTTATGAATCAAAATCTTATCTGTAAGTCTGGTTAATCTAAAACTAGGCCAGGACAGTCATCATTCTAGCAACATACTTAACTGGAAGAGAATCTAGTTTTAGGTACAAGGATCATACATCATAAAGTGTGTTTACTGGCTTGGTTTTGTGTAGTCCTTAATCTGTCCTCACCCAAGGATTAATTTAAAAATGTGTAATTCAAGTTAAGGTCTCAGTCTTAATTTTATTTTTTCAGCACTGTGTTTTCTTAATCATCTCAGTTTTAGTTTTTTTCGTTGTTCTCCTCTGCCCATCACATTTCTACAGAAAATAATGTCTCCACTTCAAATTCCCTCTCTATTTAAATCCAATTTGTAATTTACGAAGTTGTCTGCCTTACCTGCTGCTACTTCTGCTACTGCTGCTAAGATAGTCTGGATATTCTTCCATCCTTTATCTAAATCTTTAGCCATAGTTGTGGGTTTTTTTGTTTTGTTTTGTTTTGTTTTGTTTTGTTTTGTTTTGCTTGTTTTGTGTTGTTTTATTGTTTTTATTGTTTTGCTTGTTTATTTATTTAATACAATCTTACATGTGCATTGCATTACTGAGTGGAGGTCATTTCATGGAAGGAGAAAGAGAAGAGAGAAAGAGAAAATATGTTCTCTTTCATCTGCTATACTTTCCTGTCATACTTATTTGAGTAGACATCTTGTGTCACTCAACATCTACTTCCTGATCCCATCTAGTTAAGAAATTCTGATTTTTATACCCTCTATGTTGATAGGGAAGGAAATTACTGCTGTTCCTTTGGTAACACCATCAACTATTCTTTTGGAAAAGAACGCTTTTCAGCCTCTATAAGTTGGGTTGGACCTATCAATCATAATGCCTTACCAACTCAAACTCAGATGCAGGGTTGACTGAAGTGAGATCTCCCTTCCCCTGATGAGGCTGAAGAATTCAAGGACAGATAAAGGACCTGAGATTTGATGCATAGTATTGAAAGAAGGCAGGCCTATTCCTCTTGACTTCTTATCTATGAAGATAGAAAGTGGAGATTCCCATTTTTTTTATCACATGAACAAAGTCTGTATGAGAATAAACTAATCCACACAGGGAAGCAGATTAAAGGTGTAAAGAAAAAGGTAGAACCATAATGAGATCATCTGGAACCCTAGATCCAGCACTGCCTGAAGCTGCTTTTGTTTCTGAACATTCCATTTTGTCACCCAATATATACCATTCTCTGCTCAGACTAGTAATTAATTTGAGTTGGGTATCTCAAAATTGAGGATGTTAATTTAAATCATTCCTGCTCAAAGATAAGAACATGATTAAAAGAAAAACAGCTACTAATTCTTAGATTCCCATGAGAATGATCTATAGAAAGTTTTGAACTCTGACATGGGAGTCTATTAATTATAGAGTTAGCTCTTAATGGGAATCCAGACACTGACCATATGATATCAAGATCCAAATGATAGTGATTTCAAATGACCTGTTGAATGAAAAGTAAAATTAGAACTGATAGATTGTAAAATTCTCTTCAAAATATAACTTATGTTCATCTCTGTAGCAATAGTACAGGTTTTTGCATGTGCGTAAGATATATAGGGTGTGTTATTTTACCTATCAACAGCTAGTAGTAATTCTAAAGTAACAGAATTTGCTTCATTACTTGGAAGAATCACACCCTTATATTCCTGATTCCTGCTTATCATTGAGCAATGGCGCATTTGAACCTAATAGTTGAATCTCCTGGATTTCTTGAATCAACCATGACCAATGTGTGAAGTTTAGTCTTTTTTATTAAGTACTTACTATCTATTAGGAACAGAATGAGCAGCTGATATTCAGTGACTCATTTAAACTCTATGTTAAACCTATAAAAGAGCTACTATTATTATTATCCTAATTTTATACAAGAAATAATTAGAATGGCTAATCCTTATCTTGCACTTACTATGCCCCAGGTACTGTTCTAATGGTATACATATGTTGGTTTATTGAAACCTCATAATAAACTGAGGATTTATTTAATCCCCAATGCATGTAAGGTAGGTATTATCATCACTCTTATATTTCAGATAAAGAAGTTAAGGTACAAATTTAAGAGACTCGCCAAGGACATAAATCTAGGAAGCACCAGGGATAAGGAAGTCTACTTCCAAGGTCTGTGTTTTAATTATTCTTCCCCCAAACTCATGGGTACAAAAAGCAGAGTTTACATCTATCTTTAAGTTGACTAATCATGCCTTTAACTACTATACTCTCTTGTCTGTCTATGTCTTAGACACTGATCCCTATCAGCAGAGTGTTTCTAAGATTGTTCCTCCTATGTGAAGTATCTTCAGGGTATGTCCAGTGGACAGTAAGTACTCTTTTGTCCAACTCCTGCCTTCTACCCTTTCCTACACTCATGTGTACAGTTATAACAAGAGGTAGGGCATATCTGTTCTCAATCAGCCATCTAGGTATTCATGTGGCTATGAATACCTCTACTGTACATTAAGGTCCTGTACAAGCTGCCCTATTTTTGTCAGGACTTCCTCCCTGTGTCTCACTCTATTACATCTTACTGAGCTGCTACTCCCAACCAGTTGGAGCCCTGTCCTTAAACTTTGAAACTGCCAAGTACAACACTTGCCTATCTCAAGTTTCAAGTTCAACACCTCATTTGAAGTAAACCAAGGGCATGTCTTCCTTCCTAATTTCCAAGTATCTCTTTTACTACACTATTAGTGTATTCTTTAACCCAATCTATCAAGGTATGATATGTTTCAGTAAATATTAACTGAGTATTTTATATTTTATAATAGCTCTATTTTCAAAATCCCTGAACATAGCCATCTAAATGAACTTCTGTGTCCTTCAACATTATCCAGGTGAGGCTAACTTAATCACATAAGTCTTTTAAAGGCAGAGACTTTGCTTTGACTGTTTGTAAAAGGTTAAATCAGAGAGACTGTAAGTGTTGAGAGGGATTCAACATGATGGAGGTTCTTTGTAACTGAAAGGGAGGAAGCCATATATATACTTGAGAGTGGCCCTAGCATCTGTCTGGCCCCTGGAAGATAGTCAACAAGATGAAAGGAACATCAGCCCTACAGTTGCAAGGAACTGAATTCTGTTAATAACATGAATAAGCCTGGAAGTAGATTCTTCCCCCAGAGCCTTCAGGTAACTGAGTAGCCTCAGTGACTGCTGCTTTGACATGAGACTTGTGAGAGCCTCAGGAAAGAACCCAGCCGAGCTCACCCATACTTCTGTATCTACAGAGCTGTGAAATAAATGAGTGCTTTTCAATGCCACTGAATTTGTGGTAGTTTATGACACAACAATAGAAAGGAATATAAACAGCTAGTGTAAGTATATTCAAGAATTTGAGGAAAATATGAATACAATGAGGAGAGAAGTAGAAAAAAAATATAAGATGAGCTAAATGGAATATCTAGAGCTGAAAAATACATTATTTGAAATTCACTGCAGGAGCGTAACAGCAGGTGCACACTGCATAAGAAGAGAGAGGAACTTGAAGAAACACAAGGCATCAATCAAAATAGACCACATATTGTTCCACAGACAAGTCACAGTACATTTAAAGTGCTGAACTCATTCTGGTAATATCATTAACTTAAAAATCAGTAATAAAGTATCTGAAAAATTCCCCTAATATATGAAAATCAAACAATACACTTCCAAATAACAGTTCAAACAAAAATAACCAGGTAAATTATTTTTAAATGATAATGAAAAATAAAATATTTTTAAATGATAATGAAAACATTCTGTCAAAATTTGTTGAGAATAGCAAAGTAGCCCTTAGGGAGAGATTTATAACTTAAATCCTTATAAGAGAAAAAAATATATATGTATTAAATTCAATAATCAGATTTGGTATTAGAAACTGGAAAAATAAAATAAATTAAAAAATAAAACCACTGTAAGTAGAAAGAAATAAAGAATAAAGAGCATAAGTCAATGAAATAGAAAGGGGCAAAAACGAGAGAAAAATCAATAATGCCACAAGCCTTCCTTGTAAAGATCAGAAAAACTCAGTGTCTAAGTGGGCACTGCTCCCCACTCCAAAAGAAAAAAATGAAAAAAGAAAAAAAAAGAAAAGAGAAAAAAGAGGGGTGCCTGGATGGCTCAGTTGGTTAAGCAGCTGCCTTTGGCTTGGATCATGATTCCAGGGTTTTCAAGCCCTTGCTCAGCAGAGGGCCTGCTTCTCTCTCTCCCCCTCTTTCTGCCACTCTGCTTACTTGTGCTCTCTCTCTAGGTCTCTGTCAAATAAATAAATAAAATATTAAAAAAAAAAAAGAAAAGAAAAAATAAAGAAATGACTAATATAAAATGAAAAAGATCACTCTAAAAAGCCCAAAACAAAACAAACCAAAAAACAAAAACAAAAACAAAAACAGGGGAAGGCAGGGGGCAGCACCTGGGTGGCTCAGCCAGTTAGGCAACTGCCTTTAGCTCAGGTCCTGGGATCTAGTCCTGCACTGGGCTCCTTGGGAGCCTGCTTCTCCCTCTGCCTGTGGTTCCCCCTGCTTGCACACTCACTCTCTCTCTCTCTGACAAATAAATAAAATCTTAAAAAAAAAAACAAAAGAAAGAAAGAAAGAAAGAAAAAATCACTCTAGATCCTAGACTCATGAAAAGAATAAGAAAATGTACTGAAAAATTAATATTAAATAATTGTTAATTTAATGGACAAATGCATTTTAATAAACAATTAAACTGACTCAAAAAGAAGGAACAAATGAAAAAGCTTGTCTTTCAGATTTCCTTTAGGATTAAAACCTTCATGTGATTGCCTGGGGCAGTGGTAGGAATGGAGATTAACTTGAAATGCATATAAAGGATCTTATCAGGAGGAATGAAAATGTTCTAAAACTGATTTATGTTGATAGTTGCCCATTTATTTTGATAATAAAGTTACTAAAAATGATCAAGTCATATAGTTAAAATTGGTGAATTTTATAATTAAATTTTTTCCATGGTTGTGTGTGGTAAAGATGTTACACACTGATTTGCTATGCTTCTGCTGCTTCTTTTCTTTTCTTTTTTAAAGATTTATTTATTTATTTTAAAGAGAGAGAGCATAAGCAAGAGGGGCAGAGGGACAGGGAGAGAGATTCTAAAACAGACTCTGTGGAGTTCAGAGTCTGATGTGGGCCTCGATACCAGGATCCTGAGATCATAACTTGAGCCAGAGCTGGATGTTCAACCAACTACACCATCCAGGCACCCCTACTGTTTCTTCTTTTAAATAGTATGAACCATAGTGTATTAAACTTTCCATTCTGTATTTTCATTTGTGTTTTACTGAGCCTTTAGGGGTTACATGGGGGTCTTGCAAAATGAGGAGTCACCAGTAGAGAATATGTAGCAAGTTTAAAAGGGAGGGAGTACATGAGAAAGAGTTTGAGGCTCCCTCAATAAATCTATTTAAATAAGATTAATAAAATAATATGTAAAAATTCTTCTACACAATGAAAATTCAAGATTTTTTCCCTGGTGAATTTAATCAACAAATGATCCTACTACCTATTAAAATAGCTAAAATTTAAAAATTTAAAATTAAATTTAAATTAAAATTTAAAAAGACTAGACATTTGAATTAGCAAAAACACAGAAGAAGTAGTAATTCCATCCACTGGTAGCCAAAATGTTAAATGGTACAACTACTTTAGAAAACTTTCTCAGTTTCTTATAAAGTTCAACATGCATCCCCCACATTTCCACTTTTACCCAAGAAAATAAAAAATGTATGTCTACAGAGATTTATGTTTATGCTGGTGTTATCCAAAATAATTATAAGATGGAAACAATTCAAATGACCATTTAAAGGATAAATATACTATGGAGTTTCCATATAATGGAATCTATTTGGCTATAGAAATAAAGAAACCACTGATACACATATCCCAAATAAATCTTTAAAATATTATACCAAGTTAAAAAAGAAAGACTAAAAAAGGAGTGCATTCTATATGACACCTTTTATATGAAATTCTAGTAGAGTCAAAATTAACAAAAAGTGATAGCAGATCAGCCTGGGCCTTGGAACAGGGACTGAATTGAAAACATAGGGGAATAAGGGATATTTCCAGGGTGATGGAAACGGTCTATATCTTGATTGCAGTGATGTTTCTTATATAAAATCATACTTAGTTGATATGTTTATAAACTCATTAACCAATATATTAAATATGCATGCATTTTTGTTTATTTCAATTATACATCAATAAAGTTTATATAAAAGATTAAAAAAATCCTATGATCTGGGCAAATTATGCAGCTCTTCTCATATCTATTTTTAGCATGTATAACCTCAAGAGATATTTTTTTACTTTCTGAATTTTAAGATTTCTTTCAGTTTAATTATATGCCATGATTTTTATAATTATTGATAAAATATAAACTTGCATAATGTCTCCTCATGAACTTTTATATTTGTGTTGCTTCTTATAAAAAATTATTTTCCCATAAATTGAACAGTGGTTAATGTTGTAACACACACTTTCAAAAAGGCATTGATAAAAGTGATTTTAGAAGACACTGATAAAGCCTTACTCCTACTTCAGGTACACTCTTAGAAATTATTTTAATATAAAATACCATTGGATTCTCTTGCTTGACATCCTTGTTCTTCAGGAAGTGGTATCCCATGATTTGATCCAAAATAGTCTTCTCTATGCTAGATTTGTCAAAGTCGTATTAGACTTCTTCACATCTTGTCACATACTCAGCAGTTATGAAGGAAACCATTGGTTCCTTGTGATTTTATTTTTAATCTCATTTTCTTAGGAGATGTGTTCATGCTCATGTTTCTACAATGGGACAAGGTTTTAAGCCCATGGGATGGTAAATCCTGCATGTCCTAATTATTCCATTCAGAAAAGGTATGTGGAGAGATAGCCAGTCTTAAAAAGTAGAATCAAATATAGTTAACAATCCAGCTATTTGTTTTCAGAGCAATTCAAAATTGTGTAATATGTCTGCTACAGTTGGAATATTTTTGACTCGATTATAACTGAAAGAATTCTTGAATTAACAGAAGTTAAAACCATTTTAGAGTGTTCTAAACCTCAATTGTGATAGTAGTTACATGGGTTCATATATCTGTCAAAGGTAATGAATTCATACACTTAAGATGAGTGTATTTTCTCCATGTAAATATACATTGAAAAGCTTAATAATCATTTCAAAAGAGTAACTTTACAGTGGAAAAACATGTCCAACAGCACTTCAGCCAGGTAATCCAGGTTAATATCAACAGTGGTAAGCCGTGTGGATGGTATTTACCCTTGATTTGATGTAATAAAATTGGTATTTAACCTCTGTGGGTTTTTTCCCCCCAAATCCACAGTCCCATTCTAATAGTGAGAAAAACATCAAAAAAATCCCAATTATGAAACAGTCTACAAAACATCTCAGCAGTACTTTCCAAAAATTTCAGTGTCATCAACAACAAGGACAGGGTGCCGGGGTGGCTTAGGTCATGATCCCAGAGTCCCTGGATTGGGCTGCCAGCTACTCAGGGAGTCTGCTTCTCCCTCTGACCTCTGCCTTTCATGTTCTCTCTCACTCTCTCAGAGGTGCCTGGGTGGCTCAGATGGTTAACTATCTGACTCTTAATTTTGAGTCTGATTATGATCTCAGGTTCATGAGACAGAGCCCCACACCGGACTCTAAGCTCAGCGGACAGTCTGCTAAAGATTCTCTCTCCCTCTGCCCCTCCCCACCATGCTCTCTCTCTCTCTCTCAAATAAATATATCTTTAAAACAAAACAAAACATGCCTTCGGCTCGGGTCATGATCCCAGGATCCTGGGATCGAGCCCCAAATCAGGCTCTCTGCTCATCGGGGAGCCTGCTTCCCCTCCTCTCCCTCTGCCTGTTTCTCTGCTTGCTTGTACTCTCTCTGTCAAATAAATAAATAAAATTAAAAAAAAAAGAGTCTGTTATAGTTTACCTCCCTCTTTGTTAAAAACAAAAACAAAAACAACAAAACAAAACAAAACAAACAAACAAAAACAAAAAACAAGGACAGCTTGAGAAACTGTCAAAATTAAGAGGACCCTAAGGAGACATGATGACTAAATATACTGCAGCATCCTGGATGGGATTTTGTAACAACAATAACGACACAACAAAAGACATACAGTAAAAGCCAAGAAAAAAATGAATTAAGCATGGACTTTAGTTAATAAAAATATGTCACTACTGGTCATTAGTTGCAACAAATAATGTACGATGCTAATAATAGGGGAAACTGGGTGTGGAGTTCACCAGAGCTCTCTGTACTAACATTGCAACTTCTCTGCAGATCTGAAGCTCTTCTCCTAAAAGTCTTGCCAAAATAATTTTGAATGAAAGGCATATATATAAAATATGTGAGAGTTCATATATACTGAGGGAAGCAGAATTAACGGTGATCGTCCAAATGTGGACATTATTATTATTATGTCCAAATGTGGACATTATTATTATTATTTTTTTTTTTTTTAGTAGAAGAGAGGCTATTAATAGTTACATGAAGATGAGAGGCCTAAGATATATGGTCACCCTAAATACAAAGTCATATTAAATGAATATTAAATATTCAAATTCTTATTTCATGCTTCCCATGTTTCAATCCATTCTCTATCACTTACTTGTTGGGTAAATTTACTACATTCTCTATCACTTACTAGTTGGGTAAGTCGCTTAAACTTACTGAACATCATTTGCAATTTGAGAACGAGAATAATATTTACCTTATAAAATTTGGGAGAACTGAATGAGATGATCAAATTAAAGAGCTTACTCAGTAAATTCCTAGCACATGATCAATACTCATTAAATGATAGATAATATTTGTGCATATGTAGACATTAGTGAATTTTGCCAAAACTTGCCTATCTAATTATACTGAATCCTCTATACTAATACATCCTCTTGTTTTTCAGCCCAACTCAGTGGTGGTCATATAAATACTACACTTCTAAACAGTTAGTTCAGATGTCACCTAACAATTCCCAGGTCCCACCCAAGATGGGTTAGGAGACTGAAGCACATCTACAATAACAATGTTAATTAACATGATAACATTTAAAAAATGATCTTGACTATACAGCTTCTTTTTTCTTCAGATAACACTCTCTCTCAAACTTCTCCTTATCTTAGAATATCTGTTAGTCTCATGGCCCGAGCAACCAACTGCAGAAGCAGAACATGGACAAGGCTGCCACACATTCACTTAGATACAGGGATTGGTCCAGAAACAGGTCTTAGACTGAAGCAGAGTCACTCTGTATCCTTTGGAAAAGAGAGGTAACTTTTGCCTTTGGATTCATGACCTCTAATGATGTTAACCCAGAGCTACCAATGGTCCTTTCCACACATGAAAAGACATTTCCTGAGGGTAAAGTCAATACACAAGTAAACAAAACTAAGAGGCAAAGAGAAGACAGTTCTGGTTTGAAATCCTGAATTCAGCTGTACCTGAATTGCATGTCCACATAAGAGTTTTTTCCTACTTAAGTTTAGTTTGAATTGTTTTCTGTCACTTACAGCTGAAGAAACCACAACAAAAGAGTGAATTTCCCATTACATTCTGTGCTTGCCTACACCACGGTAGCTAACATGCTGTACATGATTTCTTGAATTTTCTTTTCTCCCTAGACTAAAATATTTTATAAAGACTGCAAAGACTCAATCTTTATCAAGTTAGAATCCCTCCCTCTTGGTTGTTGATTTGGAAATGGGTTGAATAAATAAATGTTACAACTCTTACACAGGAGAGTTGAACTCTTTGTCCTCCATCATTATAATTTGCAAAGAGTAGGTGAATAGTAGGACAAAGTCACTGGTTTGATTCTGGACATTTTTTTCCTTCATTATCGTCTCTATTTCAATCTGTTATGAGGTCATTTTTCTCTGATGCTTGCTTGTCCTTGAGGAACAGGCTTGCAAGGTAAGCCATATACTCACTACTTTTTTCATTATTCACTGCATTAAAGTTCAAGGGGTTTTCTACCCTTTGCTGTTATCCAGTTGATCTTTTACTTCTTTAGCTGCCACTCTGCTGTCTCTGTATTTGCAACGCCTTGCCCACATTTGCTCACTGGGAATATTCCCTATACCGAGCAGAACGTTTTCAACTGTAAATGATGGAAACCTAACACAAACTAGATGAAACAAAAAGAGATAATTTTGTTGAGTCATACTGTTGGATGTCCAAAGGGAAAAATGAACTTCAGATATGGCTGGATCCAGGTACTTAAAAACGTCTTGGGGCTGTTTGTCTTTCAGGCTTGTTTGGCTTTGTGTCTCTTTGACTGTTGGTTTTATTCTCTCCTGTTGCATCCAGGCTCCTTGCATTCATTGGCAGATAAGACAATCACAGATTACCACCTTTATAGGATCATTAAAGGTCAAAATCTAAAAGTAATAAAGAGATCTCTATGCCAATGCCTATAAAACAAACACAAAAAATATCTGAAAGTAATAATATTGGGCAAAACTGAGTCACGCTTTGCACCAGGAAGTGATCATCCAGGGGTTGGAAGACTCACTAGAACTATGTGGGCAAAAGAAAAGCAATCCACGCTGTAAATAATAGTTGCTCACTAAATACAAAGAGGAGGAGGAGGAGAGGATGGTGGAAGAGGAGAAACCAACATATAACTCCTTTTTATTGTAATAATGGGAAGCTTATTTACAGATCTTCTTGTTTTTAGGTAGCAAAGGAGTAAGTTCAAGACAGAAGCTACATAGAATATCATAGTCCATTCCTCAAGACAGCCCTTTCTTCATGACTTTTTCCATTTTCCACTCTGAAACACATGCATGCATCAAAATGACAAGCTTAAAGAAATTCTGTCACCATCACTGTGCTCTCAAGTTTAATTGCTTTGCCAAGGGGTCACACAAGTGTTCGTGGTAACTGAGTTCTATTAAATTATAATATCAAATATTTTTTGTTGACTCACCATACCTGCTAGGCATATAATCAACTCACATGCATCCCACTTCATTTCTATACATTAAGCCTTGACTTCCACACCTACCTCACTTCTTATTGTCCCAAATATTTTCCCTAGAATTTTGAAAATATCTGACTGTGCTGCTTAAAATCTTGGAACACATGTACACACACAATAACTAACATATGGTAGCATATCTTCAATTAGTTCTCTCAATTCTGAATTAGATACTCTGGATCAGTGGTTCTTACCTGTAGGTGATATTGCCCCCCAGTGGATGTTTGGCATTGTCTGGAGATATTTTCAATTGTCGTGATTGAGAGAACTCTTCACAAATCTAGTTGGTTGAGGCCAGGGATGCTGCTAAACATCCTATAATGCACAGGGGAAAAAATAAAATAAAATTCAGTAGTGCTGAGGTTGATAAATCCTAATCTGGATTAATAGGCCATGGATTATGGACAAAATTCTATTATTTAAATTTTTTATCACTTTCAATATCTATAATGAATTCAAACAGATGGAGAAAGAATTTCAATCTTCTTTGTAATTTTTTTCCTATATTCTTTCCATTTTTTTTTCTTTTTCAAGACATCATGTCCAATATATCATGACATTACAATTGGGTTCTTAGATCTTTAATAAAAAAGTGAAATAAAAAACACAATGCACTTAAACTCAAGAAACCATGGTCTTAGTTTCAATTATGTCTTTTATTAGAGTTATGATGTGGGAAAAATCATTTAATCCCTTAGAAACTAATTTTCCACCTTTTCAATATAAAATATTTAGATCATTGATTTCAAATGTTTTTTCATCTAATAAAGAAGACCACAGTGTAAAAAGAAACTCAAAGAAATGCCACTGGGGAAGAAAACTGAGGAACCAGGAACCTTGCTAATTTAGCTCACCTCTTTTCTCGACAATGGTACCAGAATGTGGATTTTTCTAAATTCATTTTACTAACCACAGAATTCAATTAACTCTATTTTCCTTTCCAGCACTAATGTTTAATGACTAAAGGAAAATTTATCTGTCCTAGGCCCGATTTTTATAATTCTTTGCTCTCTATCAGGGATTAAAGTTTGACCTAATAAAGAGATAAATAAAATAAAATAACCAATATCTATCCTTTTAGATACCAACATGTAGAAACATTTTGGAAATAAACACAGAGAGATCTCTTTGGGAATTATTCTGATACTTGTATTTCCAAGCATAACGCCAATCTAGTGCAGATGACATTTTAGGTGAGGGTACCATTTTACTTCTGTCAAATAATGTGAAAAGATAGCTGTTTCAAGACTTGCCAAAAAAGGACAGGTCTAAAATGCCAAGCCACAGAGCAAACCATGTTCCTGAGACAAAGACAAGTGATGGAAGGTCACTCCCTAGAGCATCCACTTGCTTGGGCGGGGGGGGGGGGGGGCGGTGAGCCTCATAAACAGAAAAATACTTTTAATTTTTTGAAAAAAGGAAAAAAGTACAAAACAATATTTTTAAAAAGATTTTATTTATTTATTTGACAGAGAGAGACACAGTGAGAGAGGGAATACAAACAGGGGAGCAGCAGAGAGAGAGGGAGAAGCAGACTTCCCACTGAGCAGGGAGCCCAATGTGGGGCTCCATCCTAGGACCCTGGGATCATGACCTGAGCTGAATGCAGATGCTTAACAAGTGAGCCACCCAGGCGCCCTAAAAAACAATCTTTTTGTTGTTAACAGGATTCTTCTAACACTGTTTAAACTAAAATTTGAAAATAAGGTTTGGGAGGGCCAGAAAATGAGCAGGGATATATAGCAAGCAAAGGCACTTACTAAGAATTTGTCCATCTTTTCTAGTCCATCCCAATTCATTGATGTATAATTATTCTCAGTAGCTTGTCATGTTCTTTGTATTTGTATGGTATCAGTTGTCACGTCTCCTCTTTCATTCATAAGTTTGTTTGAATCCTCTCTCTCTCTTCATAAGTCTAGCTAAGGGTTTATGTATTTTGTTTTCTTTTCACAATACAAGCAATTGGTTTCATGAATCATTTCTACCCTCTCTTTAGACTCTTCTTCATTTTTTTCTGCTCCAATCTTTATTATTTCTTTTCTTCTTTTAACTTTGACAATAGTTTGTTCTTCTTTTACTAGTGCCTTGAGGAGTAAAGTCAGGTTACTTATGTGAGATCTTTCCTTTTGCCCATTGTAGGTGTTTACCACTGTATAAACATCTTTCTTAGAACTGTGTACTACAAGTTTTAATATGTTGCATTTTGCTGTATTCCATAGATTTTGATATGTTGTAACTTCATATGTCTGAAGATTTTTTTGTTTCCCTTTTGTATCTTCTTTGCTCCACTGGTTGTTCTGTAGCATGTTGTTTAATCTCCAAATATTTGTGGATTTTCAGTTTTCTCTTTATAATTGATTTCTATTTCTATACTCTTGTGGTCAGTAAAAGTGCTTTATATGATGTCAATCTTCCTATATTTTTCTGAAGAACACCTACAGATGGCCAATCGGCACATGAAAATGCACTCATCATCACAAATCATCAGGGAAATGCAAATCAAAACACAAGACATCACCTTGCACATGAAAATGGTTATATCAAAAGCCAAGGGTTTACAAGTGTTGGAGAGGATGTGGAGAAAAGGGAATACTTGTGCACTGTTGACGGGAAGATAAACTGGTGCAGCTGCTATTGAAAATGTATGAAGTTTCCTCAAAAAGTTAAAAATAGAGCTACCACATGATCCAACAATCCTACTTCTGGGTATATATGCAAAGGAAATGAAAACAGGATCTTGAAGAGATGTCAACAATCTCATGTTCAATGTAGCATTATTCACAGTAGCCAAGACATGAGAACAGCATAAGTGTCCTTCAATAGATGAACAGATAAAGAAGATATAGGATGGATACATACAAAAATATTATTCAGTCATGAGAAAGAAGGACATCCTGCAATTTGTGACAATATGGATAGACTTTAAGAGCATAATGCTAAGTGCACTAAGTCAGACACAGAAAGAAAAATATTGTATTATCTCATTTATATATGGAATCTAACAAACAAACAAACAAATAACTTGTAGAAAGAGAAACTAGAATGGTGGTTACCAGAGGCAGGAGGGTTGGGGAGAAAGGGGAAATTATGACCAGAGTACAAACTTCTGGTTTTAAGATGTAAAAGTTCTGGGGATCTAATGTACAGTATGGTGATTATAGTTAATAAAACTGTTTAATATATTTGAATGTCCTCATCACAAAAAAGAAATGGTAATTATGTGAAATGAGGGAAGTGTTAGCCAACCCTATGGTAGTCATCATTTTGCAATATATAAATGTATCAAATCAACACTGTATACCTTAACTGTTACATAATTATATCTCAAAACTGGGGAAAAGTTCTTTTCTAAATCTTGCTCTTTCTTTCCCTTCTCTCTCGATTAATGTTAAACATTTTGGTTTCTTCTTTTTATTACAAAACAAAATTTCCCAAATGACTAATGTAGAATATTAATCTCAAAAAGTGTTAATATTTTCTTCTTTATTTAAAAAAGTAGATGACCAAATATACCCTTTTGTGGATCCATTCCCATTGCCAAATAAATTTTCTGAGAAGTTCTACAGCAAAATTAAGTTTTTAAATTGTTTCCCAAAGATATTTCACAATTGAACTATGCCCCAAACTTCTTATATTTTTCAAGCAATGGCTATTAAAACCTATGAGGCAACTAGCAGAACAAATTCTGGAAAATGTTAATCTTTGACTTTTATGTTCCTGTCCATCTCTTCCTTTCAAAATTCTTTGCAATCTGGATTGTGGCCCTTAACATACTACCCCCTTAGTAGCAAAAGCACTTTTGCAAGAATCCTTGAGGATTCTGAATTTTTTATTTCAATGTTGTCTTTTAAGTCTCCATCATGATTGGCTTTTCTGCAAAGTACATAACAGAACCCATCACTCACTCCTTAATTTTCTAAGTTCCTTCATTTTCAAAGAACTATTATTATCTTCTGATTTTCCTCCTCTTAAGTGTTTCTTTTTTTTTTCCCCTTGACTCTTTCATCTTATAAACAAGTCACCACTAGGACTCCACCCTTAGTTCAACTATTTCTTTTGTTTTATTTTATTTTCTTGTGTGATCTCATTTACTACATGCATTTAGTTATAACAACTGGTTGTCAGTAATTCTCAAATCCATATCTCTAGCCCAGATTCCAGTTCTGAGTTGGAAAATAAAATCTCAGTAGTTCCCAAATAATAGTCCAGAGTTTGTGAACTCTTTGTGGGTAGGAATGTTGTGTTTCATTCCTTTTTAAATTTTTTTTTATTTTTAAAGCTCAGCACTTCAATTACAGTGCTTTCATCATTACACATACTTCATACAACTTGGTTGAATCAAAATTGTTAACTAAATAAACCACATGGTTCAGTAATACATCTTAAAAATGTGAAGTCAGTTTAACTTGCCATTCGTTAAATCACTTAATTTCTTTGGCTGTCAGTTTCATCTGAAAATTGGAAAAGATGGACTGATAATTGCTATGGTTCCTATTAGCATTACTTTTTTGTTTCTAAAATTCTCTATTATCTTTCTTTAAAAATGGAAAACATCTTATTAAAAACGCCACTTAAAACTAGAGAAATCTTAAGCAATTATGTTACTTCAGTTAGATTAACAAACTTTTCTAAGTGCCAAGTATATGTCAGGCAATTTTATTAAGATAAATAAAAAATGCTAGGTATAAGCAGAAAGATGAGGCTAACAAAGTTGAATTACATTTCCTTTAAAGTCTTATATTTTCTTGGGGCATCTGCGTGGCTCAGTCAGTTTAGGGTTTGCCTTAGGCTCAGTTCAGGATCTTGGGATCCTGAGATTGAGCCCTGAGTCAAGCCCTACACTCAGGAAGGACTCTGCTTGAGATTCTTTCCATCTCTCTTCCACCACCCACTCACATTCTCTCTTTCTCTAAAGAAAATAAAAATCTTCAAAAAAAAAAAGTAATGATAAAATACTTTCCTAATTTTGAAATGTAACAAAACTGAATCTAATTGCAAAGACTTAAAAAAAATGCACTATGTTAACCATCAAATAATTATTCCATTTTGTGTTTACTACAAACTTCAAAAAGGTGAAGGAAAAAAGGAAAATCAGAAAAAAAATTGGCCAAATATTGCTCAGAAGTACTGGAAGGCCAAATAATGGTGTCCAGTCATGGAGTGGAGTTTTGAGTGAGGCAAATGACCTATAGACGTTTATAAGTTAAAAGCCATCTGCTAAAGAACTAGATGCTATCCTGTTCAATTTTTTTCAGAGATAAAGAGATGATTCAGAAATCTCAGGAGATTGAGAAAGATTTAAATTTAACCCTCCTCACACTTGAGTGAAGAACATTTAAAAGAGTTGTAACTAATGTAGACTAGCAATTAGTGATGAGGGCACACACTTTCAGTTGCTCTTATGTCTTTAACACTTTCTCTAAATTATACAGTAAAACATTACATAAAATACTGGAAGAAAAGCTAACATAAAAATAATTCGCATGGGGGCCTATTTCTAATAGGTAAAACCATTTATTATTAGTTTTTGCACTTGGTGGAAAATATGAATGACTATTTGTGATCCCCTTTGCATGATTCTTTTTGCATTCAGGGTCCAGTCCCCACTCATCCTGATATTCCCCATAAATAACTGGTACGTGTCCACAAGTAGGCGGTTGAATTCAACTAAGTGAAGAGGAAAAAGGAAACATATAATATATGCATGATTGATACTACCATATAAAAAATGTGTAAATATGGCAGGAGCCCTTTTAACTGGCCTCTACTTAACTAACCCATTGGATTAACTAAGAATCCCAATTTCCCTTGCAAAGCCCATAATTTATGTTCATCACCCAAGCCCTGCTCAAGGCTACTAAATTATGGTCTAATAGTCTCTCATTTCTGCTACCACCAGATAAGCTTGCATGCTTACTAAGAACAATTTGTATTTTTTCCCAAATCTTTTTTTCTCCAGGTGTACTTTTTGTTACTTCTTTCATTATTTATACAACTAATGGAATATGAGCATGGAAGAGAACAGTTCTTTAGAAAAGAACAAATTAACAATTTAACAAATTGTTAAAAAAAAAAAAAAAGCCCTGACTCATGTACAGAAAAATGTAAATGGAAAAAATTGGGAAGGAGATTTTTGCAAATATGTTTGAGTTCTTATTTCACTTTAAAAAGACAACCTGGAAATTAAAGACAATGCACTATGGATACAGTTTATAAAAGATAAAGAACACAGTCCTTCAATCAGCAAACTCACATTAAAAAAGCAAAAACAAAACAAAACACACACACACAATAAAATATAACCCTACTTTAAAATATTGGAAAATGAAAGACAGTTGAAGCAGTGCATTAAAAATATTAAACATTTTGGGGGCACCTGGGTGGCTCTGTGGGTTATAGCCTCTGCTTTTGGCTCAGATCATGATCCTGGGGTCCTGGGATCAAGCCCTGTATCAGGCTCTCTGCTCAGCAGGGAGCCTGTTCCCTCCTCTCTCTCTGCCTGCCTCCCTGCCTACTTGTGATCTCTGTCTGTCAAATAAATAAGTAAAATCTTTTAAAAAATAAAAATATTAAACATTTTTAAATTACTACAATGAAGGCTTGGCCATGAAACTTACCACCTCAGGTAAAAACAGGACTAAGCCCAGAATAACACAGTCACTGCACAGTTTCAAGACTTCAACATAGACTTGTTTTTCCTCATGGGGAAAACTTATCTTCACACCTTGACTATGTTAACAACAGCAGAATCTCAAAATTCCTAAAGATTTTGTACGACCAAGGTAGAAGCCAGGATTGGAGATATATCTGGTGCATTTTACTTAGCAGCCTCATAGTCACTTATAGATAATCTTTTGAAAACTCTTTTTGCAAGAGAGGTACCTAGAAAATTCTTTTGCTTTGGATGCCTGCTTTTAAATCATGTGGAAATGCCTCTTTATTTTTACTAAACACCCTGTTATTAAACACTCTGAAGTTGGTTCCCCCCGCCTTTGGTAGTGGTTAGTTGTAGCTAAAGAGAGAGAGTGGCTTGGTATGCCTAAGAGAATAAACATGAGATAGTGTAGGGTCTACACACAATGGGAGAGGGATCTAGAAGTTCTGGTATTCCTCTGTGGAAGAGCTCAAAATTGGGAGCCAAGCTTGCCATGAGGCTAGGACCACCCTGATGAGGGAATAGGTAGCCTTGGGATGGTTGCTTTGACATGAATAGTCTAAGCCAGGGCCTGGATGGCAGGTATTTCTGAGACTCAAAAGATTTGAGGAATCAGTGAGAACCAAAAGAGAGCCACATTATGGGGAAAAGGGAACCACCATGTTCTGAACAGACCATAAATTATACCAACCTCAAGGTATTTCAGCAGTAGGTAGAGCAAGTTGTGAAACCATGGCTCAGAGTCTAGTTGAGATGAGTTAATGAATCATCTGGAATTTATCTGAAGTAATGAAGAGAAGAGCATGCATACCAGAGACCTCTTCTCCAAATCCATGGACATAGGTATCTCTCTGTACCTAGAGGAGATTTATAGTAGGAAGAGGAATCCTGGAACATCATTTGATATGGGATCAACAAACGTGACAGTAAGTGTGAACTATGGCTTGACTAAATATTCATCTCCTATTACTTTCCCTCACAAAGTTTAAGTTTTTCTGAAGTTCACTTATGGAAAAATAAGGAAACTATATTGTTCATTGTTTCCACATTTGAATGGGAACATATGTAATTTTTAAACATATACACATATATACACACTCAAACATATATGCACACAAATCTAAGAATTTTTTTTAAAGATTTTATTTATTTATTTGACAGAGATCACAAGCAGACAGAAAGGCAGACAGGGCAGGGTGGGGCAAAGCAGGCTCCCCACGGAGCAGAGAGCCTGATGTGGGGCTCGATCTCAGGACCCTGAGATCATGACCTGAGCTGAAGCCAGAGGCTTAAACCACTGAGCCACCCAGGCACCGGCTAAGAATTTTAAAATGAAAGGGCCTGAGAAGAAATGATGTTGATCTCTTTGGAGAGAAAGCAAGATTTATTCCATTGATGTTAATGAAAATTGATGTGAATTAAAGTATATAGTTCTCATCTTTGTTTTACTTATTAAAATGATTCATGGGCAGTTTTAGAAAATAGAAACCCTAGTATACACCCTCAAAATGTTTTTAGACAGTCATAAGAATTCACATACAGAGTTAATTATTCTGATATATGTAAATATTAGTAGCTTAAAAACATATGGAAACCCTAGAGCTATGGAGAATTATTTTATGCATGAGATTAATTGTGGCCTTCTTTTCTCATTTTTTAAAACTCATGGCTGATGAATCAGAACAATAAATTTAATAAGAATAACACCATATTATGCGGAGGTATTTTATTGAAACGTTCTGTTTTTGATGAAATGTATAACATGTTGTTAATGAATCAGTCTGTTTTCACAAGAACACTAAAGTACATTTTAAAGAGCCAAGTGTTTAGCAAGACAATAGCTCTATCATCATGGTATAAAACAACCCATTTGACTTTTTTTTCTCCAAAATTATATTTTCTTGACTATCTGAAAGCAAAAATGGAAAATTTTATTCTAGAGTCATAATAGTAGAACTTCAATGCTCAAGTTTCCAGCTTTGCTTTCTTTTTTTCCCCTAAAATTGCCCACTGTTTTCCAAAACAAATTTCCCATACAATACCATCAGAAAAATGCAGCAGTGAATTTTGAAACAAAGTCAGAAACTGTACAGATAACCTCTCCTTTTAGAAGAATATCTTACTTATGATCACTTTCTCCTCAGTTTTTGTTTTAACAGTGCTTGACTCTTTCTTAGAAGATATGCAGCTCTAACTCAGTTAAACCCTGTCAGCAAAAGTGAAAATGCCAGATTAATTACAGAAAAATCCAACGGAATTAAAGTTCTTTTAACAAAGTTAATTTTGCTAAAAGAAGTTGTACTTTCATTCTTTTACATTTTCATCAATATTATAGACAACAATAGATAGAATATTCTCTCGTCAAAGTTTGATTTTCTTCGTAAACACGTTTTATTTCCTGATCTAATGTGGAAAATAAAGGTTTACTTTATCACTAATACTACATTTCTTGGGTAGTCATGGTCTCCGAAAAGGTCACAGAATAGTGCAAAAATAAAACGTTGTATTGGCTTTCTTCTCATTAAAGCTGTTAAACCTAATCATAACTTTCTTTTTCCCATCAGAAGTTATACCTTCTATTTCTATTATGCACTGGCAATTCATCCTTGAATGAAATGGAAACCATTCTGTTTCTCATTGAATTTATATTCAAATAGAGGAAAGGGACAGCAAGAAGTATACAATAATAAAAACAATTTCTCATTTTAATGAGAAAATGATGAGGGGCCCCTGGGTGACTCAGTCAGTTGGGTGTCTGCCTTCAGCTCGGGTCATGATCCTAGGGTCCTGGGATTGAGCCCCACATCTGGCTCCCTGCTCTGCTGGGAGCCTGATTCTCCCTCTCCCTCTGCCTGATGCTCCCCCTGCTGTGCGCACGCGCGCGCTCTCTCTCTCTCTCTCTCTCTGTCAAATAGATAAAAATCTTTTAAAAAAGGACATTAAAAAAATAAAATATCTTTGATGAAAATGGGATATTGAGGCAGATATATCTGAAGGTGAAACGCAGAAACCTAATTTAGATGAGGTGGGCAGGAGGGCATATCTAAATAAGTGGCATGTCAGGCTGGGCTTGAAGGTGAGAAGAAACTAATTTCAAAAGAGAAAGAAAGAAAGAGAGAAAGAAAGAAAGAAAGAAAGAAAGAAAAGAAAAGAAAAGAAAAGAAAGAGAAGAAGAAAGAAAGGAAAGGAAAACACTTCTCTCTGAGGGCAAATGGGAGGCTAGGAGTTGGAAGGAGACTGGATCATAGAAAATATAACATAAAAACAGTGTATCTGCAACATAGTAAGCAAGGTGGAAAGTGACACCAGACACAGCTGGAGTGTTGGTCAGTAGACAGGATATGATAGACATGAGAAGGCCTTGCTGTCACTGTAAAGTTTAAGTACTGTCCATTTTTTAAAATATCAAATGTCGAACAGGGCAAAAAGTAACGAGTTCTTTCTTTGTGCTGATTTAAGAATTCTGTGATGGCAGCTACATTCTAAACTATTAAAATCTTTACCATCATAAAACACATTCTCAGCTTGCTCAGACTTTGCTCTGTCCCTACCATCAATTCCTAGTAATGCCAAGATGCCAATAATACAAGCACTGTAAAGCATATATTTTTCCAGCCAATAATAGTTTAATCAATAGGAGTAAGAATGTTTTGAGGCTGGGACGCCTGGGTGGCTCAGTGGGTTAAGCCTCTTTCTTTGGCTTAGGTCATGATCTCAGAGTCCTGGGATCGAGCCCCGCATCATATCAGACTCTCTGCTCAGCAGGGAGCCTGCTTCCCCTTCTCTCTCTGCCTGCTGCTCTGCCTACTTGTGATCTCTCCCTCTCTGTCAAATAAATAAACAAAATCTTAAAAAAAAAAATGTTCCTAGTTGCAAGAGTTTGGGCACATACCATTCAACAAATATACTTTGGGTCATACACCTGGTCTACCTCCCAGATCTACTTCTCGTTCTTCTAATTGTGGTCTGTAATAGCCACAGGTCATGGGTTCTAACAACTGTGCACCTGTAACTATAAGGAAGGACTGTTTTCCATAATTCTTCTCCTCCTCTGTTAGAAACACTGAGTCCATGGTTCATTCTTCCACCCCTTTTGGGGTAAACTAACAAATCCATTTTATACATTTAATAATTTTTTACTTTTTTAATTTCTCAAAATCTCACTTTTCTTAAGCAGAGATTATTAAATTATTTCCAAGAACACTCAGAAGTAATTGTGTTAATCATGAAGTTTTAAGTGAAATTCATTTCTAAGAAACACATGAAATTCTGGTGGGGAGGGAAAATCATGATAATTTCATACTCTTCCACAAAATTTGGCATTTTATAAAATAAATGAGAGGTTTCAAGCTGTTTCTGAGAAAAATAAAACAACACTCAATAACTGCAGGGACTATAAATCTTATAATTAATAAAAGTTATTTTAATTCTAATTATAAATAATTATAAAATATAATTATTATATAAAATATAATTTATATAATTATATAAAATATAAATTATATAAAATATAATTATAAAATATAATTATTGAAAGACTTATGGATTCATTAATTATATTTATAGTTAATAACCATGGGAGTTTAGTACTATTTCACTAAATTACTTGTTTTTTTTTTGTTAGGTCAGAGTACAGCACACTAGAAGGATGAGTGAGGTAGCTCAAACTTCTACAAATGGAGACATTTAGCATTTGGAGACATTTTCTCCTCCTCCTTTTCCTTCAAGCATTCTTAAGCTTTTGTCCAACAGAAAACAAGCTCTTTCAAACTCTTAGAGTGAGTTCAGATAAGCTAATTTCATTTCAGATATGCAGTGAAGAATATGTTCTTGAAAATTGCAATTAGTAATAAATTAAATAAGAACAGAGCAAATAGTGTGTGAGCCCCAGCAAGCATGCCAGTACTTTGCATGTGTTGTTTTTGCCTGCCCCACAATCTAGAGGTATCTCTAAAGAAGGTTCCAAATAAATTATATCATGGATTCTTGTTATCCCAAATATTATAAGGAGTGATGAATTATTTATATCAAAAATTACAACAAAATAAACAAACAAAAAAAAAGAAACAAAACCCACTACATCAGAAGCAGAAGGCAGAACTGATAATGTTCTCTTTGAGTACAGGTCCCAACAGGAAATCAATGTATTGCATGCCTAGCCTTGAGGATAAGCAATTATCTTCTTGGCTGAAATCAGGATGGGAGATCCAGGTCTCATGGCTATATGACACTAAAAATAGAGCTACGTTTGGTGGCTGAATCAAGCAGAATTATGATATTTGATTACTAGTTCTGTTATCCCGGGATGAGTTAAACATTGAGGAAATTCCCTTTCATTTGTTGAAAGGAGTAGCCAAGTTTCTGTGGTGGTTTTCCATTAGAAACTAGAAAATTTCACTATTAACCAGAAATGGGCAGCCAATCTAATTATTTTGTATAACAATTCTTTTTTTTTTTTTTTTTTTTTTTTTTTACTTTTTATTTTATATAAACATATATTTTTATCCCCAGGGGTACAGGTCTGTGAATCACCAGGTTTACACACTTCACAGCACTCACCAAAGCACATACCCTCCCCAATGTCCATAATCCCACCCCCTTCTCCCAAACCCCCTCCCCCCAGCAACCCTCAGTTTGTTTTGTGAGATTAAGAGTCACTTATGGTTGGGAGGGAGCCAATCTAATTATTTTATCAGATGAATTAACATGGACAATATCATTTGAACCTCTGCCTGGGGTGATGCAAAGATAATGAGAATTTGGATCAAAGAATATAAATGCAAGGGTTCTTAAGGTAGAGAGACCTCATAGTCACTCAGAGATAAACTTCAAAAAGATTCTCTTCTTGCAAGAAAGGCACCTAGAAGAATATGTTTGTGTTTCTTTTGAAGTTGTCTTAGTTCTAAGCACATTGTAATGCCCCTTTACCTCCTAAAAATTCTTCCCTCTGAAAAGGATTTGCTACTAGTCATTTAGTAAAATAAAGTCATTATGTCTTTTCAGCCAAGGGAATGCATGCTTGTATTTAAAAATGCATTTAAGAATTTGTCTCCTCCTGGGGTGCCTGGGTGGCTCAGTGGGTTAAGCTGCTGCCTTCAGCTCAGGTCATGATCTCAGGGTCCTAGGATCGAGTCCCGCATCGGGCTCTCTGCTCGGCGGGGAGCCTGCTTCCCTCTCTCTCTCTCTCTGCCTGCCTCTCCATCTACTTGTGATTTCTCTCTGTCAAATAAATAAATAAAATCTTAAAAAAAAAAAGAATTTGTCTCCTAATTCCTAATGAAAGAAACCATAAAGAATGGAAAGGAGGAAGTGGAATATAAAAAGGAAATGGAAAGAAAAAAGAATAGGATGGAAAGGGAAAGGGAAAGAGAATTCAGAGAAAGAAAAAAAAATTTAAGCATGAAAAAAGTGACAAGTGCTATGCTATTAACCTTCATGTCCTAATGCCATTTAGTTTCCCAACCACAAGAAGTATCTCAGATGCATTCTGAGAGATGACATGAGATTTCCTTACTCTGAATTCACTTGTAGTGATGATCCTTCACCATTAGTATCAGCAAAAGGTATCATGCTAAGTGAAATCAGTCAGATAGAGAAAGACAAATAACATATAGAATCTAAAAAATAAACAAACAAAACCCCAAACAGACCCACAGATACAGAGACAAACTGGTGGTTGCAAGAGGGGAGGGGGTGAGTAATGGGTAAAACAGGTGAAGGGGATTAAGAGGTACAAACTTCCAGTTACAAAATGAAAAATTCATGGAGATGAAAAGTACAGCACAGGGAATACAGATTAATATTGTGTGGTGACAAATTGTGACCATAGTTAACGTAGTAAACATTTCATTATGTATAAAATTGTCAAATCATGATGTTGTACATCTGAAACCGATATAATATTGTATTGTTGACTATACTTCAATAAAAAATAAACAATAAAAAGAAACCACTAAAATGAATTTTAGTAATGTAATATGTAAAAAATATCATTTTAATATGTTTTCATATAAAAATTATTGAGAAAAAAAGGTAAGAAATTAGAAGTCCAGGTGATGATATTCAGGTAGCAAGGATATCAACTCCAATTTTCTGTGCTTTCCAGTGCATTTTTTTGAATCAAGAGTCCTCTAAACCATAGATTTAGAGGAATATGTACCTAATCTGGCTTACTCACCTGAACAGTAGAAGGGAAATCCTTTTTACTTCAATAGATCATTAAAATTAGTTCCTGGGTTGCATCTCACTCTAATAAATGAACCCATAATCCTCCATTCCTAAGCCAAGCTCAGGCAGTAATGGGGGTAGAATAATGTGCAAATGGGATTTATCATTCAATCAGCATAGGCTATTATTAATTACAATAATGTATAGCTTGTCCTTTATTTCAGTGCTTAAAACTGCAGCCCAGTAACAGGCAATTATACCAAAAAAATCCACTACCATTTATTTTTACTATTATGTAGTTAATAATTATGAACATAATTATAAGGGAAACATAAGGATATTTATAATATTCTTCATTAGAGAATTATGAGTCACTTTATAAACTATTTCCATTGTCCAATTTAAAATAATACAACCTAAAACGATTATAGTGATCATCCAAGTTATAGTCTTTTACGAACACCTAACTTTGAAAAAATTCAAAATACTTTAAAAATAATCTCCTTTGCCCTCACATCACACCTGTGAAATTTTTATCTTCTATTTTACAGAAAAGAAAAACATTTTCATCTTTATAGCTCTTAGAGTTTGCAAATTTTCCTCACTTCTATTATCTAATTTTATCTTCGTAACACCAGCATGTTAAACTGAACAGGCATTAATATTTCCATTTTACATATGATAAAAAGGAGCCTTTTTATCATATGTGTGCTCTTTTCAAAGGCATACAATGAGAAATTGGCAGATTCAACCATAGGCTGTGGGTCTGTCTCCAAGATCAAAGTTCTTTCCCATCAAATCCTAAGACATGGAAGGGTTATACGACTTGCTTAAGGCAAATGGCAGAGCAAGGACAAGGAAAAGATCTTGAGATGTTGAACTTAAGTGCATATCACAATCACCAGGTTCTTATGAGAAATACAAATTTCTAGGACTTATCCTCAGGAATTCCAATTTGGTAGGTGTGGTTGGGGCCAAGTAATCTGCTTGTTAAGCAAGAGCCAATTATATCTGATAGTGATAGATAGAGACTGTACTTAGATAGAAAGCCCTACCCCAAAGTCAAACTTTGTGACTCAGAGAAGCGAATTTATTGTGGATCTAGAAAGATGTCGTGGGTACCATATATATCTTTGTTTACCTATCTATATCTTACTTTTATTCATATATCTTACCTTTTATAAGATATATATTTATATAAATCTTACCTTTAAATACACACACCCTTTTATAAGATATGTTTATAAATAATAAATATGGTTCATTTTGCCAAAATTTGTCAATATATTTAATATACATATAAATTATATACTTAATATATTTATAATATATTTAATACAAATATTTCCATATTTGTGGAAAACAGTTAATATTTTCTTTTTAGAAACACAAGTTTATATGATCTGAGCACTGGGTGCTTTGTAGACATTTTGCACTATATAGAAATGTTTCTAGGATTTAATTATTACAACAGCCCTATGAAGTCTGTTCTGACATTATCCCCATTTTACGGTGAGGACACCACCGTAAGTTTAAATGATTTTCCCAGCCTTACATAGCTAGATATTGGATGAGTTGAAATTTAAGCTAATCTGCTTAGCTCTTAGGAGTAAACTGGTGTTTATATGGGCCTAATAAAGCATCCAGAAAATGTAAAAAGTCATAGTAAAGGAGGAAAACTCCAGTTATCAAAAACATTTCTACCCAAGGGTCACTTAAAATGAAAATGAATTCACCCTTCCCCATTAACTTAGGTTGAGTTTACCGCACTAGTAAATAGAACAACAATAAACTGAAAAACGTACACTGCATTTTAAAGATAAGTGAAATAGCACCCATTTCTTTTTTTTTAATGTCTCAGGAATTCAACAAGTTTGATATCTTGATATCAAGATAACTCTCACATTGGGAAAGAGATGGGAGGAAAAAGAATGTTTTGTTATTGTGAGGAAAGGTAGAAAGTGTTTTGGACTTGAAATTAAAAGATATGGCTTCCAACAGTCTTGTGTGCCAGATTTTAAAACTTCAGCTGGTAGATTTTTACCTTTTTGAATCTCATAAATGGGTATTTTTAGTAAGTTTGTACCAGATTTAGGGATTGGTTGAATTAACATATAAATTTCCAGTAACAGAAATTCTATACAATACATGTTCCTTAATGCTGATTTCTACCCTAGATTCTATTAACTAAGAAATGATCTTTAGGAGAAAGAAAATTACTTTAGGGGTGGGACATTATCTTCTAAGGAAGATCACTTACCAAAAGCAGATTTTGTTAGAAAGAAAGAGATCTGTAACCCATCGCTTACAAAATAAAGTCAGTGTTCAATTTTTATTTTCCCTGAAAATTTGTGAAGAATCTCCTATTTTGATTTTTTCAAGAATTAGGGACTGTATGCAAATCTATTTCTGTTACCGGATATAGTGCTTCAATCTTGACAATTATCATACCACTTAATTCTCACTATTACCTTGTGAGCTAATTATTATTATCCCAATTTCCATAAAAATTAAAAAGCTGAGATTGAGAAAGAAAAGTCACTTTCAGACATCAGAATCTTTCCAAAATTCCTACTATACTATGCCCTTAGAGTTCTGAAGCCCATACCACAGAAAGCTTTCTGGTTAAGTTAGGTGGAACATAAATTATTAGGAGAATTTTAGGGGTCTTTTAAGACTTCCAGAATGTTGGCAATTCAGGCCAGTGACCTTAAGACTAGAAATGACACCTAAACTCAGTCTGCCACCCACTGGCTGAAAAGTAAGCTGGGAAAGCTTATGTTTGGACATTATAGCTGCAATAATATAAGGGGGTAAGGGGGGGGTCTGCTTCATAACCGGGAGGGCCTCACTAATTAAGTCTAGGAAGGAAGGAGAGATGCTAGATGTCCACAAAGAATGATAAGACTCCGATATATCCTGTTTAAAACTGAAGAGTACGTGTAAAGGTGAAGCAAATTAATACAAGGTATTTATATTAATAAATTATTTTTCTATATGTAAATACTAAAAGTCAATTGTATATAATTACCTTTATGTATGTAACACATGTTCCTGTGTATACATGTATATAAGCATATATATGAAATATTAATGCCCAGTGATTTTACTATTACTGTATAAACAAGTATAGATTTTGACAAAGTAAGCCAATATTGGCAGTAGAAGAACTCAGGTTTGAGTGCTGACACCTCTATTTCCTGTGTGACCTTGAAGCTTTCTGTGAGTCACTTTCCACTTGTAAAATGGAAATGGAAATGCTTACATCAAAGGTAGTTATGAGCATACAAGTACAACATTCCAATGCTTCATACATAAAGTGCTGGGCATTCGGCAGCTTAAAATTATAAAGCCAAATAGGATGATGTGGTTTTGTTCTGGTTGACAAATACATAGTATATTATAATGTAATACAATCACTGAAAGTTCCACCATATTCAAAATGCTTTGTGAGAGTTGGGAAAGATCACAGAAGCCTTTATTGAAAAAGAAAGTTGGTATTTGTGCTCAACTGGGAAAGGTGGCAGGTAACATTGCTAATAGATTTTCAAATAACCAAAGAGAACCTATGATCACATGTTCCAAATCAAAAAAGACTTATTAATTTTTCTCTCTGTATGCTCTTTAGTTTTCATCAACATGAAATAAGGACTTTGGAGATCATATTTCTAGGTCCATTCCAACTCTGACTTCCTGTTATTCCTATTTAGCCTAATGCTTTAATTCACTTACTCTTTGATACCTGCCCTTGGATCTGTAAAATTTTACTCTCCAGCAAGAAATAAGTATCCAGTGGCAAAAGTGGCTATCTATGCTTTTTTTTTTTTTTTTAAATGAAGTATAATTGAGGCACCTGAGTGTCTCAGTTGGTTGAGTGTCTGACTCTTGGTTTTGGCTTGGGTTGTGATTTTGGGTCATGAGATTGAGCCCCACATTGGACTCTGTACTCAGTAGGGAGTCTGCTTGGGATTCTCACTCTCTCCTTCTCTCCCCTCCTCCCACTCTTTCTCTTTCTCTCAAATAAATAAATAAATCTTTTTAAAAAATGAAGTATGATTGATACACAATGTTACATCAGTTTTAAGTACACAGTGACTCAACAACTTTGTATTTTATGCTATGTTCACCATATGTGTAGCTACCATCTGTTATCATACAACGCAATTACAATAACCGTTGACTGCGTCCCCATGCTGTGCCTTTCGTTCCTATGAATTATTCATTTAATAACCAGAAGCTCATACTTCCCACTCCCTTTCATCCATTTTGCTATCTCCCCATTTCTCTTCCCTGTGTTTATCTTCTGTATGGGTCTCTTTATTGTTTGCTCATTGATTTGTTTTTTTAGATTCCACATATAAGTGAAATCATATGATATTGATCCTTTCCTGACTTATTTCACTTAGCATAATACCCTCTAGGTCCATCCTTGTTGTCATAAATGGTAAGATTTCATTCTTTTTTTTATGGCTGAGTAATATTTCATCGTGTGTGTGTCTGTGTGTCTGCGTGTCTGTATGTGTGTAAAACATACCACATCTTCTTCAACTATTCATCTATGAATGGACACTTGGGTTCTTTCCATATCTTGGCTATTGTAAATAATAACACATTAAAATAGGGGTGCATATATCTTTTTCGGATAAGTGTTTCTCTTTTCTTTGGGTAAATACCCAGAAGTGAAATTACTGAATCTTATGATAGTTTTATTTTATTTTTTGTGGAACTTCCATACTGTTTTCTACAGTGGCTGCATCCCATTAACACTGTAAAAGGGTTTCCTCTTATTTACATCCTTACCAAAGTTTGTTATTTCTTGTCTTTCTGATAATGGCCATTTTGAGAAATGTGAGGTGATACCTCACTGTGGTTTTGATGTGTGTTTCCAAGAGTTTGTTTTCATTATGCTAAAGTTCTTTCTATCAATCACACAGTTCCAAGAAAGCTGACTGCCTTTTCTTAGCACCACAAACATTCCCTCCTCTTCCGAATACCACCTACAGAAGTGCTCTGTGACCATTACTATAAAGTAAATATTTACTGAGAATGACAGGTAGCTTTTTAGTCAAACAAACCATGAATATGAAAGTCACTATTAAATATTTAGCTCATCTTTTGGAAAATGTCTGGCACCTGTAGTCGCTCAATAAATATTTGTTAACTAAATGAGTGAATATGTTGATTCCACTGTGGGACAAAGTTGAACACAGAACAGAGGACAAATTCTTATACATGTGACAGGGGAAAAAAACTATTTGCTATAGACCGTATGTTGCTTCCTAAAAGGACTTATGTTTTATATTTCTGAAAGGAGTAAGAACCAAAATCCTTACTAAAGAAGCCAAGAGAGATCATTTTTTTGAGTTAGGAACAGGTAGAGTGTGTATATGTGCACGTATGTGTGTGTAGACAGGTGTGTATTTGTGTGTGCTGCGAGAGAGATGGGAGGGTAATGAAAGTAGAAAACAAGCTGACTGACTGAAAAGCCTGTGGGGGTGGGGAGAACTGTTTGCATTGAGAGGAGGTAAAATAGGAAATTGGAAGGAACTTTTTATAAAGGTTGGTCACATGATGTCTGATATAGACTTTTTCATGGGTCTTCATGAAACAGTAAAAAACACCAGTTTCTCTTTAATATAATGTAGAGTTGGTTGTTCCCAGCATATGTCAAAATGCTGAGCTTTGCTTCTCCAAAGGTGGTGAGTGAGAAGCTTGTCACATCCTGCTTATAGATGCTAACAGTGCTATTTGCTCCAGGCAATCCTGCAGAAGCCAAGCTCATGTGCCTTTTATATCAGCTCTTTTGATCTTAAAGTTCTTCAGTGGGGAAATAAAAAGTACTAAATCACCCTTGCTCCCCAAAGCCCCTCCACCCTACCACACATACACATACACACAAATCTCAGAACACCGTAATACTAAACCAGCATATTAACTGGTTTAATACTAAACCAGTTAGTCAGAGAACACAATCAAGAGTTTTCACAAAAAATCTGCTGGGTGTCCAAGAAACTTTAAATAAAATGAGGTGGTTGGGGAAAACTCATCCAAAGGGAATGCTTGCTTTGAGATCTGCACTTATATTTTAAATCTTTTGTATAGGTGTCAACCTAATATTTGAGCTATTTGACTTAGGGTCTGAAAGTTTTGCTGAAGAACAGATGAGCAGTTTTTACCCTTTGAACATAAAATTTATTTTTGGAAAGAGAAGTGTAGTAAATTATTAAGAATACTATATTTAATTGCTGATTCACAGACCTGTACCCCTGGGGATAAAAATATATGGTTATAAAAAATAAAAATTAAAAAAAAAAAAGAATACTATATTTAAGCATGTGTAAATCAGAAGCTTAAAGACAGATGTTACTAGGATAATATGACAAATTCAAAGCAAGTCATATTTGCTAGACAATGATCAATTTGGTTCAACATTATAAACTGTTCAAAAATATTTAAAATGGGATACATGGCAATTATTTCAGAATTAAGCTAAGGACAATAACTTTTAAAAAAGAAGATTTATTGGAAAATCTATAAGACCATCCTAATTCACAAATGGGCAGGTAAATTTCTGCATGTAAGCTATAACTTTTGAGAAAGAGAATACTTACAGTGATATTGTTAGCTTTGTTATCACTTATGTGAACGTCAATAAAATCAGACTTTTTTTCAAAAAACATACTGCAGTTCAGCCCTTTCACTAATTCAGATTTGCTCTGCAGTCCTCAGATTAGCACAATTAACGACATTACCATTCCTTTTACTTATCAATTAATTACAAAATTTAACTATGTGTTATTGTTCATATAACTATATATTTTGCTAGGCATTGAAACTACACAAACCAATGAAACTGAAATCTTTCCTCTTCAATTCACTGGACAGCCAGGTAGGTGGATATACAAAATATAAACAGATGATAAAAAATAGAAAATATTAATTCAATACCTTTTATGTGCCAGATGCCCCTGTAGGTACTGGTAATCTAAGAGTTAATAAAACACGGATGTCCCACGCTCATGTGGGACTTCTATCAAAGAGGGTATGAAAGTGCTAGACATATGTGATGCATAATTAAAAAAAATAAAAGCACTTTGCTTTCTATAAATAATATTATTGAAATCCCAATCGGAATTCAACAACTTCAGTTATTGCTATAATATCCCAAAGGATACTGTGCAACGTAACAGCAGAGATGCCAACTGAGAATCAGAACACACCTTTGACATTAACTTAGTTTATGCAATTAGGTAGTAATTTAACATATGTAGGTCACATTTTCTTCATCAATTTTATCTGTAAAATGAGAGGACAGATCATGAATTATATAAGATGTCTCTAACACCAAAACTCAGCATTTCTGAAACTACAGACTTCATCTAATCCAGGGATATGTGTTGGGATAACTTCAAACAGTAAGGGAGGAAGGGGGGAGCAATGTATAATAGTAAAATACGTATTTTCAAAGAAACAATGTTAATCAAGGAAAGATGGGTGCTGTAGTAGTCAGTAGGGCTGTTTACCAAGTATTTCATGTTTTGTCTTGTTTTTTGTTCTTTGTTTGTTTTTTGTTTTCTTCATTCTGTAAGTATGATCAGATTGCTCTTGAATTTGGGTCCACAGGGGACTTGAGTAACCTGAGTGGAGACAATGAGAAGCAAAGACTCCTGCTGACCTGAGATGGACATATGATCTGAGAAAGATTTTGTTGTTCTGAGCCTCTGTGTTTGTTAACACAGCATAAGCATACCCACCTTGACTGATTTGGGGACTATATTAGTACCTCCCCAAAGTGGATTACCAATAAATCTCTTCCTATCTTCTCTCTCTTTTGTATGCAAAGTTCAGAAGGTTGACTCCTACTAGTCTATGGCTATTACAAAAAGGAGAGAGAGATATTCCATCTTACTATATACACAACTTGCTAGAGTGTCGCTCTCGACCCGCAAGAATGACCCGCAGACGAGGTTGAGTGGCAAACTTCTTTATTGTCAATCTTGATCCGGGAACTCTGAACACCGATCATAACCCCAAGTTATAGGAAACAGTGGATAGAAAAACAACCAATCACCATACCGCACACTATAACATCCAATCAGTAAGGGTAGATAAGGTCCAATCAGAAACGATACAGGTGACTTGAATCCATATCATGCGGGGGGCTCGTGCCCACTGACGTGAGCCCCCAAAACTTATTGTTCACTCTGTTTGTGTGCCTTTTCCGTGACACCTGATTAATCATGTACCTCTATTAAGACTCCCAGTATAGAATGTACGTCACCCATGAACGCACCCAAATACCTTGGGTTGATCATTCACAGCCTTGCCTCCTCAGACACATCCGTCTACATGACTTCTAGCAGCTGTTACATGGCTCTCCACAGCTCCCCCTTTTTTATTTATTATATGGCAGGGATCGTGCCTGTCTTAGGTTGCCAATCCTCAACACACATGCTTACCCGTCATCGGGTACTCCCCCTAGCCGAGGAGCCCCTGTCTTAGGTTGCTATGGTGAGGGATCAGTCTTACCCGTCTTTGGCTACCGACCCAGCATACAGAGCCATATTCAGGGGGAGGCGCTAGCCTCTAGAGCCATCATGGCCATGTCTGCCATGTTAGTCAGCAGCTATAGCTTTAAGAACATTTGAGTCACACTCATTAGGCTTGTTCGTTTGTCTAGCCTGAGGAGGAGTACTATAAAGTTCTTATTACTAATACCAGGGTCAAAAGGCACATAAGAATAACGATTATTGCTAATACACCTATAATAGTTTCTATAACATACCATGCATGCGTCAGGGAAGGGAAGTGAGAGAACAAGGAATTTACAAAGTTTTCAGCAAGTTGTGCTACAGTCAGTTTAGCACTTGGAGCTTCCCCTATATCCAGAATTTAAACAAGCATCAGTAACAGATATGAGTCCAGATGAGGGAGATGCACTCTACGCCGAGCTATTTGCAGGAACTCTTGGAGTGGGGCAGTCTCTTGTCTCGGCCACAGTTGAGTTGGCTCCGCCTTCGTGGGAACAGGCTGCAGGATAGTCATCGTCGTTATCATCACCATCATCAGCATCCTCCACAGGCTCCGTGGCCACCAGCCTGGTGAGGCGTTCCGGCACCCAGAGTGGGGCGGGCGCATCCTGCGGGAAAACACAAAGGGAACCTCGGTGCCGCCTAAGCACCGGGTTGGGTCCTTCCATAAGCCAGTAAAGACATCTTTCCATTTCACCATTAACTGCTGTGTTTTCTGTTGGCCCCAATGCCGCTCCGCGGCCGAAACGCCATCCTTGTCAAGCGTGAGAAAATTTAAAATAAAAGTGGTCAAGTTGGTAAGGTCTGTAGGCGTGTGATGCTCCTCTCCAATTCCCCCTTTTTGTATTTTTTGCAAGGTAGTTTTAAAGATCAGGTGATTGCGCTCTGTATCTGCAGGGTGTAGTGGAATGGAAAAGAAACAGTCTTTGATGTCAATTACAATAGAGGGCCAATTTTTTGGCAGCGCCGTCACGACTGGGAGCCCTAACTGAATGGGTCCCATGACCTGCATTTGATCATTAATCTGTCGTAGGTCATGTAGCAATCGCCAGTTGCCTGATTTCTTTCTTATTACAAATATGGGTGTATTCCACGGAGACGTGGATTTTTGAATATGTCCTGCCCTGAGTTGTTCTTGGACTAGCTCTTTTGCCGCTTGTAATTTATCTTTTGTTAAAGGCCACTGAGGCACCCAGCGCGGCTCTGGTGTTTTCCAAGTTTTCGTACAGCCTGACTGATATGGCGGGGGCCACTCATGGGGTGGCGCCGTGGGGCTGGAATGAGGAGTCGGCGCATGGTCTGTTTTTGCTACCGACTGCATTACAGCTATAGGATTTGCCCCTGTGGGTGAGCCTAGAGCCTTTGGATTCTTTTTCTCCTTACCCCCTTTTAAATTTTGGGTTATTTCATCTGTGGGTCCCTCTGAGCTCTCACTGTCTGCCTCAGAACCCTGGGAGGACCCCTTGTGTGATTCTTCCTTTAACTGTTCTAAGATCTCCCCTCCTTGCTGCACCACCTGTTTTAAACGCTCACGTGATGACTGCAAGCACACTTTGACCAAAGACCATACCGCAAGAGTTCCGGCAGTAACAGTAGTGCTGCGCCGTAATTCTTCCCCAAGATGTTCCCACTGTGATATATTCAAGAGCCCTTCCTTCAGAAACCAGGGAGCAATTTCACCGGCCTCCTTTAAGAAGGCACGAGCAGTCTGAGACTTCAAAGGAGTGCCATTAGCTTTCAGAATATCTCTTAATGGTCCTTCCATCCTATATCGGGCTAATTCGTTTCCCATTCTGGAAACCCCCCCCCTCTGAGGAACTTAAAATGTTAGCCCCTTAGGATCGTCCCCAGAGAAATTTTCCCCCGTCTAAAGACAGGAAATAGGCATGCACTTTCCGAATCGTTGCTCTTACCCCAATCCTCGGTCCACGTCCAGCGTCGCGGTTCCCGGGTTTTCGGCACCAGATGTCGCTCTCGACCCGCAAGAACGACCCGCAGACGAGGTTGAGTGGCAAACTTCTTTATTGTCAATCTTGATCCGGGAACTCTGAACACCGATCATAACCCCAAGTTATAGGAAACAGTGGATAGAAAAACAACCAATCACCATACCGCACACTATAACATCCAATCAGTAAGGGTAGATAAGGTCCAATCAGAAACGATACAGGTGACTTGAATCCATATCATGCGGGGGGCTCGTGCCCACTGACGTGAGCCCCCAAAACTTATTGTTCACTCTGTTTGTGTGCCTTTTCCGTGACACCTGATTAATCATGTACCTCTATTAAGACTCCCAGTATAGAATGTACGTCACCCATGAACGCACCCAAATACCTTGGGTTGATCATTCACAGCCTTGCCTCCTCAGACACATCCGTCTACATGACTTCTAGCAGCTGTTACATGGCTCTCCACACTAGAGGTTTAGTAAACTTTTCAAAATGAAAATTATTCTTTTATCCTTCATTCTTAAACTGAATTTCATTAATTTGGGCAAACTTCATGAGTAGTATCATTTAAACATATACTCCAAAGGTCCAGCATGGCTTATAAAAACTCAGCAGAAATTTATTGTAGATGCGAGACCCAGAACCTTCCTACCATGATTTTGATTTCCCCCTTCCTACCATGAAGACTGCATTACTCCTTTGTAATATTTTTCAGCCCAATTAGAAATTCTAGATGTAATAATCCCAAAGTGTTTGAGTATTAGAGTTATCAAGTCATTATTTTCTTCTAGAAGTTTCCTCAAGCATGTAAAACTGCCCAGCCTTTATCAGGCTGACTCATTTAGAACCTGTCTGTTCATATACCACCCACCCCTACATGTGGGACTCCAACACCAAGTTGAAGACTCCTACACATCAAATCCTGGTTTACAAAATCCAACCCACAATATAACACCTGCCAGCAATAATATTAGGACTGTAACTCACACTGCTCAAGTGCTGACCACAGCATTATGAAAAGATTATACTTTGTGATATTTTTATGACTTATTCTGAAGCAAAGAAGGTGAAAAAAAAAAAAAAAGAAACATAGATGGTCACAAGTTGCTGGTTATTGACCTTTTCTGATCTGCTTCCAGTTCTTAGACCTGAGACATAGTACGCTAACCTGTTTGGAAAGAATGATCCCATTCATCAGCCTTAAGTAATAATTCATAAAGTGTGAACTATGTTACTGATCATGTGTCTTTTTATGCCAGCTTTATTTCCACTGGTAAATAACAATCCATTTAATTACTGAAATAAATCTGCTACGCCATCACCATGAACTTGAAAGTGATAAAAAAGTTTAATAAAATAAGCCCCAGAAATAGAGAACTCAATTAGATGCCATTCTTTGGCCTGAACATTATTTTATTTTAGTTCTTAAAAGACTTTTTCACCTCCTTAAACATAACTGAGGAATGGAGATAATTGCTAGTCCTTCTTATTAGTAGTTACCTTTTCTGAGTTCTCTTTGTTAAAACTATTTAGTTTCTTATTAGTCTCAGGCTCTTTGTCAGATAGACTGAACTGCCTATGTTGTATATTCTTTTCTTTCTCACCACTTTTTCCTCTTTTTTTTTTTTTCTTTTTTGCTATGATCTTCCCGTCCTAGAAAAGGTAATTTCACACATACTGAATTACTGCAATTTAGGTCAGAGAGACCAGACACCATGAAAATAAGATCTTTATTTAGAAAAAAAAAGTTTCTGATCTATATCTCTTGTTAAGCTTGTGAGAGTGTCACCTTTTTTTGTGTTATGGCTATTGCCAAAAAAAAAAAGGACATTTTTTAGGCATCCTTTAAATAACTCTTGAGAGGTACAAATATGCTAGTGTCTTCCCATAATGCTGTTCAGGATAAGTAAGACTACATTATAGGAACAAAGGGCTCTGATCTGGATCCTTCTCTTTATGTCATTGGCAAACCTTGCATGATTTAGTTCAAACCCGATATGATCTTCTTTTTATGCTAAAGTTATGGAGGAGTTTAGTGTGCTATGACTATGTTAGTTTTGGCAGTCTGTGAAGGTTTAGGGGATTATACTGCAGGGTTAAATTTTATTTTGTATTTGCTAATAAATAGTCATTTCTCTTTTGTGAGAAGGCATATTTACACACTGCACTCATACTGTTCCAACAGCTTTACAAAAATTGCACCATTTTATCAAATACAACAATATTCTATTTCCCAACTGAAGAAAATGAAGATTTTGAAAGTTTAAGTAACTCAACCAAGATTACACAGCTCAAAAGTGCTATTGTCAGCACTAAATCCTCACGGTTGAACAGTGGGAAGTTCTAACTCCATTATCCCCTTTTTTTTTTTTTTTTTTTTTTTTTTGGTCTTCCTCTGCCATCCTCTGCCCCCATAAGATTAAACATAGTGTCTGAATTCAGTCAATAGATATTATTGAAAGGCTTCCATGGACTAAGTGCCATGTCAGATGTTATAGGACAAGAACAGGGGATTAAAAACAAAAACAAATAACAACAACAAAAACAAATAAGAAAACACCTCACAATAAAGTAATGGTGGAGCTAGTCTTTTTTTTAAGATTTTTAAAAAAATTTTATTTATTTTACAGAGAGAGCGAGAGAGGGAACAGAAGCAGGGGGAGTGGAAGTAGGGGGAAACAGGCTTCCTGCAGAGCAAGGAGCCCTATGCAGGGCTTGATGCCAGGACCCTGGGATCATGACCTGAGCCAAAGGCAGACGCTTAATGACTGAGCCACCCAGGTGCCCCTAATCAGAAGTCTCCAATGAGAGAAATTACATAACTCAGAAGTCTCCAATGAGAGAAATACAAAATGAGCAGAGATAGATGTTTTCCTTTCTTTTTTTTTTTTTTTTTTTTGACTGACAACCTGGTCCAGCCAAATGTTTACTTTTTGCTCTGGAGGGACATGGCACTAATAGAAAGATGAAACTATTCGCTAGATTTTATTTATTTATTTATTTATTGCTAGATTTTAGTCATAGCTTTCTACCAGATGCCTCAAGACCCTATCAAAGACTTTACAGCATACTTCGATATACTGAGGCTGTCCAGAGGAGCAGTGTCTCTATGGAAAATATAAAGAGAAAATGATCTTATAATAAAAGCTAATGGAAGTGCCTACAATATGCAATATCCTATACAAAACACAAGGGATTCAGAGGGAAATGCTACTTATCCATAGTCTTCCATAAGAAGCTCCCAGACTAGTGAGGGGGACAGATGTTAAAGCATATTAATGCACAAATAAAAATGTAATTATAGGTGATGATTAGGACTATAATCAAAGGTGCGTGTGGTAAGTGAGGAGACAGTGAGAGTAACTACTATAAACTACTTTAGGTTGGTAGGCCAGTGTCTCATTGTGTAGCCATAGTCCCATCTGAATGTTTTTCTCCCTCCTATATGATTACCTTTACAAACTATGTGATGAAGTTTGGTGTCATTTTGAAGATAGAGCCAGTGTGTTTGTATGCAATGCTTTTTATCTGTTTTAAGGGTTTACCATATCTGGAATCTCCATCACTGGGCTCATGACCAGCCTGCTTGGGATACCTTAATTTCAGTTTGAATTATACCAAAGAAAATGTATATATTTGCTTTAAATTTCTAATTTATTTATATACAACAAAACATAAATTAACTTTCTACCTAGCCAGAGATGTCAATTCAAGCATGATTTACAGTATAATGTCTTTGACTACCCAGCCCTTGAATTAAGAACATACTATATTTTAAATTTCTCATAGCAAATTTGAAGCTAAATCAAGAGTAATTTCTAAGTAATTTTTAAGACCAGTGATAACATTATGACGTCCAAATCATATTCACTAATATGAAGCTAAACAAGAATATTCTAAGTATTTTTTAAAGCCACTGATAACATTACAATGTCCAACTCCTATCCATTAATATGTAAATAAATGTAAATTTTATCACATACTGAAAGTACCTTTTACATCAAACACATTCAGTTACACAGGTATTTACTGAAGTAAAGAGAAATACTGGTTAAAAAAAAAAAAAAACATAATTATCAGTCATTCCCACCATTACAGCAAGCAGACTGCTTCAGTAAAAAGAGATAGGAGTGATACTACTCTTATATTAACTCATGATACTCAGAAACCTAATAGCCAAATCCCTCTGAGTTATTCTCATATAAGAAAGGTTTAGAAAAGAATGACAAAAGGGGGAAAAAAAAGAAAATTCCTTGCCCCTTAACTTCAGTCAAAGTTGGGAAAAAACCCATTCTGGAGGAATTCAGGAAACACTTGATGGCAAAACAGTCAAGACTGACATGGTCAGTAGCAGCTTTTTTTTTTTTTTTTTTCCCTGAAGTTTGAAGTGTTTCCACTTACTAATACGATTGGGCAAACTTTATTTTCTTTGTTTTCATTAAAAATAGAAATAATTATAGATGTACAGAGGAGAAATCTATAATCTACAACTTATCCTGTAAGGTATCCTAGGTGACAGTTCAAGTTGCAATTTTCAGCTCTGAATATATTTCATAATAAGGGCACAGGACTAAAATCCTGAAGGACAAATAATAAACCAGGTTGTTATGGGCAAAGGAAAAGACATTTCTACTATAACTTCTGAAAACAGCCATTGTGTTGGTGGCCTTCCCCATATTCCAAGATTAATCAGAAATTACCGTTTGATGTTTCTTACAGCTTCAGATAGGAACACTAAATCTTTTAAATTCATGATTTGATGTTCAACATTCTCCTTGATTATTTTAATCACATCACACACAGAAGTACTTCAGTCATCCAATATTTCCCAGGAGGCACAGCCTCAATTGCTGTCTCTAATCTTTTTTAGAGTACCCTCTTCTGCCACTGTTCATTAATTAAACATAGTTCTGCTGATACTTCTTTTGGCTGATGTTCTCCCAAAAGCTGCCCAATCGCTTGTCATCGAATTGTGTCCTTCATTGCAACCACATTGGTTCACCATCAATTATTTTCCTCCTTCAAAATTATGTTCCTCTCTCATAATAGTCTTTGATAACTTGATAAATCTTTACAATCAAATTTCACCTAATTTATTCAAATTAGTGTTCTTCAAAGACACTCCCAATCTTTCTTTGTAATCATTTCCTTATTCCCCAAAGGAGCTTGACTCCAATATCAACTGAAGACATATAAAAGTAAATGCCCAGATTAAAAAGTAAATTTCAAACCCAAATCTGTGTCAGTTAGAAAAAAGCAGGAACTGGGATAATAATATAGGTTTCTTTATTTTCATTCACTGAATTTATTCATTCAATAAGCAAATATTTAGTAAAGTACCAATACTCTGTCAGACACTGTGCTGGCAAAGTAGATATAGCATTTTTTGGCAGACTGCGTTTTTTGGTGTGGTCATGCTCACATGCTCTTCTCATTATGTAATTTTGATACTTCTCCTGTAGTGAAATGATGGTCTATATTCTTTCCCCTGAATCTGCATGGACTTGGAACTGTGCCAGAACTAATTATTTGACTACTCAAGTTAGACCAAAAAACCATAGTTTCAGACTGGACTTTTCTTTCTTTCTTTCTTTCTTTCCTTCTTTCTTTCTTTCTTTCTTTCTTTCTTTCTTTCTTTCTTTCTTTCTTTCTTTCTTTCCTTCCTTCCTTCCTTCCTTCCTTCCTTCCTTCCTTTTCCCTGCCTGGATTTTTTGTGACACTCACTTAGAAGCTCTAAGCTACTAGGTAAGCAGTGTTACCATCTTGAGGCAGCCATAATGTGCGGGAGCCCTAATAAGCAGCCAGCCTGAAATAGGGCTCCAGTTTGGGTTGCGTTTACTACGACAGCTGTCACAAACTTTCTAGTTATGTAAGTGAGCCATCTTGAAAATGGATCCCCAGCCTCAAGTCAAACCACCCCCAACTGAAGCTACATGGAGCAGAGCAGTCATCCTGGCTGACCCCTGACCAAATCATAGATTAAATAATTATTTTTGTTTTAGTGACTATGTTTTGGAGCACACCGTTACTCAGAGATAGACAATGGGTACATCCCAGACTTCGGAGCACTTACAGCCTACCTACACTGGAGAACAGAAAATGTTACCAACTTACATTTATATTACATATTGTTGTATGCACAACGTTTTCATATATTTTATCATGTTTGGGTTAGTGGATAAGAACTTATACGCCAGGAGGCCACAATTCTAATTTAAATAACAACTTCATGTGAATTAGAAATAGTTACTCCTTCCTCATGAATTTCACTGTTATTTACTGGAACACATGTGATACTAATCTAGAATCATCATGAGAATTAGAGGCACCCCTAAAGTTATGTGTGTAGTGTACATATGGTCCTGGCTGAAATGTGGCATTCGAAAAGTCTCACAAAGTTAGAAATAAAGTCCAGAAAACCAGAAGCAGAACCCCAGAAAATAATTTAATACCTTTTGACAGAACACTCTTCCTAAGCCTTACTATAGTCATGACCTATAAATTCTACTGCTACGAAGTGTTCTTTTTAACTTCTAGGTCTAGAATATAATAACAATAATGATACTACTATGCTACTCCAATGACTAATACTATTATGTTTATTGATCAGTACTAATTATTAAATATTTTATTGTGCATTACATATATACACACATATATACACACACATACATTTTCTTATTTAATCCTCAAGTATTCCTATAGGATAAATACATCAACATTTCATGGAAAAGGAAATTAAAGCATAATTAAGTGAACTCAAGTGCCCAAAGTCATGCAACATGTCAACTATGGTGTTATATGTGAACTTAGATAACCTCAATCAACAGCATACACTCGTAAAGACTGCATATAGTGCCCTCTTTTGTGTTGTGGTGAGCAGTGTGCTGGCTACCATTCAGTTTACTCATGTTAAATGCCCAATTTATTGCTAGTTCCTGAGGGCAAAAATCAAGTCTTACTCACCATTTTATCTGTATAACTGCCAATGAAGTGCCTGGAACATGTGTGTTCAGTGCCCAGTAAATAATTGTTACCTAAATGCATGATAGGATGAATTATATAAGTCATTTCTCCTCCCCAGTCTGTAATATCCTCAATGAGAAGATAAGCAGTTTATGTACATGGTCAGGAACATCTTTTTCAGCTCGGAAATTGTACATTTCTTTGAGCTGAACCACCTCTAAGTAAAGCTGGAACTGAGAATTTTCATTCAATTTATCCTATCCTCAGACTAGAAAATAATAAAATTTCATAGGGTTATACTGAGACTGCCTTCTTTTCTTAGCATTGGGGATTTCCTGTACTACTTTAGTGAAATAGATCATACACTCTGGATCCTTAAGAGACAACCAGGTGAAAGAGGCATACTTTTGTTCTTTGAGATTGGTGGGGAAATAGAAAAAATACTCAGTGCCCACAGGGCTTGGCAGTTTCGAATCAGAGCAGAAAGAGTTCAGAGTTGGGATGACATTAGCACTCTTTTAGGTCTCTGGTCTTCAGGAACAACACCCCTAAGACCTCCTCACCATGCAAACCACAAGTAGGAGAAATGGGAAGCCAAAGCTACTCTTGCAAGGTAGGAAAATGAACTCCACTTTTTATATTCTAGTTCTTGAAATCTGATATATAAAGTCTATGGAATGCTGAGTCAGCTTTAGGAGGGAGAAGATCCAGCTCTGCTACTTAGTCTAATTTTGCACTTTGTTTTTAAAAATTGCGGAAGAGGAGAGTTGTATTAAGTTAATTGCCAAGCAAAATTACTCAATATAAATCTCCCCCATTGAGCTCTCACAAATGAGAGATGTAAATCTATGTCCCAGATTCTCTGCTCCATTTAGGTGTCACAGTCGTCCTGTCAAAGTCTTTTTTTTTTTTTTCTTTTCTGAGAAATACTCAAATTTTTCCCCCTCTGCAATCTATTGACTACTCTCTTGTGTAAAATTACATGGGCTTCCTGGGCTGTTACATTCTACTGTTTCCTCAGCAATGACTTTAGAAAAAAAAATTGTTATCTATAGGGCACAGTCCATACCCTCTTTTTCTTACTTCATATTCTTGTCAAGTTGTCTATCATGTTGCATTAAGTGCACTCAAGTGCCCAAAGTCATTTCTTTTCTCACTAACATGATAAAATTAAAGTCGCCACCTTGGGGGGGGTCAGCCTAAATGAGTAGAAATACTTTTTGATTAAAGGGTTAATATATGCAGTTTGACACTATAGATACTTAAACAATTTCCCTCTCCAAAAGCACAAGTATTATATTACTTTCTTACTGAGTCTACCTCTAGTAGAAAGTGCCTCTCTTTTCTTTATGGTCTCAAATATACATTTATTTTATTGCCAACAGTTTGGTAAATTCCTGGAACTTATACCTCTGTTATGAGCGTCATTGTTCTGTGATATCTTGGGCCATTCCTCATGAACCTTTGTAAATATTGACACTTTGTGCCTTATCACAATGCTGTAGACAAACAATTTTGTGAAGCCTTCTAAGACTCTTTCTCCCAGGGTTACCCAATAGCCTCACTCATATTAAACTGGATATCAGTCAGGTTATTCCAAATGAATGTGAGAGACTACCAAACCCTTGCTCACAGGGTTTCTTTCTTTCTTTTTTTTTCTTTTTTTCTTTTTTTCTTTTGTTTTTCTTTCTTTCTTTTTCTTTTTTTTTCTTTTTCTTTTCTCTTTTGGTCCTTCTTTGTTCTTGACTATAGCATCTAATGACACACTCTCTCTCTCTTCTGTTTCCATGGCTAGTAACCCTGAGGTCACTTTTGACTCAGATTCTTTCTTCGAGATGAACATTAGTCAGACCATTAGGAATTCATATATATACAGCTTGGCACAGAGATATACAAAGAAAATTGGAATGATGGTCACACACAGTCCTGTGTCTTTAGTTTCTTTGTTGCATTTAGTCTGCCTCATTGTGTGGAAACATTGGGTTTCCTGCTTCTTTCTAATCTTTAATTATATGGTACATTTTGGATTGTGTATAGCCTCCTAATAAGATCTGAATCTACAAATCTCTCATTTATACCTGACATACAGAACTACAGATTTTTTATAAATGTGGATGGTCTCTTTACTACTTGGCCACCCACCCTTTTCCTTCCTTCCTTTCTTCCATTTATTTATTAGACATTTGTTGAACACCTATTATGAATCAGGTATTGTTGAGGACACTTGGGCTAGTTTGCTAAGGAAAAGAGATGCCTTATGATTACATTTTGGGAAGGCAGGGAAAAGAGGGAAGAAGGAAGGGGGGAAGGAAGGAAGGAAGATGAAGGGTGGTGGGAGGGAGGGCAGAAAAAGAAAGGGAAAGGAAGGCAAGGAAAGAAAAGGAAGAGAAAGATAAAAGAAAAAAGATGCTATGAACAGGATAACCATTAACAGCAGGATAACCTCTAACAGCAATTATAAAGGGTAATGTAATTGAGAGTGAAAGGGGGCAAGGAAGATTATCAGAGAAGACTTCTGAGCTGAGTTGAAATGATCATGATAAGAGAAAAAGGTAATCATAGACGGTTTTACAATAAGAACATTCCAGGCCAATGGAAAAGCATATGCCATGTGGGGATGGGGTGGGGTGGGGGGCGGGGAGGAAGGGCTTGGCTTGATAAAAGTATGGAAATAAAATAACAAAAATGTTAAAAACCAAACAAGAGCAAGAAGGCATTGCATCCCACCCATGTTACCACAGAATGAGTTACAACATTTCAAAAAAGACAATGATCATCTATTTTCTCTTTTCATTTGTTTCAATGATACACGGTAGAACTCAGCTTAATCCACTCAACATTGATCTAAAAAATCTGTGAGACTGCCATTAGGTAACTAACTCAGTATATCTGGCTCTATTACATTACCTCAGCCCTGCCTTCCCACCTCTTTTCATAATTCTGCAGAATTATGCCTGCCTGATATAACAACACCCAAGTCTGAGAATTAGGAGATGGAAATAAATGCACATGTGGGCCAAGAAACAGGTAAAAGACTGCTGAGTTATTCACAACAAACAACCAAATGCTATTCTTTCTAAAATGGATACATTTTAGGATGTTTATACAGTAGAATAAATTGTGGCATATTTATACAATACAATGAAAATGACCCCAAGTAATACTACAAACAAGAGCATGAATGAATATCACAAATGGAGAGTTGCATGAAAGGAACCAGACATAACAGCATATGTACTATTATGATTCAGGTTTGAACTTAAAAACAGATGAAAAAAAAAAAACAGCATTTCTGGATGCATGTGAATAAAACAGCATTTCTGGATGCATGTGAATGTGCTCCAACTATATAAAGAAAAGCAAAGTTAATAGTCATGACCCTATGAGGAAAGGCAGTAAGGAGATGAAAAGGAAAGGAGTTGGAATTGGGGTTAATGTAGTTTTCAAATGTTGGTGAGGTCTGGAGTCCACGGCCAAGTAAGAATTCTTGAGATGTCTTTGGTGCAAAAAGGTAATTTTATTAAAGCACAGGGATGGAAACCATGGGCAGAAAGAGCTGTTGCACTGGGGTTATGAGGGGTGGCTGATTATATACCTGGGAGCTGGGGGATGTAAGGACAAAGAGAGGTGTCTAAAAGGACTTTCATCAGCTCAAGAAGACTCAGGATACTGGAGGCCTTGCTATGTCAAGCCCAGTTTGTTTTTCCTCTAGTAAAGCATTAAGATAGTTGGGAGCATTTTGGAGGAATGTTATACTCTTCCTATTGTAAGTCCTTGTCAATAGCCTACAGGTCTTGAAGAAACTTTGTTTACATTTCCTTATGCCTCTGTTTTCCACATTACTTATATAGGGGAAGGAGATGTTAGGGCTCTAAGAAATTGAGTTATGGGTCTCTGAAAGTTAGGCTATTGATAAGAATGCTTTTTCCTTGTAAATCACTAAGACATTGGTAAACTGATGGAGACTTCTCTGGCAGGACTGTGATCTCTATTAATTAACCATTTGTTTTTCCCTTCCCTTAGCTTTAGGGCAGCCAGAAGTGCCTAAGGAACGTCACACATATCCCACATGGCGGCAGGGGGATGGGTTGTGGGGTGTCAGCTTGTACTTTGCCCTCAGCTTGCCTTCTTCTCCCTCATCAGGGAGGGCTGTTCAACAATTTTGGGGACGAGGTAATTACCCATATAAGGTCTGAGTGGCATTACCTGACTGCTCTTTTTATGGTAAATTACTGACCTATATCACTTTTATGGCAGACTCACCTATATGGATACAATAATTCACAATAAAAAATTTGTTAAAAACAGAGAATAATATAGTTTCTGGCACACAATAAATATACCATTTATTAAAGCAGATGGTATTATTAGTTTGGAAAAGACATTTCTCCTCATTTGTGAAAGGAAGGAGTAGGTGAAATGTTTTCTAAGTACCCTTATAGCTCAGAGGAAAGGAAAAAAAACTATTTTAAGAAACTGTTTAACCTAATTAGTCTATTAGTTTTTTCTGAACTCAGTTCCCTGAATATAACATGAAATCCAGATGTGGATTTGTCCGGAGTATTTGGAAATAATAAAAAATAAATAAATAAAAATATTGTCAACACTATGTAGGTTAGACCTACCTACATTATATGCTCTAAAGCCACTCAATTTCTATTTTGCATTTCTTTACATGCATATAATTAATGGATTTAATGCAATTGTTTGAATAGTCTGCTAGTAACACTGAATGGGATTAGAGGTCATTCTCAACATGGATATTGTTGGATTCTCACCATCTGTGGTATATGGCACATAGCAGGCAATGAAGAATGTTTGTGATTTTGCTGACTGAAGTCATACTCTCTCAGGGCTTTTATAAGTTAAAGTAATATTAAGCTGTTGGAACAGATACACCCAGATTCTCAGTGATGAATAACAGTTTTACAAGCAAGGTCTAGAGAGGTGGTGTCCACAATGTGGTCACTGATGACAGAGGGTCTGCCTCAGGTTGAGTACTTACTAACATCCAATTGGCAGAGGGGGATAAGAGAGACACACAGAAGATCATGTAGAAGGATTGCAAGGAGACTAGCTGGAGGATGGCATATATCACTTCTGCCCACATTTTCTGAGGAAAACCCTATAACATGGCACCCTGTAGATGCAAAGGGGACTAGGCAATGTGGACCTTGTCTGGAAAGTTCCATCATGGCAAAAAGATCCTCTGGAAGGTTTGTCCCTCATGAACTTGGAGTGGACAGCTGGCAGAGCCTGCTATAAGACTCTTCATTTTTTTCAACCAGCCTTATATTCCACTAGCTAGAATCTAAGCAGGTAAAGGGAAAGGGATTGGATCAGAGTTTGAGAAGCTGTGACTTCCCTCCTCTTCAAGACATCCTTTAGTGTGACCAATGCAGGTGATTACTTTGTATTTTAAGAAACTAGACTGAACAAACATTTATGTTTTCACTCAATTGTGAGGATGTAAATGTATGTATACACATGCGTGCACACACACACACACACACACACAGACCCTTGCTTAGAGTTTTTGAGAGAATATCTCAAAACATTCACATTCAAAACAGAACAGTTCTGCTGAGAGGTTAATCTTCATTCTCACACAGTGCTGGGTAAAATTTGGAAGTATAACCTTGATTCTTTGATTCACACCAACAAAGGATATTTCCAAGAACCTCTGTTCCACATTAAAATCTTAATTTGTTAAAACAAACAATACTCTTTCTTTTGTAAATGCTTAATACACTTTCAGACTATTTCTAAACTGTATGTTCTTTGTTATTAAAAGTCAGCTGTAGGGGCGCCTGGCTGGCTCAGTGGGTTAAGCCGCTGCCTTCGGCTCAGGTCATGATCTCAGGGTCCTGGGATTGAGTCCCACATCGGGCTCTCTGCTCAGCAGGGAGCCTGCTTCCTCCTCTCTCTCTCTCTGCCTGCCTCTCTGCCTACTTGTGATCTCTCTCTGTCAAATAAATAAATAAAATCTTAAAAAATAAATAAATTTAAAAAAAAGTCAGCTGTAGACATGTTAGCTATTCAAGACAGAGGATTTTGAAAATTTTAAATTCCTAAGAAGTGACCCCAAAATGCTGAATGATCATCAAGAACTGGAAATTGTGGGACCTTTGCTTCTGTGATGTCAAATTAGAGCTTACAAAATCTCTCGAATAACCACCATATAAAATAGCACAGGGGTGATTTAAACATGAAAAACAGGTACAGGTAATGTGGTTTAGAACCAAATCACTGAAGTACTGAAGATTAAACAGAATTAATGAATTTTATTCTGCAGTCTCCATAAATGAGGCAACAAATATGCAGCAAAATCCTCAACTGCAGCCTTGAAATAAAGAGCTTAATGTAATTCAGTGCATACTGGTTGCCTAGAAACTAACTTGGAAGGAGGTTGGGGAGGGAAGACTACAAAACATGAAGAGTTCATGGGTTTAATAAGAAAGTTATTAACTCTGAACTGCTTGGTGATAAGATATTTATGTTCAACAATGCTCTCTTCTCCTAAGAGATCCTTAATGTATCAGAGAGCAAGGTTAGAGGGCTCACAGAAGAAGCTGCTATAGAATGACAGGACAGTGGTTAAGTCTTCAGGCAACCAGTGATAGAAACACCATCATCATATTCAAACTGCAGTCATTGTTACCAGAGATCATCTCAAATTGTTGTCAAACTGCATCTGTCAGTAAAGCTTGCTTATATACTTTTCCTAAATTCTCTTCCTATATACAGCTCAGGACTTATCTCCTACATGAGACATTTCCTCATTTCATTACAACACTTAAGATGTTAAAAATAAAAAAATAAAAATGGACAGGTAAGGAGTGGGAGAGTTAGAAGACAACTGAATAGCTTTTAGATTAGGAAAGTAGAATGGACTGAGAAATGGGGCAAAAATCTTCAACCAAGAGCCTTTTGGAAAGGAGGAACTAGTTTTTAAGTTTTAATTGCAAACCACAATATGTTATGGGGTCATTGATATGGCACATGGCACCATCCCCATTGTTAGTCCAGCTTCTTGTATTTTATTTAGATACAGAAACTGAGGAGGTGATGCTCAGAAGGCATTTCATGAGTAGCATTTTAGCATTTCCTCTAAAACCACTGAATAAATAGCCCTCTCAATTTTAGCATAGTGAATACACAGGAGATACCATGCTTTAGCAACTTAGCTTAAAAGACTTGCTTAGGGAGGACATATTTCATCCTAATTACTTTTGACAGGAATTAGGTCAGATTAATTAGTTTAAAATTCAGCTGAACAACAGCGTCTTTGCTAATTACTTCAGGGTGTATACATAATTCATTTACAATAAGGGAAAAAAGGAAAATACAACCCTGACCCCTTTGATGGGTGATTCCTAAAGAGAGGACACTCAGTGACCTAAAAGGAGACATGGGAGCAGAGTATTTGGAGCACTTTGTTTAGAATGAGGAAAAAAATATTTATACAAATATACATATTTATATAGTCATATGATTTTAAGTACATTTAAAATATTTAAAAATTTAAATATACCTTTGAAAATAGCTTAGAATATAAATGCCACAGTGAGACAAAGTAGAAAGTGAGTGGTTAAGAACAAGGGTTTCAGGGAAAAGATCTCAGTTCAATTCCTTACAAGCTTTCTGACCTTGGGCAATGTGCATACTTCTCTAAGTTTCAGGCTGTTGTTAAACTAATAATAGCATTTAGCATCTACTTTAGGGCTTGTCCTGAGAATTAAATGAGTTAATATATGTAAACCATAGCAAGTGCCACAATATTTAATATTTCTTGGGTATTATCATTTCTATAGCAGCACAGAAAATTAAATAAATCTTTGCCATGCCATCAACATACTTTAAAATTAGTCCCCAAATTATCTTTAAATTAATTATAGCTTTGGCTTAAATTGCATTAAAAAAAGAAAGAGCTCTTTAAATTTAGGCTCGATTTTCTATGGGGAAAGATGGATTAAAATATTTTAGTAGATTAAATGTGAATTGATACTTGGACAAACAGGAGAGTGTAAGTTTGTATCACTTGCCCATAGTCCTACATTACAAGAAAGGATTTCTAAATCTTTATCAAACCCGAAAATTTGTGTAAGGAATGCCCTGATATTTAAAGTTGCATCCACAGATTTTTTAAAAATTACAGGAGAGAAACAAACTTTTTCTCATATTGATTAATTGAAGAATTCTAGCCTAAATTATGGGTGTATTTGTGGTCCTATTATATGCATTTAGATACATATAAATTTAAAGACTAATTTTGCTGGCATATCAAATTAGTTTTAGTTGCTGTCATTAAGGGTCACTTTGATTTTCTCTTCAAATACTGGATTATATTTACAGTTTAAAAATTAGGTGGAACAGATGACATTAAAAGTGATGACACTGAAGGAAACAGTAAAAATTATTTTCAAATGTGGACCCACATTGAAAACAACTCACGACACCATCTGCATCTATGCCATCTATTTTGTTGACTAACATATATGTTGATATGATGGCTGTGACTCTAATTTACACATTTCCCTCACAAAATAACTGAATACTGAAGAGAATCTACACCTCCCAAGATATATGATGTGCCGCAAATGCTGCCGACCACATCTGGCAGAGAAAATGCTTTCATATTTTCCACACAGGAACTGTGTATTTGAACACTGTGGTAGGCTATCCAAGTGTTTTCTTAATAGTTCTCTCCCAATACCTGATTTCCATATGAGAGGCATGCTCTTGAATGAGCAACTTAATAATTGCCATCAGAGAATAAATCCAAAACAAACATAATCTGCAGCATTTTTAAGAGATAAAAAGAGTAAGCATTCAATCTATATAGACAAAAAGTCTAAAGTCAAAAATGTCAAAAGTTAACTTTGGCAATTTCAGGGCAAAATTCAGCTATTAAAGTGAAAAACAGAGTCGATAATGTTGAAGTGATGTAGGAAGGAGAAAGGAGTTAGCTTGCATTGCTGAAGAGTTGATTGTAATCATCAGATATAGGCGATTCCTGATCCTGACCCTTTGTCAGAGCAACAAACGTGCATGAGATGAGCCTGAGCTATATCTCGTAAGCTTTTCTAGTCTTTGTACTTCTCAGTATCAACCACCTGTAACAGATACAGTCATTCCCACTGGCAGGGCTAGCACAGCAAGTAGTTGAGATGTGGAGTCGTGGTGAAAAAGATATAGCTGAAAATCTTTTCTCCAACACGGACCATCTGGGATCTTTGCCTACCTCATAAAACTGTTTCAGCACTAAATTTTACCTAAGGAAGGTAAATGTCTTCTTATATCGTTACTCTAAGATAATGAAGGGCATTATGGTTGTTACTATTGTGACTTTTATCTATATCAAATAAAAATAACCTAATTCTAAATTTAAGGTTTCCATTTGAAAGAGGGAATATTAACATAAGATATGTGCAAATGAGAATCTTATAAAACAAATAAATTTCATAAATATAACTGCATCGTAGTATTTGACAACACTTCTTGATCACTTTTCTTCATTATAAAATGTAAACACTTGCATTTTTTGAATGCCAACTCTGGGCTGAACTGTGTTAGGTCCTTTACATATAAAATCTCATTTAATCCATTACAACATCCCTATAAGGTAGGTATTATTATAATCCTCATTGTAAAGATGAGAACCTCAAGCTTAAATGAAGTTTAGTATCACCCCCAAAGTCCCCCGCTGGTGATGCTTAAGCTGTGATAGAAGATACTGGTTATCTCAAGCAGACAGCAAGATGTAGGGACTTCCATCCTCCTTCCCCACTAGATCCCAGAATGTATCACCTACCTTTGTCTGGGTGTAGTTAAACCAGCTGTCCACTGTCATGTATTTGCAAGAAAGGACAAAGGTGGAATAACAGACTATGTGATGGAAGGGATAGAAAAATCATTTCCATGACTGGCCCCTTGTAATCTAGACCACCTCTGATACTTAGGTACATTTCAAAAATTTTAAGTATTAGCACCATGTATAAAACATGAAGCAGTAACTTATTTTGCTCCCCACTATCCGAAAGGTGCACAGCTCTTTTTCCTTCTAGGCCAAATAAATGAATCCAGTTACAAATGTAAATCAAATATCAGCTTTTATAGGACTGGGGTGGGAATGTGGGCATAAAAAGTAGGGGCACCTAGGTGGCTCAGTGGGTTAAAGTCTCTGCCTTCGGCTCAGGTCATGGTCTCAGGATCCTGGGATCGAGCCCTACATTGGGCTTTCTGCTTGGGCGGGGAGCCTGCTTCCCTCTCACTCTCTGTCTCTCTCCTACTTGTGATCTCTATCAAATAAATAAATGAACTCTTTTTAAAAAAAAAAAAAAAGTGGTGCAGCCACTTGAGGAAAGTGTTTGACAGTTTCATAGAAAGTTCAACATAAACTTAATATACAATCCAAGAATCCTACTCTTAGAGAAGTAGCCCAGAGAAATGAAAGAAATGTATGTTTACAAAAAAGATTTGTAAGTGAATGTTTATAGTAGCACCATTTATGAATGATGGTCAAAAGGTAGAAACAGGGGCACCTGGGTGGCTCAGTGGGTTAAAGCCTCTGCCTTCAGCTCAGATCATGATCTCAGGGTCCTAGGATCAAGCTCCGCATTCATCCGGCTCTCTGCTCGGCAGGGAGCCTGCTTCCCCCCTTCTCTCTCTGCCTGCTTCTCTGCCTACTTGTGATCTCTGTCTGTCAAATACATGAATAAAAATCTAAAAAAAAAAAAAAAAAGTAGAAACAATCAGATGTTCATCAATTTAGAAATGGATATATAATAGGTGGTATATCCATAAATGGAATACAATTCAACAATAAAAAGGAATGAAATACTAATTGCATGCTACAACATAGGTGAACCTCATCAATGACATACTAAGTCAAAGAAGTCAGACATAAAAGACCACATATTGTACAATTTATACAGAATGTCTAGAGTAGGTAAACCTACAGAAATAGGAAGTACATGAGTGTTTGCCTGGAGCTGGGTGTGGGACTGGGGATTAAATGGGCATTAGGGATATCACTGGGGTAATGGAATTATTAAATACTGGATTATGGCAAGGGTTACACAACTTTGTAATTTTATTAAAGCCAATGAAATGTATACATGAAATCAATGAATTGTATAAAATATTAAGTTATACTTCAATGAATTTGTTTTAAAAAAATGCCAAGAAATTAGGAATGGAGCATGTCAGGTATGATGTAAGACTTTGACTCAAGTTGTTTCCTTCCTAAAACATTCAACCTCCTCCCCATGCTCTGCTGCATCAAACTCCTTCCCTTTTCTGAGACTAACTTCTTTTAAAAGACTTTGTCTCAAAAAAAAAAAAAAAAAAAAAAAGAAAGAAAGAAAGACTTTGTCTCTGCTTCATGTCTCTGAATCCTCATCTCATATTCAACCCTCAGCCCACTGCAATCTGGCTTCAGCCCACATTATTCTACTGAAGCTGTTCTTGCCAACTTTGTTATGACCTCCTTTTTGTTAACATCTAATACATGTATTTCAGCCTTCATCTTTACTTTATGTCTCAACACTTTTGACCCTGTTGACCATTTCTTCTCTTGTATCTTTTCTCGTCCCATAGAATTTGTGTCATTTGATTCTCCTGGGTTTCTCTTCAATGCCTCTGGTTACTTCTTCACAGTCTTCCTTCTGGATTCCCATTGCTCTGCCTGTCCCTTATGTGCTGATCCTACTAAAGCTAATTTGCAAGGCCCTCTTCTTTTATTTCAGAGTGGGATCAGATGATCATCTGATCAAAATCATGTGATGGGACTCTATTTGTCAAAAAACAGATATGTATCAACTATATCCTACACTTACTCAATAAGACACTCTGGAGTTGGTACTCTGAATTATATCAGGTCTTCTAGGTAATTCATCTGAACCCAAAGTTTGAGGGAGAATCACCCTTTTAAACATCTTCTCTGAGTAATATCATCTACTCCCATATGTTCAATTACCATCTACTTGCTGAAAAGTCTAAAATTTATACCTCTAGTTCAGATCTCATTCCTGAGCTTCAAATTCCTTAGATCCAAATTTCTGCTGGCCATCTCATTTGGAATCCTACAGAAACATAAAACTTTCTATGTCCTACGATCTCCCTGATATAAGGAATTTGAGAGGCACGTGGGGAGGGTGGTGGTTAGCAGGTAGGGAAGGAAAAAAATGAAACAAGATGGGATTGGGAGGGAGATAAACCATAAGAGATTCTTAATCCCACAAAACAAAGTGAGGGTTGCCAGGGCGAGGGGCATAGGGAGAGGGTGGCTGGGTTATGGACAATGGGGAGGGCATGTGCTATGAAGTGTGTACGCCTGATGATTCACAGACCTGTACCCCTGGGGCTAATAATACATTATATGTTAATAAAAAATTAAAACTTACTTAAAAAAACCTTTCTTTGCCCATAAATGATCTCATGGCCTTCCCTTGTAAGCTTATCCTGAGTTTTCTATCTTTGGAAGTAGAACCACTTACCACTATTGTAGTTTCCAGAAATCTAAGTTAGGTTCCCTGCCCCCTCATCCTCATCCTCCTCTACTTACAAACAACTCTCAATTTAATCTTCTAAAAAATCTGATGATACCAGCTACTTCTCTGCATTGTTCATTAGTGGTATTCTAATTAAGGCACAGCATCTCTTGTCAGGAACCCTAAACCAGACTCTAAATAAGACCTTCAGCATGTAGTTTCTCTGCTCTCATCTGCCCATCATCTTTTCTTTACACTGAAATGTTTCTACAGTGTGAATCTGAACAGTTCACTTTATTTAAGAAAATCTTACTAAGAATCCCACTGCTCTTAGAAGGAAGGTCAAATTGTTAAATATAGTGAAAATGGACTTCCATGATGCAGTATCAGCTTATCACTTCATCCTTACTTAGAATACCCAGTTCCTATTTCATTTGCTCAAGAATTCTAACTTCTAGTTACATTGGATTTCTCTTACTTTTTCAAAGAACAGCAATCCTCTTTTGCCTTCAGACTTTTCACATATGATGCTCACTGTGATTAAAGAATTCTTCTCCATCCCTTTGCTTAGCTGACTTCTACTAATATATCAGGTATCATCTTCTATATCACTTTGCCTGGAAACTCTCTCTGACCCTTCAATTTCATGTAAGAGGATCCTGCAATATGTAATTATAGTGTGCTGCACTGACCTCACTATAGCACTTGTTAGACTACATTTAAACTCTCAGGTTACTTAATTTTTCCTCCAGTAGACTATAGGTTTAATGGAGGCTGGAACCAGGTGACCAGAACTTTGAATGTGCCAATACACATCTATTGAATGTGCCAATCTTTACTTAAGGATTCAAGAGGTGAATCATTTTTTTAAAAATAATCTACAATCTAAACATGTTAAAATCTTATACTTGTAGCTCCTATATAATTGGAGTCAAAATCAAGGGTGAGAGGTGCCTGGGTGGCTCAGTCAGGTAAACATCTGCCTTTAGCTCTGGTCATGATCCCAGGCTCCTGGGATTGCATCCCACATGGGGCTCTCTTCTGCTCAGCAGGAGCCTGCTTCTCCCTCTCCCTGACACTCCCCCTGCTTGTGCTCTCTCTCTCTCTGTCAAATAAGTAAATAAAATCTAAAAAAAAAAATCAAGATTGAACACTTATATTCTAGATTTTTGGATTATAATACAGTTATTATTTTAATAGTTATTTTAATATAATATCTGAATGTTTAAGAATGAGTATGTTTATTCATATTTTAGGCAAAACTATTAGAAAGTATTTATAATTTCAGAGCTAACTCAGTATGAACCATGATAAATTATATAAAAAATTATCTTTAGATATGTGGATACACGAAATACCACTATAAATTGTAAGCTATTTAATAGTCACAAATTAAATAAAATTTTCATTTAAATAGACATGAAAAGGGTCTTCTTCAAGGTCTTTTATCCCTGTTGATTTTCCTCCTCTGAATGAATGGCATTTAAGAAGCTATAATATCCATTTCCTTATTTGAAAACAGATTTTCCTCCTGGAAAGCTTATGCTTTTATTCTGTAGATTTCAGGGTGACCGCTTCACTGGCAATTTCAAGGTACTTCACTTATTTTCGCATGTGGGCTTTTAAAATGAAACTAGACTCCTTTAAACCTTTCTATTTGGAATCCAGGGAGCAAATTCCTTAGGAAGCTCCAGTAGGACTCTTTAATTAGAAGCTTGGACTCAATGTGCAAAAAATCAAATATTCAAAGCATATGAACCTGTTCTCCTTCTTCGCTCAGTGGCCATCTGGTGGCAAGTTCAGTTCTGGATAACTCCCTTAGAAATTAAGCAAAGTATGGAGATTCATTATAACCAGCAGTAAATCCCATTCAAGGTGTTGTTACATTGCCACATAATGGCAAATCAGAGCTGCACAACCTCATAATACACTGGTATATCCAATTAGATATGGGAGGTGATGAGGTAGAAGCAAAATTAAGTTTTGCTCTCCTATAAATGCTGAATAATTTAAACATTCAAACAATAGAGTCTGAAAGACTAGTTCCTTCACTTACTAGTTTTATGACATAAAAGCAAGTAAGATAACACATGTTTTTAATGAACATATATCATATTTTATCCTACAAATGAAATCCCACAGCTCTGAAAATGATTTCTGGTTTGTGAATTGTAGAAAATATAATTTAATATACTAGTATACTCCCTTGTATCACACATTGTTCTGGTTAGCACAATTCTTCTAACACACTGCACTGCCTGGAAGAAAGTGTCATGATATCAAACAATAAGGCAGAATTCCACCAAGTAATACTGAACACTTTTAGTAAGGAAACAGGAAAAGAAAAAGAAAATATGAAATAGCGAGAATTGCTCTGCACAAAAGCTGAATAAAAATTGCTACCCTCAAGGTAGAAAAGTTTCTTGAATTGGGAAATAATACCCTGAACTGAGAGTTTGGGACATTTGTTCACAAACCTATTAACTTTTCTATAGCTTCACATTAAACATCACAAGTAGTTTATTCCCTTATCATCTGGGCCAGTAGGCCAAATTCTGTCCTGATTTTTTATTATTCCTATATTCCTTTTGGCTGTCTTTACTGACCTATATGCCATTTCTCATCAAGAGTAGCTTTATTTTGCCCTTCCTAATTTTCAGGAGACATCCTTGTGATCTTTGTGACCTTTGCATGAGGGATGTTCAGCCTGAAAGAAAGAAAAAGAAGAAAGAAAAACCCAAAAGCTATGTAAAAGTGCCTCTATGGTGTTCTGTAGAATACAGAAGAGCTCGTATCTATGACCTTGGGTGGCTGTGTACCCACTGGGGCTTTAGGTTCCTCACCTATGAAATCAGGATAATGATAATAAATATTGTTAGAAGGTTGTTTCTTTTTTGTTCTCTAACAAAGTAACTTTCATAAATATTACTTCATTTAAACCTTATAACATCCTCTATCCCTGTGAGGCAAATAACACACTCAACAGTATTTTATAATGGTGTTATACAAATACCATGGGGAGGTTAATATGAATCACTGCACCAGGCAAAAACTCTCATTTAAGACTGGTTATGTTTGGAGGGAAAATTATCCGTTAACATGCAACAAATATTTCTTGAGCATCTGCTATGTGTTATCAATGTTCTGAACACAAAGAGGATAGAGCAATGAACAAAAGAGAACATGTCTTAGTGCTTAGCAAACATATGGGAGTTAAAGTGGAGAAAGACCATACATTAGGAAGCTAAATAATAAATTAGATTGTAGGGAGAGGGAAATGACACCATGAAGGTAATATAACAGTTTAATGGAATACAGTTTTTGTCTTGGAAAAACAACCCTAGGATGATCAAGAAAATCTTTTTTTAGGTAATATTTATTTTCTATTCTGAATAATCAAAGGTAGGAGAAATGCACAGTTCTAAGAAAGGTGACTTGAAGGACAGAGCGAAGATCAACTATAAAAACCTAATGTGGGAGTTAGTCTGCTATGTCCAGCTGTCAGAAAGATCTATGATAAACAACGGAGGGGAATGATATAAGAGGGAATTAAACAGGAGCTAGAGATCATATAGGACATTATAAACCAGGGTAAGATTTAGATTTTACTAAAATTGTTATGGTCAGTGATTTGGAAGGTTTTGAACGTGAGAACATGATCCAAGTTGTTTTCTAAACCATGTCACTCTGTGGGCAATGTATGTAAAGAATGGACTCTGTGGGAGCAAATGTAACAACGCAGAGAAACCAGTTAGGTGAACTGCGGGAGTTCAGGTGAAAGATGATGATGGTATAGACCAGGATGGCAGCAGGAAAGGGAAATATTCAGGTCCTGTTTACAAAACAGAAATGGCTGATGTACTGGTTGTGAGGAATGAGAAAAAATATATCAGAAAAACTGTCAGGTAAAATGTATTGATAGAATCCTGCCATCTTAGAATTGAAAGAGAGCTTAGAAATTATGTAGCCATACTTCTCTATGTTGCATGTGAAGAAGCTAAAGTTCAGGAGCAGAAAGTGACTTCATTTGTAATATACAGGCAGTTAATGCCATAACTAGTATTAGACATATTTGTTATACACCAATGCAAAGCATCATCTTTATCTCTTAATGTATGCATCTGACCATCAGGAGAATGAATCAGCCACTAACATATACATTCAATCTTTCACTTATTTACTCATCAGTAAGTATTCACTGAACAAGTGCTCAGTACTGGAGGATGAGAGTGAGCAATACAATGTTGCATATGGCACTGTTGTTCCCTTAATGACCTTATAGTCTGGTTGGAAAAGATAAAATAGATCAGCAGCTAGAATCTTGCTGACCTAGACCACATGCTGACCACCTTGCTTTTACCATAAGACTTTCAATATTTCACATTACTGGACTAACTCCTTCAAAAAGCATCTCAGAAGATTCTTATCATGCCACCTATGGATAGTTTCCAAATTCTCCTTAACCTCAGCTGAGGCTGTTCCCCATGCCTTCATGTAGGAAAAGAGGAAATATTTAAACCTCTAATGATTTCAGAAGGAAACTTGAAAGACTGAGATGTATCTTATATTTCATGGCTATGGAAGATACCAATGCTCACCTACAAAGAATCTTCACTACTTCTCTTATAGATAAAAGACTTCAATACAGATGTTGAATCTGCATGAACTAAACTAATTTCCATACATGGAGTCATCAGAAGTCAAAACTTGGAACAGAACTTAGAGATAATAAAATCCAACCCTCTCATTTTGTTAGAATTTAGAGAAATAGAAAACCATCTGATGGAAAAGAAAGGCTTACAATCTGGGTCTTTAAATTCTTACCCACTTACATTTCTCCTCATCTCCTTAACTGCTCTTCTCTTTATCTCTTGTATCACCACAAAGTTAATTTTTTTAATTTGTTTTTCACTCAAGGAAACTTTAAGTAATTTGAGTTTAAGAATGGTTGTGTTTTGTTTTTAAGATTTTATTTATTTGACAGAGAGAGCACAAGCAGGGAGAGCAGCAGGGAGAGGGAGAAGCAAGCTCTCCACTGAGCAGGAAGCTTGATGAGCTGAAGGCATATGACTAACCACCGAGTCATCTAGGTGCCCCAAGACTAGTTATGTCTTAAGCAACAATTCTGTGATTTTTTGAATATAAGTTAAGAACATGATTTTCAGTCATCAGATATTATAAAATAGATTATAAAGAACATATGTAATCCCATCAGGCCAAGGAAATCATTATTAAAAGAATTTTGGAGTATATAGTTCAGGTATTTATTTAATACCTGCAAGATTATATGTTTGTCTTCATATAATTGGAATCACTCTATAATCTACTCTAACCCCCTTTTTTAATTTTCCAAAATATATGGAATTTTAAGTCAATATATGTAGATCCTCTTTATGGTATTAATATTTATAAAATGTTTATTTGAAGGATTTCACCACAATTTACTTAACTCATTCATTTTGATGGGCACTTATATTGTTGCCAACTGCTCACTACTTTAAGTACCATGGCAATAAACATGTGTACAGTTATCCTATAATGCTCAATTATTTCCTTAAGAGAGATGTTGAATCAAGGGTTATACACATTCAACTGGTGATGTATACTGCCAGATTATCATCTAGGAAGATAGTTACAATTTACACCTGCATCAACATTATCAATCTTAGAGAGAAGTATTTGTGAACATAAGATTGAGAAAATGTTGAAGGAAGGAGAGAGGTAATAAATACCAGTCCTGGGAATTGAAAGAGAGAGATTACTTAGGCAGAACTCATACTCAGCTAGAAACAAAAAGCTAAGCAGTATCATTCTTATCTCTCTCTCTCTTTTTTTTTTATCACATATAATTAAAAAGTCTTGATTGTGACATACACAAAAGATATATTTTTACTTTATAATATGCATTTATGTATAGGTATATATATGTGTGTATTTACATATATAACTATCACATATAAGTCAACATTGGCTATTAATATTAAAATAATATTAGACATTCACACAGGTCCAAAACTCAATCTCATTATTTAGATGGCAGTTTTTAGATTATAATATAGACTAACTCTATTCTCCTGTAGGTATTAAATATATAACAATAATTTCCCACTCACCCTTCTTATTATAATTGTCTAACAACCTTCACTTTTGCTCATTTTTTGTAATGAATTATTTTAAATATTCTTTATAATTTGTAAAAGCTCTTTATATATTAAATATATTCTCCTTTGTCATATATTCTGTCAAGATACAACCAACATAATTTTTAATAAAGCCTCAAAGTACATTTTAGTTATATTCTGTATTCTTGTATTTTCTGCATGTATCACAGATATTCCTGTATGACTTAATGTATTTGGGCTTTATCACTCTTGGTCAAATATTTAAATTAGGTAGAACATACGAATCATGAGGCCAAAGTTTTGGGTGATAGGCATGATTTTCAAAAACTTCAGAGGGAACTACTAATCTTAGGCAAACACCATATCAAGGACTACCTTGTGTTCTTGAAAAAGAGGATTATGACTCGGGATACTTAAGCCCAATTGTAGAGAGCCCAATTGCATAAGTCTTCTTCCTCCAAGGATGCCTATGTCATCTTCACACACAAAATATGACACATTATTAATAAAGACTAGTGGGGAAAACATTTTTAAGGCTATATGTTTTCCAAAATTCAGCAACTAAACTAATATTTCCCAGAGGTTGTCAAAACAGAAGAAGTCTTCATGGTCACAGAAGTACTTATAAAAAGCAAATCTAATCACTTTGAATAATTATCAGTCCACTGTCCATAATAGTCCAACAATTACAAAGTTTTCAACTTAACAGGACTCAGACTTAAAAAAAGGTCTTTCCCCCAAAAGAAACCTGCATGTTGAATTCTGTCATTCTTCATATATAAGAATTATTAAAGTATGAAATTGGTGTGTGTGTGTGTGTGTGTGTATACACATATATATTTTTTAAGAAACCCTGACAATAAGGAATGTTTCTATCATTTCCTAAAAGTATGTATGTATGTATGTATGAATTTCATATAATAGCAAATCTAAATACATCTGCTATTAAAAGCACAAGTGTGCCCCCTTCTGAATAAATGAAATATTGAGTCCTATATTTGCTCTTAAAATAACTACCTCCTCCTTTCTGGACCAAACTGAATAAATGAATCTGGGCAAATACCAGTAGTAAGCTTTAAGAGCACTCTTTTCTAGACACATTCAAGATTGGAAACATTAAAGAGAATGCTCTGATGACATGATTTGTCTTTTTATATTTGTCTTTTTCCACAGGAAAAATCTTCTAAAAGAAAGCATGTAAGAAGAAAGTTTGCTCTTACTCTGAACAGAGAGCCAAAAGCCACTTTGCTACACAACACAGCGAGGGGCAGAATGAGTTGGGTAGCAAGATAACAACTCTTTCTGAAACTGAAATAGTGATAAAGATGTTATCAAGAAGTGATATGACTTCTTGACTTCCACTGACACAAACCATTACATTTTCAAAGACATGGCTACATGAACTAAGTATTTGTGTGGACTTCAAGTTTTTCTCTCCTCTTCCAGTTTTACAGCTGAGGAAATGAAGGCTCAAAATGAGTTAGTGGGTTTTGGAAAATCACTTAATAATCAAACCATACCTTCCCATCCTCAATCCAGTGTTGCATGTAGAGTAAAACACAGTGATCCAAATCAACTATTCTGGTAGTTTTAGGCTATCTGACGGACTTCATCTTTAAATCCATTCATTTCAATCTAGACTCCCTTTTTATTTGTCCTTCTGCAAATTCAAAACCAAAAATAATTGGACCAAAATTAGGCACCATGTTCAATTTTATTATCTTGAGCAGTGTGCCACTTACTTAACACTTATAAAATGCTCTGGAAATGAAATGTTGATGACGATGGTAAAAATGACAACAGCAGTAGTTATGGTCAGGAAAATAATAATGAAATGCAATGTTACGCTAAAGCCCTACATTATTAGAAACTGATAGTTAAATGATAAATTGTAGTTAGTTTTAATCTTGAACCACTTGAATAAATGAATGAACTTAGAACTAAGTTGTCTAATTCATAGTCAGGAAACATAGTCCTTGGTCTTATGTCTGCTCTTATAGAGGTAAAAATAGCTTCTCCTTTCAAATACAAAGGTGGGATGATTATGCCTATAGCAATAATGGAATGGGTGGCTAAATAAGTTACCTTCTTTCCCAAATCCTATCATCTCAATAGATCAAAAAACAAGGATAGGAATTGATGAAATTTATTGAAATAAATAAGAGTTTTTTTTTTTCTGTTTAGCAAATTTCATCATTTCTTGGCCATTTGACTTAGGTTGAATATAGTTTTTCACAGAGCATATATAAATCTATATCGTCCATGTAAATAATTTTTATTTTCTATTTTTTTTCCAATACATTTCCAGAAAACACCAACTGCTGATGTTATCAGACCTTTGGATTAAGTAAATACAGGTCTTTTAATGAAATAAAAGCAGTCTATCAACCTAAATTCTTTCCCAACACCATTCTTCCATGATACTATAAAGATCCTTTCCAACAATGTATTTGTTACTGAATGAAGTCTTCAGAAAAACTGCATTAAAAAACATACAAAATGTTGAATGTTTAAATTGTTGTCCTCAATGAATAAAACAGACAAAAGCACATTTGTAAATGTCAGTTGCCATATGGCTTATACTTTTGGTAATGATCAATCCCAGGATTAAATCATTCATTAGAAAAATATTATAAAACCATGATATGTTTACACTAATTCTCTTATTTTCTCCTGAAGTCACACCACTAACTTATGCCAATATTTATATGTATTTTATCTATGCTCAGTCCTTCCTACTACAATATTAAATCTCATCAATTGGATTTAGACTGGAAACCTGTTATTTGGCCAATATAGTCATTTTCAAAGAACCCTTATTAAATCAACATATGTAAAAAGCTCTATGATTGAATTAATAGCCATTGTATATTCATTGCCAAAAAATATGTTCTCAAGCAAAACATACGCTATGATCATCAGCTCACAGTCACTGCTGATTATTCATAATTGTGCAATGAACCATCGGGTAAACAACCTCTATACTTCTTATTTAGGGAAACTTTAAAACATTCAGACTAGTAATTACATTGAATAATAGCTTAATTTAAATCATAAAAGACTTCTAGTGGATTGTTTATTTATTCTCCACTATGTGATATGTTTCACACAGAATGGAGTTATACGTACTCATGAATCAATATGCACAACCCAGAATTAATGTTGAAAAATAAATGTATTTTATTCTATTTTGCTTTAAATTGTAGAAATTGAGTTCGATACTCCCACTGCCACTTATCCCAACCTCTATTGCCCATGGGCACCACCTCTTTAATTGACTTTTGAAATTGACCACCTATTTTTCATCTGATAATTATTTAATTATGAATATGTCTTCTAATATTATTATACTTTTGTCAGGAGATGTGTGTGTGTGTGTGTGTGTGTGCGCGCACGCGTGCGGGTACGTGCGCACGCGCACACGCTTGTGTGTGTGTTGCTATCTGACACAATTACTAGTGTGGAATCTGATTCTCTTCCTTAGGTAACTGCAAATTATCTCCCCTTTATGAATTTGGTAACTGCAAATCACTACCAACCCTTGAGTGATAGACCAGAGACATAAATCTATCTAATCAACATATTCCATTCCTCTGACTACAGAGACTGGTTCAGAGATGACAAATTAAAATTGATTCAGTCTCATTAGGACACTGAGAATTAAAACAACAATGATACTAACACACATTTTTTAAGAATGGCTAAAATCTCAAACACTGAAACAACAAGTACTCACTAGTACCTGGATATACAGAAACTCTCATTCATTGCTCGTGGTAATGCAAAAGAGTATGACCACTTGGGAATATACTCTAGCAGCTCCTTACAAAGCTTAACATAGTCTTACAATATAATCTACCAATTAAGCTCCTTGGTATTTATTCAGTGAAAACTTATGTCTACACAGAACCTGCAAACATATATTTATAGCAACTTTACTCAAAACTGCTAAAACTTGGCAAAATATCCTTCAATAGGTGAATGGATAAACAAACTGGTATATATAATAGAATACTAATTCAGCAATAAAAAAAAATGGGGCCTCCTCGGTGGCTCAGTGGGTTAAAGCCTCTGCCTTGGTCATGATCCCAGGGTCCCTGGGATTGAGCACTGCATAGGGCGCTCTGCTGTGGGAAGCCTGCTTCCTCCTCTCTTTCTGCCTTCCTCTCTGTCTATTTGTGATTACTGTCAAATAAATACATAAAATCTTTAAAAAAAAAAAAGGGTTGTCAAGCCACAAAAAGACATGAAGGAAACTTAAATACATATTGCTAAGTGAAATAAACCAGTATAAGAATACTAAATATTCTATTATTCCAATTATATGACATTCTGTATAAAGCAAAGCTATCATTGGTTGCCAGAGGTCCAGCAGGAGTTGTGGAGTGGGAGGATAAATAAGTGGAGCACAGGGAATTTTTAGGGCAGTGAAACTAATCCTTGTGATATTGCAATGTCATATACCTGACACCGTGCATTGGTTAAACCCATACAACTGTATAACACAAGGAGTGATCATAATGTAAACAAATATGGACTTTAATAATAATATATCAATACTAACTCATGACTTATAATAAATCTACCACATTAATGCAAGATGTTTATAAGAGAAACTGTTTGTGTAGGGAGAAATAGTACGAGAACTCTGTACTTTTCTATTCAACTTATCTGTAAACCTAAACTCTTCTAAAAAAATAAAACCTATTCATTAAAACAACTGGTACAATAAATTGCAATTCCAAAAATGGTATAAGAATTACTGGAAAAGAAAAACACGTTAAAGACCACATGGGGGCTACCACATGAAGAAAACCTGCACATAAATAAAGTCAATATCTGTAAAATGAGGTGAATGACAGGAAAAGAGAGACAGGGAGAGATGGAAAATTGTATTTTCTAAGCCTTCTGGAGGGCAACTGTGCTTAAACTCAGCCCTATCCCTATGCCTTTCAATCATGTTGGTCAATAGAACCCCTTTAAGTCAGAATGAGCTGGATTTTGTGCCACTTGCAACCAAAAGACTGCTGAAGAGTACAGTTCTACAGATACAGATCAATGTTTCAGTGCTTGTTTTATATTATGAGTTAGAATCCAAGACTACTTTTAGAGTGGGGAAGGGAACATTTTCAAATAACATGATGATAGACCTCCAGAAATTGAGGTAGACACTGAAATACATTTTATCCAAGCAGTATTTTTAATTTTGAATAAGACAGAGCCCTAAAAAACCCTTGGGATTATCTTAGTGGCTATTCTGGAATAAGCAGATGCCACAGGTGGATATAAGCAATGAGCAGACAAGGCTCCCAAACTCAGCAACACCTCCTCATCCTTATTTTATTTACTGGGCATCTTCATAAGTTCTTCTTTGAACAAAGAACTGTTCATTCAAGATAAAGTTTGAAAACTATTATGTTTGGAACATGAGTGGTTCCCAAGTTCAAGCCATGTTCAGTTCCAGTGGAGGCCTCCAATAGAACCACTAGAATAATAACATGGAAAGTGAACTTAGCAACAACTTAGTGTTGCAACAGGTGCACTAGTGGGATGAGAACAACTGCCATCTTTCTAAGAAGAGAAAATCAGCCTCCATAGGGATAGCGAAGCTTGATACCTTGGAAAATCCACTTTGATGTCATAATATAGGAGAAAAAGGGAGAAAACACAACAGCACAGAAGTGTTATGAGAACAAGAACAAATGACACTGATTTACCTTATAAATCAGGACTCTGATTTTATGAAGGATATCTCAACATGGTCTGTCCAAATTACTGTTTCTCTCCAGTATCTTCTATTCCATGATACTTTATGGAATAAATGAACAGATGAATGAACAAGCCCCTGGAGTTTTTCAAAGCAAGGCGTTGCTATCATGTTATTACCCATTGTTCAGTCTATGTATTACGAGCTATTTCAGGTGGGTATGTTAGTCTTGATGCCATACTGGCAACATGGCCTCCTAGCAAGGAATGCTCACAGTTGTCTTGATTCCCTCAGAATTCCAGGCCATCATGTTCTAATTGACCTCCAAATTATCCTTTCCCACCCCAAATTTCTTCCAGGCAACTTCTGAAATGTTTGATTTAATTTTTAATATTGAGGTTCATTCCTATTCAACAAAGCTCTTGCTTTCTGACAAACTTATTTTGTGTCTGTGGGAAGACTTGCACATAGCTATAAGAAGGTAATAACAAACATGATAATATTAATAGTAATTACTTATGTTGTGTCACACTGTACTCACTTATCAAAGACTTTGAAATATATAATCCTATTTTAGGAACTCCTAATTTCTAAATAAAACATTGACTGACTTCTCTAAGGTGTCCTGAGGATCCCACCCCCAAAAAACTGTCTATTTAACAGGTACAACTGGCAATTCTGCCAACTGGGATTCCTGCTGCTAATGTGGTTTCCCATATTGTTGTGTAGGAAGCAATCGTGACATCAGTTTCAGAACTAACCATGGAAATAGCAGATCTCACACACACCTACTCTCCACAAACCATCACGGACAGTTTCCCTCTTTCATATTTGTATGAAAAAGGGGAACAGATGATTTGTGTTACTTGAGGGGGTGGAGATAAAAATTCCCCAGCTATTTGTTGCACATCGCAGTCATGGAAAATGTTTCAAGAAAGATTTGAAGCAGAAATGAATAATTTTGGATTCTGATCTTGCCTCTACTGCTCTCTCAAGAAGTGTGCATAACAAGAATGTTTTTCCTTTTATCTCAGAATTCTGGCAAACATTTCAGAGAAGGAGGATTAATCCAATTTCTGAAAAAACTGTTTTTAGTCATAAGAAACATTGAAAGCAATTTTTACGAGCATTCTGATGCTTTTATGTCAATAATATTGAAGATGGAAAAAATAACAAATTAAGGCTCTACTTTCCTCTTAATTAGCTATCTTTAAAGGACAATGTACTTTTTATAGAAACATGCATACTTTGAAAAGTGTACATCCTACAGAGAAAAGTTTTTGTTAAATTAAATTGTATAAGAATTTTGCTACAGGATTTCTTTCTTACTCAACAATTTTATGTGATTTTTAAAATATGCTTGTTCACCATTATGCTTAAAAAATAATCTTACATTGTAGCTCAGCTTTTACCTGTAATATTTTAGCCTTTAAGCTTCTTTGTATAAACCTCAAAAGAAGTTCCATAGTCAGTTTGGGCTATGCCAAGTGTTGGGTTCTGGTTCTACATATATAGACTTCATGCTCCAATACATGATTTCAAATACATTTTCCCTTACAGATTCACATTAGTACTTTAACAGGTAGACGGAAACAATAATCTTATTTATATAAGAGAATTCCTAGGGGTAGAGTCAGGAGCTCATCCTATGTTTGAATGAGATACAAAACTGTCACCTTTGAGAGAGCAATGTGGTCCAGCCATGTCAAAAAATCAAGGTTAATTGTGAGGCAGAGAGACAGGTATTTTTTTTTCACCAGCTAAACCACTTCACCATGTGGCATATACAACTAGTTTCCAGGGGAATTGACTCACCAGTTTTTGAATGTAAAGATTCTATTTTCCTATTCCATGTTATAAATAAAGACTATTTTGATATCCTTATTAGCTCACTATTTTAAATTTGCATGGTTCAGTTTAAGAAAATGTGACTGCATCATAAGACACATTAAGGTGTCCAACACATGGAAGATCCTCTTACATAATAAACTTAACCTTTTGCTGTAGTCATCCTCATTCATGTTGACACTGATCCTGAAGAAGTAGAAATAGTTTATACTAAAATAAATTCTATTTACTGACCTTGCCCCTACTAACTCACATTTAATTTATTCTTTTGGCATCAAGTCAACCATGTGAGACTCACAGAGCAGATACCTGATTTTATTTCTGTGCCTCAAAACAGATAGCATAAAAGAGTACCCCATCTATGAAAAAAGCTCTTCATACCTCATATTTCACACTTTTGTTTTAAGAAATGGCTTTAGTTATGCGTATTCAGAATGCTACCTAAAAGGGACATAAAAAATATTGAACCCTATGACATTTTCTTTTGGAGTATTTTTTGAGCTTGTGAAGAAGGACTGAAGAGATTACAAATGCAGTCCATTAAGTTGTTTTTTTTTTTAATTTTTAAATTTATTTTCAGCATAACAGTATTCATTGTTTTTGTACCACACCCAGTGCTCCATGCAATCCATGCCCTCTATAATACCCACCACCTGGTACCCTGACCTCCCACCCCCCGCCCCTTCAAAACTCTTAGATTGTTTTTCAGAGTCCATAGTCTCTCAAGATTTACCCCCCCTTCCAATTTCCCCCAACTCCCTTCTCTCTATCTCCCCATGTCCTCCATGCTATTTGTTATGCTCCACAAATAAGTGAAACCATATGATAATTGACTCTCTCTGCTTGACTTATTTCACTCAGCATAATCTCTTCCAGTCCCATCCATGTTGCTACAAAAGTTGGGTATTTGTCCTTTCTGATGGAGGCATAATACTCCATAGTGTATATGGACCACATCTTCCTTACACATTCATCCATTGAAGAGCATCTTGGTTCTTTCCACAGTTTGGCTACCGTGGACATTGCTGCTATAAACATTGGGGTACAGATGGCCCTTCTTTTCACAACATCTGTATCTTTGGGGTAAATACCCAGTAGTGCAATTGCAGGGTCATAGGGTAGTTCTATTTTTAATTTCTTGAGGAATCTCCACACTGTTCTCCAAAGAGGCTGCACCAACTTGCATTCCCACCAACAGTGGAAGAGGGTTCCCCTTTCTCCACATCCCCTCCAACACATGTTGTTTCCTGTCTTGCTAATTTTGGTCATTCTAACTGGTGTAAGGTGATATCCCAATGTGGTTTTAATTTGAATCTCCCTGATGGCTAGTGATGATGAACATTTTTTCATGCATCTGATAGCCATTTGTATGTCTTCATTGGAGAAGTGTCTGTTCATATCTTCTGCCCATTTTTTGATATGATTGTCTGTTTTGTGTGTGTTGAGTTTGAGGAGTTCTTTATAGATCCTGGATATTAACCTTTTGTCTGTACTGTCATTTGCAAATATCTTCTCTCATTCTGTGGGTTGCCTCTTTCTTTTCTCGACTATTTCCTTTGCTGTGCAGAAGCTTTTGATTTTGATGAAGTCCCAAAAGTTCATTTTCGCTTTTGTTTGCTTTGCCTTTGGAGACATCTCTTGAAAGAAGTTGCTGTGGCTGATATAGAAGAAATTACTGCCTATGTTTTCCCCTAGGATTCTGATGGATTCCTGTCTCATGTTGAGGTCTTTTATCCATTTTGAGTTTATCTTTGTGTATGGTGTAAGAGAATGGTCCAGTTTCATTCTTCTACATACAGCTGCCCAGTTTTCCCAGCACCATTCAGTTTTATAATCAATGTCCTTTAGATCCAAAGAGATAGACTTAATTGTACTCCAAAATTTTTAATACTGTAAGCTAGTCCCCAGTCTACTGGGTACTTAACTCCATATAGTTGGTGCAGTTTGTGTTATTCTGCCTGGCTGTTTATTTACTGACTGAAGGTCATTGCCTGGTGTTCAATTAGAGATGCAGCAGACAAGGGACAACCTTGTTTGCAGTTCTTTTGGCCAAGATTTTCCTATCTGGAAGCAGATCACCTTGGTTTGTAAACAAACTTTGCCACTTACTAAATGGATAGATTACTTAACCTAATTATATACTACTTTCCTTATTTGTAAAATGGGAAACTTCGAAGCATCTGCTTAGGGTGTGTGGTACTAAGACTCAGTAAAGATGAAATGCTTAACCAGTGTCCACAAGAGTCAAACTGTGGAAAGAACTGAGATGTCCATTGACAGATGAATGGATAAAGAAGATGTATGTGTATGTATACACACATACAGCATACATACACAATGGAATATTACTCAGCCAACAAAAAAATGAAATCTTGCCATTTGTGACAACATGGATGGAACGAGAGGGTATTATGTTAAGTGAAATAAGTCAATTAGAGAAAGACAATTATATGATTTTACTCATATATGGAACATAGGAAACAACACAGAGGATCATAGGGGAAGCGAGGGAAAAATGAATGTTAAGTCATCAGAGAGGGAGAAAAACCATGAGAGACTCTCAGCTAGAGGAAATGAACTGAGGGTTGTTGGAGGGGAGGTGAATGGGGGGATGAGGTAACTGGGTGATGGGTATTAAAATGGTCATGTGATGTGATGAGCACTGGGTATTAAACACAAATGATGAACTATTGCTGAACACTACATCTGAAACTAATGATGTACCATATGTTGGGTAATTGAATTTAAACTTTAAAAAAGATAAAATGCTTAGCATAGAGAATGCTTAATAAATTTTAGCCATTGTGATTAGTATTATCATCAGTCCAATCTATTTCCAAATAAATAAATAGCCAGAATAGAACTTTCTTCCTAACATTTTTTTGTACTCTGTGTAAACTTCCAGTCTTCATACTTTTTTTCTTCTCTATAATGAATATATACATATTTTTCCAAGTGTATTTTCCAACTGTATGTGTATGTGTGTATTTTTTCCCAGTGTATTTTCCAAGAAACATTTCCAACATCCAATTAAACTCATGCAAAAGAATTAAGTACCAATGTCATAGGAAAAACATGCCCAGAAAAAATGGACAAAATATTTCCATCACTACTTGATATTGATTTTTATCAAGCAGCTCCTAAGTTCTCTCAGAAAGTCTTAGCAAGTATCTCTATTAACGATTATTAAGTTCTCTCTACAATGGAATACTATATAAATGCTATAGCAAGAAATGACAAAGCCATTGTTTATTGTTCTCAAAAACAGAGTTTTAAAAACCTCTAGGAAAACTCTTTCCTGCAGAAAGTGATGGATTCATGAAACTCTTAGGTATGGATCTGATCAATAAAATACCTATCTCTACAAAAGAATCTAAATGTGAAGCTGCTATTAACCAACTAATATTCAAAAATGAAAATAACCCCCAGTCTATTTTCCACATGATACAAAAAACTGAATTTAATCAACATAATGTGCTTTTACCACACTTTAGCACCACATCTTAACCCACAGCAAATTATTATTCATATTTAGTAAATACAACACAACACATCTGCATGTCAAAATAAAGAAAAACTACTGAGGTTGTTTATTTTTTGCTGCTTTTTTGTTTGCTTGTTTTTATTATTTATTTATTTATTTATTTATTTTTAAGATTTTATTTATTTGTCAGAGAGAGGGAGGGAGAGAGAGCGAGCACAGGCAGACAGAATGGCAGGCAGAGGTAGAGGGAAAAGCAGGCTCCCTGCTGAGCAAGGAGCCCGATGTGGGACTCTATCCCAGGATGCTGGGATCATGACCTGAGCCGAAGGCAGCTGCTTAACCAAGTGAGCCACCCAGGCGTCCCGCTTGTTTGTTTTTAATAAAATCCTGCATTCAAGTACAAGAACTACTAAGGATTATATAAGAAATAAAGTGAAATAAAATGATGATGTAAAGAAAATCAAATTAATGGATAGTCATCAAGCAGCTAAATGACTGCCTGCTTGTGAATTGTTAACATCCACTCTCTCAAAATTTGAAGAACATTCTTATTTACCATGCCACTTCTCTTATTCAAAATAAAGTTTTAAAGCACAGGGTTTCCAGGTTTGGGCTCTAGGTTCCACTTTTATTTTTATTTATTTATTTATTTTTAGAATTTTTTTTATTTTGCTTTTTTCTTAAAGATTCTATTTATTTGACAGAGAGAGATCACAAGTAGACAGGCAGGCAGAGAGAGAGGGCAGGGTAAACAGGCTCCCTGATGAGCAGAGAGCCCCATGAGGGGCTTGATCCCAGAACCTTGAGATCATAACCTGACCCGAAGGCAGAGGCTTAACCCACTGAGCCACCCAGGTGCCCCTAGTCTCCACTTTTTGATCAGTTACTTCCTAGGTCAAAGTCTTAGTTTACTCATCTCTAAAGTGAGATCAACAATAATATATATCTTATAAAATACTCAGTATAAATATCTGGAACATAACTAAGTATGTAAATAGATATGTTACATATAAACTGTTTTTGTTTTTCTAGGCAATACTCAAATGGTACGTGCTCAGCAAAAGTCAACTGATTTTAATATTAGCCAAAACCAATTATTTTTTTCTGGTTCCTGTTGTCCTTGGCCATGAAGAGTGTGAGATTTTTCACACAGTAGACATTTAAAATTTAATTAATTAAAGCTATTTTTGCTACTTCTTCTTTACTTAGACATGAAGAGTGAGTTTATTCATTTATTTATTTTTACTTTTCTACCCTCACTGCTCTGCTTCTCCTAATACTCATATAAGTCTCGGCATTCTGTCTCCTTTTTTATCTCTGTCAGAGTCTATTGGTGTTATGTAGGGTTTCTCAGCCTCAGTACTATTGCTATGTGATGCTGGATAACCCTTTGTTGATGGGGCTGTCTTATGCATTACAGGATGGTGAGCAGCACTCCTGGCCACCACCAGCTGGATGCTAAGCAACACCTCACCCCCTTGTAACAATGAGCAATGTCTACAGACATTATTAACTGTCCCCTGGAAAATTGCCCCCAACTGAGAAGCACTATGTGACATATTGGTTAAATGTACACTTTATTTTTTTTTTTTTAAAGATTTTATTTATTTATTTGACAGAGAGAGATCACAGTAGGCAGAGAGGCAGGCAGAGAGAGGGGAAGGAAAGGAAGCAGGCCCCTGCTGAGCAGAGAGCCCGACACGGGACTCGATCCCAGGACCCTGAGATCATGACCTGAGCCGAAGGCAGCGGCTTAACCCACTGAGCCACCCAGGCGCCCTAAATGTACACTTTAGAGTAGGAAAGTTAGAATCCAAAAATAACTTTTGAAAATAATGGCTGAAAACTAAAAAATCCCTTTACCTCTCCAATCCTTGGTTTCCTGATTTCTAATATGAGAATAATAAAAGAACCTATGGTGGGTATTAATGAGGGCATGTATTGCATGGAGCTCTGGGTGTGGTATATAAACAATGAATCTTGGAAAAGTGAAAAAATAAAATTTAATTTAAAAATAAAAACCTGGTGCACCTGGGTGGCTCAGTGGGTTAAGCCTCTGCCTTCGGCTCAGGTCATGATCTCGGAGTCCTGGGATTAAGCCCCGCATCAGGCTCTCTGCTCTCTCTCTCTGCCTGTCTCTCTATCTACTTATAAATAAACAACAAAATAAATAAATAAATAAATAAAATAAAATTAAAAAAAAATAAAAATAAAAACCCTATATACAAAAAAAAAAAAAATGGGGGCAATTTTCTTAGTACACAAAAATAAATAAATAAAACAGCCTATTTGAAAGAGTTGTTTGAAGGACCCTGAATGGGATTTAAATGAGATTAATACACTTGATCGATCCTCAAACACCATGTATTTGAACAGCACAGGTCTATCTATATGTGGATTTTTTAAAAAAATAAATACAGTACAGTCCTATAAATATATTTTCTCTTATGATTTTCTAAATATCATTTTCTTTTCTCCAGCTTACTCTACTGTAATAATACAGTATATAGGGCCTATAACATACAAAATACCCATGAACTGTTTCAACACTAGGCACTAGCAGCTAAGTTTTGCGGGAGTCAAGAGTTGTATTCAGATTCTCAACTGTTTGGGAATTAGTGCCCCGACCCCTGTATCATTCAAAGATCAACAGTGTATGTCAGCTCCTGGGTTTAGTTTAGGTATCTGAAACAGAAATCAGATAGGATTAAACTCACAGGGATTTGAAAAGGGGAAATGGCCACCTGACAGATAAAGGGGCAAGACTAAAAACCTGGAGCTACCCACAATAATACAAGCCTGACTCTAGAAGGAATGTTGGGTGAAGTGCCCTTAGCTACCCATACAGTCTCACAAAGTTTCAACATGGCTGAGGGGAGTGTTCTGGAGATATAATCAGTCATTAAAGGAGTCCCACCTGCCCTGGAATCCCTGCATGCTCAGTCCTTCACTGCAGCTTCAGTGCACCCACACAATGGATTTCAGAGCTCACCAGCTGGGGCACTTGATCAGTTACACTCCTCATAATTGGAGGTCTGCCAGATTCATATTCATGGCTGCCATACACTATATACAAGGCTTCAAACAGATTAAAGCCTTATTATTAATAATAATTATTATTACCATCTTCATTATAATTACTAGTCTTTTTCATATGCCAACTACACTATGTAGCAGGCCCCATGTCCCCAGCCCTCTTCTGAAATTCTACGGCACATATTGCTTGCATCAACTTCTCGACATTCATCATACCTCTCTACAAGGACATCTAATAGGAACCATAAAATTAAGATGTTCAAAACACCACTCTCAATTCCCTTTATTGGCAATGTCTTACTTCTCAGTCATTGCCAGCTCAAAAATGGGCACCATTGTCTAACGCTACCACTTAAACCAAAACTCCTGGAATCATCTTTGACTCCTCTCACACACTAAATTTGATTCAAAAGCAAACCTTGTCACCTGGCCTCCTGAATCCAAGTATTTATTTCTCCCCTATGTCCAGCCTTTCATTCCATCTGCCATCTTCTTTGCATGGAGAAATAATAAATGATTATAATGCAAGGCTGAACATTGTTACCTAGGCCAGAAGTTGGCAATTTTTTTCTTAAAGAGCTGGAGAGTAAATATCCTAAACTTTTGTAGCCCAGATCCTGGTAAGGGCAGTGCAATTTCGCCTGGGGCAAAGACACTTGAGAATCACTACAACAGGTCCATCCCCCAGAAGATCAACAAGAAATCCAGCCAGGACCAAGTTCACCTACCAAGAAGTGCAGTTTCAATACCAAAGAGAGCAGCGGAATTCTGGAGGAGGAGAAGGCAAGGCATAGAACTCATGGCTTTCTCCCCATGATTCATTAGTCTTGTAGTTAATTTAATTTTTTTTCTTTTTCAATTTTCTTTTCACTTCTTCTGACAATTTATTTTTAACTTTTACCTTTTTCTTTTTTAATGTTTTTTAACTAGTTTATCTAATATATATATATTTTTCCTTTTTTATACTTTTTTTGTTTTTTGTTTTTAATTGCTTCTTTTTTTTTCTTTCTGAACCTCTTTTTTTAATTAATTAATTTATTATTTATTTATTTATCTGACAGACAGAGATCACAAATAGGGAGAGAGGCAGGCAGAGAGAGGAGGAAGCAGGCTCCCTTCTGAGCAGAGACCCCGATGCGGGCCTCGATCCCAGGACTCTGAGATCATGACCTGAGCTGAAGGCAGAGGCTTTAACCCACTGAGCCACCCAGGTGCCCTCTGAACCTCTTTTTATCCTCTTTCTCCCCGCTCACAATCTAGTATCTCTTCTGATTTGGTTAAAGCATATTTTCCTGGGGTATTTGCCACCCTTTTAGTATTGCACTTGTGCCTTCATATACTCTTATCTGGACAAAATGACAAGGTAGAAAATCTCACCACAAAAAAAAAAAAAAAAAAAAAAAGGAAAAAGAAAAAGAAAAAGAGGCAGTATCAATGGCTAGGGACCTAATCAATTCAGACATTGGTAATATGTCAGATCTAGAGTTCAGAATGATGATTCTCAAGGTTCTAGCTGGGCTTGAAAAAGGCATGGAAGATATTAGAAAAACCCTCTCATGAGATAAAAAAGGCCTTCTGGAGAAATAAAAGAACTAAAATCTAATCAAGTTGAAATTTGAAAACTATTAATGAGGTGCAATAAAAAGTGGAGGCTCTCACTGCTAGGATAAATGAGGCAGAAGAAAGAATTTGGGATACAGAAGACCAAATGACAGGGAATAAAGAAGCTGAGCAAAAGAGGGACAAATAGCTACTGGACCACGAGGGGAGAATTTGAGAGATAAGTGACATCATAAGACAAAACAACATTAGAGTAATTGGGATCCCAGAAGAAGAAGAAAGAGAGAGGGGAGCAGAAGGTATACTGGAGAGAATTATTGGAGAGAATTTCCCCAATATGGCAAAGGAAACAAGCATCAAAATCCAGGAGGTGCAGAGAACCCCCCTCAAAATTAATAAGAATAGGCCCACACCCTGTCACCTAATACTAAAATTTACAAGTCTTAGTGACAAAGAGAAAATCCTGAAAGCAGCCCGGGACAAGAAGTCTATAACATACAATGGTAAAAATATTAGATTGGACGCAGACTTATCCACAGAGACCTGGCAGGCCAGAAAGAGCTGGCATGATATATTCAGAGCACTAAAGAAGAAAAACATGCAGCCAAGAATATTATATCCAGCAGGGCTATCACTGAAAATAGAAAGAGATAAAAAGCTTCCAGGACAAAGAAAAACTGAAAGAATTTACAAACACCAAACCAGCTCTACAGGAAATATTGAAAGGGGTCCTCTAAGCAAAGAGAGAGCCTAAAGTGTAAAGTGTCAGGATATAAAATCAATGCACAGAAATCAGTTGCATTTCTCTACACCAACAACAAGACAGAAGAAAGAGAAATTAAGGAGTCAATCCCATTTACAATTACACCCAAAACCATAAGAAGCCTAAGAATAAACCTAACCAAAGAGGCAAAGAATCTGTACTCAGAAAACTACAAAGTACTCATGAAAGAAATTGAGGAAGACACAAAGAAATGGAAAAATGTTCCATACTCCTGGATTGGAAAAACAAATATTGTGAAAATGTCTATGCTACCTAAAGCAATCTATACATTTAATGCAATCCCTATCAAAATCCCATCCATTTTTTCCCAAAGAAATGGAACCAATAATCCTAAAATTTATATTGAACCAGAAAAGACCTCGAATAGCCAAAGGAATATTGAAAAAGAAAGCCAAAGTTGGTGGCATCACAATTCCGGACTTCAAGCTCTATTACAAAGCTGTCATCATCAAGACAGCATGGTACTGGCACAAAAACAGACACATAGATCAATGGAGAAGAATAGAGAGCCCAGAAATAGACCCTCAACTCTATGTCCAACTAATCTTTGACAAAGCAGGAAAGAATGTCCAATGGAAAAAAGACAGCCTCTTCAATAAATGGTGTTGGGAAAATTAGACAGCCATATGCAGAAAAATGAAATTGGACCATTTCCTTACACCACACACGAAAATAGACTCAAAATGGATGAAGGACCTCAATGTGTGAAATGAATCCATTAAAATCCTTGGGGAGAACACAGGCAACAACCTCTTTGACCTCAGCTGCAGCAACATCTTCCTAGGAATATCGCCAAAGGCAAGGGAAGCAAGGGCAAAAATGAACTATTGGGATTTTATTAAGATCAAAAGCTTTTGCACAGCAAAGGAAACAGTTAACAAAACCAAAAGACAACTGACAGAATGGGAGAAGATATATGCAAACGACATATCAGATAAAGGGCTAGTATCCAAAATCTATAAAGAGCTTAGCAAGCTCAACACCCAAAGAACAAATAGTCCAATCAAGAAATGGGCAGAAGACATGAACAGACATTTCTGCAAAGAAGACATCCAGATGGCCAACAGACACATGAAAAAGTGCTCCATATCACTCGGCATCAGGGAAATACAAATCAAAACCACAATGAGATATCACCTCACACAGTCAGAATGGCTAAAATTAACAAGTCAGGAAATGACAGATGCTGGTGAGGATGCGGAGAAAGGGGAACCCTCCTGCACTTTTGGTGGGAATACAAGCTGGTGCAACCACTCTGGAAAACAGCATGGATGTTCCTCAAAAAGTTGAAAATAGAACTGCCCTATGACCCAGCAATAGCACTACTGGGTACTTACCCTAAAGATACAAATGTAGTGATCTGAAGGGGCACGTGCATCTGAATGTTTATAGCAGCAATGTCTACAATAGCCAAACCATGGAAAGAACCTAGATATCCATCAACAGATGAATGGATAAAGAAGATGTGATATATATACACAATGGAATACTATGCAGCCATCAAAAGAAATGAAATCTTGCCATTTGCAACGACGTGGATGGAACTAGAGGGTATCATGCTTAGGGAAATAAGTCAATTGGAGAAAGACAACTATCATATGATCTCCCTAATATGAGAAAGTAGAGATGCAACATGGGGGGGTTAAGGGGGTAGGGGAAGAATAAATGAAACAAGATGGGATTGGGAGGAAGACAAATCATAAGTGACTCTTAATCTCACAAAACAAACTGAGGGTTGCTGGGGGGAGGGGGTTTGGGAGAGAGGGGTGGGGTTATGGACATTGGGGAGGGTATGTGCTATGGTGAGTGCTGTGAAGTATGTAAACCTGGCGATTCACAGACCTGTACCCCTGGGGATAAAAATATATTATATATTTTAAAAAAATTAAAGGGGTGCCTGGGTGGCTCAGTGGGTTAAAGCCTCTGCCTTTGGCTTAGGTCATGATCCCTGGGTCCTGGGATTGAGCCCCGCATTGGGCTCTCTGCTCAGCAGGGAGCCTGCTTCCCCCTCTATCTCTGCCTGCCTCTCTGCCTACTTGTGATCTCTGTCTGTCAAATAAGTAAATAAAATCTTTAAAAAAAAATAAAAATATATTATCACATCTAAAAAAAATGTGGAAACTACTCTTAGCTCTCAGACTAATCAGCAAATGCAGTCAAGAAATAGATTTGGTCATGAGCTGTAGTTTGCCAGCTACCAGCCTAAACTATCATCTCTCAACAAAGAAGTCCTCTTTCCTCCTTTTTGACTTCCACACTATTCTTTACAGGATATTCTTTATATCACTCCATTTCCCTCCTTTCCTTTGTTTCTTATAAAAGCTGTTACAAAATTCAAAATCCTTACTTTGACCTGTAAGGTCCTATTGATTTGTCTCACACCTCACTCCATGTCTTTGATTTCATTACCCATCACATTGCCTCTTGATTTCAAACTGCAGCCATAATGGTTCTTGAGTTACTTCAAATGCTGTTCACATGTTCTGCCTCAGGGCCTTTGCACTAGTACTTTCTTTTGCTATCTTCTGAGAGAGCCACCTCACACCTGTCTCTGCTAAAATCTTTCTTCCTCAGAGAAATCTCTCCTTAACATCCTATCCAAAATGTCATTGCTCTGTCACTCTCTCTCCTCTTAGCCTGCATTGTATTTCTTCACAATTACTGCTGCCAGGCAGGTGTTCATTTGCTGGTAGCCTGTTTCCTCCACTGAAATGCTAGTCATAAAAATACCAGGATTTGATAGTTTAAAGACATCTCCATGCAAGAGGAGTTCCTGACACTGATTAAAAAGGACTTCAATATTTTTTGATTAAATAATAAATAGAATGTTATGACTTTTGAATCATTTATTACATTGTATAGGTTAATATGAAGCACTTTAAGGTTTGAAGCTCATCTTTCATTTCTTTCCATTCTTATGACTTACACATAATTAGTACTAAACATTTATCACCATTAAACCCATCAAGCATATCTCACAGGTATCTCCTTTCTTTCAGTAAAATAGTTATGTTTCTTTGTTTTGTCAATAGGAAAGCAAGTCTTTATTTTTTTTCTGATAATAAAAATAGTGTATATTGACCGTTAAGAAAAGTATAGAAATAAAATACATACAAGTTGAAATTTCTCTAAAATCTCAGTTGTAAGAGTCAATCAGTGAATGGGTTGTTCTAGACCTTTAGTGTTCTTCTATGCACAAATTACATCTTTTACTTTAATAGAATCAGGATCATACTCCCTTATAATGAATGCCTTAATACTTTGTGACTCTTTGTTGTCATTGCTGTTATCACTAGGTCTCTGATATATCCTCATGCCAAGAACTTATAATTTGGGAATTCTGTCTTTGAAGAATAAACAAGGAAATTAAAAAAGCCATTAATTAGGATACTTATAGATTAAATCATAGCAGAAGTGACAGTAGGGGACTTTCAGTGAGCAAGATGACATTTAGGAGTCAATGAGTAGATAGTGAAGTCTAGATATAAAGCTGAAAAAATAATGTAGGTTAGCAGACTACCTAAAAATCACAGATTAACAGTCTGAATTCTACAGGAGTAAGAGTAAGATTGAACAGTATAATAAAAGAAGTAGCAAAATTACAATGGAGCAGTCAAATGGATATGTTTTTTGGCAATAGTTGTGAAAGGTCTGGAAATGAGAAAGTGGGAACAGCTAGTGGTTGCTGTATAAAGAGAAAATAAATGAGATTAAATAGCTCAAGTTTTAGCATGATGACTTCTTTAACAATCTGGAAAAAGTTTTGGGAGCATTTAACTAAAGACACATATTTTATATGCAATATTAAAATTAAAAAACTCATTTTCTGGTTATCTTGAACATATACATCTCGAATGCAATGTTATTACATTGTATAATTTAAATTATTATTGCTGATATCTTCGTCCAAGACCCTTAATTTTTAGTTAGAGATGTCAGACACTTTCACACAACAGAAACGCATTAACAAAATAAAGTAATGTAAAAAAATTTTTGCTATTGTTTTTAAAAGGGATTGTTTATATGCAATCATTTCTGCCTTGTATGGGGTTATTAGTGTTTATACTGACCAATCTTTTTGCTTTCTGCTCAGCTGAGTTTTTAACTTGATTTCATCTCCATTCAGTTGTGATTCTTGTGATTCTAGTGTAATCCTTTGAGCCAAAAGCTATTGCTGCTAAGGCAGTACTTATGATACACCCATAACCCCTGTTTGAAATGTAGTCCTTCTCTTTATTTATTCCTCCTTTTGCTCTTGGAGCTGGGTGGAAACAATCTAAGTCCCTTTAAATGAAAGCATGCTGAGAATGTGTGGAACCATACATCACCCTTTTCAGCACAGATTATCACAGGTGGCTTTAATGCTTTATTAAGTGAAATCTTATGAGAGCTATTAATTTTTCTTAAGTTCCTTCTGTTTTCCTTGGAAATTTAAATATGTTCTCCATCTGTAATCTAAATGGTTTGGAGGGTAAAGTAAGGCAAAGTATATTAGTTTAACATGTGTATGTCTAAGATAGCCTTGTCCTGAATCCCTTAATATTTCTCAATGGTGATCATGGATTTTGGGGGTTATCTCCTGAACTGCAGTAACTTAATCTATATGGACTCTGATTTTGAGTGGCACTCGGATTTGTGGCTATATATAATAATAAAAACAACTTACATTAATAATGTACTTGGTGTAGATGAGACACTACTTTAAGCACTCTATACATACTAACTTATTAAGTCTTTAGAAAAAAAGATGAATATTATCTGTATTTCAGGTGAGGAAGCTGAGCCTCAGTAAGGTTAAGTAACTAGCCCAAAGCCACACAGGTAATAAATGTCAAAATCAGGAAATCTGGATCTAACACCCCATCTGTTAATAATTATGCTCTATTGTTTCTTATTAAATTAAATGATCTATTGATCATTGGCATCTTTTAGCTGCTGCAAGATTATTAACACAAGATCAATAAAAGACTAATAATGTGTGACAAGGGGGAAACAGAGATTGGCCCCGCTTAGAATGATTTCAAGGCATCAAGGATTAGCATCTTTCTTTCTTTTTCTTTCTTTTTTTAAGATTAATTCATTTATTTATTTGACAGAGAGAGAGGGCGAAAGAACGCATGCACAAGAAGGGGGAATGGCAGGCAGAGGAAGAAGCAGGGACCCCCACGAAGCAGAGAGCCTGATGACATGGGGTTTCATCCCAGAACTCTGGGATCATGACATGAGCAAAAGGCAGGCACTTAAATAACTGAGCAACCCAGGCACCCCAATGATTTGTTTCTTTGAGACAACAACTCAGCTGCATTTAATATTATTATTGACACATGTCCCATCGCAGGAACTCAATTAGAGAAAGATGAATCCATTCAGTAAACAAATATGCACCAAGTGTCTGTTATTTTGAAGCATTGTGCTAAAGTGCTTTTAATATAAGGATGGATAAGCCAAAGGATGCTTCTACCTTTAAGGGTTTTACATTCCAGTGAGAGAAGACCAAGGAGAGACAGAGAAAGATTTCCACAAGCCACTATCAGACTGTGATGAGCTCTATAAATGAAATCAGCATAACTTCAAAGAGAGTACTTGGTAATGCCTCTTGGAAGAGGTGACATGTGAGCAAAATCCTGAAGAGTAAAGTCTTCTCCTAAAAATTGTGCAAGAGGATTCCATGCTTTAAACAGGGACATTCCTGAGGATAAGAAAGCAGGAACAAATGAAAGAAGGAACAAGAGATTTAACTGAAAAATGCAGATGCACTCAATGTTCACAGTGTAGCCTCTAGATTTCTAAGATTCAAGATAATAATTTTCTCACCTTAGCCCTATTTTAAACATAGCATTTCATTTAAAAATTTACTTTTGCCCTTAATTAAAGATTCTATACCTCTGTTTCCCTTTTTCACTTAGAAGAGTTTCTGTACCTCAGTAAATTTTCTGTGACTCAGTTTCTCTTTCTAAGCATAGGGAAAAAATACTTGTCTCACTTACCTTCAAAGAGTCATATGGGAATTGCAGAAGGTAGTAGGTGTGCATGTATTTGGAAAATATAAGCATGGCTATAGAATGCATAAAAGTGAAATCTACCATGAGTAATAATTCTTCTCCCTTTTTACACCCCCCAAAATGATCTTTCATTACTTTTTCTCCCCAAATCTGGGCAGATATGGTCCAGAAGAACAGGATCTTTGCAAGTTAATGCATCTCCTAAAAAGCTTAGTGATCCTGATAATTGGCAATGATGAGAATAGATGCTTTCCCTATTCTGTTCAAAAGAAGTCTCCCAGAGACCATTGATTTCATTTCGCATTGTCACTTACAGTCTCATTAGCATGTCCCTTTATCCATCAACTTCCTTGATATGCCATGACAACAGAATAATTTACAGCCATCCTTTGTCTGACTCACAATGAATTCAAATTCACTGGAGGCATTTCATTTAGCACTCTGTCAAAACACTTCTGGAAACAGAACTGTCTTACCTGACCCCAAATTCCTGCATATCCCATTACCTTATTAATGACACGTTTTCTCTGTAAATCCTTTTAATCTTTGGCAAAGTACTTTCAGATTCATTGATTTATTTGTTCAATTCAATGTAGGCTTACTGTGTGCAAAGCACAGGGTTGGGGCAGGGAGAAACAACAAAGAAAGTACTGTCCTGCTTACGGGGAATCTGACCAGGAAAAGCTGAAGCAGAAGTGCTGAGCAGTGGTATTGACAATGATTCTCAAAATGTGGTCCCCAGAAAAGCAGCATACACATCACTTGACATTTTAAGAAATGGGTTAGAAAGGCAGTGTCTTGGGACCCAACACAGACTAACTAAATCAGAAACATGAGGAAAAGCAGGAGGGCACAAGTGACTTAGGTTTTAATATGACCCCAAGATGACTACAATGCTCATAAAATCCAACAAACACTTAATTATAGAATATTTTCCAAAGTGAAAAGTGAAACAATGTACTCACATTTGGAATTCCCTTCAGAAACTAGGTTATAATGGTCAGAAGGCCATTAACTTTCAAATAGAGATGATTTTGTTCCCTAGGGGATGTTTGACAATGTCTGAGTCATTTGTGATTGTCACTACTGGGAAAGGAAGTGCTCCTGCATCCAAAGAAGAGGACAGAGATGCTGCTAAACATCTTAGAATGCACAGCAGTCTTCAAAAACAAAGAATCATCTAGTTTAAAACATCAAGAATGCCAAACTAAGACACCCTAAAATAGAGTTACAGCAAAGGGGTTGCAAGAACAGAGAAAAAATGATGAATTTGTAAGACAGTAATTCAGAAACCCAAGGATAAATCAGGAGGAGGTGGTTCTTGGGCCAAACCTCAAAGGAGCAGAAGATTTCTACCAAGGAAGAGAAGATAGCGGGAGGTGAGGGATGGGGTCCGTTATCAAAGGAACGAGACTGAGACAAAGTGAAAGTTACGCAAAGCTTTATTCTAAGCCAAGCATTAGAAGTCAGACTGACTGGCCAGGGCCGCCTCTGAAGAGAGCAACCACCCCCTGGTCTTACAGGCTAGTTTTATAGAGCACAGCCACAGACCTCTACATATGTGGCTTTGGCTAATAGGATGTCTCCTACCTTTCTGGCCTTTTTTAGGTGTGTGTTTTAGCAACAGTTACCCGGAACCGATATCAGTAACTGCTGAGATGTTTATGAAACAACAAAATGGCTACCTAGTCAACGTGGGGTCACTCTGGCTAAGCAGGCCCAGGCAGGCCTTAGGGCTTTAACAGGTTTTAACATGGAATCAGTGGAATCGGCCCCAACAGTGAGTGTAGGGAGAATGGAAGAATGGGAGTTTGAAGTGGGAATTCTAGGTTGAGAAAACCCCCTGAAGTAAAACCAGGGAAGTAGCAAAGGATGTAATTCTAACTCTGTTAGTCAAGCACACCTCCTTACCCCATCCCCTTCATATAGGTCTCTGGGCCACTTTTCCTCCTTCTTCCATGGGCACAATATATATTTGGATTTTCCCATGTTAGCACTTGTCTTGCTTAATTAAAGATTCAGCTATACACCTATTTCAGCAACATGAAGTATCTGCATTATCACAGCCTCATATTTGTAAGTTATATTGCTATATTTCAAAATACTTATTTTATCTCACTTGATGGCAAACAGTATTAGCTGTTAGTTTAGGAGCATGAGACCAGAGATTCAAAATGATCCAGTTTGGATCATGGTTCTTTGTAACTTGGGAATATGAGCTGTTATAAGGATCAAATGAGATAATGCATGGAAAGAAGCTAACACAGTGACTGGCACAGTAACAGCTTAATATATCTTAACTGCTATTAATAAAATACTTGTGAGATTACATTTCACCCCAATGCTCTCAGGGAAATAATGGATTTTCCTATTACACATGAAACCAAAGCTCTGACAGAATAAGCAGCTAATCCTGGAGAACAAAACAGGGTTTTGTGGCTCTAGACCCTGAATCTCAGTAAGCTTGGAGCTTTCTGTTTCAGGTGGTCAGGCATAAACACATATTCAGCATAATTATTCAAACAAAGATTGGGATCCCAAGTAGCTTAAAATTGTATCATTTACTTAAGAACACATATAGGGCAATCAAGCTAGAAAGTGCAAGTAGCTTTCTCTAAGGTAAAGACAAAAAGACAGCAGGGAAAGGGAAGGCTTTACACTGGGGGATAATGTTTAGATAAAATGATTATATCAATACTACCTGAGTTTCACCTTGTGTCTGGAACTATAGTGGTTACTGGGGCATACTCAAAGAATTCAGAGTCTAGTTCAGTACAGATTTAGGCACAGGAAGCTGTGAGAACAGGGAAAGGTCATCTAACCTGCCTGAAAGTGTTGGTCAGTCAGAAACCATGTCCCAAGGGAGTTACAGTTAAGCGTAGGAAAAAGGAAATTACATGAATAAGTGGTGTGTGGCTGCAGAGAGACTCTGTTCAGACCCACATCATCTTCAGTACTTTTCTGTCCACTTCTCCAAGATGTGCAGAAGGAGAATATGGGCCCAAACTTTACAGTTTGGAAATGCCCCTTCAAGTCCACACTTGCTACAATATCCGGAATGTAAAGGGCAGAAAAGTCACATTTGTGACCTTTGAATTCTTATAAACATTATCTTATAGTATCTTATAAAGTATGAATTTTTATAAACATTAAAATAAGTGTCAGAGTGCACACAGCTTTTAATATATGTTCTTGATGATATTCATTTGTGCAAATGTTCATACAGTGAAATCAAGTAAATTTCTGTCTTAGTAAGTAAATACATAACTGTTTGCTGTGGTCCCATATTTTTAGTACATAAAAATAGCAAAATGTCCACAGGGAAAGGATATGGGTAAATTGGATTCCAGTCTAAAGCCTATAAAGAACTGTGTGACCTTAGGCAAGTCCAGGTCTCAGTGTCCTGTTCCATTAAAAGAGGAACCTGTGACTTCATATTCTTTCAGCAATATGTAATTATGCATGAAGTTAGTTGTAATATTTTATGATCCTAGAAACAAAGTTAATTCCTCTTCTTTTCTTCCCTCTTGCTCCGTTTCCATTCTCCTCTTCCTAAATAGCATTTTCATCCAAGCATATGAATTTTTCGATAATGTTTTACAAAAAATATTGGGTGTCTGAAAATTATGCCCACTTAGAACTTCTCCACATTAATTTATAAAATACTTTGATTGTATATATATTTTTTTCATTCATTCATACAGCTGTAAGTCCCTGCAGCTATGCTATTGACAGAGTTCTGGGTCTTTCGATTACGTTTTTATCTATGCATGTGTTGGCTGTGTTAGCATATGAAGGGGCTGCTGCATAAGGAGAAGAGGTCTTCTTCCCAGCAATCCTGGTCTCCTTCACTCATGGTTATCCTTGTCCCCAAATGACAGTCTTGCACCCATAGTCCTGGGCCTGCCTCCTATCACCTGTAAACCTCCTTTTCCTACAGGCACAGATATTTCTCTCACTGAGTCTGGCATCTTATTTTGCTGGTAAATAAATGCAATGGAAGGATTTACCACAGCACAGGTCTTTCTAGAGACTCCCCCATAGGTTCTCCAGTCCAGAGAGCTACCTCCAACAAGATATTTATTTTGAAGTAGAAATTGTTCTGTTTAAAGACAGATGATCATAAAAGGTGGTATAATGGAAAAGTACATGGTTGCTATAATGCTGTACTATACACACGCAGGCATATATACACATACATTCACATTCATACACACAGCAGCTGTCTGCTACATGAGAACAAAGGCAACACGGACATTTTCTAAATATGTAATTGTCACTATAATAGTATTTGTATTTGAAAGACAATGTAAAATGTCTTATGCCTGAGTGGTGACTGAACTTCAATCTACCTAGGTTTATTTTTACATAAAGAGCAAATGGAAATCAAGATGAAATGTTTGAGCAAACCTTACTGCTTTCAAAAAATCATTCAAATAATGGTTTAATCTTATCCTCTATTTCAAATCTTCTAAAATATTTTGTCTCCATCCTGGGCTTGTCTGAGTCTGAACACTGAAGGAAAAACTTCCTCAGCCAGGAGAAAAAAATAACTAATTCATGACTTCCAAATATTGAACATTGACAAATTTTAAAACTATTTTCCACATCTTGTTACATTTTCACCTTTATATCATTCCAGAAATACTGTCTTTGAAGAGAATGACAGTCAGAAAAGGAATTAAAGAGCACATTTCTTTCTGACTACTGATGTCAGCAAGAGACTATATAGTGCTATATAAATCAACTCTTGGTTTCAGTTGTGGGAAGGGTTGGTCTTGTTTATGTATCTTAGATATCAATAAAATGGTCAAAAGGAGGAAATCAAATTCAACATTACAGTGATAATATACTTGCCACGGTCTCTTCCAGCCCCCATGCTATCTGTTCCCCTTTCCTCTTAAACACGTAAGAAAACAAACCACAAATAAAGCCTCTGAAGCCACAAAGTTTTCTACTTGTCTCCCCCTCTAAACCATCAATTCTTTCCCCAATAATCACAACATAAGCCCTGGGAAGACATCCAAGACCTAACAAAAGAACCAGAAGGAAAGACTTTTACATTTAAAATAGAAAACTACAGAATCACTGAAAACATTAGAACAGGACAATTCAAGAGAGTGCCAGGCTCAGCAAAAGAGAAATCCTCATTTTAGCTTTTATCTTTCATAGAAAGCATTCGGGGAAGACAAAGACAAAATTAAAGATAAAGAGAGAGAGAAAGAAAGTATACTTCTTTGATACCCTGGCCCTACTCATCCAGGCTAGTTTATCAGGGTAGAAATTGTGATTGGAAACTAAGACCCATTGGCTATATAGTAATAAATAATGGAAAACTGTCCGAAGCAGTGTGCCTCCAAAAATAGATTTACCAGTACCACTTTCTTCATTTGGTTTTCTTTACATACCATCCATATTACCATTTTTAAAAAACTGAGCCATTCTTCTTATTGGACTGATTTAAATAAATATATCTAAAGAAGGACACTTTGAATCTTCATAAACCTCTTTACTTTAAAGGCAAAACCAGCATCATTCTGGTATAAAGATAACTCCAAAACTGAAGGCAATGAAAGGAAAATGGTGTTCAGAGAGTCTGTGTGGACACAGAGAGCTCTGAGTCTCAAGTCTTTTTAAAGGTCAGTCATCCCTTGTCATGAGAGATGTCAATCCTTAACAACCACTGGAGGGACGATGACCAGTAGTGCTTCATGATTTCTGTGGTGGTAAACACTGCTACCATGGACAATTTTAAGGTCACAAAGTGATGTTACTGAACATGGATAAGAAAAGAGGCAAAGCATCAGCTCTCATGACATCTATAGGGCAGCTTCAACATAATACTGCCCTGAAGTAATCGGAAGTGCTAAAAGAGTAACATTTTCATTATTATTGGTTTCCATGTAATTCCATTATAGTTCTTGTTGTTGTTGTTATTATTATTATTTTAACAAATAATGTATTATTAAATCCAGGGGTATTATTATTATTATTATTTTAACAAATAAAGTATTATTAAGCCAAGGGGTACAGGTCTGTGAATAGCCATAGCACATATCTTACCCAATGTCCATAACCCCACTACACTCTCCCTTCCTCTCTCCCCCCTGCAACCCTCAGTTTGTTTTGTGAAATTAAGAGTCTCTTATGGTTTGTCTCCCTCCCAATTCCATCTTGTTTCATTTTTTCCTTTCCTATACCCCAAAACCCCACGTTGCATCTCCACTTCCTCATATCAGGGAGATCATATGATAGTTGTTTTTCTCCAATTGAATTATTTCACTAAGCATAATACGCTTCAGTTCCATCCATGTTGTCACAAATAGGCAATATTTCATTTCTTTTGATGGCTGCAGAGTATCCCATTGTGTGTGTGTGTGTGTGTATATATATATATATATATATATATATATATATATATATATATATACAAACCACATCTTCTTTATCCATTCATCAGTTGATGGACATCTAGGTTCTTTCCATAATTTGGCTACTGTGGACATTGCTGCTATAAACATTTGGGTGCACATGCCCCTTCAGATCACTACGTTTGTATCTTTAGGGTAAGTACCCAGTAGTGCCATTGCTGGGTCATAGGGTAGTTCTATTTTCAACTTTCTTAGGAATCTCCATGCTGTTTTCCAGAGTGGTTGCACCAGCTTGCATTCCTACCAACAGTGTAGGAGGGTTCCCCTTTCTCTGCATCCTCGCCAGCATCTGTTGTTTCCTGACTTGTTAAGTTTAGCCATTCTGACTGGTGTGAGGTGGTATCTCATTGTGGTTTTGATTTGTATCTCCCTGATGCTGAGTGATGTGGAGCACTTTATCATGTGTCTGTTGGCCATCTGAATGTCTTCTTTGCAGAAATGTCTGTTCATGTCCTCTGCCCATTTCTTGATTGGATTATTTGTTCTTTGGGTGTTGAGTTTGCTAAGCTCTTTATAGATTTTGGACACTAGCCGTTTATCTGATATGTCATTTGCAAATACCTTCTCCCATTCTGTCAGTTGTCTTTTGGTTTTGTTAACTGTTTCCTTTGCTGTGCAAAAGCTTTTGATCTTGATGAAATCCCAATAGTTCATTTTTGTCCTTGCTTCCCTTGCCTTTGGCGATGTTCCTAGGAAGAAGTTGCTGCGGCTGAGTTCGAAGAGGTTGTTGCCTATGTTCTCCTCAAGGATTTTGATGGATTCCTTTCTCACATTGAGGTCCTTCATCCATTTTAAGTCTATTTTTGTGTGTGGTATAAGGATATGGTCCAGTTTCATTTTTCTGCATGTGCAGAAATTTTCCAATTTTCCCAACACCATTTTTTGAAGAGGATGTCCTTTTTCCATTGGACATTCTTTCCTGCTTTGTCAAAGATTAGTTGACCATAGAGTTGAGGGTCTATTGCTGGGCTCTCTATTCTGTTCCATCGATCTATGTGTCTGGTTTTTGTGCCAGTACCATACTGTCTTGATGATGACAGCTTTGTAATAGAGCTTGAAGTCTGGAATTGTGATGCCACCAGTTTTGGCTTTCTTTTTCAATATTCCTCTGGCTATTCGAGGTCTTTTCTGGTTCCAAACAAATTTTAGGATTATTTGTTCTATTTCTTTGGGAAAAAACGGATGGGATTTTGTTAGGGATTGCATTAAATGTGTAGACTGCTTTAGGTAGCATAGACATTTTCACAATATTTGTTTTTCCAATCCAGGAGTATGGAACATTTTTCCATTTCTTTGTGTCTTCCTCAATTTCTTTCATGAGTACTTTATAGTTTTCTGAGTACAGATTCTTTGTCTCTTTGGTTAGGTTTATTCCTAGGCATCTTATGGTTTTGGGTGTAATAGTAAATGGGATTGACTCCTTAATTTCTCTTTCTTCTGTCTTGTTGCTGGTGTAAAGAAATGCAACTGATTCCTCTGCATTGATTTTATATCCTGACACTTTACTGAATTCCTGTACAAGCTCTAGCAGATTTGGAGTGGAGTCTTTGGGGTTTTCCACATGTAATATCATATCATCTGCAAAGAGTGAGAGTCTGACTTCTTTGCCGATTTGGATGCCTTTAATTTCTTTTTGTTGTCTGATTGCTGAGGCTGGGACTTCTAGTACCATGTTGAATAGCAGTAGTGATGATAGTGGACATCTATGCCGTGTTCCTGACCTTACTGGAAAAGCTCTCAGTTTTTTCCCATTGAGAATGATATTTGCTGTGGATTTTTCATAGATGGCTTTGATGATATTAAGGTATGTACCCTCTATCCCTATCCCTACACTTTGAAGAGTTTTGATCAGGAAAGGATGCTGTACTTTGTCAAATGCTTTTTCAGCATCTATTGAGAGTATCATATGGTTCTTGTTCTTTCTTTTATTAATGTATTGTATCACATTGATTGATTTGCAGATGTTGAACCAACCTTGCAGCCCTGGAATAAATCCCACTTGGTCGTGGTGAATAATCCTTTTAATGTACTGTTGGATCCTACTGGCTAGTATTTTGGTGAACATTTCTGCATCTGTGTTCATCAAGGATATTGGACTGTAATTCTCTTTTTTGATGGTATCCTTGTCTGTTTTGGGGATCAAGGTAATGCTGGCCTCATAAAATGAGTTTGGAAGTTTTCCTTCCATTTCTATTTTTTGGAACAGTTTCAGGAGAATAGGAATTAATTCTTCTTTAAATGTTTGGTAGAGGGGCACCTGGGTGGCTCAGTGGGTTAAAGCCTCTGCCTTCGGCTCAGGCCATGATCCCGGAGTCCTGGGATTGAGCCCTGCATCGGGCTTCCTGCTCAGCGGGGACTCTGCCTCTCCCTCTCTCTCTGCCTGCCTCTCTGCCTGCTTATGGTTTCTCTCTGTGCCAAATAAGCAAATAAAAATCTTAAAAAAAAAAAAAAAGATTTTTATAAATGTTTGGTAGAATTCCCCTGGGAATCCATCTGACCCTGGGCTCTTGTTTGTTGGGAGATTCTTGATGACTGTTTCAATCTCCTTATCAGTTGTGTCTGTTCAGGTTTTCTATTTCTTCCTGGTTCAGTTGTGGTAGTTTATATGTCTCTAGGAATACATCCGTTTCTTCAAGATTGTCAAATTTGTTGGCGTAGAGTTGCTCATAGTATGTTCTTATAATTGTTTGTATTTCTTTGGTGTTGGTTGTGAACTCTCCTCTTTCACTCATGATTTTATTTATTTGGGTTTTTTCTCTTTTCTTTTTGATAAGTCTGGCCAGGGGTTTATCAATCTTATCAATTCTTTCAAAGAACCAGCTCCTAGTTTCGTTGATTTGTTCTATTGTTTTTTTGGTTTCTATTTCATTGATTTCTGCTCTGATCTTTATGATTTCTCTTCTCCTGCTGGGTTTAGGCTTTCTTTGTTGTTCTTTCTCCAGCTCCTTTAGGTGTGGGGTTAGGTTGTGTACTTGAGATCTTTCTTGTGTCTTGAGAAAGGCCTGTGTCGCTATATATTTTCCTCTCAGGACTGCCTGTGCTGTGTCCCACAGACTTTGAACAGTTGTGCTTTCATTATCATTTGTTTCGATGAATTTTTTTTCAATTCTTCTTTAATTTCCTGGTTGACCCGTTCACTCTTTAGAAGGATGCTGTTTAGTCTCCATGTATTTGCGTCCTTAGCAAATTTCCTCTTATGACTGAGTTCTAGCTTCAGAGCATTGTGGTCTGAATATATGCGGGGAATGATCCCCATCTTTTGATACTGGTTGAAACCTGATTTACGACTCAGGATGTGGTCTATTCTGGAGAATGTTCCATGTGCACTAGAGAAGAATGTGTATTCTGTTGCTTTGGGATGGAATGTTCTGAATAGGTCTGTGATGCCCATCTGGTCCAGTGTGTCATTTAAGGCCTCTATTTCCTTGTTGATCTTTAGTTTGAATGTTCTGTCCATTTCAGTGAGGGGAGTGTTAAAGTCCCCTACTATTACTGTATTATTATCAATGTGTTTCATTGATTTTGTTATTAATTGTTTTATATAGTTGGCTGCTCTCATGCTAGAGGCATAGATATTTAAAATTGTTCGAGCTTCTTGTTGGACAGACCCTTTGAGTATGATATAGTGCCCTCCGCAACTCTTACTATAGTCTTCAGCTTAATATCTAAGTGATCTGATATAAGGATTGCCACCTCAGCTTTCTTTTGATGTCCGTTAGCATGGTGCATTGTTTTCCACCCCCTCACTTTAAATCTGGAGGTTTCTTTGGGTCTAAAATGAGTTTCTTGTAGGCAGTATATTGATGGGTTTTGTTTCTTTATCCATTCTGATACCCTGTGTCTTTTGATTGGGGCATTTAGCCCATTAACATTCAGGGTAACTATTGAGAGATGTGAATTTAATGCCACTGTATTGCCTGTAAGATGACTATTACTGTATATTGTTGCTGTTCCTTTCTGATCTACTGCTTTTAGGGTCTCTCTTTGCTTAGAGGACCCCTTTCAATATTTCCTCTATAGCTGGTTTGGTGTTTACAAATTCTTTTAGTTTTTCTTTGTCCTGGAAGCTTTTTATCTCTTTCTATTTTCAATGATAGCCTACCTGGATATAGTATTCCTGGCTGCATGTTTTTCTTGTTTAGCACTCTGTATATATCGTGCCAGTTCTTTCTGGCCTGACGGGTCTCTGTGGATAAATTTGCTGCCAATCTAGTATTTTTACCATTGTATGTTACAGACTTCTTGTCCTGGGCTTCTTGTCCTGCTTTCAGGATTTTCTCTTTGTTGCTAAGACTTGTAAATTTTACTATTAGATGATGGGGTGTTGACCTATTCTTGTTGATTTTGAGGGGGGTTCTCTTCACCTCCTGGATTTTGATGCTTGTTCCCTTTGCCATATTAGGGTAGTTTTCTACAATAATTCTCTCCAATATACCTTCTGCTCCCCCTCTCTCTTTCTTCTTCTTCTGGAATCCCAATTATTCTAATGTTGTTTTGTCTTATGGTGTCACTTATCTCTCGAATTCTCCCTTCATGTTCCAGTAGTTGTTTGTCTCTCTTTTGCTCAGCTTCTTTATTCTCTGTCATTTGGTCTTCTATATCACTAATTATCTCTTCTGCCTCACTTATCCTAGCAGTAAGAGCCTCCATCTTTTTTTATTGCACCTCATCAATAGCCTTTTTGATTTCAACTTGGTTAGATTTTGCTTCCTTTATTTTTTCAGAAAGGGCTTTTATTCCTCCAGACAGGGTTTCTCTAATATCTTCCATGCCTTTTTTGAGCCCGGCTAGCACCTTGAGAATTGTCATTCTGAACTCTAGATATGACATATTACCAATGTCCATATTGATTAGGTCCCTAGCCTTTGGTACTGCCTCTTGTTTTTTGTGGTGTTTTTTTGTTTGTTTGTGGTGAGTTTTTCTGCCTTGTCATTTTATTCAGATTAGAATATATGAAGGAGTGAATAAAATACTAAAAGGGTGGTGAAGACCCCCAGGAAAATGTGCTTTAACCAAATTGGAAGAGACCCCAAATTGTGGGGGAAAGAGAGGGAGAAAAAAGAAGTTCAGGAAAGAAATAAACTAAATAAAATTAAAAAAATATATAATATATATATATATATATATATATATATATATAAAACTGGTGACTAGAAAATGGTCACCCACTTAATTTTGTGAGTATTTTGGTCTCTTAGAAGAAACTACCTCCAAAATTTTAAAGAATGAAAAACATATATAAGGGTAAACATGATGAAGGGATGGAATATGAGTATAAAGATGAAAATTTTTTTTTTTTTAATTTTTAAAAAAGGAATTGGTAAGATAAGTTGGTTGGGAGAATAAAGAAAAAGGAATTGGAGAGAATTTGCTCAGGCTGGAGACTAGAACAAAGCCCTGCGTTAGATTTAGGGTATAATTTGATCTATTAAAAGAAGTTATATACCAAATTGTTTTTAGAGTAAAAAACCCTATGTGTATCCAAAAAATAAAGTTAAATACAATGCAGGATAAAATATGACTATAATAATGAAGGTTCAAAGAAGATTTTTTTAAATGAAAGGTATTGTTAAGATAAACTAGTTAGAAAACGTTAAAAGTGGAAAGGGTAAAAGTTAAAAAAAAATTAGCAGAAGAAAAATAATAAAAAAAAAATTAATTAACTGCAAGACTAAACAATCATGGGGTGAAAGTCATGAATTCCATGCTTTGCTTTCTCCTCCTCTGGAATTCTGCTGTTCTCCTTGGTAAGTGAACTTGATCTTGGCTGAATTTCTTGCTGATTTTCTCGGGAAGGGGCCTATTGTAGTTATTCTCAGATATCTTTGCCTAGGCAGAATTGCACTGCCCTTACCAAGGGCCAGTCTAAGTAATATGCTCGAGTTCAATTTCGGGAGCTTTTGTTCCCTGAATGCTTTCTGTAGATTTCTGGAGGACAGGAATTAAAATGGTGGCCTCCCAATCTCTGGACCAGAGGAGCTGAGAGCTCCAGGGCCCCACTCCTCAGTGTGCCCTCAGAAAAAAGTGCTCAATCACTACCATCTCCCTGGCCTCCATCCGTGCTCCAAGCTCACCCAGCCTGTTACCGGTTCAAGGTAACCGTGAGTTGAGAGCTCACTCCTTGGCTCTGTCTCTGTAGCCGGCTTCCCTGTTCTAATACCTGCAAGCTCTGTGACACTCAGACACCCCCAATCCTTCTGTGACCCTGCAGGACCTGTGGCCACGCTGACCCCGCATGGGCTCACCCCGGTTTAACCTCTGGAGCGACGTCCCTCAGCAGAACAGACTTTTAAAAGTCCTGATTTTGTGCTCCATTGCTCCACTGTTTGCAGGGAGCCGGCCCTTCCCCCTGCAGTCTTTTTTCTCGTTGCTTTGGATTCACTTCTCTGCCAGTCCTGCCTTTCAGAAAGTGGTCGATTTTTTGTTTCTAGAATTGTTGCTCTTCTGCTCTTCTATCTCCTGTTGAATTTGTAGGTGTTTGCAATGATCTGATAAGCTATCTAGCTGATCTCCTGCTACCTGATGTCATCTCAGCCTGCTACTTCTCCGCCATATTGACTTTTCCCCTGGGAATATTTTTTGAAATTTTTTGTTTTCTGTCTTCTCATATTTTGACGACTATTTTAAATTTAGTTGAAAAATGAAATCATTAGTAGAAACTATATGAAACTTTTTAAATTATAGTGTTTCTTTTAGTAAAGATATTTCCTAAAGTAATGATTCAGAAGAGAATTACCTGGTGGTCACATATCTCTCTGCTCCATCCCCAGCCTACCCTGTCAGAAACCCTGGAAATGGGCCCAGGGATTCACATTTCTTCCTAGTTTCCAGAATGAGACTGTCTGGAACTAGAATAGAGGTAATATAAGATGAAGTCTGGAGTTATTAGGTTGGGCATTTGACAGACACAGATTTGAACTTTGGTTCTGCCATTAGTTACTATAACTATATTACAAGGAGGAAGTTATTTGTTCCCTCTAAGCCTTGACATTTTTATCTCTAAAATGAGGCTAATTATTTTGATTATGAGGATGAATGAGTCAGTATTTATATGGCATGTAACACAATAATTAAACACTTTGTAAGCACTCAAAATAATAAAGTTATTTAAAAACAAAATAAAATATATAAATAAAAATTTTAAAATGATGTAAAAATTAATAAACCCCATTAACATTATTATTAGCCTCTTAATAGCCTAGCATAATGCAAGGCTATTGCATGATAATGCAAGTTAATAGAAAAAAAAATGCCTGAAGTCAATTTATATAAAAATTTCAGGTTCATTCTAGGGGAAATTTTTCTGTCATCTACTCTCAAGGGCAGACTTCCAAATGGCTTCATTTTCTGTCAAAAATCACTTCTACCTTTTTTTAAAATTTTAGTAGAAAGGGAATTGAATTTTAAGATCACTACTGATGTAATAGTTTCAGAAACAAAAGCAAACAAACAAATCACCTCCAGTGTTCTCTGAAAGGAAAAAAAAAAAAAAAAGACAGGGGAAAATCACTAATGTTGAATTACTAAGGACATTTACTTGCATCCCATATGCTTGGGTTAGGCTTGACCCCATGAGAAGCAATAGCAAAACCGAGTTTAGAGAACTACAAGGGAATTTCTAGATGAAGCCAGGTAGTTCAACACAGTCTGAGTTCTAGCCAGCCCTTGAATTGGCAGGAAAATTAAAATAACAGGCAAATAAACCTTTGTAAAGTCATCATAAGGAAATCTGAACTAGGTTTTGTATCCTGGAGCTTTTACAGGTGACAAATCAGAGTGCATGACTATCTGGTATGAAAAAAATTAGAAGATTCATATTATAACTATTTAAATACAGGATGCTTGAATATATGTCTTCTTCTTTTTAATGATTTTATTTTTTTGAGACAGAAAGAGCATGAACAGGGGAGGGACAGAGGAAGACGGAAAAGGAGACTCACTAAGCAGAAGCCTGGCACAAGACTCAGTCCCAAAACCCTGAGATCATGACCTGAGCTGAAGGCAGACATGTAACTGACTGAGCCACCCAGATGCCTCTATATTTCTTCTTCTTCTTTTTTAAAAGTTATTTATTTGCTATTTATCTCCTATTTTATGATTCTCCCCTCAAGAAGAAATAACACAATTTTCAAAATTACTTAAATGTATTTTTAAACAGAGAAATGAGTTGTATGATAATGTATTTCTGGCTATTATTTCAAAGTTGGATTTTGGGGGGATGAAATTTGATCCCAGTATATTAATTTGGAGGCTATTACAGTATTTTTGATAGACTAGTCTTTGTATGCGTGTGTTTGTAAATTTTTGTTTACTGAAATTATATTTTATGCAAGCCAAGTAAAATACGTGGCGAGCAGAAGACAGCATGTAATTAAATGATATCTGTATTTATGTTAATTAGCCATTCTTAGTTCATAGGGGCAGGGATAAGGGATATGTGTCAGTTTTTTTGGTTTGTTGGTTTGTTTTTCCTACTACTCTGCTACCAGTAGCTAAAGCAGTGCCTGGCTTAGAGTTAGCACTGTTAGGTATATTGGGCATTTGACATAGGACATCAAATAAGATAATTTATACAGTGACAGAGTGAGGATATCTTTGTTCTTTTTATCGGAAACAACTCCAAAAACAAAAGAGACAAACAAAAAATAGACTAACAGATGCCTAAACACTTTAAATCACAAAAGGAGGAGTGTCATGGGAAGAAAGGATCTGATGGGATGCTAGAAGACACTGAAGAAAATCATTCTTCTCTAAAAAAAAAAAAAAATATTTTATTTATTTATTTGAGAGAAAGAGAGCATGATTGAGGGGGAGGGACAGAAAAAAAGGGAGAAGCAGACTCCCCGCTGTGGTTGGAGCCGAACCATGGGGCTCCATTCCAGGACCCTGGGATCATGAACTGAGCAAAAGGCAGAAGCTTAACCAACTAAGCTGCCCAGGTGCCTCATGAAGAAAATCACTCTTGCAGCAGAATGTAGCAAAAGTTAGGTAGATATCGGTTCTCAAATCTTGTGCAGACCAAAGGGGCCAGAACAGCAGTACTTTTAATAAAGGATCAAAATGCACAGCTTGCTACAGAGACTCATCTAATTAAAAGTAAACAATATTGCAAAAGGAACCAGCATATTTATGTAAAGATTAGGGACAGGGATGGAATGGAGGGGTTGGGGAACGGGATGGAGAAAAGGAAGAATGGATCCAGAAAAGCAGGAGGCAGAGAACATACTTCAGAAAAATGTTGCTCTGGGGTGGATGAATATTGCAAGCAAACTTATTGTCATGGACTCAAATAATTGAAATAAACAATCCTAAATTTAAAAAAAATTGAGGCAGAGATATGATTTTTAGTAAGAAATTATAATTATGTTCAACAGAAACAGGTGAAACTAAGTTGGCAGAGCTTAGGAAATAAGTGGAGAATAAAATTATCACATAAATGAAGACACTATCTGAAAGCAAAACAAATTCAAGCAAACAAAACCTCAGGGATTGTTTAAAACACAATGAAAATACAGAAGAGAAGACAGATTGAAGAAAGTAAACACACAGACCAGAAACTGATAGTAGATTTAATAGAGTTACTGAAAACAAAGGAGTATCAATGTATGTTTATCATCCTTGAATAAAATAACCTCTCACCAAGGTAGAAAGTGAAAACATACTCTAAACACTATTTAAGGATACATTCAAAGCACATCACAACTAAAGAAAAATCAGTAAGATATGTGTAAAACTGAAACATGACTTTGTCAAATTATGGGTCTTAAAGATAAGTATATAATTCGTTGAGTATTCCAGCCAAAGATCAGATAACTTACAAGGGGAAGTATCAGGCTTTCCTTAAAGTTCCCGACAATATATATCATTAGAAAACAATGGTAGGATAAAATGCATAGTCATCCAGAAAATAAAGTGCCAGGAAAATGTTATATCTAGACAGCTTGTTGAAGTAAAAAGGCAAGAGCAAGGGGCACCTGGGTGGTTCAGTCAGTTAAGTGTCTGATTCTTGATCTCAGCTCAGGTCTTGATCTCAGGGTCCTGAGTTCAAGCATTATGTTGGGCACCGTGCTGGGTGTGGAGGCTACTTTATAAACAACAACAACAATAACAACAACAAAAATAAGAGCATGTACTTTTGGTTGTGCAAGTACTATGAGAATTTATTCTTACATATCCACCATAACAAAAACAACAACAATGAACTAAATAAAGGAAAACAGCAACAACAACAAAAACAGATGTGAGCATAAAATGAATTAACTTTTTTTTTAATGCAATTAACTTTAAAACTAAGGAAGGAACAACTCTTGGAATCATAGTTTCAATACATAATGTGAATAGAATGACAATAAAGAAACAATGTAACATAGAAGTTGGAGGGGAACTAGTTGTATAAGAATATCAATTATTTCATCTTTTATAATCACAGTCATTTGCCAGGTTCTCTTACATCAACCACCCAAGAGTCTAGCTGTAAGAAGTAACAACCTCTTCCCTCCTCTCCACCATCTTCTTGGCAGCCACAAATCAGTAACCCCGAGTGAATGCATCTCCATACATGTTAGCCAGGCTGGTGTTCAGATTGGTGATGTCTTTTGGGAGCCCTGTTGCTGGAACACATCATCCCAGCCGGCTGATCAAATGCCAAATGACAGGATTATTGATGAAGAAGGCTCTTTTGACAACTTCTTTGATGAAATCAGTGCTGGCAAGAATGTGCCCAGGGCAATATTTGTAGACCTGGAACCCACAGTCATTGATGAAGTTCATACTGGCACCTACTGCCAGTTCTTCCACCGTGAGCACCTCATCACAGTCAAGAAAGATGCTGCCAAGAACTATGCCCAGGGTTACTACACCACTGGCAAGATAATTTGCCTTGTTTTGGACAGGATTCAGGAACCAGCTGACAAGTGCATAGTGCCTCAGCATTTCTTTGCTTTCCACAGCTTTGAAGGGGCAGCTGGTTTCAGTTTCACCTCCCTGCCAATAGAACATCTCTGTCGATTATGGCAAAAAGTCCAAGCTGGAGTTCTCCATTTACGCAGCCACCCAGGTATCCACAGTTATAGTTGAGTCCTACAACCCCACCCTCACTACCCATACCACCTTGGAGCACTCTGATTGTGCCTCCACGGTAAACATTCAGGCCATCTTTTATGACATCTTTGATAGAACCTTGATAATGAACACACAGCCTACACTAACCTAAATAGTGTTGATAGTCAATTTGTGTCCTCCATCACTGCTTCCCTCAGATTTGATGGAGTTCTGAATGTTGATCTGATAATTCCAGATCAACCTAGTCCCATCCCCTGTTACTGCATCCACTTCTTCTGGCCACATATGCTTCTGTCATCTCTGCTGAGAAAGCCTACCATGAACAGCTTTCTGTAGCAGAGATCACCAGTGTATACTTTGAACCAGCCAAACCAGATGAGGAAATGTAACATTGTGACCCTTACTATCATAAAACATGGCTTGCTGCCTGTTTTACTATGGCGAAATAGTTCCCAAAGATGTCAATGCTGCCATTGCCACCATCAAGACAATGTGTACCATCCAGTTTATGGACTTGTGCCCCACTGGCCTCAGATTGTCATTAATTACCAGCCTCCCACCATGGTACCTGGCAGAGAACTTGCCACAGTACAGGGAGTGGTGTGCATGGTGACCAATGCACCACAGGTATTGCTGAGGCCTGGGCTCACCTGGACTCCAAGTTTGATCTGATGTATGCCAAGTGTGCCTTTGTTCACTGGTATGTGGGTGAAAGTATGGAGGAAGGAGAGTTTTCTGTGGTCTGAGAGGCTGTCCTTGAGAAGGATTATGAGGAGGTTTGGTATAGATTCTGTCAAAAGAGTGTATGAAGAAGGAGAGGAATATTAAAGTTAAAAATGTCATAACAGAGGTGCCTGGGTGGCTCAGTCATTAAGTGTCTGCCTTTGGCTCAGGTCATGATCCAAGGGCCCTGGGATTGAGCCCCACATTGGGTTCTCTGCTCAGCAGGACGCCTCCTTCTCTCTTTACCACTGCCCCTGCTTGTCTTCCCTCTCTCACTGTGTCTCTCTCTGTCAAATGAATAAATAAAGTCTTCTTAAAAATGTCATAATATGGGATACCTGTGTGGCTCAGTTGGTTGAGTGTCTGTGTTCAGCTCAGGTCATGATCCCAGGGTCCAGGGATCCTGCTTCTCCCTCTGCCTCTCTGTCTCTCTGTCATGAATAAATAAATAAAATCTTTTTTAAAATAGCATAACAGGGGGGCCTGGGTGCCTCAGTCAGTTAAGTATCTGCCTTTGGTTTGGGCCTTGGTCCCAAGATGTCAGGACCGAGCCCCATGTTGGGCTCCATGCTTGCCGGGGAATCTGCTTCCCCCTGTGCCTCTCACACCACTTGTGTTCTTTCTCTCTCTCAAATAAGTAAAATCTTAAAGAAAAGTCATAACATTGCTGCTTTTACAGGGAAGCTTATTCTGTTGTAAATGTTAGAAAGTTGTGCTCTGATCATTTAATTTGTGTGTATCAGTGTATACTCTCATATATGAATACTGACCTATGCTTTAAAACACACTTTCTAACAGACCCAAGCTGTCCATTTCTCTCATGGGTTTGAATAAAGTATTACTTGTCTTTAAAAAATCATGTATAGCTGATAATTAGAACAGGTGGTATTTGAGTATAGTTTCAGATGAGGAGTAAGCATTAGAAAAACTAATGACTATAGTGATACCTACCAAAGGTATTGGAGATAGCAATCCATCATTATTCCTAGAGTCTATAAAATAGAAGATTGGGTGTACAAAATAATCTTTTAGATATAAAATAAAACACTCAAATGACCCAAAAGGGAAAAGAAAGTTTCTGAAGTGTAGTAAGCTACCCAAGTCATGCACAACAAAGCAAAGAAATACACAAAACACAGAAAAAATAAAGCAATAAAAGAGAAAACATAACGTAAAATGTGATGCTGGAATGAATATAGATAATATATTTTAATATAAATGGGATACACTTATTGAAATAAAAGAGTCTTAGACTGTATTACAAAGCACAAGCAAAGTGGTACTGTATGTGTGTGATAAATCCAAAGCAGAAAGATTAAAAATAGAACGACTTGAACAGCATACTGGAACCCACACATATAAAAAACAGTATTTATGTTCTTAATATAGACAAACATAAATCAGGGCAAAAAGCACTGAATGTGATAAATAGGGTATTGTAGATTGAATCATGTCCCCCAGGAAGACATGTAAGTCCTAACTCTGGTACGTGTGAATATGACCTTACTCATTGTAAATAAGGTCTTTTAGGTGTAATCAAGTTAGGATGAAGGCCTAATGGGTTATAGTGGACTCTAATCCAATAATTGGTATTCCTGTATGAGGGAAATTTGGACAGAGACACATAGAGGGAAGACAGATATGTGAAGATGGAGGGCAGAGATTGGAGTTATGCTGCCGCAAACCAAAAAATACAAAAAATTGTCAGCAACCACCAGAAGTTGGAAGGAGGAAAGGAAGCACCCTCTCCTAGAATCTTCAGAGAAAGTGTGGCCTTGCTGACACCTTATTTTGACTTCTAAACTCCCAAACTGAAAGGCAATACATGTATTTTGTTCTAAATGACCATACTTGTGGTACTTTGTTATGGCAGCCCTAACAATACAACAAGGAAACAAAATTCCTATTAATACAATTCATAAACAAAAAAGTGCAGTTAATCAGTGGAATATCAGTCAAAACACATTGCTCATAGGACTATCATATACTCATCTGAGGCCATGAAAGATCGAGTGTATGAAAGATAAATTCACAAAAGTCTAAATGTCAAACTGAAGTATATAGAGTGGATGTAACTTTAATATATCAACATCTATACTCTGAAAGAGAATGCTCATAATTTCTCTATGCCAATTAAATATTTACTAGAAGAATAAATAATAAAACATAGAAGTATCATGTTGCATTGGGATCATCTAATCCCAATGCAACAAAACCAGAAATTAAGATCAAAATTGTAAATCATGCCTGATGACCCAGTAAAATAAATGAGAGAAAGTGAGGGGAAGAGAGAAGAAAAAGAAAAAAGAAAGAATGAAAGATTTGGCAGAGATTTGATAGATGGAGATGAATGAAGAGATCAGGTGAACATGTTACCTGAATGTTGGTTTAGCAAAGAAATCAAAGTAAACATTTCAGGGTATATAAAAAAATGATAAAATAATACATAATGGAACATATGACATGAGTGTTCAGAGAAAATATATCATCTTAAACATTTAGATTGTAAATAGGTGGAATGAAAAATCAATGCTTTGAACATGTCATTCAAAATATAGAATTAATATATGTAAATATGTCTTCCCCCAAAGCCTGTATTTGGCCAAATTGGAAAATACTGTAACTTTCCATTAAACTTATGATGAAAACAAGGATGATGCCTGTTAAAAATATGTGTCGTTAAAAATTGGAAAAAATAAGACAGCATTTTCATTATTTGCAAGAAATACAGTAGGTCTGAAAAGCATAAGGACATCAGCTGAGAACTACACCAAATGAGAGAATTCAGTAAAATGAGGACAAAGTTAATATTAAAAAATCAATAGCCTTGCTGTATGCAAACATCTGTATTTTAAAGTGGCAGAAGAGATTCCATTTCTGTTAGAAAGATAAAATACTTATGAATAAACTAAAAAATATATATTGAAAGAATATTTATTGAAGAAACTGTGAATGTTACTGATACCTAAAAGGAAACTTGAACAGAGGGAAAGGTGTACTGATCCCAGATAGACTATGGAATGAAGATTTCAGTTTCCCATAAATTAGTCTATAATTCCAATTTGAATTCCAATGCAATTCCAATTAAAATACCAGCAGGATATTTTTCTCTCTGAGATTAGAGAATCAGATACCAAAGAGCACATGGGAAAAAGTCTAGAAAAGTCTAGAAAGATGTGAGAGATGTGAGAATCAACTCTCCAAATCACACTTCAGATATTATTCAACTGAAGTAATATCAGATGCATTATTGGAACAGAACAGAGTTCCTGTATAGAATCAAACAGGTAGGGGATTTCTTTATCTATCAAAAATGGAGTGACTATCAAGGAAGAAACGATCACTTGATAAATTCCATGGAGAAAAGATATAAATGAAAAACATTACTTGATGAAAACATGGAAGGCTTATTGTTTTGAAATTATGTAGACTTTTCTAAGACTGCCTTTTCTTCAAGAACTCTAAAATTTCATAGGTAGTACAGAAAGATACACAAGACATTTGTTGCAATATTTGGAACTATTTTTAAAAAATGCTGAATAGTAAGACACTGAATTCAATCGTATGATATAGCTTGGTTATATCACCATTTGGATGCTGGTGTATGCTTAGATTGTATCTGGAAGAATTCACACAAAAATGGTAATAGTACTTGTATGTAAGAAAGGAAACAGGAAAACAAAGAGGAAGGTAAGAGTCTTACTTTCCCTGTGTGTATGTTTGTAACTTTTGATGGTATACCATGTGCATGTGTCAGCCATTCAAAAAAGAACTAGAGCGGCACCTGGGTGGCTCAATAGGGTAAGCAGTTAAGTGGTTAAGTGTCTGTCTTTGCTCAGGTCAGGGTCCCAGAGTTCTGGGATTGGGTCCTGGGATCCAGGCCCCTATTGGGCTCCCTGCTCAGTAGGGAGTCTGCTTGTCCATCTCCCTCCCCCGCCCTCCACCGCTTGTGCTCTTTCTCTTTCTCTCTCTCTCTCGCTCACTCTTGATAAATAAAATCTAAAACAAAAAAAGACAAAAATAAAAAAGTAGAAAAATATAATGGGGTGAAAGGGCTGTAGGCATTTTGTAAGTTTTAGTTATGCTACCTTACACACTTGAATGGAAAAAGTGTATAAAACTTGAATGTTACATTATTTTGTGTATTGGAATACTTCTAATCTTTGGAGGTCAATATATATATATTGGATTGTTCGACTATATACAAGCTTCCAAAATATTTAGAATAAATCAGAAGTCATCAGTTTTTTCAACACCATTGATCTGGTGGTCTGTTTATGCTTAGAATGATAGGAAAGAATTAAAGATGATTTTTTCTCCCAAACTAGAGTTATCAAATCACCATTTCTGAAGGCTTACCTATTTATATCTGACTCAGAACTGTTTAATGCTGTCCATTTGCATAGACCAGTTAATAAATCCTCCAAATATTTAATTTGTGTGCAACATATATCTAACCCAGAGGCTCTCATCTGTCTTGATTTAATTTGATACTTAATTTCTTCATTTTAGAACAGTCTGGATATTTACTACAAAGATTTTAGTTTCCACTAAAATTCCATCATGGACCTTTTAATTCACTTCACAAATATTTACTTAAGCTTTGGGTGCATGCAATACAGTGGATATTTGTATAGAAGATAGTGGAACAGAGAATTATATATAAATATCATATAAAAGTGCATTTTAAGCCTCTGATATTTTGCCATAATGTGAAATATTTATTTACATTTACATTGAACTTACATTTTTTGGATGGCAGGCACTAGAATATAAAAATAAATGAGCCATGGTCACTGATAATCTACAAGTGTAACATGAATGGTTAATTATAATGGAATGTGGCAAATGAAGTACAAAAAGATATACTTGAGCCAAGAGGAAGTACATATACTCTAAGGTGAAAAGTGGAAAAGGAGAAATCTTGCTGGAGTTGGTGACTCTGAGTCTGAAGAGGTGGATTGCACTTAACGAGGGAAAATACAGAGAATATTGTCTAGTGGTGAATCAGTAGTTTTGAATCCCAGAATCTAAAACACACTAACTGCATGACTATGGGCAAGTTTATTTAACCTCTTTAAAATGGTGATTGTAATAGTCCGTGCATGTCAGGATTGATTGATGATTAAGTGAAATAATTAGAACAGTACCTAGAGTGTAGTAAGTGTAGTATAAATATGTTACTATTTATTATTATTATTATTAATTGGAGTAGAGCAGGAGGATGAAGAAAAGAGCCTCGCAGACAAGCAAGTATACCAAGCCAGGAAAAGAAAGAGAGATCTGTTACAGGGTGCAGTTCAAAGGAAGGATGGCTAAGTGATGATGCCGGAGGGATAGGCAGAGACCAGATCACTCTGGCCTTGAGAGAGAGCGCCGAATCCTAACCACTAACCACAAGGGAGTGTCTCTGGCCTTGAATATCATCTTTAGGCTTTTGAAAATCATGCTGATGTGGGGATATTCTGTGCAGGGAAATATTGTGGAGATGTGATCCATGGGTCTTATGGATTCCAGCTTGAAACCAGGTTATCATTAAAGAAGAAGGCATCTGTGGTAGGGAGTTGATGAGTGAGGGAGTGAGGCATTATTCACAACTCCTTTACCCATTTTTTGAAATCCGGAACTTCTCTTTTTAAACAGTTAAGCCATTCAATTTGCTAAAATGTCAGCTCACTTGAACATTATGGAGAATAAGGAAGTATAAGAGTCTCCCCTGACAAATTATGCCTTCTCTCTGTCGATGTAAATGCTCCCTTAAATCACCCGTAAATTTCTCCTCTATTCCTGAGGAACTGGTTGGGAACCGAAGCAGGCTATAATAATTTAATCTCTACATAAATTCATAAAATGGAAGTGACAGGACAGTTTCACCCTACTATATTCTGAATGTTCACATCTCATTTCTGGATGCCATTGAATCTTTATCCATTAGAAGAACATCAGATTTTTAAAAATCTAGTAACTTTCTTCTTATTTGATTTGATACGGCATTCTGAAGAGATTCAGGACATTTTTCATCTCTGCTTTTACACATTTGAAGTCCATGTAGATGCTTTCAAGGTCTTAGTTGCTGAATCTGCATTGTTGAGATGAAATCATGAGTCTTTTGATTTAATGTAAGAGTTGCATTATTCTCAGCTGTATCATTTGGTGCCTGTATCTCTACTGCCTGAAAATGCCATTAGGATTCATCTAAATAAACAAAGCTTCCTAAAATTTACTTTCTGTCTGAGAACAATAGGAAAAGTAGTGAGAAGGGTACAAAGAAGCTTAAAGAGGATGCACAATGTAAGTGAGGGAATTGAATGAGAATAAAATATGTACATTTTTTTTCTGAAAACTTTTTCTCATGACAACATTTTGAAAATTTCTGGTAAATTCAGAGAACAAATCCCATTTCCTTCCCATAGAAAAGTTAAGTTTAAAGATGTTAGGATAGGTGCTGTGAAGTGTGTAAACCTGGTGATTCACAGACCTGTACCCCTGGGGATAAAAATATATGTTTATAAAAAATAAAAATTTATAAAAAAAAAAAAAAAAGATGTTAGGATATTTTCTTTTTTAGTTTTTTTTTTTTTTAAGATTTTATTTACTTATTTATTTGACAGAGAGAGAGAGAGTGAGCGAGCACACAAGCAGGCAGAGTGGCAGGCAGAGGCAGGGAGAGAAGCAGGCTCCCTGCCTAGCAAGGAGCCCAATGTGGGATTTGATCCCAGGACCATGGGATCATGATCTGAGCTGAAGTCAGCAGCTTAACCAACTGAGCCACCCAGCCATCCCAATTTTCTCTTTTAGTTTGTGTTTATTTTGTATTTCACAAAGTTGAAACAGAAGCTTATTCCTATGACATTCACATTTATATTTATTATGTACTTTCTGCAGATGGATCTTTAGTATATAATAGAAGGTGTGAAAAGTATGATGTACAACCTTAACTGTGAAATCAGGCTTTGAAGTAAAAGATGATTATCTTTTTCAAAGTAAGACCTTACTATTAAAGTATCTCCATTTAAAAAAAAAAAAAAAAAAAAAGGAGAGAGAGAGATCTAGATCCTGGGCAGTCACCTAAGACTCCTGTTTTCCAAAGTCGGTATAAATAGTACAATGATAGGTAATATAATTTGGGGCATAAAACTATAATGGGGAGGAGGAGGAGTCAAGATGGCAGAGAAGTAGCAGGCTTAGATGACATCAGGTAGCATATCAGCAAGATAGCTTATCAAACTATTCCAAACACCTACAAATCCAACAGGAGATCCAAGAGAAGAAGAGCAGCAACTCTAGAAAGAGAAAATTGACCACTTTCTGAAACATAGGACTGGTGGAGAAGTGAATCCAAAGCGACAGGAAGATAGATGCGGGGGGAGGGGCTGATTCCTGGCAAGTGGCAGAGAAATGGAGCACAAAATCTGAAGTTTTAAAAGTCAGTTTTACTGCAGGACTTTGCTCCAGAGGCTAAACTGGGGTGAAGCCCACGCGGTGACAGCGTGGTCTCCGGTCCCACTGGGTCACAGAAGGATTGGTGGTGTCTGAGTGTCACAGAGCTCACAGGTATTAGAGCAGGGAAGCTGGCTACAGAGATGGAGCTGAGGAGTGAGCTCTCAACTCAGGGTTACCTTAAATTTTGATCCATGGCACAGGCTACTGCTCTGTAAGCAAGACCCCACAAGATCTGGGGACACCCCCCTGGAGAAGTGCAGGGATCTAAGGGGTTTGGAGACTCCAGGTGGAGCTGTGTGCCAGAGACAGAGACTCTTGATCACAGGCTGGGTGAGCTCGGAGTGCAGCTAGAGGCCAGGAAGATGGAATGATTGAGCGCTTTTCTCTGAGGGCACACTGAGGAGTGGGGCTCTGAGCTCTCATCTCCTCTGGGCTGGAGATTGGGAGGCCACCATTTTCATTCCCATCCTACAGAACTCTACAGAAAGTGTTGAGAACGAAAGCTCCCAAAAGTGAACTCGGTCAGATTACTTAGCCTGGCTGCTGGTAAGGGTGAGACAATTCTGCCTCAGGTGAAGACACTTGAGAATCAGTACAACAGGCCCCTTCCCCAGAAGATCAGCAAGAAATTCAGCCAAGACCAAGTTCACTTACCAAGGAGGACAGCAGAATTCCAGAGGAGGAGAAAGCAAAGCATGGAATTCATGGCTTTCACCCCATGATTCTTTAGTCTTGTAGTTAATTAATTTTTTTTTTTCTTCTGCTAATTTTTTTTAACTTTTACCCTTTCCACTTTTAACATTTTCTAACTAGTTTATCTGAACAATACCTTTCATTTAAAAAAATCTTCTTTGAACCTTCATTATTATAGTCATATTTTATCCTGCATTGTATTTAACTTTATTTTTTGTATACACATAGGGTTTTTTCCTCTAAAAAAAATTTGGTATACAACTTCATTAATAGATCAAAATATACCCTAAATCTAACACAAGTCTTTGTTCTATTCTCCAGCCTGAGCAAATTCTCTCCAATTCCTTTTTCTTTATTCTCCCAACCAACTTATCTTACCAATTCCTTTTTTAGAAATTAAATTTTTTTTTCATCTTTATAGTCATATTCCATCCCTTCATCATGTTTACCCTTATATATGTTTTTCATTCTTTAAAATTTTGGAGGTAGTTTCTTCTAAGAGACCAAAATACTCACAAAATTAAGTGGGTGACCATTTTCTAGTCACCAGTTATATATATATATTTTTAATTTTATTTAGTTTATTTCTTTCCTGAACTTCTTTTTGCTCCCTCTCATTCCTCTACAATGTGGGGTCTCTTCCAATTTGCTTAAAGCACATTTTCCTGGGGGTCTTCACCACCCTTTTAGTATTTTATTCACTCCTTCATATATTCTAATCTGAATAAAATGACAAGGCAGAAAAACTCACCACAAACAAACAAAAAAACACCACAAAAAACAAGAGGCAGTACCAAAGGCTAGGGACCTAATCAATATGGACATTGGTAATATGTCATATCTAGAGTTCAGAATGACAATTCTCAAGGTGCTAGCCGGGCTCAAAAAAGGCATGGAAGATATTAGAGAAACCCTGTCTGGAGGAATAAAAGCCCTTTCTGAAAAAATAAAGGAAGCAAAATCTAACCAAGTTGAAATCAAAAAGGCTATTGATGAGGTGCAATAAAAAAAAATGGAGGCTCTTACTGCTAGGATAAGTGAGGCAGAAGAGATAATTAGTGATATAGAAGACCAAATGACAGAGAATAAAGAAGCTGAGCAAAAGAGAGACAAACAACTACTGGAACATGAAGGGAGAATTCGAGAGATAAGTGACACCATAAGACAAAACAACATTAGAATAATTGGGATTCCAGAAGAAGAAGAAAGAGAGAGGGGGAGCAGAAGGTATATTGGAGAGAATTATTGTAGAAAACTACCCTAATATGGCAAAGGGAACAAGCATCAAAATCCAGGAGGTGAAGAGAACCCCCCTCAAAATCAACAAGAATAGGTCAACACCCCATCATCTAATAGTAAAATTTACAAGTCTTAGCAACAAAGAGAAAATCCTGAAAGCAGGACAAGAAGCCCGGGACAAGAAGTCTGTAACATACAATGGTAAAAATACTAGATTGGCAGCAAATTTATCCACAGAGACCCGTCAGGCCAGAAAGAACTGGCACGATATATACAGAGTGCTAAACAAGAAAAACATGCAGCCAGGAATACTATATCCAGGTAGGCTATCATTGAAAATAGAAAGAGATAAAAAGCTTCCAGGACAAAGAAAAACTAAAAGAATTTGTAAACACCAAACCAGCTATAGAGGAAATATTGAAAGGGGTCCTCTAAGCAAAGAGAGACCCTAAAAGCAGTAGATCAGAAAGGAACAGCAACAATATACAGTAATAGTCATCTTACAGGCAATACAGTGGCATTAAATTCACATCTCTCAATAGTTACCCTGAATGTTAATGGGCTAAATGCCCCAATCAAAAGACACAGGGTATCAGAATGGATAAAGAAACAAAACCCATCAATATACTGCCTACAAGAAACTCATTTTAGACCCAAAGAAACCTCCAGATTTAAAGTGAGGGGGTGGAAAACAATGCACCATGCTAACGGACATCAAAAGAAAGCTGAGGTGGCAATCCTTATATCAGATCACTTAGATATTAAGCTGAAGACTATAGTAAGAGTTGCGGAGGGCACTATATCATACTCAAAGGGTCTGTCCAACAAGAAGCTCGAACAATTTTAAATATCTATGCCTCTAGCATGAGAGCAGCCAACTATATAAAACAATTAATAACAAAATCAATGAAACACATTGATAATAATACAGTAATAGTAGGGGACTTTAACACTCCCCTCACTGAAATGGACAGAACATTCAAACTAAAGATCAACAAGGAAATAGAGGCCTTAAATGACACACTGGACCAGATGGGCATCACAGACCTATTCAGAACATTCCATCCCAAAGCAACAGAATACACATTCTTCTCTAGTGCACATGGAACATTCTCCAGAATAGACCACATCCTGAGTCGTAAATCAGGTTTCAACCAGTATCAAAAGATGGGGATCATTCCCCGCATATATTCAGACCACAATGCTCTGAAGCTAGAACTCAGTCATAAGAGGAAATTTGCTAAGGACGCAAATACATGGAGACTAAACAGCATCCTTCTAAAGAGTGAACGGGTCAACCAGGAAATTAAAGAAGAATTGAAAAAAAATTCATCGAAACAAATGATAATGAAAACACAACTGTTCAAAGTCTGTGGGACACAGCACAGGCAGTCCTGAGAGGAAAATATATAGCGACACAGGCCTTTCTCAAGACACAAGAAAGATCTCAAGTACACAACCTAACCCCACACCTAAAGGAGCTGGAGAAAGAACAACAAAGAAAGCCTAAACCCAGCAGGAGAAGAGAAATCATAAAGATCAGAGCAGAAATCAATGAAATAGAAACCAAAAAAACAATAGAACAAATCAACGAAACTAGGAGCTGGTTCTTTGAAAGAATTGATAAGATTGATAAACCCCTGGCCAGACTTATCAAAAAGAAAAGAGAAAAAACCCAAATAAATAAAATCATGAGTGAAAGAGGAGAGTTCACAACCAACACCAAAGAAATACAAACAATTATAAGAACATACTATGAGCAACTCTACGCCAACAAATTTGACAATCTTGAAGAAACGGATGTATTCCTAGAGACATATAAACTACCACAACTGAACCAGGAAGAAATAGAAAACCTGAACAGACACAACTGATAAGGAGATTGAAACAGTCATCAAGAATCTCCCAACAAACAAGAGCCCAGGGTCAGATGGATTCCCAGGGGAATTCTACCAAACATTTATAAAAATCTTTTTTTTTTTTTTTAAGATTTTTATTTGCTTATTTGGCACAGAGAGAAACCATAAGCAGGCAGAGAGGCAGGCAGAGAGAGAGGGAGAGGCAGAGTCCCCGCTGAGCAGGAAGCCCGATGCAGGGCTCAATCCCAGGACTCCGGGATCATGGCCTGAGCCGAAGGCAGAGGCTTTAACCCACTGAGCCACCCAGGTGCCCCTCTACCAAACATTTAAAGAAGAATTAATTCCTATTCTCCTGAAACTGTTCCAAAAAATAGAAATGGAAGGAAAACTTCCAAACTCATTTTATGAGGCCAGCATTACCTTGATCCCCAAAACAGACAAGGATACCATCAAAAAAGAGAATTACAGTCCAATATCCTTGATGAACACAGATGCAGAAATGTTCACCAAAATACTAGCCAGTAGGATCCAACAGTACATTAAAAGGATTATTCACCACGACCAAGTGGGATTTATTCCAGGGCTGCAAGGTTGGTTCAACATCTGCAAATCAATCAATGTGATACAATACATTAATAAAAGAAAGAACAAGAACCATATGATACTCTCAATAGATGCTGAAAAAGCATTTGACAAAGTACAGCATCCTTTCCTGATCAAAACTCTTCAAAGTGTAGGGATAGGGATAGAGGGTACATACCTTAATATCATCAAAGCCATCTATGAAAAATCCACAGCAAATATCATTCTCAATGGGAAAAAACTGAGAGCTTTTCCAGTAAGGTCAGGAACACGGCATAGATGTCCACTATCATCACTACTGCTATTCAACATGGTACTAGAAGTCCCAGCCTCAGCAATCAGACAACAAAAAGAAATTAAAGGCATCCAAATCGGCAAAGAAGTCAGACTCTCACTCTTTGCAGATGATATGATATTACATGTGGAAAACCCCAAAGACTCCACTCCAAATCTGCTAGAGCTTGTACAGGAATTCAGTAAAGTGTCAGGATATAAAATCAATGCAGAGGAATCAGTTGCATTTCTTTACACCAGCAACAAGACAGAAGAAAGAGAAATTAAGGAGTCAATCCCATTTACTATTACACCCAAAACCATAAGATGCCTAGGAATAAACCTAACCAAAGAGACAAAGAATCTGTACTCAGAAAACTATAAAGTACTCATGAAAGAAATTGAGGAAGACACAAAGAAATGGAAAAATGTTCCATACTCCTGGATTGGAAAAACAAATATTGTGAAAATGTCTATGCTACCTAAAGCAGTCTACACATTTAATGCAATCCCTAACAAAATCCCATCCGTTTTTTCCCAAAGAAATAGAACAAATAATCCTAAAATTTGTTTGGAACCAGAAAAGACCTCGAATAGCCAGAGGAATATTGAAAAAGAAAGCCAAAACTGGTGGCATCACAATTCCAGACTTCAAGCTCTATTACAAAGCTGTCATCATCAAGACAGTATGGTACTGGCACAAAAACCAGACACATAGATCGATGGAACAGAATAGAGAGCCCAGCAATAGACCCTCAACTCTATGGTCAACTAATCTTTGACAAAGCAGGAAAGAATGTCCAATGGAAAAAGGACATCCTCTTCAAAAAATGGTGTTGGGAAAATTGGAAAATTTCTGCACATGCAGAAAAATGAAACTGGACCATTTCCTTATACCACACACAAAAATAGACTTAAAATGGATGAAGGACCTCAATGTGAGAAAGGAATCCATCAAAATCCTTGAGGAGAACATAGGCAACAACCTCTTCGAACTCAGCCGCAGCAACTTCTTCCTAGGAACATCGCCAAAGGCAAGGGAAGCAAGGACAAAAATGAACTATTGGGATTTCATCAAGATCAAAAGCTTTTGCACAGCAAAGGAAACAGTTAACAAAACCAAAAGACAACTGACAGAATGGGAGAAGGTATTTGCAAATGACATATCAGATAAACGGCTAGTGTCCAAAATCTATAAAGAGCTTAGCAAACTCAACACCCAAAGAACAAATAATCCAATCAAGAAATGGGCAGAGGACATGAACAGACATTTCTGCAAAGAAGACATTCAGATGGCCAACAGACACATGATAAAGTGCTCCACATCACTCAGCATCAGGGAGATACAAATCAAAACCACAATGAGATACCACCTCACACCAGTCAGAATGGCTAAACTTAACAAGTCAGGAAACAACAGATGCTGGCGAGGATGCAGAGAAAGGGGAACCCTCCTACACTGTTGGTGGGAATGCAAGCTGGTGCAACCACTCTGGAAAACAGCATGGAGATTCCTAAGAAAGTTGAAAATAGAACTACCCTATGACCCAGCAATGGCACTACTGGGTACTTACCCTAAAGATACAAACGTAGTGATCTGAAGGGGCATGTGCACCCGAATGTTTATAGCAGCAATGTCCACAGTAGCCAAATTATGGAAAGAACCTAGATGTCCATCAACTGATGAATGGATAAAGAAGATGTTGCTTGTATATATATATATATACATATATATGTATATATATATATAAAGAAGATGTGGCTTGTGTGTATATATATATATATATATATATATATATATATATACAGACACACACACGCACACAATGGGATACTCTGCAGCCATCAAAAGTAATGAAATCTTGCCATTTGCGACAACATGGATGGAACTGGAGAGTATTATGCTTAGTGAAATAAGTCAATCGGAGAAAAACAACTATTATATGATCTCCCTGATATGAGGAAGTGGAGATGCAACGTGGGGGTTTTGGGGCATAGGAAAGGAAGAAATGAAACAAGATGGAATTGGGAGGGAGACAAACCATAAGAGACTCTCAGTCTCACAGAACAAACTGAGTGTTGCAGGGGGAGGGTGTGTGGAGAGGGTAGTGGGGTTATGGACATTGTGGGGGGGGGTGCTGTGGTGAGTACTGTGAAGTGTGTAAATGTGGCGATTCATAGACCAGTACTCCTGTGGCTAAAAATACATTATATGCTTATAAAAAAATTAAAAAATTAATTTAAAAAAGTATTCCCTTTAACTCCACCACTCAAAGGTAGCTATTTTTCATACTTAGTATGTTTTCTTCTTTTTTATGTATAAGTTTATCCTTTTCAATTTTCTCTTCTAGGCCATCTATGATAGTATTCCACATTCAGTACTGTATCGTGATTTTCATATTTAATATTGCATTATAAATAGTTATCATAATATCATATAGATCCTTATAAAATTTGGGTATTCTAGTTGTACAAAAACATGAACCCAACTGGAAGTGGTTTTTATAAAAATAAGAATTTACTAATTAATGTACTACACTACAGAAAGAACAAAGGGAAACTAGATTCATAATATATATGAATTATTCATTAGTGACACCATTTCATCTAGCTTAAACACAGTATAAATCTGTGGTAGAAAATGGTTTCTAAAATTTTTATTTATTTATTTTTTATTTATTTTCAGCATAACAGTATTCATTATTTTTGCACCACACCCAGTGCTCCATGCAATCCATGCCCTCTATAATACCCACCACCTGCGGGGGGTGGGAGGTTGGGGTACCAGGTGGTGTGTATTATAGAGGGTTTCTAAAATTTTAAGTGTTTTTTTATAATTATGGTATACTATGCTTTATATTACAGTATGATTTTGTGTCATATATGATAATGTATGGCACAGAGAAACAGATTATACATCAAAGAGACAAAGAGAGTCTACTCAGAAAAGAAGATTAAAAAGTATAAAAGCATTTGGTAGAATTAAAAACATCAACAGTTATATATGGACCATATCTTCTTTATCCAGTTGTAAACAAGATATGTTCCATATATAAAATGGAGCACTATACCTCCATCAGGATGATGAATACCCAACTTTTGTAACAACATGGAGGGAACTGGAAGAGATTATACTGAGTGTAATAAGTCCAGCAGAGAAAGTCAATTATATGGCTTCACTTAATTGTGGAGCATAAGGAATAACACGAAGGACATCGGGAGATGTAGAGGAGAAGTGAGCTGGGAGAAATCAGAGGGGAGACAAACCATGAGAGACTGTGGACTCAGAAACAGCACTGGGTGTGGTGCATAAACAATAAATTTTGGAACACTGTAGTGTCTGTGTTGTAGTCTATGTGTTACATACAGGGCTCATAGGAAATTATATAATCTACAAATTTAATATTTAGATCAAAATTTGTACACTAACAGCCAAAAAATGAAACTAGAACTCTAAGAAATTTCGGGGTATAGGGAAGTTCAAAATGACCTACTACAAGTTATGATAATATAACAAGAGCAACTTAAAAATATATATGGGCATAGTGGTAAAAGAACAAATGAATTGACTTAAAAAAGTTTTTATTCTCCAAATGTTAGCAATGACAAACATTATAATAAGTATAATCAACTGAAAAATAAGTCAAAGCTGTATAAAGCTTCCCTGATAATACACATGAGAAAACAGTATTAAATATAAGTCATAACTGACTTTCCAATAATTTTCACACACAAGTTTAATTTGCAACAAAATTACATCAGCACTATACCCAGGTTGTTGTGGTCAAAACTTAAAATTGGCAGTCACAGATGACATAATTTAAAAGTCAAAGACTTCAAAATATAAATAAACTATAAATAAACTATAAATGATGAAATAGTATACTGAAATATCATAGTCTTTGACATTTTTTTAAAAGATTTTATTTATTTATTTATTTATTTATTTTACAGAGAGAGAGGAGAGAGAGATCACAAGTAGGCAGAGAGGCAGGAAGAGAGAGAGGAGGAAGCAGGCTCCCTGCTGAGCAGAGAGCCTGATGCAGGGCTTGATCCCAGGACTCTGAGATCATGACCTGAGCTGAAGACAGAGGCTTTAACCCACTGAGCCACCCAGGTGCCCCTGTCTTTGATATTTTAATTAAAAACTCATACATGTCTTCTACATTACAAGTGAAATTATCTTAACACTGAGATTGAAAGTTGCTAACCTATCATCAATATAAAATATATAGAACAAAACATAAAAATCAAGTGGGAAATAAGTTTTATACAAATGTGTGTGCATACACAAACACATATGCTCCTATTGCTTCAGGATATTGCTTGAGCACTACTAATTCTTTAAACCTATCTATAATAAATACTTATTTACTCTTTGGATTAAGGTCATACTGGATTACATCATCCACTGTAAACAGCCAAGTGCCCAAATCTAGTTCATGCACTGAGCCTGGCTACAGAAAATTTAAAAATAAAAATAAATAAAAATAAAATATTCATACCAAAAGAACTTAAATAAAAAGTTATATACTAATACTCATCAAAACATTAAAATTATATTCACAGGATTTAGTGAAAACTTAAAAGACTAAATATCATAAGAGTATGTCTAAAGATTGAATATGCTTATAATTTTTTGATTCCAGAAACATCTCTGTTTATTTCTTAATCTGGATAAAATTTAAATGAAACATCTTATTTGTCAATATGTAACTTCTGCAAAATGGAATATCACTAAAATAAAAAATAAAGCAATTCCAGCAATAAGGAAATAGACTATACAACTTACAAATAAAACTGAGACTTAGAATTCCTGCCTACAAACTACCATTTATAGGAAACTTTAAATGCTAGTGACATTTACTTCATATACTATGGTCCTCTCTGGATTGTTACCACCAAACTCAAGGTGTAAAATGAATCAGCACCAGCTGCCCATATTTATTTGCCTTTAATAGGTCAAATACAATATTAATTTTTAATACATTGACTCTCTCTTTTCAATAATGAGAAAATGAAGGGATTATTCCAGAAAACCATTGGGCAGACTTCCCTTTAAAAAACTAATTTGTTAGCCTTGTCAAAAGTGGTTTCAGTAGCATGGGGAGGGGACTGAGAAATGAAGGGGACAGATGAGTAGAAACAGCAGGTACAAACAATATTTTCAAGGATTTTTATTATAAATCAAGACAGGGAAATGGATAATAGTTGAAAGAAGTTGTAGGTTTTAAGAGGAATTTCTTTTTTAAATATGTGTTAGGTTTTGGGGTGCCTGGGTGGCTCAGTAGGTTAAAGCCTCTGCCTTCAGCTCAGGTCATGATCCCCAGATCCTTGGATCAAGTCCCACATCGGGCTCTCTGCTCAGTGGGGAGTCCGCTTCCTCCTCTCTCTCTGCCTGCCTCTCTGCCTCCTTGTGATCTCTGTCAAATAAATAAATAAAATCTTTTAAAAAATAAAAATAAATAAATATGAGTTAGGTTTTTTTGAATGTATGTTGAAGGTAGTAGAAAGGAGTTGAAGAATGAGTCTTCAGCTTCCTGTGAATGAGCATAGTAGACTGGAACAATGTATTAATGTTTGCTATACTTTGGGCAAAGAGAAATCCATTCATTATAACAGAAAGGGAGGCATGTGCAGGGGCAGATTTGGTAAAGGGATGGTGATGAAGAAGTACAGGAAGTGACACTGAAAATGAAATAAAATTACTATTTCTCTAGGCAGTATAGACACTTTAACAATGTTTATTCTTCCAATCCAAGAGCATGGAATGGTCTTCCACCCTTTTGTGTCTTCTTCAATTTCTTTCATGAGTGTTCTGTAGTTCCTCGAGTACAGATCCTTTACCTCTTTGGTTAGGTTTATTCCCAGGTATCTTATGGTTCTGGGTGCTATAGTATATAGAACTGCTTCTCAAATTTCTCTTTCTGTATTTTCATTGTTAGTATATAAGAAAGCCACTGATTTCTGTACATTGACTTTGTATCCTGCCACGTTACTGAATTGCTGTATGAGTTCTAGTAGTTTGGGGGTGGAGTCTTTTGGGTTTTCCATATAAAGAATCATGTCATCTGCGAAGAGAGAGAGTTTGACTTCTTCACTGCCAATTTGGATACCTTTTATTTCTCTTTGTTGTCTGATTGCTGTTGCTAGGACTTCTAATACTATGTTGAAGAAGAGTGAGAGTGGGCATCCTTGTCGTGTTCCTGATCTCAAAGGGAAGACTGCAAGCTTTTTCCCATTGAGGATGATATTTGCTGTGGGTCTTTTATAGATAGATTTTATGAAGTTCAGGAATGTTCCCTCTATCCCTATACTTTGAAGCGTTTTAATCAGGAAAGGATGCTGGATTTTGTCAAATGCTTTTTCTGCATCAATTGAGAGGAACATGTGGTTCTTCTCTCTTTTCTTATTAATTTGTTCTATCACATTGATTGATTTGCGAATGTTGGTTGCCAAACTGTGGAAAGAACAAAGATGCCCTTCAACGGACGAATGGATAAGGAAGATGTGGTCCATATACACTATGGAGTATTAGGCCTACATCAGAAAGGATGAATACCCAACTTTTGTAGCAACATGGATGGGACTGGAGGAGATTAAGCTGAGTGAAATAAGTCAAGCAGAGAGAGTCAATTGTCATATGGTTTCAGTTATTTGTGGAGCATAACAAATAGCATGGTGGACATGGGGAGTTAGGAGAAGGGAGTTGGGGGAAATTGGAAGGGGAGGTGAACCAGGAGAGACTATGGACTCTGAAAAACAATCTGAGGGGTTTTAAGTGGTAGTGGGGTGGAAGGTTGGGGGAACCAAGTGGTGGGTATTAGAGAGGACATGGATTGCATGGAGCACTGGGTGTGGTACAAAAACAATGGATACTGTTATGCTGAAAATAAATAAAAAATAAATTAAAAAAAACAAAAAATTACTATTTCTCCATAAAAAATAAGTCAGAGAGAAAACATAAATGTGTCCTCTGAGAGAATGGGAGATCATCCAAAAAATATGATAGGACAGCTAGGACCCAGTTGAGATCTGTGAGTAGAACTTTAAATGGTATCAGTAAGCAAAGTTGTTCACTGATCAGATGAATATACAGTGTTAGTAGAAATATAGATGCAATGAGGGTTGGGATCTTGCTAAGAGAATACAGTAAAGAGAGGTACAAGGTAATTGCAAGTATGTGCAAACAACAACGTATTCTGATGGGCCATGGAATCTGTACTGGAAAGGAGAGGCTAAAGAAAATCATGGGGGACAATTGCTAAAGCCTTTGATGAAACATTGTGCAGGTGGAGTAAGTGGTGTATACAGATTAAATGCTGCCCTTAAACAATCAATCAAGCAAAAACAGAGAAGTAGTGGCTTTGAGACAAGGAGAGACATGGTCTACCTGCAATTACAGGCAAGGAGGATATCCACTCCACTCCTACACCCTGTGCTGTGAAAGACGAAGGTCACTGTAGAGGAAAATAGAGAAAGCAGGGGGACCCAAGGACATCATGTTTCAGTTAGAGTAAATGTGATTGACAAGACAGGCAAGTTTATCTGTGAAGGACACTGAATGCCAATGAGCACAGTAGAAAGACTAGGGGATTTTAGAGGTGTGGAAGATTGGATCTGAACAATTTTAGCCATTTGCAACTTACAAAGTTTCTTAAGGAAGTTGCATTGGGAATGGTGCATTATTTTCTTAAATACATTAATTTACTTTATGGAACAAACGCAATAGGAATAAACCTTACGAGAATTGTGGGTTCACAAACAATGCCACTTCACTATTTAATTAAAGCTACCATGGAATATGGTAGAACCTGCCTAGCGCAGCCACCTTGAATGTACTAAGGGTTGAATGCCATAAATACTTATTCACAAGCCCACAGAAAGATTTTTTTGAATAATCTCCACACTGTTTTCTGGAATGTCTGTAACAGCTTTCATTCCCACCAACAAACAGTGTAAGAAGGCTCCCCTTTTTCCACATACTCATCAATATCTGTCATTTCCTGACTTGCTAATTTTAGCCATTCTGACTGGTGTGAGGTGGTATCTCATTGTGGCTATGATTTGTAATTCTCTGATGCCAAGTGATGTTGAACACTTTTTCATCTGTCGGCCATTTGGATGTCTTCTTTGCAGAAATGTCTGTTCATGTCTTCAGCGCATTTATTGATTGGATTATTTTTTCTTTGGGTGTTGAGTTTGCTAAGTTCTTTATAGATTTTGCGTCTATTTATCTGATAAAACATTTGCACATATCTTCTCCCTTTATGTTACTTGTGTTTCAGTTTTGTCAACTGTATCCTTTGCTGTGCAAAAGGTTTTTTTTTTTTTTTTTTTTTTTTTTTTTTTTAATTTATTTTTTATTTTCAGCATAACAGTATTCATTATTTTTCACCACACCCAGTGCTCCATGCAATTCGTGCCCTTTATAATACCCACCACCTAGTACCCCAAACTCCCACCCCCCACCCCTTCCAAATCCTTAGATTGTTTTTCAGAGTCCATAGTCTCTCATGGTTCACCTCCCCTTCCAATTTCCCCCAACTCCCTTCTCCTCTCTAACTCCCCATGTCCTCCATGCTATTTGTTATGCTCCACAAATAAGTGAAACCATATGATAATTGACTCTCTCTGCTTGACTTATTTCACTCAGCATAATAATCTCTTCCAGTCCCGTCAATGCTGCTACAAAAGTTGGGTATTTGTCCTTTCTTTTTTTTTTTTTTTTTTTTTTTTTTTTTTTTTTTAATAAACATATATTTTTATCCCCAGGGGTACAGGTCTGTGCAAAAGGTTTTTATCTCAATGAAGGCTCAATAGTTCTTTTCTGCCTTTGTTTCTCTTGCCTTGGAGATGCATCTGGCAAGAAGTTGCTGCAGCTGTCAGAAAGGTTGCTGCCTATGTTTTATTCAAGGATTTTGATGGATTTCTATCTCACATTGAGATCTTTCATTCATTTTGAGTCTATTTTTGTGTATGGTGTAAGAAAATGCTCAAGAAAATGCTCAAGTTTCATTCTTCTACATGTGGCTGTCCAATTTTTCCAAAACCATTTGTTGAAGAGACTGTTTTTTTTCACTGGATATTCTTTCCTGCTTTGTCGAAGATTAGTTGACCATAGAGTTGAGGGTCAATTTCTGGGTTCTCTATTCTGCTTCATTGATCTATGTGTCTGTTTTGTGTTAGTATCATACTGTCTTGATAATTACATGTTTAATACAGCTTGAAGTCTGGAATTGTGATGCCATCAGCTTTGGTCCCTTCTATTCATATACTATGAAGAGTTGAACATGAACATCAAGAAAGGATGTTGTACTTTATCAAATCTTTTTCTGCCTATTTACTGATAATGCCTAAGATTTATCAAATCTTTTTCTGCCTGTCTACTGGGAGAATAAGATGGTTCTTGTACTGTCTTTTATTTATATAGTGGATCACCACGACTGATTTGCAGGTGGTGAGCCACCCTTAAAGCCCAGGAATAAATTCCAGCTGGTTGTGGTGAATAATTCCTTTAATGTACTGTTGGATCCTACTGGCTAGTACTTTGTTGAGAATTTTTGCATCCATGTTCATCAGTGATATTGGTCTTCAATCCTTTCTGGTGGGGTCTTTGTCTAGTTTGGGGCCCAAAGAAAGAGTTTGGAAGTTTTCCTTCCATTTCTATTATTTGAAAACAGTTTCAAAAGGATAGGTATTAATTATTCTTTAACTGTTTGGTGAAATTCCCTTGGGAAGGCATCCAGCCCTGGACTCTTTGTTGGGAGATTCTTGATTACAGCTTCAATTTCCTTGCTGGTTACCAGTCTATTCAAGTTTTCTCTTTCTTCCTGTTTCAGTTTTGGTAGCTTATAGATCTCTAGTAATGCATCCATTTCTTCCAGATTGCCTAATTTGTTGGCATATACTTGTTCATAACACGTTCTTTTAATTGTCTATATTTCTTTGGTGTTGGTTGTGATCTCTCCTCTTCCATTCATGATTTTATTTATTTGGTCCTTTATCTTTTCTTTTTGATAAGTCTGGCCAAAGGTTTGTCAATCTTTCAAAGAACCAGCTCCTACTTTCATTGATCTGTTCTACTACTCTTTCGATATCTATTTAATCAATTTCTATTCTGATCTTTTTTATTTCTCTTCTCCTGTTGGGTTTAGGCTTTATTTGTTATTTTCTCCATCTCCTTTAGTTAGGTTGTGTGTTTGAAACCTTTCTTGTTTCTTGAGAAAGGCTTGTATTGCTATACACTTCCCTCTTAAGACTGCTTTTGCTACATCCCAAAGATTTTGAACAGTTGTGTTTTCATTTTCATTTATTTCCATGATTTTTTTTAAATTTTTCTTTAATTTCCTCATTGATCCATTCATTCTTTAGTAGGAAGCTCTTAAGCCTCCATATATTTTAGTTCTTTCTGAGTTTCCTCTTGTGACTGGGTTCCAATTTTAAAGCACTGTGGTCTGAAAATATGCAGGAAATGATCCCAGTCTTTTGGTACTGGTTGAGACCTGACTTGTGACCCAGGATGTGATCTTTTCTGGAGAATGTTCCATGTGCATTCAAGAAGGATGTGTATTCTGTTACTTTAGGATGGGATGTTCTGAATACATATATGAAGTCTATCTGGTCCAATGTGGCACTCAAAAGCCTTGCTTCCTTGATGATCTTCTGCACAGATGATCTCCATTGCACTGAGTGTTAAGGTCCATATTATTATTGTATGATTATCTATGTGTTTCTTTAATTTTGTTATTAATTAGTTTATAAAGTTGGCTCTTCCCATATTAGCAGCATAAATATTCATAATTATTATATCCTCTTATTGGCTATACCTTTCAATTATGATATAGTGTCCTTCCTCAAATCTTATTACAGTCCTTGCTTTAAAATCTAATTTGTTTGATATAAGAATTGCCATTCCAGCTTACTTTTGATGTCCATTAGCATGATAAATAGTTTTCCATCCCCTCACTTTAAATCTGGAGGGGTCGTTAGGTCTAAAATGAGTCTCTCACAGACAGTATATCAATAGGTCTTGCTTTTTACCAAATCTGATACCCTATGTCATTACATTCAGAGTAACTATTGAAAGAAATGAATTTAGTGCCATTGTATTACCTATAAAGTCACTGTCTCTGGATATTGTGTCTGTTTCTTTCTGGTATCTGTTACTTTTGGGCTCTCTCTTCATTCAGAGGATCCCTCTTAATATTTCTTGCAGCCATGGCTTAGTGATCACAAATTCTTTTAGTTTCTGTTTGTCCTGGACTGTTTTTGTCTCTCCTCCTATTCTGAATAATATCTTAACTGGATAAAGGATTTTTGGCTGCATATTTTTCTCCTTTAGCACTCTGAATATATCATGCCAGTCCTTTCTGGACTGAGGCTCCCTTTCCCTATGGTTTATCTTTCCATATATTGCCTCCAATTTATTCCTCCACACCTCCTACCATGCAGAAAGTGGTCACTTTTCTATTTGTAGAGTTGCAGCTATTCTTTTCTTAGATCTCTGGTTGAGTTCATAGGTATTCAGAATGTTTTTATAATTATCTAGGTAAGTTCTTGGGACTAGACAAAACTAAGGTCTCCTACTCTTCTCTCATCTTGGATTATCTCCCAAACTCATAATTTTTAAGGACTGTGGAGCTTATAATGGAAAATCCATATTTTATCAGCTTCTTATTATTGGGTATTCTGATCACTTCTCACGTTTTTATTATTATAAAAAAGACCACAGAAATATCCTTTATACATGCTTAAGTATATATCTTATTATCCCCTTCTTTAAATTCCTAGAAATGAGACTTTGAGGTCACAGGAAAAGAAATGTCCATACTGAGCATGACCATCTCTCCTACTCATTTATCTATTTTTAAAGTCTGCCATTGTTTTTAGAGCAGGTGACTCTTTGGGCTCCTTTGGCAAGCTAAGAGCAGAAACTTCACTGGAAATTATTTCTAGAGGACCTTAAAAATAAATCTATAAATATTATCTATTAAATTTATAAGTAGTCCCATTTCAGCAACTCCTAAACTTTGAAACAGCCATGATCTGGTTTAGGGTAGTTTAGAGGTCAATGAGAAAGTTTACCCTACTAAAATATTAATAATAATAATAATAAATTAAAAAATAAAATAAAACCTGTTATGAATTAATTCAGATAAAAACAGAACCTCTATTGCATATAAGGAACATAACCCCAGCTAACACCAAAACATTATGACCTTTGGTAAATACATTTTTCTTTCTTTCTTCTTCTTCTTCTTTTTTTTTTTTTTTTTTTTTAGGACACAAATAAGACATTCCAATTCACTGTTCGAGTAACCATTTACTTGGTGTCAGATAAACTGGCCCTAATTTCAAAAGTAAATTAATGATAAACTTCAATTTGAGGCAAGTTGAAACTACATATATATTATGGAGCTAATTTCAAAGCTAAAATGAAATAGCCTCTAAAATTTGAGAAACTTCAGACATAGTAAATCTTAGTTATAGGAGAAAATGAAACATCTGATGATAAAATCATGTCTGATAAGATGTAATAAAAACATGAAGCATGATACATAAGGTCAGAAGAATCAATATAAAATGTGAAATGAACACACAAATTGCATAGCCCTAGTCACCAAAAGTGGTTGGAAATGACAGGGGAATTAACTAGTAAGTAAAGCTGAATATTAAATGTGGCTGAGAGTATCATACATCATTCCTAAATCTGTCTAGGTATTCCTAAAATGTGGGCCACCTTTTCCCTGGAAAGAACTAAAATCTAATCCAAGGTTAAATGAAAAATAAAGTTAGAACATGGAAATGATTAAATTTAAACACTGGCATTGTGTATATTTGAGAGGAAAGAGATGAGAAGATGGAGCATCTGGCAACAGTAAACAGAGTTAAGAGAATGACAGATATTTATTCTTGTTAAACACAGTCTGACATACTGGCTTGTTCTTACACCACACCTTGAAATTATCAGAGCAAAACCCACAGGAATTGAAATTGCCAAAAACCTCACATTGAATCACAAAGCGGCATGACATTATCCCACACAGACCACTGACTTACTCACATAACTCTTTAATTTTCTGAAACATACTCTCTTGATAATAAAAAGTGCTTTGGAAAGAGGAATACCTTTCCAGATTGTCATGGCTGGATTTCAGCTCTGTCTTTGCTATCATAGTTCATGAGCTAGGACAATTTCCAGACTCCCCTGAACCTCAGTTTCCTCCTCTGTAAAATGGATATGAGTCTTGTGATTGTCAAGTAAGCTAAGATATAAGCACAATGTCTGTTAACTTCCCCAAACCTGTTAATTTCTCTTTTTCCCCTGCTACACTTTAACCTCTAGAGGCTGCAAAACTATGAATTGATCTTAATTGAACTGTTATTGCCTTCAATTTGAGGTTAAAAATCAGTCTCCGAGATTAAATGCAAAAGGGAAGGGGAGGTGATAAGAAATATGATTAATGGTACAGGATCTTAATAGTTTACAAGGTGCATTGCAGGCTTATCTCAAAATCCCATGAACAGTTGGAAAAGGTAATCTATAGAACCTGAGGCTCTGGCTGACAATGACTTCAAGATCAATGGTCTCCTCATACTAATACTGTCTTACATGCTCTATATGAATAATGAGGGCATTATTTAATTTTTCTTACACTTTTTATAGTACCTGGTTTTCACCTTATTGTCAGTATTTTCTAAGTATTTGCTTGTCTGACAGAATTTAGTATAGAAGAAATGCCAAAAGGAGACAGTATCATTGACAGTCAAAATTCAGTAGGACAACAGCCTTGAAAAACATGCCACTGTCGTTGTAACAGATTTGCTAAATTACTTTCTCTCTTCTTTTCACTTCACATGACTGACCTTGTTGGATTCACTGCATGTCCCTCCATTGTGCAGAGATCAAGACCTCCAAGCTGCTGGACTCCAGAAGGTACCATCTTCACTGTATTCAACGGTCTTCTCAGAGGATGCCATTACATAAAATACAATCTGAATAATGTGCAAATTGATACTTTTATCCCATGTTAAAATCAGGTGGAGTCAGAAGGAATAAAGAAGGTGGAAGGGAAATAAAAGGAAAACAATTTCTGCTGTCCACTTAGGTGATGCAAGGGAGAGAAAGTTAGGGCAGAGGAGTTCATGAAGGGGACAGATGCAGGTGTCCCAGTTGGGGAAGCACATCCAATAGTTCAGGAAATTATGGGTGATAGGGATTCAGGCCTTGCACCCACCTATTAATCTGGAAGGATATTTCTTTGTAGGCTGTACCCACAACATGTAGAGGACAGGCACATAAAAACAGAGGGCCACGGAAGGTTAGTTTCCTGGGTGGTCCTTCGATCTGATGTGGCAAAGGTATATGCAGAGCAGCTGAACGTGTGTCTGGGATGCTGATCAGATGAGTTTACATTAGGGTTTCTGTTCCCAGGGCTTCAGGTGAACTGGGGTTCACCATCAGACAATCAGGGCATGGATAGCACCATCAAGAGCTCACATGTTGCTGAGGTAGCCAGAAAGTATCAGAGGGCCCTGTCTATACACACAAAAAAGATGTTGACTACAGCACTAAATGCCAACAGGGCTGTCAGCTCCAGGATGAAAACGGACATCACTCCGGAGGCCAGGGCAAAAAGACTAGTGGCAAGAGGAAGTACAAGCAATCCCTCTTTTATACCCAGGTATCACCTTTAGGAAAGAAAGCAGGGATATTTGGGGTACAGCAGTCTTTGAGATAGAGTAGGGGATTATGTTTAAATGATCAATAAACAAATCAAATAAACAATTTCAAAATGCCTTAGTTTACATATTGAACAAATTTTTACTAATAACTTCAGCTCAGGTTGGAAGAGGCAAACAAAGTTAAAGGCAGAACATGAAGGTTGCTTTTTTTTTCTCTCTATAGCTAAATTGAGTAAAAATTATCTGAAAAATGCTACTACCCATGATCTGTGCACTATTTACATTTGCATGTCATCTAAATAGTATTCCTGTTAAATAGCACTTTAATTCTTATCTTTGTGCATCAAAGCCTAAAGTTTACAAAACATCTCCAAATATATTGACTTTAGAATGAGATTATCAAGCCTGAAAACATGTGGATTTCTCCAAAAGGTCTGGGGTACATAAAGCGAGAGAAGCAGGAAGGAAAGATAAATGGGGGAATTTAGCTAGAATAATTTAAAGTAGGAGAATAATGACCAAGATCTTGCCCTATCACATATGCAAACATATCCTAAAGCTGCAACAATTACATCAGTACATTGCTGAAGTGTAAATGAGAAATCAGGACAACAGAAAAGAGTCTGGAGTAGACATACATATACATGAATTTCCACATACATACACATTCTTATATGAAAATATATGATTCCAAATGAATAGGTGGAGGATGGACCATTTAGTAGCATGAGTATCTACAACATATTATCATCTTGGGGGGAAAAAAAGTTAGATGACTATCTTGCATCTCCCTCTATCACATATATAATTCCAAATTAATTCATGAGAGAAAATAAAATTTAAAATACTGAAAGATGGCATGTCTGGGTGGCTCGTCAGTTAAGCATCCACTCTTGGGTTCCGGCTCAGGTCATGATCTTGGGGTCATGAGATGGAGCCCTCCCTTGGGCTCTATGCTCAGCAAGGAGTATGCTTGAGTTTCTCTCTCCCTCTGCCTGGGCCTTTCCCCGTCCAACTTTCTCCAAAATAAATAAATAAATCTTAAAAAAAAAAAATTCTCTCTCCCTTTCCCTTTATGCCTCCAAAGCTCATTTGCTCTATCTTAAAATAAATATATAAATAAATAAAATAAAATACTAGAAGAAAAAATATATGTTAGTTGGAGAAAGCATATTTCCTCAAGAATGAAATAAAAGCCAGAAACGATAAAGGAATTACATAAAATTAAATAATATCCAAATATTTTTTAAGAAAAGGAATTAAACTTCCATATTGCAAATAATACTATAAACAACTTTAATATTAAAGACAAACCAGCAAATTATTTACAAATATAAAAACTGATGCACTCAGTGATATCTAAATATCTGAACTATTAGAGCAAATATTTATTAAGTGCAACTTGTAGGGCAATTTGATTATATCAACATTTCAAATGAGGATACATAAGCTGCTCATTCACTGACATCAAGACCATATTTTGAGAAAGAAGCAAGGATGTTAGGGAGGGAAGTATTCATTAGAAACTAGGGGTTTGCACTCAGAAGGGACTAATTTTTTCTAAACTCACTGGGTTACATACTGATTTAAATACTTCTTATTAAAAATCAGCAAGTAGATTATTAGGATTTTGTTATACAGAATAACTATCCCTACATATGCATACAGAGATACGCAAGGATAAGAAGTAAAGTACTATTTAACAGGAGAAATAGCAGTTGCCTATTAGTAAAACTGAAATAAATCTCTATGCTCCAGTGTGGACTGAGTTCAACATGTTCCTAGATTAAAGGAAGTAACCTGCAGAAATGTGTATGTAGTATAATCAGTTTCATAAAAAGGGACAATACAAACACTCATTATATACACAGATTTGTGTGTGTGTTTTATATATGCATATAGAATCTGGAATGATCTTCACCAAGCTTTAAATGGTGGTTAAAGTTGCAAAGTAAAATGGAAGGGAGAAATTTCTTTTAATTATGTCTTCTTCATTCCTTTCATTATTTTCTTCCTTTTCATTCCCTTCTCCTCCCCTCCTTTTTTTTCCCTTCTCTTCCTTTCCTTTCCCTTCCCTTCCTTCCCTTTTCTTGGTAATTTAAAACATGAAAAGTACTGCTATTTATTTTAAAATACATTAAGTAACTAAACCACCTTTGTATAACAAAGAAGGGTGTCATTCTGTATATTGGCTTTTTTTTTTTTTTTAAGGTTTTATTTATTTGTTTGACAGAGAGAGTACAAGCAAGGGGAGCAACACAGAGAGAGGGAGAAGCAGGCTCCCTACTGTGCAGGGAGCCCAATGCAGGGCAGATCCTAGGACCCTAGGATTACAACCTGAGCTTTAGGCAGTCCCTTAACTGACTGAGCCAACCCAGGAACTCCTGTAATTCTCTATGTTGATTAGAATCATACTTTTATTTAAGAAAAATTAGTAAACTCACTCAAAGATTCAGTCTTAGTTGGAAATGAGGTGGGGAAATTTGGGGGGGTGGAATTTACTAAGATATAAATAACAGCTATGGAAAATTTCTTTTGAAAGATCTTATTTATTTGAGAGAGAGAGCATGAGTAGGGGAAAGAACAGAGGAAAATAATGTCAAGCAGATTCCATGTCGAGCTTGAAGCCCATGTGGGGCCTGATCTCAGGACCCTGCGATCATGATGTGAGCTGAAACCAAGAGCCAGATGCTTAACCTACTGAGCCAGCCAGGTGCCACCAGCTATGGATAATTTAATTTACTTAATTTTACTTTTAACTCAGTATCTGATGTGACTGCTTTTATTATCCAGAAAAAAAAAATGCTACTAAAATGACAAAAATTCAAGTCAACTACCTATTTTAAAATATCTCTTTTTGTACCGTTACTTAGGTAATTCTGTATTGATAACTAAATTTATTATTTCAGCAAGCACTTAAGAAGCTATCTGTCTTAGATTGGGTCCCCTAGAAGGAGACCCTGAGATCAGGATTTGACTTGGGTGAAAGTGCTTTATTTATTAATGAAGTGCTCCCACAGGAGATAAGTAATGGACTGTGGAGGGAAGTAGAGTAAGGGAAGAAAACCCAATAAAAATGGGATTTCAGGCAATGCCTCTTCAGAGTTTCTAAGTCTATTCCAGCAGGAGGTCTCAGGAGTTTAAATTAAATTCAGTTTCCAAACCTAGGTATAGTGGTTGGGCTTTGTTATTCATTGACAGTACTACTGCAGGAGGGAGGAGCTCCAGTGGGTGAGAAATAAATTCTGCAGGAGGTGGATAAAGCTTTTCCTAGCCCTGTGGCAGGCTACCTAAGAGAAGTGCACACGCAATCCACAAGCAAACCAAACACATGTCAGGAGAAGGATGCACCCAAAGAGAGAAAGAGATCCAGAGAGATCTGGCAGAGCACCAGTGGTACTCATTTCAAAAAGGATTTTATTTACAAATACTTCATTTATTCAAATTATTCAGTTGAACAAAGGACTTTTCCTGTTTTTGCCCAATAGGCCAAAAACTTTTTTTTTTTTCCCAAAAATTACAAGTCAAGAAACCTAAAGCAGCAGCAATTCTCCATTAGGGAAGCTTCTAAGAATTTCCAGAAGGCAAACAATTTAACAGCTTCAAATTTAGTCAGACCAAAGTTCAAAGTTCTTAGTATTTTAAGGACTTAAGCTTTCAAGTTTTAAGATCAAAACAATGATTTAGTTCCTATTCCTACTGTTCATCAAGATCTATTTGTTTCAGTTTTCAGCATTCTATTCTATCCTCTGGGAAACTTAGTAGAGAAACAGTGTACTTGCTTTAGAAACTCTGTATATTTCACAGAGATAATCCCAGTTATTTATTCTTTAATTATTCTAATGCTTCCCTGGACACTAGGGAAAACGAGTGCTTTCAGGCTGATTGTATGCAAAATTTCAACTGTAGCACAAAGGAAATAAGAGAAGGCATATGCAAAATGGAAAGTAAGTGCTCAGAGACCTTACTAGTCGTGATGCTACATGATCTACGCTTTCATTTTCCCCACAGATTTCTTGTATTCTACTCTTCTCTCCTTATAACCTTGGGCAAATTTCTCAAGCTCTCTTAACTTCAGTTCCCTATTCATTTCCTGATAGGGCTCTAGCACACATTCAGCACCAAGGAAATGCTTGTTCTATACATGAGGAGATAAAAAAAAATACATCAACCTTATTTTGATCTCTGGATCTTAGTGCATGTGGCTCTATACATCTAGAATATACTCATCTTTTTTTCTTATTTATCTGTATTAGTTTCTATTGCTACTTAACAGATTTCCACAAATTTAGTGGCTTAAAGCAACACACATGGATTTCTCAGTTTCCATGGGCCAGAAGTCCAAGCATAGCTGAGCTACAACCTCTGCTCAGGGTCTCATAAGGCAACACTGTCAGCTGGACTGACTTCCTTCTGGGTCGCCTTCTAAGCTCATGTGGTTGGTGGCGGGATTCAGTGCCTTTCAGCTGTGGAGCTGAGGTGTCCATGTTCTCGCTATCTATGGGTTAGGTGCCACTCTCGGCTCTAAGAGGGCACTGAGAGTTCCTCTCACTATGTGGCAGCCTATTTCTTCAGAGCCAGCAAGACAGAACACTCATCTCATATCTCATTCCACTCTGCTCAAATGTGGCATATATTCATATGTGTGTGTTAGAAGCAAGTGAGTCACAGGTCTGCTCACACTCAAGGGACAGGATCACATACGAGTGTGACTCACTGAAGGTCACCTTATGGAGCATTTCCCAAACTATGCACATTATATTTCCTTCAAAGTCAAGCTCAAGTCATAACTTCCTCTTTCTGACTGCCAACTACCAAGTCAGATAGGACAGAACTAAGCATTTATCTATGGTGATATTTTTCATCAGTTACCATGTCTTATAGAACATACACACAGATGAACACACAGATACAGAAACCACACATTTAGTGCTAAATGTTTAATGGGCATGGGGCTAAAGATTCTCCTAACCTGTAATCTTGGAGATACATGCAATCTTTATATGTCCTTCATATATCCTTTGGTCATGCTACCCATCAGCAAATAATGCTAAATTTTCTGTACAGAGACTTAGAAACTCATTTCTTCCCTATCCATGGGTATTCACTTTGTTTCAAACCTCAAATAAATCATGTGTGAAAAAGCCTTTTGGTTGTATCTCATGCTCCCAGTATTTGTTAACTGTGTTGAACCTCATGCTATACCCTGGCACTATTAGCACACAGAGATCTCATGTGTTCCTTGTGGCATTAGCCAGGTGTTTCCTTTGCTTAAAATATTTGAAAATACCTAAATATCTCATATTTCAATGAGCAGCTGTATAATGATTAAGAATGATTTATATATTGTTTTTTGTTAGGTAACACAAACAGTATTAAAATAATACTTTCAAAAAGTTAAACAGGCAAAATGCCAAACACATATTAAATAAGGCAAGTCACTTACAATGAAATAAGGAAAGTACCTAAAACCTTGTTTTTAAGATGCAAAAACAAGACTACCTTGAAGCTGTTTTGTTTCTTTGTTATGAATATTAATTTTTCTCAAAATTAATATGTGTAAGAAAACCCATATTTTTGTAGATCAGTGTGTGGAGCACAAAAACTACTAACCAATCAAGAGTCACTTATAGTCAGCTGTGCCCTAAATGGGTAAAGCAATTCTACTCAGTGTGCTGTTTTCCAAAGCTGTCTGATGAGTCTGACACAGCCTAAGTCAGACCTTGACACTACAGAAACTCATCTTAAATATTGATGCTATGAAGTAATTAGTACTCTCATTAGAATAAGTGAAAATTAAATTCAAAAAGGCAAAAAAATATTTACAACAGGATCAGTGATGGACAAGACCAGTACAAATTGACACAACGAGCAGAACATATTTTTTCTTCCATCTGCTTCAAGGAGCTATTTATTCATTTATTAATTTAATGACATGGGGCTTTCTTGGTGCTTTGTTGAATTTTGGGAAGTCAAACATGGAACTTTGGTATTGTGATGATTCTCCAAAACCCACTTTGGTGACTAAAGTTTATTTAAAGCTAAAACAAGACAGAGGTAATTTTTTTTAATTTAATTTTTTTTTAAGATTTTATTTATTTGACAGAGATCACAAGTAGGTAAAGAGGCAGGCAGAGAGAGAAGAAGGGAAGTAGGCTCCCCGCTGAGCAGAGAGCCCGATGTGGGGCTCGATCCCAACCTGGGCTGAAGGCAGAGGCTTTAACCCACTGAGCCACCCAGGTGCCCCGACAGAGGTAAATTTTTTAACAAATTAGTGTGTTCTGTCCAAGGAACAATGCAGGTATGAAATAAGTGATTCCCAATCTTCCATGTTTTAAATAGTACTTCTTTTATTAGTACTCACTATTAAATACTTCTAAGTACTGATTATTCTGTGCCGTGTTAGCATATGACAAAAGTAGTGTTTCTTTTCTATGATTAAAGAACAATAATCTTCCAGACATGCTGAAAGACTATAGCTAAATCTTTCTGGACAGTAGAACATAACCTTTAATGATCAGTAAATATACTTGGTATCTAATGGTGCGTTCTAATAAATTTTTGTTTGTGTGTTCATTCTGTTTTGTTTGGTTCACCATACCATGAACAGTACTGACACTGCACCATTGTGGCTCCTAAAAGGCCCATACTCAGACCGATGTTTTCTTTAAATTAAACATAAGAGTGTTCTAAAAGAAGTGGCCCAAATCCTCTTCACAGGTTTCCTCTCACTGGACCATTTATACTGTGCCAGATTTAATTTATTTTAGGTTCTACTACCTAAGCCTAAGAATCAGAAGCCATAGTTTTCAATAGAACTGCTGCAGTAAGTAAGTAAACCACTGAAATGTCTAAGTAAGTAAGTCATGGCATCCATGGACATTATCACCAATCTTATCATCATGCTTGCTCCAGCCACACAGATTTTAAGACAAACTGTGCTGCCTATCCTTGTCATATTTGAGCCATGTTTTTTTTTTTAACCTTGTGAAACAAGGCCTCAGCTACAGAGCTGAGGTGAGTAGTTAACAAAAGATGAGTTATCTATAGGCCAGTCAGCATCTGAAAGAAGTGAGGTGGGTAATCGGATCACCTGAGGAATTTGAACTAGGATATACAAAGAAATAGGAACAATTAATAATACCAGAAAGGCATAAAAGGACGTGAAAGAACAGAAAATACTCCTGAAAATTCAAAACAAAATAAAAACAAACACGCATATACACATACGCAAAAGAAAGAAAAACTCTGAGGAAGCTGTGACACAAAGGTAGTGTGTCAAGAAGACAGACAGAGGAACTCCAGGGAAAGGATTCAAGAAAACATGAGGCTAACGGATTCACAGAACTGCCAGTTTCTGAAACTTCATCTATGGGTACCTTAATTCTTCCTCTGAAGTTTCTTGAATGTCTCTGTTTATATTCATATAACAACAGCAACAATAACAAATAATTTGATATCCTACATCTCGGTGTAAAATTCAAACTGTTAAATAATCAGCACAATAAAAGCAATGACCAACCAGAATGAATGGATGCTAAATGTAAGTATCTACTACTCACGTAACAGGTAGCCTAGCTAAAATATTCAACGTGCTAATGCCATGCAATATGTGCTTCTCTAAATTAGAGCTGGTTGGGGCACGTGGGTGGTGCACTGGATTAAAGCCTCTGCCTTTGGCTCAGGTCATGATCTCAGGGTTCTGGGATTGAGCCCCGCATTGGGCTCTCTGCTCAGCAGGGAGCCTGCTTCCACCTCTCTTTCTCTCTGCCTGCCTCTATGCCTACTTATGATCTCTGTCTGTCAAATAAATAAATAAAATCTTTAAAAATAAATAAATAAGAGTTGATAATATTGTACAAATCATCCTGTGTTTGAAAGACCACTCTCCCCTTGCTAAAGGCTTGTTTAAGTAACCTGATGTCCCCAAAGCACCCCCTATCCCCTTGCTGAAGGCTTGATTGTTCCCATAGCCAGATGGCAACACATACCAGGATGTCTATTGTCTGTGATCACCCGGTCTGTCAAAAGAAAAGACAAATGAGGAATAGAGTGTACCTGGGACTTTCCAGAGTGCTGAGCCAAGGCCCACCAGAACAAACCGTTGTGTCCTTGCCTTAAACCCAGTGCCTGACAATGCTTGATTTAAGTTAACCAATCAGATCCCTGTAACCAAGCATCTGCTTCTGTAAGCTCGCTTCCCGCCACCCCAAACCTTGCCCTATATAATCTGCTCCCCAATCTATCCTGGCGCGCTCAGCCCACAAAGGCTGATGCGTCCACAGGCGCCTGTGTAACCAATAAACCTCTTGCAACTTGCATCCAGTGGAGGCTTGGTGTCTGCTTCTTGGGTGCGGATCGAGGGTCTTTCATTTGGAGGTCCCACCGAGACCTCTTGGAATCCCACCCAAGACCCCGGCCAATCCCCACTGGGAGGTAAGCTGGCCAGCATCTGTGTCTCTGTCTGTCTGTTTTTATGTTCTTGCGCCGCAAGCTTTCAGCAACTACGTAGTTGATGTGTGTTTGTGGGCAGCTGGAGAAGGAGTTGATGAACTCGGACTTCTCCCCTGCCACCCCGGGGGACGCCTCGGGGGTCTATGAGTTAGGAGGAGCCTCTGTGCTCCTCCTGACCATCTGTGAGTCAAGAAGGAGCCTCCGTGCTCCTCCTGACTGTCTGTGAGTCAGGAAGGAGCCTCTGTGCTCCTCCTGACCGTCTGTGAGTCAAGAAGGATCCTCCTGACCGTCTGAATCAGTTAGCTGTTTTTTTTTTTTTTTTTTTTGTCTTCTATATCTAATGTCTAAATTGTCCTATTAATGTCTTTAAATGTGGTTATATGTTCCTTACACTGGTCATAAAGGTTACATTTTGTTTAAAGGGAGGGTGTCTAACCTGTTTGAATCTGAGAAATGCCTGACTGTATGAATGTTTGTGTGGCTCCACCGCCTTCGGCTACGGAGTCTGAGTGGGCTGCACCCTGAGTCTCGCGGAGCGTCATACGGCATAACGGTCATCTACTCCATGGAGTAGCCTGGTCCGGGGTTTATACGGATAGACCTTAGCTAAGATGCTCCTAAGTTCCCGCAAGGGACGCGAGCAGGACAGCATCTGAAAGGTCCCCCTCCCCTTGTCTGCAACATCGTACATATTGGGAGGGAATATAAGAGATAGGTATTAAGAGCTAAAACCAGATTCAATGAGTCAGCTAGTAAATTTCCTCCTGACATATTGGATAATAATTAAGTAAATAAGCCTTCTTCTAGTAAACCCAGGTTGCTGGGCCATCCCTAGCAAAGGGGACTCTGACTTTATTTCTCTCTGTTTCTCCTAATAGATGTGGGAGCTTCTCCCTTACTCACTTCCTGTGTTGATGGCTATAACTGGAGCCAACTGGGGTTGGTCTGACTCGAGACAGAGACTATAGGGAATATTCCCAAGCAGCTGCCGAAATTCTTTGTTTCGGGGAGGTTTCCCTGTGTTCTCTGGCCCGACTTAGACTACCTAACCCCTCACCCCTGGCTAATGAAAAAGCATGGCATCTGCTCCTCTGTTGGGGCTTAGGAGCTCCAAAACTGGGAATCCTTTCTCTGCCTCCTGGCAGCACTTTGTTTCTTCTGTTTCCCTCTTCTCCTATTTCTGTACCAACGTGTGTGCAGCCTGCATGACTGGCCTCTAGATCATGCACAACAGCTCCTTCTCTCTTCACTGTCAAGGAGCAAGAAGAGCACCCCCTGGACCTAACACCCCCTCACTCCAGATCTTCCCAACCATGTCTCAGGTAAACATTCAAAGTGGAGTGGGTCCAGATGGAACGTAAATCAGTGTTGGAACTAAGTTAAGTTTGTTGGTTTAATTAAGATAAGACCTGTCTTTTAAGTTATCAACAGTAAATGTAAAACTTCAAAGTTTACTGAAAGTCAAATAAACTCATGTTATTTATTAAAATTTGTTAGCAAAGAAATGACTAAACTGATGGCTAATTGTCTGTCTCAAAGTTCTAAAGGGTAATTGCTGAAGTAGCTTTCAAAGTCTTTGATAATCTGAAAACTTTAAAGTTTTGCTTGGATGACAAATGGAATTAAATTGTGGACATCTAGGTCTTAACCAAACAGGATAAAATGCTAGGTCATTAATTACTGGATATAGGTTTGTGCTTTTGACTTCTTACTGCAAAGAAACTAAGAGTATTTAAATCTGTTGGTAAACTTGTTTGCCACTTAACTGATTCATAAATTTGCCACCTGAAGAATCCTGTTGTAACAGTTCACAATTGGTTAATAACTAAAGGTGTTTCTAAGAATACAAAGTTCTGCTTAATATAAATGAGACTAATAAAAATAAGGAAAACTCTGTATGTAGGAAAATAGGAAATATATAAGAAAAATTTTTTAAAAATGGGAATACATTTTGTTAAATGTAATTTTATCCTAAATGAGATAATTGTTTAAAAGGAAATGGCTTGGGACAAAACCTGAATGCAAAGAAAAGTTGTAGATGGTCAAGAATGTACTAAAATTAAAATGAATGGGTTTTAAAGGTACATTACATTAATCCAAGACTGAAATTCTCTGTTCAAAGGACAAAGTTTTCTTAGATTAATTAACCTCCTGTTACAAGAATGTAAATGATTTTCTCTTTGCCTGCCCAGAAAAACCAGTTTCTATGCTTTGTTTTATCAGGTATTCAACATCCCTATTATATTTAGGCATGTGCTTCAAAACTTTCTAAGATCTTAGCAAATGTTGATAAGATTTAAATTGTAAAATCTCTTTAACTCGGGCTTTTCCTTGATATATGAAGTTGCTCATGAAATACTACTGAACCGATGATAAACCTTGGATTACATTTGGGAAAATACTATAACTATTCTAGAGATTCTATGCACTTCCTAAAGTTTTAATGTTTTGAGAGATCATCGCTTGATACTGTAATTATGGAAATGTTATATATCACAAAAATAACCTGATTTCCTTGCAGCTAAATTGTAAACTCCCATGTCTCTTTAGCTTTAGCCATATCCATACTGGGTTTTTGTCATTTATAATTGTTTTAATTCTCTTGAAAAATGAGTTTTATCTTCAAGGAGATTCCTATAAAGGACTTTCAGGACAAATACAGATTTTTGATATACTTGAAAATCCTAAAACTTGAAATGGGTAAAAATTTCCAAAACTGACTAAAGCCGCATTCACCAGATTTGGTAACACGGGACTAAATAAACTAAAAAAAAAAATTATAATGTTATATCTCTTTTGTCTTACTTTAAACATTGCTGGTTCTCTCTAATGTTTGCTCTTCCAGACTAGGGATACTTCCTCCTAGTTATCTGTAACTTATAGAGATGTAAAAGTGCTCATTTATAAAAGAGCTCAAAGCATTCAAGCTTTTCTCTCTATCTGAACCCTCTGAAACCAAAAGGTCTCAGTAAGTAAGCATTCTTCCATGGCAATCAGTCATTTGCATAAGTTCAATAAGAATCTGTTCTCCTTGTAATGGGAAAGAATTGGAAACATGGGTTATTTTACCAAGGCTTTGACTGGGATGTCATATTTGAAAAGACTCAGATAGTAGCAGACAGTTTAAAGAAACTAAGGTTGACTTTATGAAACTTGGAGCCATAAAGCCCCTTGGGACTGTTGGCCTGATACCTTGCTTACAGAGTTCCCAGCAGCCTCACCAGGTGAGTAAAGAATGTCACTCCTTGGTAGGTGCGGTCTCAGAAGAGGAATTCGCCCACTGAGAAATTCGCCCAAATCGACAGGTATTGCAGGCATGCCTGATGGCCAGTACAGGGCTTGGCTTCTGGCCCGGAGAGGCTACTAAAAGTTCAACCTAGAGATTCCTTATTAAAAGTTCCAGCAAAGCAGATGCTAAAAGATCTATTGATCACACTCATTGTTCTTGCTGAGCTTATGTAAATAATAGGCCAAGTTTTTTAAAACTGAACTTGTTTCACAGGTAAATTAGTCCTGATTTGGCTATCTCTGTAAATGAGGGTTATTTTAGAGAGAAAAATTCTGTTTTAATAACACACCTTTATGGATGTTAAATTCTAGATTTGATTGTCTTTAAATGTTTGTTTACCTAAGCTAAACAATTTGAGGTAAACTTCAGAGAAGTTGTACAATAGCTTCTTTAGTCAATCTTATTATTTTGTGGGGATATTAGCAGACCCCATGGCACATGATTAAACAACTGGAATAATGAAATTGCCTAAAAGCCAGCATACTGCACTCTTTTCCCACTTGACAATGACACTCTGTAATCAGGATATTGTTAAGGTTGGACCACTCAAAGGTCTTCTTATTGGTTTCACCCCTTAGTCATATTTATCTAGAGGCCACCTCCATTGAGGTGCAATTGCAAACAGATGCTTTAGCAAAACCTAAAACAGCCCTCATAAAAATGCCTCAAAGCTCACTATGGGACAGTCCCTAACTGTAATAATGTCACATCAGGTCCAGATTTGTCTTAGTAGCCAAAGGCCACCAATGGATGATGGAGGCCGACTTATTAAATACTGGGATACACTAACAGAGATGCCAGAAATAAAACTTAAAATTTGTCAAACTTTAAACCTAGTTACCTGTATGCCTGAACCTAACCACTGTACTTCTTTCTCTATAGAGCAAAAATGTTCAGAGATTATTAATCTAGCTTATTCTATATGGCCAGGTTTAAGATGCCCCTGTTAAAATTACAAATGACAGTTGGTTTTCTGATGAAAATAGTTTTCATAGAAAGAAGAAGAAAAGTTAGATGTGCCATAGTGCTCACTAGCACTTTGCAATTGCCAAAGCCTAAGAATTAACATTTATACTGACTCCAAATATGCCTTCCTGGTACCACATGCCCATAGAGCTATTTGGAAGGAAAGGGGATTTTCCTGGAATCATGGGCGCATTACTAAAACCATTACAACTCCTGCTAATCTCCCCAACTTAAAACAAAGATGAACACGATCTGTTTTTAAATGGTATTTTTGTTCCATCTGCGGGACTAGGGGATGTCATGTGGCATGTAGAAGTCCTTAATAAATATACTACAAAGACACTCAATAATTCACTAAATAGCATCTCCCAGCTTAATACCAAAGTGTCACAGATACGCAAGGCAGTCCTACAAAATAGGATGGCCTTAGATGTCCTGACAGCAGCCCAGGGTAGCACATGTGCAATTATCAAGACAGAACATTGTGTGTACATTCCAGACTATCACAAAAATGTCACAGGACTAATAAAAGATATGAATACCCAAATTAAGGCCTACAAGATCCTCCTCTCTCTCTCAGTAAATGGTTAAGTTCCTGGTTTAAAGGAGGACTATGGCCAAATCTCCTTTTCGAGCTTCTCATTCTTATTGCCTTATTAACCTTAATATGTTGCTTTGTTCCATGTTTCTCTACTTGGTGCCGAGACTCCATTGCTACAATGACTACACCACAACAGACTATCCTTGTCGCGCTCAAGGACACCTCTTCACTGTCAGTGCTGGATTCAACTGCCTCCACCTTTTGAAACTCCCTTATACATTCCTACCCTGATCAATATTAACCCCAGTAGGTAGGGACAGCTCTATGCCCCTATTCAGCACGAAGAAGTTATAGAAGATGAGACCTTCCACTTTCAACCACCTTAAAAATTTAAAGGTCTTTAAAAGCTGGTGCCTTGCATCCCCCCTTCGCCCGCTCCCCTCCATATGTGCAGCATTCCTCAGGCACCCCTAACTGCCATAAAATGATAAATAGTTGACTTGCTGAGATCACAATCCTGCAAGACAGGAGCCTCCCTTGGTTTGCAAATGTCCTTGAGATTACAACAAAGAAATTACCTTATCAATAGCCCAATTTTCAATCGGCACTTGTATCTTAAATAAACTCTTACAGTTTGTAAAAGATCGCTTGTCAGTAATCCGGACAATGGTACTGACACAGCAATATCAACTAATTAAACAGACCGGATCTCAAACTGACTTACTTCATAAACAAAGCAAATGGATATAAGATTCTATCCATGATAAAGAAAAAGGGGGGAATGAAAGACCCCTCTCCCCTTGCTAAAGGCTTGTTTAAGTAACCTGATGTCCCCAAAGCACCCCCTATCCCCTTGCTGAAGGCTTGATTGTTCCCATAGCCAGATGGCAACACATACCAGGATGTCTATTGTCTGTGATCACCCGGTCTGTCAAAAGAAAAGACAAATGAGGAATAGAGTGTACCTGGGACTTTCCAGAGTGCTGAGCCAAGGCCCACCAGAACAAACCGTTGTGTCCTTGCCTTAAACCCAGTGCCTGACAATGCTTGATTTAAGTTAACCAATCAGATCCCTGTAACCAAGCATCTGCTTCTGTAAGCTCGCTTCCCGCCACCCCAAACCTTGCCCTATATAATATCTGCTCCCCAATCTATCCTGGCGCGCTCAGCCCACAAAGGCTGATGCGTCCACAGGCGCCTGTGTAACCAATAAACCTCTTGCAACTTGCATCCAGTGGAGGCTTGGTGTCTGCTTCTTGGGTGCGGATCGAGGGTCTTTCATGTTCACCTTTGCCTTTGTCATCAGTGCAAAAATGATCATAAAATTTAAAAGTAGCACAGGATTCCAACCTAGCCCTCTTTGGCTTCTAAGTTATATTAATTCTATTTGAAGATTAGATTATATAAAACAGGACTATTATATAAAACAGGCATCTATTGAGTGCTTAATATATGCCAAACATTTCATTTAGTCTTGACACTTGACATTAGGGAGGGTATGTGCTTTGGTGAGTGCTGTGAAGTGTGTAAACCTGGCGATTCACAGACATGTACCCCTGGGGATAAAAATATATGTTTATAAAAAATAAAAAATTAAAAAAAAAAGATGAAAAAAAATACCTGAAAATCTGAACAACTGGGTCAAGGTCACATAACTAATACATTTTGGAGTCGAGTTTTAATGACAGTCTAACTCGCAAGTCATTTTTAACTGTGACACTATACTGTTCCCACTATCAGATAATACTTATAATGTAGTTTCCAAAAAGTCTGACACAAAAGAGACAGTGTGATAAATTATGTATGACTGCAGTAGCCACACAGCACTATCATGGAAAGCTTTGTTTGTATAATTTGCTTTCTGAAATCAAGAGTGAGCATTAACTACCAAGTGCACAGTAAACCTAGCTTGGTGTTGTGACTTGTAGGCGGGCACCTATGATTTGTGGGACATAAGGTCAAGACATAATCACAAGATGGCTCAGCTGCCCCCAAAGCAGGCTTAGAAATTGAGAGTCACTGGGTAGCCTAAATCACACAGAACATCTGAATCATGCATCTAGAGAGAGCAATGAAAGGTGCAGGGCACAAAATGAAGACATTGAGGAAAGCCAAAAATCAACAAAACACAGGGCTTCTTTGCCTTTACCAGAACAAAACCCACATTTTTTTTTCTCATAGTTTGTTCCTATAGCTTAATGTAGTTTCAAAGAGCTAAGACAAAGAAGGTCAGGAAATAAATATCCACGATAAACTAGATAATTCCATCAGTACTTATCTAATAATAAGAGTTTACTTAGATAATTTAAATATATAATGATGCCCCTGTGTCGTATTATTCTTAAAGCTCATTAAGGCAAAGGTCAGAACTTTATTTTCTTTCCAAGTTAACATCCTCTGGTCATTGAGCCAATTCAGTTCAAAAGTATCAGATAAGCTCCTACCATCTATGCAACAGCACACGAAGTGTCCAGGAAAATGCAAAGGACAAACAGACACCATGCCTTCCCCCAAGAAGCTTACATTACACCATTACTACTACTATCAGCTGTTCTTCATAAAGCATCACCAACAGAGTCCATTCATTTATTCAGTCTTTTAACAGTTACTAAGTATCTCCTTTGTATCAAATGCAATACTAAAGTTTTGTTTTGTTTTGAGAGAGAGAGAGAGAGAGAGACCACAAGAGGAGGGAAGGTCAGAGGGAAAAGCAGACTCCCCACCCAGTGGGAGCTTGACTCTGGGCTCAAAGTGGGGCTTGTAGCGGGTCTCAATCCTGGGACTCCAGGATCATGACCTGAGCTGAAAGAAAATCCTTAACTTTCTAAGCCACCCAGGCACCCCACAATGCTACAGTTTCAAGCAAAAATAGAGTTTAAAGAAGAAAGAACTGACAGGTCAGTGAAATATATGGAAGTGCCAATGAAATATCTGAAAAATCTAAAGTAAGATTCCCACCTTCTTAGGCTGACAAGTTAAGAGTTTATCCAAATTAAGGGAATTCCACAAGAGGCCTTTTAGAAATAAGGTAATTCTCTCTTTCCCAACAAGTATCTTGGTACACTGTGGGAAATGGTACAGCTAGTCTAAATACCAGTTATCCTTGGTATTGTGGCCTTGGAGCTAAGCTGTGACCTTCCTATTGACTTAGTACTTTTAGACTCCTTAGGTTTGATGAGAGTAGAAAAATCAAATGCCATAGTTTTCCATAATTAGAGATTTGAGAGTCACTGGGTAGCCTCCAGAGGACAGTCTCATATTCACTTTCCTTTCTTAGGCTCTTTGTGCCTAAGACTGTGCTTATGTACACATACACACACTAAAAAAAAAAAAAAAAAAGCAAAAGTTGGTATCCAATGCCAATGCAGAAACCCTTCATGACTTGGAGGAACGCTATTAAATTTCTCCATCAGTTTTCTCTTTCTATTCTTTAGGTTAAAAACAAAAAGCCTGACATTCTACCTATTTCTTTCTTCCCAAGATTAATCTAAATGTGGCTTTCTTGCCAATTAGTAGGCAATAGATCCTTGGGCTCTTAAATTTGTTGTAGGGAATTAGCAATGGAATATGCTATCAGAATAGCAATAATAATGGTGTTTAAGGAAGAATGCAAGAAAATTCAAGGTAGACAATTTTTATAAAATTAAACCCTTATGTGTTTTTACTCTGGCCTTAAAGATAGATCTTTTCTACTAAAATAACTTCTGAAAGAACTCATTAGATTATATAGGCAAAGCACCAGATAAGACTAAATGAACGAATGTTACAGTAAGTTCTGCCATTACTACTTATAGGACCTAAAAAGGACACTTTTAAACAACTACAAAATGACAAAACTGACTACATAATCTCTGAATCTTTTCTCTTCCAAAATTTAATGATCAAGTAGTTTGAACTGTTAAATCTCACATATCTGGGTTTATCTGGAGAACAAGAACTAAAAATCTTATTAGTTCATATTGAACTTCTTTTGAAATTTTTTAAATTGTGGTTAGAACACTTATATGACTATCCTCTTGACAAAATTTTAAGGGCACGATGCAGTAATGTTAATTATAGGAATAATACTGTACAGTAGATATCTAGAACTTACTCATCTTGCATAAATGAAACTATATACCCATTGAATAGCAACTCTCCATTTCCCTCTCTCCTCAATCTCTGACTACCACCATCCTACTGTTTCTATGGGCTTTACTATTTTATTTTTTTGAAGATTTTATTTATTTATTTGTCAGAGAGAAAGAGAGAGAGGGAGAACACAAGCAGGCAGAGCAGCAGGCAGAGGCAGAGAGAGAAGCAAGCTCCCCGCTGAGCAAGGAGCCAGATGTGGGACTCAATCACAGGACCCAGGATCATGACCTGAGCCGAAGGCAGCGGCTTAACCAACTGAGCTACCCAGGCATCCAGAGCTTGACTATTTTAGATACCTAAAGTATATCCAAGTGTGTATCTAAGTGTATCTAAGTGTATAAATGGAATCGTGCTATATTTGTCTTTTTGTGACTCGCTCATTTCATTCAGTATGTCCTCCTGGTTCATCCATGTCATTACATATGGCAATATTTCCTTCTCTTTTTAGGCTAAATAATATTCTACAATATGTATAGGTCATATTTTCTTTATCCACTCATCTGTCAATGGACATTTAGGTTGTTTCCTTATCGTGGCTGTTGTGACTAATACTATAAATGAACTGGGAGGGCAGATATCTCTTTAAGATCCTGGTATCAGTTCTTTTGGATATATACCTAGAAGCGGGATTGCTAGAGCATATGGTAACCCTAATTTTAATTTTTTGAGGAATCCCCATACAGTTTTCCATAGTGACTGCACCAATTTAAATGACCAAAAGTATACAAATATTCCAATTTCTCCACATTCTTGCAAAAATGTGCTAGCTTCTGTTTTCTAAAAAATTTTGGTTAGTAAAGTCATTAATTAATTTTAAAAATTTTGGAGAAAATGTTTTACTATTTAACTTCTTCTGGGCTGCCTTTCCTTTTTCATACACACTGTCTAATAAATGAAGGTAGTTAAAGTGACTTGATTTTTTAAAAATATTTCTTCCACTACTAATCTTTGTATTTTCTTCTACACTTTAGAATCTAGAGTTATGGCTCTTAAGTCCATTCTAAATTTAGAACAAGCCTCATGATATGCAAAAAGAAATGGACTATGGAAAGAGCCTAGATGTCCATCAACAGATGAATAGATAATGAAGACGTAGAATATGGTATACAATGGAATACCATGTAGCCATTAAAAAAAAAAATGAAATCTTGCCATTTGAAATGACATGGATGGAACTAGAGGGTATTATGTTAAGTGAAATAAGTCAATCAGAGAAAAACAATTATCATATGATCTCACTAATATGAGGAATTTGAGAAAAACAGAGGATCATAGGGGAAGGAAGGGAAAAATGAAACAAGATGAAACCAGAGGGGGGCCTGAGTGGCTCAGTGGGTTAAGCCTCTGCCTTCGGCTCAGGTCATGATCTCAGGGTCCTGGGACTGAACCCTGCATCGGGCTCTCTGCTCAGCAGGGAGCCTGTTTCCCACTCTCTCTCTGCCTGCCTCTCTGCCTACTTGTGATCTCTGTCAAATAAATAAATAAAATCTTAAAAAAAAAAAAGATGAAACCAGAGGAAGAGAGAAACCATAAGAGACTCTTCACCTCAGGAAACAAACTGAGGGTTGCTGGAGGGGAGGGTGGTAGGAGAGATAGAGGGTGGCTGGGTGATGGACATTGAGAAGGTATGTGCTATGATGAGTGCTGTGAATCATTTAAGAATGATGATTCACAGACCTGTACCCCGAAACAAATAATATACTATATGTTTAAAAAAGGAAGAAAGGAAGAAAGGAAGAAAGGAAGAAAGGAAGAAAGGAAGAAAGAAAGAAAGAAAGAAAGAAAGAAAGAAAGAAAGAAAGAAAGAAAGAAAGAAAGAAAGACTCCTGAATTAGTATCTTTCTTGGTCAATATTGGTCTCATAGTGATGTTGAATGCATCTTGTCTTGTAACATGAAATCCAAACTCTGTACAACCTCTGTTTCAGTAAATGGGGTTGCAGTGGATAGTTATTTATTGTTTCAAACCATTTTCATAGTTAGTAATTTACTGGCCATTTGTTAAGTATCTGAAAAGCACCATTTATTACTCTACTGGTCACTTCAGCCATATTCTATTGGCCAAAGCAAGTCCCAAGCCACAAAGCCAGCCTAGCTTCAAGAGACAGAGAGATAAATTCCACTTTTTAATGGGGTAAGCATGGATACAGAGGCAGAAACTGTGGTCATTTTTTCAATCAGTTCCTACATGACACTTTATTTCATGCTTAAGATCTTATCTTGACACTATATTCTGAGAGACCAGTTTCTCCTGCAAAGCTGCCATTGTTCAAAGTATACCCTCCAAATTCAAACTCCATCATTTATTTCTTACTCCCATACCAGACTTTTTGATGTCAGATTTTTATCTGATTATTTCCCACACCTGCATTCTCTTCTAACTGTGATACACCTACCTACTTGGTCTCTAAGCTCAAATGAACCAAATCAAATTACCTTCTCCAACATAGTACCTTCATTATCCTTTAAGTTTGTCATGTATTGCATTCCCCTTTCTATTACTGGATGAGCTTCAATCTTGGCACTGACAAAACCATATATACAGTAAACAATTCTAAGATGGTCTTAATGTGAAGAATAAAGGCAAGTAGGAGTCAGTTAAGTTAGATGGAAAATAAGACTAATGGCTTGATAGTAACAACAGAGTAAAATCCAGTAGAATCTGCAGGAAGTCCCTAGGATGGAAAGAAATCAAGAGACAGGTGTGCTGATGGCACGAGTGCCAATCATGATTTCTAAAATAAAATGTAAGGGGAGAGGAACCTTATTGTTTGATCACTTTAGTAAACCCCAAGTCAAGGCTGAGAGGAGATGATGCAGAGTAACCTAGAAGAAAGAAAAAAATTAGCTTTGGTAAGTGCCAAGTCAACGATAATGCTTAATGCAGTCATTCTTAGGACAAAGTCAAAAGAATACATATTACCAAAAGCTAGATATTTCATTTGTAGATTGTATAGCAGCTGTCAATTCCAATAAAGAAAGGCAGAGGACTGGGGTCTGTGAAAAGCAGCTACTTTGTTCTTACGGATAGCTCAGAAATCTGAACAATTCAGACTTAATTATATTTTCATCAAGAACTCACTTTATCAGAAACTTGTGACCTAAAATATTCCTGCTTACTGGAATTATCATGGTGAACCAGAGAGTCATTTTCAGCTGGGCTAGCAAGTCACTGATGTGAACTTCAGGGGTACAAGTGAATTTTATGTCCTTTATTATCCAAAGAAAAGAACAGATTTATGGCCAACAATTTAAGGAGGAAATTTGCTAAAGAGAGGAGATGCAGCTTTTCTTTTTGAATAGTGACCACTGGGTAACTTGGTAACAACTCAGAGTCAGAAACAGAGAAGGAAAATTACTACATTAAGATTCAGTCAGGAATCAAGATGGTCAAGATGATGTATTCTGGCCATAGTCACACATATGGAAGTCATGAGGTAAAAGGGTAGAAACTGGAAGGAGAGGCCTAGGGAAAAGTGTGCTTCATAGATATCTAATACAAACAAGCATTTCTCAGTCTCAAACCCTCTGTGGTCCCTAACAATCAGGGCAAACAATGCACCTACCCTGAAATCTCGAACACTAATGGTAGGGACATTCACAATTATAGAATTATGGATCTTATTGATGACCCACATTAGTCACCTAAATATCAATTATTAAAGTTACAAACAAGTTTAAATCAAGAATAAATGATATTCTTTAAATAAAATCTTAAAAAAATAAATGATATTCTAAACACAGATGATATAACATGTAAATATGTTTAGAACTTATTTATTCTAAACATAGCCAATTAGAATATGGTATAAACTTTACTTAATAACTCTTCTCTACCACATACCTTTTCATTTAATAACCAAAACATATTTAAGAAAGCCTCAAGATCTGAAGAGAAATCAGATGTCCTCCATTGTCTGTTCTTACAAACACATACCCGTAACATTAAGGCACCAGTATGCCCTAATCGCTTTCCATTTTATACATATATGAGAATTTCTAGTTCAGGACCTTGTTCTTCTAGAATATTTAGTATTGCAGAGTGAATGTTATTAACACAATTACTCAAGACAAATCCATTCTCAACTCAGTGACAATAAACTGACTACTGGGGGAAAAAGTTTTCAGCAAGTCATGGAAAAATTCTGTTAGATTAAAAAAACCTTTACATAATTTACCTTTTTAGTGTTGCAATCCATGTTATATGTACTTACTATAATCACTTTCTAGAATCTTAATTTATTTCATCATTTGGTTAAACAATGATGCTGATAACCTTCGAGAAAAATGATTTTCTGGTTTTTTATCAAATAATGGGTTGTAGTATGTGATTAAAATATGCATAATCAGAGAAGAGATGATTGGAGAAGAAAAGGTTCTGAACATGTTTTCATCTGAAATATTTATCATCATCATCATCATCATCCATAAATTAATATGTATCTTTCTTACTTTTTGTTCTTTGCTTGAAATTGACTAATACATCTACTGCAAAGGGAACATCTTGGTTTCTTTGCTGTCTAAATGTTGAATTCATGATTGATAAGAATCCTTAGCTTTAAGACCTATAATGCCTAGTTTAAAGTTTTACAGACATGACAATTAAAACATGATACTTTCTTAAAATTTATTTGTGTGTGTGTGCTCCAAAATTCATTGATTTTTGCACCATACCCAGTGCTCCATGCAATACATGCCCTCCTTAATACCCACCACCAGGCTCACCCAACCCCCCATCTTCCCCCTCTCCCAAACCCTCGGTTTGTTTCTCAGAGTCCTCAGTCTCTCATGGTTTGTCTCCCCCTCTGATTTCCCCAACTCACTTCTCCTCTCCATCTGCCAATGTCCTTTGTGTCATTCCTTATGCTCCACAAGTAAGTGAAACCATATGATACTTGACTCTCTCTGCTTGACTTAATTCACTCAGCATAATCTCCTCTAGTCCCATCCATGTTGATACAAAAGTTGGGTATTCATCCTTTCTGATGGAGGCATAATACTCCATAGTATATATGGGCCATATCTTCTTTATCCATTCGTCCACAGAATGGCATCTAGGTTCTTCCCACAGTTTGGCGACTGTGGCCATTGCTGCTATGAACACTGGGGTACAGATGGCCCTTCTTTTAACTACATCAGTATCTTTGGGGTAAATACCCAGTAGTGCAATTTCAGGGTCATAGGGAAGCTCTATTTTTAATTTCTTAAGGAATATCCACACGGTTTTCCAAAGCGGTTATACCAACTTGCATTCCCATCAACAGAGTAAGAGGGTTCCCCTTTCTCCACATCCTTTCCAATACATGATGTTTACTGTCTTGTTAATTTTGGCCATTCTAACTGATATAAGGTGGTATCTCAATGTGGTTTTGATTTGAATCACCCTATTGGCTAATGATGATGAACATTTTTTCATGTTTCTGTTAGCCATTTGTATGTCTTCTTTGGAGAAGCATCTGTTCATGTCTTCTGCCCATTTTTTTGACATGATTATCTGTTCTGTGTGTGTTGAGTTCGAGTTCTTTATAGATCTTGGATATCAGCTGTTTGTCTGTACTGTCATTTGCGAATATCTTCTCCCATTCCATGGGTTGCCTCTTTGTTTTGTTGACTGTTTCCTTTACTGTGCAGAAATTTTTGATCTTGATGAAGTCCAAAAAGTTCATTTTTGCTTTTGTTTCCTTTGCCTTTGGAAACATGTCTTGAAAGAAGTTGCTGCGGCCAATGTCGAAGAGGTTACTGCCTATGTTGTTCTCTGCGATTTTGAAGGATTCCTCCCTCATGTTGAGGTATTTCATCCATTTTGAGTTTATCTTTGTGTATGATGTAAGAGAATAGTTGAGTTTCATTCTATACATAGCTGCCCAATTTTCCCAGCACCATTTATTGAAAAAGCTGTCTTTTGAAAAGACAGTCTCTTCAATATATTGTATATTTTTTCCTGCTTTGTCGAAGATTATTTGACCATAGAGTTGAGGGTCCATATCTGGGCTCTCTATTCTGTTCCAGTTGTCTATGTGTCTGGCTTTGTGCCAGTACCATGCTGTCTTAGTGATAACTGCTTTGTAGTAAAGCTTGAAATCAGGCAACATGATGCCCCCAGTTTTGTTATTCTTTTTCAACATTTCCTTAGCAATTCAGGGTCTCTCCTGAGGAGAGACCCAATTTTAGGATTGTTTGTTCGAGCTCTTTGAAAAATAACAGTGGAATTTTGATTGGGATGGCATTGAAAGTATAGATGGCTCTAGGCAGTATAGACATTCTAACAGTGTTTATTCTTCAGACCCATGAGCATGGAATGCTCTTCCATCTTTTTGTGTCTTTTTCAGTTTCTTTCATGAGTGTCTGTAGTTCTTCAAGTACAGATCCTTTACCTCTTTGGTTAGGTTTATTCCCAGATATCTTATGGTTCTTATTGCTGTAGTAAATGGAATCGATTCTCTAGTTTCCCTTTCTATATTTTCATTGTTAGTGTATAAGAAAGCAACTGATTTCTGCACATTGATTTTGTATCCTGCCACATTACTGAATTGCTGTATGAGTTCTAGTAGTTTAAAGGTAGAGTCTTTTGGATTCTCCATATAAAGTACATGATACTTTTTTTTAAGATTGTATTTATTTATTGTATTGTATTTATTTTTTTTAAGATTGTATTTATTGTATTATTTGACAGAGAGAGCACAAGCAGGGGGAGCATTGGCAGAGGGAGACAGAGAAACAGGCTCCCTGCTCAGATCCATTCCATGACCCTGGGGGATCATGACCTGAGCCGAAGGCAGACACTTAACTGACTGAGCCACCCAAATACCCCAAAACAAGATGTTATTAATCATTATAATTTCATATTCTTTTATCAGAATGATGTAAGAATATGTGTATTTATGATTAAGAACTAAAAGTGAATGTGCAGGGACACATGGTTAGCTCAGTTGGTTAAGCAATCAACTCTTGATTTTGGCTCAGGTCATGATCTCAGTGTCATCAGACCAAGCTCCATGTTGGGCTCTGCACTTAGCATGGAGTCTGCTTAAGATTCTCTTCCCACTCTCCCTCAGTCCCTCCATCACCCACCCCTATTCTCCTCCCCCTTCTTGTATGCCCCAGCATGCTCTCTTTAAAAAAAAAAATTAATTAAATGAGAAAGAAATAAATAGAAGTATAAAACTAGAAATAATTAATATGTCTGAATGGTGAAATTAATGAGAAGCCTTCCCTCTCTTCTGTTAAATTATTTTAAAAGTTCTTGGAATACTGATTTTATATGAAAAATAAACTCTATTTGTAATATTACTCAAAAATCTAAAAGTATCCATTCCTGAACATTTATGTGTTTGTGATGTTATACAAATGTTAATACAGTTGTCTTAAAACTATAAGTAATTATTGTACATTAAAAGAAAATGATGAGCTGTTTTATATTACTAAAATAAAATGTGTAGGCTATGTGTATGAGAAAGCATGTATAATTAAGTCGTATATGTATAATTCAACTATATTTAACAATGCATCAGAGTTCTAGCAACTCCATATAACAGATCCCCAAACTCTGAAACAAAAATTGACTCTGAGCTAAATCTTGCTCTAAACTCCTATGCAAGCCAAAGGTTTAACTCTATCACTTCACAGTCTATTAACTTTTTGGTAGCTTATTATAATCTATAAACTTTCTTTTCTAATTTTCCAGTCCATGGCAGATTAAAAGTAGAGGATAGAATGATTTGGGGAAGAAATATGGGGCGGAAGAGGTTGGTGAAAATACAAGAAAAGAAATAGCAACAGTTTGATCCATAAAAATAGAATTGGCCTGTGCATTATATCATCACCATAAAAGTAGCAAACAACAAAAATATCTAATACTTACTACGCATTTCTTTTGGACTATATACCTTTAAACTATATACAAATAAGTAAAGATTTGCATGAATTATTTTGTTCTGGTTTTCAAACATGTAAGATATGTATAAATAATTATTACCTTTTTTTAAAAATGAGGATTGGAGAAGGAAACATAGCAAAAGTCACAGAGTTAGCAAGTTACAGAACTAGAATTCAAACCCAGACATCTAGACAGTCAGCATTCAACATATTAATGTTATAACTGTGATTAATATCTTTTGTGTAAGAAAGAATACAAATGTCCTTACAAATTTATTTGTGTTTAAAAGAAGTAATGCATAAGGACATAAGGTTCATTTAGCCAAAAAAACCTACATATGTGGCTACACATTTTCTAATCAATGAAACATTGCTGTATCTCTTCACTCACTCACTAATTTTTACTTCTAAGTTAAAACACAATTCATTTTAAATAAAATTAAATGAGATTTTGAACAAAATGTACTTACACAGCCAAGTATTTTTCTTTCCAAACACTTTAAATTCCTTTAAAAATTTCCGGAAACAGGATTACAGTTCTCTGAAGGGTTTTTAATAAAGTCTAAGTAGATGTTCTGGTATTAGCTTGTAAAATGCTGAGTCAAACACCAAGGGTAATTTAGTCTTGAGAACTTCTAAAAGAGTAATACAGTTAAGTCACCTCAGGGCCACATCCTATCTGCTAGTTCTATCTTATTACAGGCTTTTAAAAGAAAGTAACAGTGGCATTTTCTTTTTGTAGCCATATTCAGAAACTGGTAATAATAAAAGCAGTTTGTGCAGTTGAATTTTTCAAGCATTAAAGCTTTTTGAAGTATACCCACCAAATAGGCAAAAGCTCTCTGTGCAATGGTATGTTTGTTGAAAATTAAGACAAGGTGACACTTAAGTGTAAGCAGTTGAATCATCTTGTTGGAGTTGATGAACTTCAAACTTTAATTTGCTGAATAGGTAATATTCTTAGGATGCCATTTGCCTAGTTTCCTGTAATATATTCTGACAATTTTGCAGCCAATTGGCTGAAATTAGTCTAAGTGTCTTAAAAAAGAGAGCGACTGAAAATAATTTTCCTTATAGAGAACATAACCTGAGCTCAGCTCTTGCTGCCAATTCCCAGGCACTGCTAGGAGAGGACGTTAAGCCATGTTTTACTGGCGGAATCAGCAAAGTCAGATATGCAGGAGTCACATGTAAAGGTGTGTCTTACTTCAACTGGGTTCAAGATCCAACTGAAACAGGTATCTACAGCCAGAGAAATGTAATGGAAACTGCCCTTTATTTATTTATTTTTTTAAGATTTTATTTATTTATTTGACAGAGAGAGATCACAAGTAGGCAGAGAGGAAGGCAGAGAGAGAGGAAGGGAAGCAGGCTCCATGCTGAGCAGAACAACCAATGCAGTGCTCAATCCCAGGATCCTGAGATCATGACCTGAGCCAAAGGCAGAGGCTTTAACCCACTGAGCCACCCAGGCTCCCCTGAACCTGCCCTTTAAAACAAAGAACAACAAATACCAACTGATACCTGAGAAAGAAAAGAGATGGTCATAATGTAACATGATTTATTATTAATGCTTGAATGTTCTTGAAGTCATGAACCGAGGTCACCTGGTTATCAGAAAGACCTTACAAAGTTTGGATTTGCTGTCATCACTGTCACTTGTGTTGAGATCAAGGTAAGACATCATTATACACATATTATAGATGTCACTGGGTATCAGAACTGTGTATCCCTGATATTTTGGGGGTTAGCTAACTTACCTGCAAATACCTAGACTTGTTTGGTGTTTTTTTTTTTTTTTTCCTATCAGCCAAAGTCTTTAAAAATGGAGAACTATGTTGAAACACCAAAAAATAAAATAAAATAAAATTGGCTACATTAGAGCTGGTCTGATTGAGACAGATTGGAGGCTGGAACTTATCCTACCTAAACACCAAGGAAGCCTCTAAGAATTTCGTGACATAGAGAAAAACCACTAGACTGGATAATCTCAAATGTTTATGATCTTGTCCCTTTAACTGATGTCTGTTATACTGATATGTTGTGATTTCAGAACCAGATTTGAGTACAGGAAAAAGAACAAGTTTGCCACATGTAACTCATATACTAAAACAAGCAGTCATTTGAGTTGCCACTTTGGAGGCACCATAATTCTTGGACTGAATCATCCTTGTGGACCATGACTTTAGTTAATAAATATTAAACCTTTTTTTTTTTTTCTCATTTAAGAGGCCACATGACTTTTTGTTGTTGTTGCTAAGTGTCATCAGGTATACTACTAAATGTATCATCGGATTTTTCTCAAAACACTCATGCTTAGATTCTCAGAAACTTTGATTCAAAAAAAAAAAAAAAAGAAATGCTTTTACTGATCATTTGTGAAAGAATCTAGGGGAAAAGTCAGATCTGTGAAGTAGAAAGGCAAATTTAAGACCTATTGAAAGGAAAAGTTGTGCAATGGTACTAATTCAAAGGATTTTGTTTGTTTGTTTTTTAAGTTTTGATGGATTTTTTTTAATTGAATGGATTTTAATCCTCATTTGATGCTTATTAGAATCACCTGGGGCTCTTTTAAAACATATATGCACTCAAGCTCCACCCTAGCAAATTAAATCTAAGTCTAGCAGGGTGTCCTAAGACACAGGTGCTTTGTTTTGTTTACACAAGTTTTAACTTCAGAATAGTTGTACATTTACAAAAGATAATTTTAAAACAAGTTTCAAAGATTAAATGTGTTGGAGGGGATATGGAGAAAGGGGAACCCTCTTACACTGTTGGTGGGAATGCAAGTTGGTGCAGCCTCTTTGGGGAACAGTGTGGAGATTCCTCAAGAAATTAAAAATAGAACTTCCCTCTGACCCTGCAATTGCACTCCTGGGTATTTACCCCAAAGATACAGATGTTGTGAAAAGAAGGGCCATCTGTACCCCAATGTTTATAGCAGCAATGGCCACGGTCGCCAAACTGTGGAAAGAACCAAGATGCTCTTCAGTGGACGAATGGATAAGAAAGATGTGGTCCATATATGCTATGGAGTATTATGCCTCCATCAGAAAGTGCCATCCTCACCATATCACATCAACAGTACGTGTCAACCACATGACCATACTATTGACATTGACTTTGATCATCTGGCTGAAATACCTATCAGGCTTCTCAGTGTAAAAGTACAATTTCTTTCACCTTTGTTACTACACTCTTCAGAAGGAAATCATCAGCCCATAATTACAGAGAAGGTAGTTAGTTTTCCATGTCTTGGAAGTGGAATATACATAAATTATTTGGAATTCTTCTGCTCAGCAATTTGAGTTTTTATTTTTGTATTTATTTATTTAGTTATGTAGTCATTTAATTATTTATAGTAGTTTGGACTGATGGACACTTACTTTATATTTTGGGTTATACTTCAATATCACATTTATTTTGTTCTAATTGTTGCAAGATAGGCTATTGAGAGCTCTTTCATTTGGCTCCTCTGTCCCTTTTACATAACCCATCATTTTGTTTTTTGAGCTTTAGACTCATCTGCATATTCATTGCCCCAGCCTTACAGTCAACCATTTCTCCAAGAAGCCCTGGTTCCTTTTATTGGAGCATGGCATTAGAAACCAACACCTGGGAGTATGGTATGCCCATTGCTTCTGAAGTGTTGTTGCTTCTAGGACCTCTCAGAGAACAGAGCTAGAAATTACATGTGTGCATTACTAACCCATATAACTAAACTAAACATGAGTTCATGCTGGTATCTCTAGCTCTAATTCATTACCCTGTGGCTCATTCCAGCCTTCTGCCCTTTGCTTATCTAAACCAGTATTGAGAAACTTGGATCCAGTCATTCACCATCTATTTACTTAATGGTTTGATTCCACTGTATATGTGTAGAAGTTTCAGGATTATTAACTAACTTTACTAACTAGAGTAAATTGTTTCTATATAGTTTGTATTACCTTTTGTCCTTAGTCTATACTTAATTCCAAAGTTACTTAGTGCAGCACCTTTTCCCTCCACCTTATTCGGTAAAGTTATGTATTCATTATACAGTTAGATTCTTTGTTTACAGTCAACATCCCATCTTGGGATTCTCTGATCTCATAATTGGTGTTTTCAGGTTTTCATACAGTAGGGTTCAGAGTTTGAGCTGTAAAATTTTGTGGGTTTTGACAAAGGCACAGTGTCAAGTATATACTAATAAAATTAAGAATATTTCTACCACTTTAAAAAATAAAATGATTTTTTAAAAGCATATTAGGGGATTCTAGTGTGCATCCAGAACTAAGAGCTAGACTTTTCTGTCTAGCCAGGTTGTAGTGTATCCAAGAAGTTAGTTTTAGTGTTTTGGATTTTTTTGTTTTTCTGCTTAAGTTTTTTGTTTGTTTTAACTCAAAATCTAGAATACTGTGTTTCTTACTTAGTGACTTGCCAAATTAGCTAACTTCTCTATCTGGATGAAGTATCCCCTCACAGAGCATTTCAACACCTGCTTTAGAGTGGTTTGAGGACTTATATGGATTTTTGAAGGTAAAGCACAATGACAAAAGTTGAAAAGGAGTATGTGTTTAGTAAATGTCAGCCATTATTGCATTGTTTTCATTATCACCTCTTTTAGTCAGTAGTTACTCCAATCTAGTTTGTCAAAGTTGTCCCCATGGCTTCTTAACATGCCTTACAAAGACAGACAAATAGAGGTAAGTCTTATGTTTTTGCTTTTAAATTTTTATGGATTCTACATTAGACATTAACTAGGTTGCTGCCTAGAATCATCTGAGGTGATAGAAAACTTCTGATGCCTTATCTGTAGCCAGAGTCACTAAATGATTATCTCTGATAGTGGTGATGGGGAGAGAAACTGCCTTCAGTTGCATGCACAGTGGGAACGTTCCTCCTCTACTCCAACCCCTTATCTCTCTGACTCAAGTTTGAGAAAATAATTTAAGATGTTAAAATATTACCAAAAAGCTGAATGTGTTCATGAGTCACAGAAAACAATGATTATAGTTGTGATGAATAACTTTCCCTAACTATAAACATGTTTCCAAATTCAATTCTCAGTACTGTGTTTCATTCCAATCATTAGTGTAGTTAAGGTAAGGACAACTAAAGTCTCTGTCCTATAGGTTTTTCCAGATCATATGACTGACTTTCTAACCATGTCACTGTTTCCTATTCCAGATGGAGATTATCTACCCTCTTGATCACATGTGTTTATGCCTCAACAATTACTGTTCCAGTGTTTCATTCATATACAAATATATATATATATATATTTTTTATCTCAATTTCTCTCTCTCTCTTCCTCCCTCCATTCCCTGATTTCTCTCCTTCCTTCACTTCAGCATTTTCCAAACTATTTTCAAATAACTTACTTTAATGTGAGAGGTTAAGAGATTTTGAAAAAGGGTTCTGCCTTGGTTTTTTAGGAAATACTACATCCTTCCTCCAACACCTGTAAAAACATGTCAGCTTATTAAAAAATAATATGATACTCTCCAACTACCCAATTCTACTTATATTAAGTTGTCCATACAAATATGATTTTAAAAAACATTTTGAAGTGTGATAGGAAAGGGATGCATAGATCTTATAAAAAAATTCTGGTACAGAACACAAAATAATTACATAATTATAATTATATAAGATACATAAAATATCTTATATACTTCTCCTTCCCCATATGTGCAGTTTAGTGTCACTTACAATGTGAAGCCCATTATCTACAGTCAAAATCCTATTCCAATCTACTTCATAAAATTTTAGAATCACTTTATAATTAGTTTGAAATGTCCATAGTCAAAATTCAGTAAACAGATAACATTTTTCAGGTATTTTTATATAAGTCATCTCATTAGTTCCTTACATTAACTCTGTAAGATATTATCCCCATAAAGCAAGGGTCGGGGGAGACTTAGAAGAAGTAAAGTTTTAGTCTGAACTAGAGTTCTTGACTTTGACTACTTGTATTTTTGGCCAGATAATTCTTTGCTGTGTGAGGGTTCACCTGTGTTTATAAGATGTATAGCAGCACCCATGACCTCTACATACTATATGACAGCAGCATGTCTTTCCCTCAAGCTGTGAAAACCAAAGTATCTACATACATGCCAAATGTCCTCTAGGGAACAAAAGTACCCTGTTACTTGAGAACTACTGGTTGAAACCCACACAGCAAATAAAATACCAAAATTCACTGTTTTCAGTTTTCTGTCTAGACATCTAAATACTTCTCAAATATAATGCCTTTATGGTTCAATTCCTATCACATATCATTAATTGCTAAGCCCTTCCTAAAAAGCCATCATCTTCTTCACACGATTTATTATTTCTTATTGGTGAAACCAGCTAGTTCAAATGACTTGGCATTCAGGTATAACTTGGCATGGGCCATGGAAACAAACAGGAGCCACTGGCTCTTGCCTTGCAAATGTGCAGCATTGGTATAAACTAAAATGTCCAAATGAATCCCAATCACCAGTAAAACAGATGGTGGGCCTGTAATTTCATCACTGGATATACAGCACAACATTATAATTGGAGCTCCACAGTGTAATAACCTCCCAGACTATGTGGCATTTTCCAAACTGGCATCAAGTTTCTTTATCATTATTAAATCCTTCTAACACAATGATGATAATTAGATTTTTCTTCATCTTTCTGGCATTTTTTAAAAATCTAAATGTTAGCCAGATTTGTGTTCCATAGATTCTCCTTTCTCTCAATTGTGGGATTTCTCTTGGTTGTGTAAATGCATTACAAGTCAATTTCCCTAATTTCCTTATCACCTACATCATCTTCTTTCTTTGTAAAGTTGTTATTTTCTTTTGTGGAGACAAAATTCTCATATCCATTTATTTTTTTTCTGCTCATAGATACTTGCTCTATCAATAAATTACCTCTTTCCATCCTCTGACAAAGCTGAATGTCCAATTACTACCTTCCCTCATCAGGTAATAACTCATCTTAAATAGGTAGATGGATAATTGATAGATAACTTATTCTTAAAATAATTTTTAAAAAAGAATTCAGAACTGACATTTCCTTCCATGTAGTTTACCTAGATGAAAATTTTAATTGAGTAGAAAAATCTTGTTGAATCTCTTTTGAAACAAAATTTCAGAAGACACCAAAGTTAAGACCAAAACTTCTAGGTTGACTGTGATGTATTTTGCCCAAAGGCTGCATTATGCCAAGTTCAAGATATGAAAAGTAAAGAAAACACCCTTCAGTTCGCTGGCTCTTAGCAGTTTCCAAGAAAGTCCAGAGTGTTCTGCAGCCCTAGAGCCAAACTGCCTAAGCATGAAAGATTCCCACTTGGCATAACAGGGAGGTTTTTTTTTTTTTTTTTTTTTTTCCCAAATTCTTCACTATTTTTAGAGGGACCATAGATTCTTTCCTTTTTTAAAAAGTTTTTATTTAAACTCCAGTTAACTAACATACAATGTAATATTAGTTTCAGGTGTACAATATGGTGATTCCACAGTTTCATATAACATCCAGTACTCATCACAAGGGCACTCTTTAATCCTCATCACCTACCTACCTCCCTTCTGGTAAGCATCAATTTATTCTCTATAGTTAAGAGTCTATTTCTTGGTTTTCCTCACTCTCTTTCTTTTTCCCTTTGCTCAAAAACCCTCAAAATTGGAAAAGGTATTAATAGTTAACTAACTCCCTGCTAGACGTAAGAAAGTGATGTTTTATCAAATATTACTTAAAATGTTTAGAAAGTTAGCTATACCTTGCTTCTCCCTCCTCCAAATCTTCTTAAAAACCTCCTCACCATCACCACTAATGTTCTTTAAGATTGATTTCTTGATTCTAATAAACAACAATATCTAGAAGTTCATGGCCAGAGTGAAAATACAACTTTCTGAAGCAATTTTAAAACAACCATTAAGTATATTTTAGGGTAGGTTTAGGTTTCCTAAAACTTTGTCTTAAAGAGCAGCTACTTTTAAAAACAGATCATCCCTAAACTGCTGAAAATATACTTTCACCCTTCTCCATTCTGGATCTAATCTATAAGAACTGCCAGGTGGGCCTCTCCATTCCCATGGAGCTGTGTACTTAGCAAATCCTCTGAGGTCTTGAAATTCATAACCAGATATAAGATTCACTGCTTTATTATTTTTTAAGATTTATTTTAGAGAGCATGCACACATGCATATGCATGAGTGGGGGAGAGGCTGGGGAAGACTGAAAGAAAGAATCTCAAGCAGACTCCTCCCTGAGCTCCAAGCCCAGTGCTGGGCTCAGTCTCATAACCCTGAGATCATGACCTGAGTCAAAACCTAGAGTCGGATGCTTAATCGACTGAGACACTCAGGTGCCCCAGACTCATTACTTTAGAAGATAGCACAACTGGAAATAGAACTCTGAAACAGAGTTCACTACAGGGCCAGGAAAGAGGATCTCACAGTTTGCTGATTTTCAGCATTTGCCTAGCACTGTGCCTAGAACATTATGAGGTATCCAACAAATATCTGTCAAATAATTAAACAATAGTATTAGCACAATATGATCAACAGTAACAGTACCCTATTTCTTATTTCTTAGGGTAAGAAATAAGTTACAAGCTTGACATACTTATTTTGTATCACTCCTACAATGATTTTTTTTTTTTCAGGAAAACAGGATTACTGACTGTCCATTTCAGTGTCAATAACTAAGGCTTAAAGAGGTTGCACTGATTAAGGGCATGCCTGAATGAAGAATGTGAATCTCCAAAACATGTGCTCCTACTTCTATGCTCCACTGCGTCTGCCCCTCCTGGTCTTCCTTTCACAAGTATTATTGAGTGCCTACTATGTTTTAGGTACAGGAAATACAGCAACCAAAAGGGACATACTGTCCCTATCCTGTGCAATTTAAATCCTTTTGTGAAGAGACAGAAAATACAGGTGAAATGTAATAAATATATTATGTTATATGTTAGGAAGTAGTAAGCACTGGGGGTATAAGGCATAGAGGACAGGTAATGTAATACCACTGTAAATGAATTGGTCAGCATACACATATTGAAATAACGACATCTTAAAAAGACTTGAAGAAGGAGATAGGTATATGAAGGCATCCTCTTAAAAAACAGGGTTACCTAGAGACAAACCAGCACTTCAGGTCTTATTTCACTGTACTGAATCTCCATAACAAGGGAAACTATGTCCTAGAATTACAGAACCATACAACTAAATCAGACATCAATCTGAAAACTTGTATCAGTTAGATTCTTAACCACAGAAAAATCTATTAGATACCACCCATCTTATCCCCCTTTCCAACTTCAACTCCACAGCACTCATACCATTTGATATGAATATATTTTATTTATTTAATTTATTTATATTTTATTTATTTTCTTTTTGTGTCATTATAATGTAATATAAATACAAGAAAGGGCAGAATTTATCTGTATTTTGTTCACACATATCTCCAATTACCCATACAACTGCCTGACACATAATAGTTTCTCAGTAAATATTACTGAGTAAATGATTCCCATAAAAAAGAGCTGGTAGCTTCAGACACTAGTTGAACATCTCCTGGGAAGGGTGATCTAACAACATCTAAAAAGGCATGTCAATCTATTCCTCATCTGTAAAAACAAACAAACAAAACAAAAAGGCTTCTTTGTACTACTTCAAGGAGAATGCAAGAAGTTATGTGCCCAACACAGGAGGAAAGGTGGCTAGAACTCTATGTCTTCATGTGCTGTCCAACTAATCAGTGAATGGTCTGTTTTATCATTATATACATTGCTCATTGTCCCCATTTTGCTGAGTGAGAAAGCTCAATAACTCAGGAGTCTAAAAACCAGAAATTAAGATTCAAAGGAGGTGTTCCGGATGAGTAAAAGCGGAGAGTATGTTCATCTCCAGTACTTAGCTCAATGACTTAAGCTCAAAATGAATGTTGAAAAGATGATCAAATGGACAAAATCTGCATTTCCCCACTATTAGGGGTTAATTTTGACATTCCACTGGCTTAATAAAATTAGTATTTATTTCTGGTCACATAAATTCAGTTTGTGGAATAGATGTTTCTCTTTTCCCATTTTGTAGCTCAGAGACCTCTCTCTTTTTTATTTATTTATTTATTTTTATCTTTTTATTTTTTTAAGATTTTTAAAAATTTATTAATTTTTAAAATTTTTTTAATAAACGTACAATGTTTTTTTTTCATTTATTTATTTTCAGCATAACAGTATCATTATTTTTTTCACCACACCCAGTGCTCCATGCAATCCATGCCCTCTATAATACCCACCACCTGGTACCCCGACCTCCCACCCATCCGCCACTTCAACCCCCTCAGATTGTTTTTCAGAGTCCATAGTCTCTCATGATTCATACAATGTATTTTTATCCCCAGGGGTACAGGCTAGGCTTATGCACTTCACAGCCCTCACCATATCACATACCCTCCCCAATGTCCATAACCCCACCACTCTCTCCTGTACCCCCTCCCCCCAGCAACCTGTTTGTTTTGTGAGATTAAGAGTCACTTATGGTTTGTCTTCCTCCCGATCCCATCTTGTTTCATTTATTCCTTTCCTTCCCCCAAAACCTCCATGTTGCATCTCCACTTCCTCATATCAGGGAGATCATATGATAGTTGTCTTTCTCCGATTGATTTATTTCACTAAGCATAATATCCTTTAGTTCCATCCACATCGACACTAAAGGCAAGATTTCATTTCTTTTGATGGCTGCATAGTATTCCATTGTATATATTTACATCACATCTTCTTTATCCATTCATCTGTTGATGGACATCTAGGTTCTTTCAATTGTTTGGCTATTGTGGACATCGCTGCTATAAACATTCAGGTGCATGTGCCGCTTTGGATCACTACATTTGTATCTTTAGGGTAAATACCCAGAAGTGCCATTGCTGGGTCATAGGGTAGCTCTATTTTCAACTTTTTGAGGAACCTCCATGCTGTTTTCCAGAGTGGTTGCACCAGCTTGCATTCCCACGAACAGTGTAGGGAGGGTTCCCCTTTCTCCGCATCCTCGCCACCATCTGTCGTTTCCTGACTTGTTAATTTTAGCCACTGACTGGTGTGAGGTGGTATCTCATTGTGGTTTTGATTTGTATTTCCCTGATACCGAGTGATGTGGAGCATTTCTTCATGTGTCTGTTGGCCATCTGGAGACCTCTCTTTCTCATCTGAAAAAGGGGGTTGACAACATAGATATCTTTTGATTTCCTTCCAAGCATCCATTTTCCCCACTTCTTTTAGCATTGTGAATCTCCATTTGTGGAGAAGCCATGTAGTTTGGGTGGTCTTGGTTGTACTTCCAAATGAAAGGGTGAGCTCTGACTAACTAAAGTAACTCGATGCATTCCACCTCATGATGGAAACCATAGAAAACCTGATAGTGAAGTATATGCTGTAAACAAAGAGTGAAAGTGATATAGTTCTTAATGAGACTTTGAGCCACTAGATCAAGCCTTCCCTGAAGCTTGACTTATATTCAGACTATTAATTTATAGAGACCATTAATTCCCTTTTTGCTTAAGTGAGTTTGAGACATGTATTCTGTTGCTTGCTGCACGAAGAGCCCTGATACAGATGATCTAACTGATATAATCTCTAAAGTCCCTTTCAACTCTAAAGTCCTAAGCCTCTGTTTATTTGTCTTCTGATTGAGGACTATTTGGAATTAAAAGCAAAATAAATTCAGAAGGGCTGCCAAAGACAAAGCAAGAATACTCCAGAGAGATATGGTCGAGGTGAGGAACCTTGGCAGAAAGCCTCTCCAAAGGCACATTCATCTGAGGGAAACTGATTTATGTTAGGCTCATGTCTACAGTATTTTATAACTGTAATGGCCAGTAAATAAAAAGAAATTGTTTCTGTCAGCTTATCACCTCTCTTATCATGAATGGAAGAAGCAGAGTACCCAATCTTTAAAAATTACATAAAGGCCAACCAGGGCTCTGAACACACCTTATCCAAGCTGGGAAAGGATTTTGTATTTTCCAAAGTAGGACGTAGCATCATGATAACATCATATAACAGATTCAGTAATGATCAGTATTTTTTTTTTTAGATTTATTTATTTATTTATTTGTCAGAGAGAGAGCGAGCGAGAGCGAGCACAGGCAGACAGAGTGGAAGGCAGAGTCAGAGGGAGAAGCAGGCTCCCTGCGGAGCAAGGAGCCCGATGTGGGACTCGATCCCAGGACGCTGGGATCATGACCTGAGCCGAAGGCAGCTGCATAACCAACTGAGCCACCCAGGCATCCCGATCAGTATTTTTAATAAAATTAAAAGTACACTTCACTTGTACTTCAGAATGATGTTTAAATTTTAGATATAAAGATACTAAAATGTATTCTTTGCTTGACTGATTTGTACTATGTAGCTGGGGGCCAGGAAATACTTACTTCTCTGAGTGCCTGGATACTAATGACACCATAGTACAAAACTTCCTAAAGCACTGTTAAAAACAAAACTATTTAGTAACTGGAGGCATCCCTTCCTCAATTTAGATGCAATTTTTTTATAATGATAGAATTTATCTTCAAATCTTTTCATTGGCTTATTGTTATGAATTCAATTTATTTTTGGTGGTTTTTTTTATTATGTTATGTTAGTCACCATACAGTACATCATTAGTTTTTGATGCAATGTTCCATGATTCATTGTTTGTGTATAACACCCAGTGCTACATGCAATCCGTGCCCTCCTTAATACATCACCAGACTCACCCATTCCCCGACACCTCTCCCTTCTAAAACTCTCCATTTGCTTCCCTGGAGTCCATAATATCTCATGGTTCATCTCCCACTCCGATTTCTCCCACTCTGATTTCTCCCCCTTCATTTTTCCCTTCACCTAATGTCCTCCATGCTATTCCTTATGTTCCAGAAATAAGTGAAACCATAAGATAATTGATGGTTCTCTGTTTGACTTATATTTTTTTAATTAAGTGAAACTGAATTCTGGTTACTATATCTGGTAATTATTATTATAATTATTATTATTTTTAGTTCACAAATATCATAGAACCCTGAAAGATGAACACACTGGGATAGTGAAATGTGTCACCACTGTATGCAGTATGTAAAAATGGTAAATTCTAGAGCCTATTTCCAAATATCAATTCTACTACTTATGAGCTGTATGACCAAAGACAAGCCATTTCACACCCTGTGCCACATTTCCTTTATTTACAAAACAGAGGTTATAATAATAGTGTTACAAAGAGCTGTTGTGAGAATAAAATGTATTAACTTATATAAACATTTAGAGTAGCACCTGGTATAGCTATATATATATATATATATATATATTTTTTTTTTTTTGGTTCCTGATACTGCATTTTCATTTGTGATAGGTTTTTATGAAGTTACTTCAGTTAAATAAAATACAATTATTGTGAGAAAAATGTTAAAAGTACAGTCATATAGTGGTATGTAGAAATGAAAAAATGTCAAGTGCTATCTTATTAAAAAATAGTAAAAAATTGAAGGGTAAGCAGAATCTGAAGAGCAAATATTAAAGAATCTAAGGATGTGCAGATATATATTTTATGATTCAGGATGTAATTCTATATTATAGCGAAACTTCAGAATACTTCACAGATCATAAAAACAATCAGAGAAAATAAGAGTTGAATTTCAAAGGCAAGAAAACTAAACTCATCTTAGATTATTTTGTACATTGACCCCAGACACTCTGTAAATCTGCAACACCTACTGGATGGTACAGTAGGAATGAAATTAAGAGAGTGATTTCAGAAAATAGTTTAGATGAAATACCAGGGTCCCGTTGCTCATTACCTAAAGAGAGTGAAGAGAGAAATAAGAAGGCACCAAAAATGACTGCCAAGTTTGAACAAACATACAGAGGAAGCTCTTCCCTAAGACAAGAGCAGAACCAGCATGAGATTGGGAAGATCATGAGGTTTTTGTTTGTTTGTTTTCAGATTTTATTTATTTAAGGGAGAGACTGAGCCTGCAAGTGGTGAAGGTCAGAGGGAGAGGGAGGAAGAATCTGAAGCACACTCCACACTGAATGCAGAGCCCAATGTGGGGCTCAATCCAGTGACCACAAGATCATGACCTTAGCTGAAACCAGGAGTCGGACACCTAACTGACTATGCCACCCAGGTGCCCCTTGAAGATCCTGTGTTCTTAAATGAACTCACGAATGGGAGGAAATCTGTAAAACTTCAAGCATTTTTGCCTTACAAGAAGTTGGAGTCTGAAGCTAAGTTGAGAAGTCAAAACTTTAGAAAAGAGTTAGTAGTTATCAAAATAAAGTTGGTAAATAAAACTGTGGGATGGGGACACCTGGATGGCTCAGTTGGTTAAATGTCTACCTCTGGCTCAGGTCATGATCCCAGGATCCTGGGATGGAGTCCCACAGGTTCCCTGCTCAGTGGGGATCTTGCTTCTTCCCCTTTCTCAGCCCTTCTCCCTGCCTGTGCTTGCACACGCTCACTCTCTCTGTCTCTCTCTGACAAATAAACAAATAAGTAAAATCTTAAAAAAAATACAAAAAACTGTGGGATGAAGTGACCAAAAACAGCGGAGAAGGAGATCCAGAAGAAAACCTTGGGATAAGCCTAAAAACAAAACAGACACAGAGAAAACCCTCAATTAAAGAATTAGAAGGAGCAAGCAAACTCAATGTCATATAAACCTGAAGAATGCAGAGTTTAGCAAAGTGTATGGTGATATACCAGACTTTAAGAAAACAGAAATTTAACTTTAAATTAGTTTAATCATGAGGCATTTGCTAGAAATTGCACACAGGTCAGTTCTATTATCAATTACACTTAAATACCTTAAAAACAGCAAAGATTCAAGTTCTGTCAAATTTCTGCTCTGCCATTTTTAGCACTTGAGTGCCTTTCAGATGCACCAGTTCCAGATGTAATATGTATACATCACAATGCCCAGTGGAAAGAGAGGCACGTTTCATTTATATCTCTTTTATCCACAGAAAATCTTCCACACATCAACCTCCCTCGACAACTGCCCAAGGTTCAACCTAACTATTCAGGTTGTTTCATTGTTCATATTGGCCATGCTCATAGTCAATGCTTATTCCCAAACCAATCAATAGTAAGGAGAACAGATTTCATCTCCGATTCACTTAAACTTGATAAAGATCTATCATCTTTCCTGGTCACAGGGTCTGGCAGAAATGAAACAAATTGGGATTCTGCCAAAAGTAAAGTGGAAGCAAAGAACCAGGTAAGGTTCTTACTCTTTCAGGTAAGAACCAAGAGTGTCTGCTAAAATGATCAGAAAGATTAAATGAGAAGCGCCTGGGTGGCTCAGTGGGTTAAAGCCTCTCTGCCTTCGGCTTGGGTCATGATCCCAGGGTCCTGGGATCGAGTCCCGCATCAGGCTCCCCTGCTCAGTGGGGAGCCTGCTTCCTCCTTGCTCTCTGCCTGCTTCTCTGCCTACTTGTGATCTCTGTCTGTCAAAAAAATAAATAAAATCTTTAAAAAAAAAAGAAAGATTAAATGACACACAACAGTCAAAAAAGTTAGAAAGTAACAGGAGACCACCAAACAAACATACTTGTTAGACAGATGTTATTTGGATTTCTCTTATATGCCAGGCACTGTTGAATGTGTGGAAATGCAAAGTAAGGCATAATCCCTGCCATTTCAGTGCCCATGGTTTAGATAGAGAAGTGTGCAAAAAATGATGAGATTAAAGACCAAAGAGCAGAAGTCCAACCTGCTTTTTTTATCAAGTATATTATACCACAATCCATTTCCACAAAAATCAATTTGTTCAAATAGTACAAAACTCTATTTGAGAACATTATCTTACCTAGCAAGCCAAACCTTTTCTGTTTTTGATTTGGAAGAAAGTAAAATCAGGTGGAAATTTCCCTTCGGTCATATTACTCCCCAGGTATAGTATTTGCAAACAGTGGAATTTAATTTGAGGATCTGTATCTCTAATTTCTATGAAGTTTATTCTAGTTGAATCATCAGTTTGTCTTCATGATATTGAGTGTAATCTAATGGCAAGGCAGGGTAAATAGTATACTTTGGTAAAACAGGGTTATAGAAGAGAAAAAGGAAAGAATTAGAAAAAAATACACTATGCAGTTCTCAAGCACTTTTACATCTGTGTCTGTATTGAAAAGTATATAGCACTATGACACTAAAATTGAAAAAAGAATCAAAATTCACAGCTTAGGATACTCTGTATTGTTAATGTTTTATTTAGCTTCATTAAATATTTATTGGCCATTAGACTAACAAATATTTTATGGACAAAAGTTAATTTTTAATCTCCTCTTATTAATTTAAAAATTTATTCCAGTTACTACAAACCATCTAGTACAAAGAATAAACTGTTTTCTCCCTAAACTTAACATTCTTTTTTCTACTTTAAAGCTTTCCAATACATTAACATAGCTGCTCAAATTTGTTAACATTTATAATTGCACCGAAGATAAAATATTAGGCCAAGGAAAGACAGAGTTCTTTTGGAAAAAATCAAGTAAAATAATCCTGATCTCAACTTCCATAAATATTTTTTAAATTTTTCTTCTGTTGTTAGATTAATACACAGAAAATTAGCTAAAGTATCTCAGATATTTTACCCAGATATCTATGAATCTGATAAAATTATAAATCACTTTTGACATGGAAACACAACCATCAAGGGGGAAAGAGAGCTAAAAGTAAGAAGTATATAAATAGAAACAGATCAGTTAATGTTAATGAGAATAAAAAGTTTACGCTATGGCCATGAATGAGTTCCTTTAAAATGAGTTCAGTGTTGGCAGCCATCTTCCCCCTCTCCAACCAACAAAATCTGTAAATATAAAGTAACAGAGCTAAAGTATACATAAGAGATAGACATTAGTCATAACTAAGTTTTAAAAATTCAAAAGCTTTGTGGTATAACCTCATTAATTCAGAAAATAAATATTTATTACAGGACTCGCTCACATTTTGATTTTGCTGAATTCTACACAATGATTCCCAGAAGTAAAGTGAGATTGAAGAGTAACACTATGCAAAAACTTCAGGCTCCTCCATAATTGTCCTTGTAGAAAGAATAGGTTATATGAGCTTATATGTAATTAACAATATAGAGAGAGAATAAAGTCAGTGGACTTGTATATTTCTTTAGTGTTCAGACCACACTATGTTTATGACACCATGCAAATAAAATAATCAATGGAAATAGGTAGTAACATAACATAGAAAAATAGGCATCCAGATAACTATCATAATAATCATATTGCTTAAGAGAGGCAGATGGTGAGTTATAATTATGGCCCCAAAATGTCAGTAGGTCCTGAATCCCCAGCTTTACCATTGCCTCATCATTGCCTTCGAGTCATGTGACTTTGGGCTCTTGACTTTGCACTTGGCCTGTGATCTGCTTTGGCCAGAGGTGTATGGGCGGAAATGACAGTATGACAATTCCGAGAATAGGCTTCAGGAGGTCTTTGATGTTTCTGCTTGTCCTCTTGAGCCTCATTTAGAACCATACTTGGATGGCCACTCAGTAACCATCATGAGGAGTACATGCAATATTTAATCCAATAGTCTCAGAAGGAGGAAGATGAGAATGACATGTGCTAACCTATAGACTTGCAGTAAGAAAAATGCTGTCTCCACCAGCTGAAGGCCCACCTATCCAAAAATACATGAGCAGTAAAAAATGATTACTGTTTTAATTTATTGAGTATTGGAGAAATTTGAGATGCAGTATTATTTTTATAAAATCTAATACATCACATACACAAAAATTACAAGGACATTTAGAAAACAGTTACATCCACCTTTGCTTTTGAATGATGGGCAGATAGAACTTGGCCATTTGAAAATGTTGAAGATGGGTGTTTCATGTTTAAAGAGGAGTATGTAAGAAAACACATGAAAAATAGAGTATATATGCCTTTGAACACACAGAGCAATCTGGCAATAACACATTTCTGCTAATTCTCTGGCCTCCAGGTGTTGTGTTGGCATCCTTGTTCAAGCTTAGAAAATGAGGCTGGAAGAAGAGAACTGAAAAAGATCTGGCATAACCTGTCCTTCTCTTTCCTACTGCCCTGATGACCTAGAAAGGTGGTTTGTCCATTCATTCAACAGGGCCAGCATTGTGTCCTGGCCAGCTGGAAAAGGAGAAATGGATGGTTCCTAAGATTAAGTTGTACATTATACACAAATGTGGTATTAGGGCATTAATATAATTACATCAGATGAACATGGTATTAAGATGGTGACAAAAATCAATTTATAAGATATTCTGTAACAGCTATAAAGTTGAATATCACTCACTAGTCCATTGATCTAAATGGAAAAATACTTTCTTTTACAGTCTCATAACTCATGTCACTAAGAGCTCACATCACAGAATTCTCTATAAACAATTTATGTACAGTTTTATCATTAAGGTAAATATGGTGAGAACAGTAGTACTAAATTAGGGTTAATTAAAACTGTTGTTTCAATTAACTTACATTTGATCTGTTTTCATTTTCATTAACTTAATTTTATTGACAAAATACCTACACAAAGTTCACTAGCTTTAAGTTGCAGTAAATTTATATCATTAGTGCACCATTTTATTTGTGTGATTTAACACCTTTAATAAGAATTTTGTTCAAACAAGGCCTCAGATCCTCCTGTGTACAGACTATACATTGAAAGTATATTAATTAGCAATTTAGAAAATATTCTCTACACTTTTAGGCTGCTATCAAATTTGGAAGTTTGAAGAAGCACTCTGGCTTATTTGAAAAAATCTAAGAATAAAACCGGTAATTTCAAATGTCATTTTGGCCACTACTATCAATTTTCTTCTTCTTTCTCTATGGTTCCTGCAAGTCAGTGACAAATAGTTGATATAGTTATGTAAATATTTCACACTCCTTTAAACCCACCACCAAATAGGATGAAAAGGAAGGTTTTAGCTTCTGTTCTCCAGATTCATTGTTCAGATTGCCCCATGCCTAAGATCTGGTCTGGCCAATGGTCCATGGGCAGAAAAGACAATATGTCAATTCCAACCCTCAGCCATAAAAGGTATTTTAGAGAAATTTGTTATTACTAAATTCACTTAGCAATTGCCCAGTTTGCTGATTCACTGTTTGTATATATCTCCTTCAGATACTGTTACAAATACTAAGGATAGCCTGTCTCTCCTTAGATACTTTTTTTCAGCCACAAAATTTCATGATGGCATCCAGTAACATAAGGCCACAATGCACTACACCAAGCATGGAACAGGTGAAAGGATGGAGACCTTTGGAGCTCTAGGAAAACCCTGAAAACAGATGAAGGAAGAGGTCCAACCAATGGTTGTCTTTCATTGCTTGCATATTTCTTGTCATTGGCAGAGAGCCACACTTAGATGTTAACTGAAATTATGATTAACACTGAAGCCTACTACAAAAATCTTCATTTGCAGTCAGGGAAATCAGTGTTTGCTGCATGGGTAGACATTATTATTTTCAAAGGAGACTTTGAGTGGCATCAGTGCTATAGTAACAACAAAGAAGAAAAAAGATCTTGGGTGACTAGTCTTATTTTCCTTTTTCTAAAATTTTTCCAGAAGTAAATAGACACCAGTTTGAACTCTGAATGCAGCAAATTCCTACAGCTCTCAGAATGAAGTCTGTGAGGCCCTGTGTAGGAAAAAATGGTCTTATCATAGGACTCAGAATAACAATAGTTCAGACATCTAAAAATGTCACCTTATTTTTTCCCAAGATGGTAAACGACAAATGACAATAGGTATTTCAGAGATAAATCTTATTATACAGCAAAAAAAGATAAGAGAATGCACATTTTAATCTCACAAATATTTAATTTCAGCATGCATTTTACAAATCAGGCAACCAATGGTCACTTTAGGAACATCTCATACCCCACACCCAGTACAGACACTACTACCTTACACAAAGAAAAGTAACTTATCCTTTTGAAAAGTCCGTTTTTTTTTTCTTTTAAAGATTTTTATTTTATTGATTTACTTGCCAGAGAGAGAGAGACAGAGCACAACCTGGGGGAGCAAGAGGTAGAGGGAGAAGCAGGCTCCCCGCTGAGCAAGGAGCTACATGCAGGACTTGATCCCAAAACCCTGGAATCATGACCTGAGCAGTAAGCAGAAGCTTAATCAATTGAACCACCAAGGTGTCTCAAATCTTTGGTTTAAGTTTAAAAGAAAGTAGAGAATGTGAAAAAAAGCTGACTTAAAGAGACTTGTTCTGGGCAGACGTATGAATATATAGCAGTCTTCCTGTTTGCCCCCAAATTCCTCCCAATCATCAACCTTGCCTAAAATATTTCATTTCATTACTCTGAATACAGGCCAGCCAAAAATAGATTAATCTGGGTTAATAAATAGTTAAAAACACACTTCTAGCAGTTTTATCAGGCATTTATTCACATATCCATGCCATTTACTACAAATACTTATTTAGACTTTTGACATCAAGCAGGTGAGAAGATCCAGAGGGAGGGCATCCCTGATTTAAGCCATCAGTTTTGTTTTCTTTTGTTTTATAGCTTAATCTTTGAAGTGACATCCCATTATTATCCTATACTCTATTCAATAATATATAATAACTCTGACATACTCTCTTAAGGAACTGTATTACAAAAATAAAAATAAAAAAAGCATGAATACCAGGAGCAAGGATTACTGAGAGCCATTTCAGAGGCTTCTACTGTAGAGGTGGATACATTTTGGAGGATGAGTAGCTGGAAGGAAAACAGTGATTGAGGAGTCCTGGTGGAAAATCTAGGAAAATATATCGAACTGGGTACCAACATACCATAGTCACAATCCCAAAAATACGTGCTTAGAACAGCCCTTTGACAGAGATACTCTTATTTCCAACTCACAGAGAAAAAAACCTAGAATTCACAAGCTTTGGGTGATCCTGGCATATGAATAGAGGTATCTGAGCCCAATGACCCTTATTTTATCACCATACTTACCATACTGGAAGGAGGAAGACAGGAAGTATTGCAGAAAGGAATCTATACAAATGCCAATAATATTTATTTAAAAAAAGATAAGCTTAGTTTTTATAAATCTTATCAAACAAGAGAAATTTCTTTTCCACCCCTTCATTATTTTTGTCTTGGCTTCATGCTTCAAGACAACTCAAGTTGGCATTGCTTATATGACAGTTCAGATTCATAATACTGTAACTGAAAACTGTACTTGGATAATTGTAGATTTACATGAAATTATAAGGAATAATACAGAGGATTCATGTGGGCATATACACATTTCAAGCAGTATATGATCTTCTATTGCTGCTATAACAAATGACCACATACTTAGCAACTTAAATCAGCACAGATTTATTACCTGATCATTATGGACACCAGAAGTCCAAAATAGCTTTCATTAGGTTAAAAGATAAAAGGATGGCATGATTATATTCCTTCTGGAGACTATGGGGGACAATCTGTTTCTTTGTGTTTTCTAGCTTCTAGAGGCTGTTCACATTCCCTAGCCAGTAATTACATCACTCCAATGTTGGCCTGCATCCTCATATCCTCTTCTCTGAATCCTCTACCTCCGTCCCTTATAAGGATCATTGTGATTGGGTTGGGTCTACTTAAATAATTTAGCAAAATCTCCCTGTCCTACACCCTTAATCACATAAGCAAAGTCCCTTTTGTCATTACGGGGGCATATTCAGGTTTTAGGGATTAGGACACAGATAAGGGCAAGGGGCATTTTTTGCCTAGTATAACTGATGCTCTCCAATGATAACATTTTGCAAAACTATAGTATAATATCACAACCAGATTATTAAAATTAATATAATTCACCAATCTTATTAAGATTTCCACAGTTCTTATAGTCCTATGTATGTTTCATTCTATACAATTTTATCACTAATGTGGGTCTGTCCACAACCAAAGTCAAGACAATGAAGAGTTTCATCACCACAAGGATCCCTAAAACCACTCATGTATAACACCCTCTCCCTCTTGACCCTTCCCCAATATTTCCAACTCCTGGAAGCTATTCATTTTTTTATCCATTTAAAAAAAATCTCGTTATTTCAAAAATCTTATATAAATAAAATCATACAGTATGTAATCTTGTAACCTTCAGGAATTGGCCTTTTTCATCCAACATAATTCCCTGGAGAATCATCTAAGTTGGTATTTAAATCAATATATCTTTGTTTTGCTCAGTACTAAGTACTACTGCATGGAAAGTATGTACCATATTTTTTTAAAACCACTCATGTATTGAAGGACATCCGAGCTGTTTTCAGTTTGGGGCTATTACAAATTAAATAATTATGAATATCTGTGTATAATCTTTGGTATGAACATAAGTTTTTATTTCTCTGTGATAAATATAAAAAGTACAATTATTAGGTAGTACGGTTACATGTTTAATTTTATAACAAACTGACAAACTGTTTTCCAGAATGGCTGTACCATTTCTGCCTTCCCTACAACAAGACAAAATGATTTCTTTCTGTTCAGGCCAACGTTTATAGTTGTCATTTTTAAAAAATTTTAGTAATATTGTTAGGCTTGTAATGATATTCATTGTGGTTTTAGTTTGCATTTATTTGATGGCTAGTGGTGTTGACCATCTTTTCATATTCTTATTTTCCACCTGCATGTTCTCTTTAGAGAAATGTCTGTATATTTTCTTTTCCATTTAAATTATTTTGTTGTGGTGGTTTGGTTGTGTCTTGATGTTGAGTTTTAAGGGTTCTCTACATATTCTAGATAGTAGTCTTCTGCCAAATATGTGTTTTACAAATATATCCTCCCTCTCTGTAGCTTTTCCTTTCATCTTCTTCATATGAACCTTAACAGAGCAAAAGCTTTTAATTTTTATGGGGTCAAATTGTGTGAATTTTCCTTTGATTGACTGTAATTCTGTTACCAAGCCTATGAAGACTTGGACTGGACCTAAATCCTGAATATATTCTCCTATATTATTTTCTAGAAAGGTTAATATGTTACGTTTTCTATTTAAGTATGCAATCCATTTTTTGTTAACTTTTGTGTAAGGTGTGACACTTAGGTTGAGGTTTATTATTTTCTTTATGGACGTCTAATTACACGAACACCATTTGTTTAAAAGGTTATCTATCCTCCATCGATTTGCTTTTGCACTTGTATCAAAAATCAGTTGGGCATATTTGTGCGGAGCTATTTCTGGAATCTTTATTCTGTTCTATTGATCCCTCTGCCAATAGCACACTGTCTTGAATACTGTAACAACATAATATCCCTAGATATCAGGGAGAGTGATTCCTACCACTTTCTTCTTTGTTAAGATTGTTTAAACTGTTCTAGGATCTGTACTTTCCCCTACACATTTTAGAACAAGCTTCTCTATGCCTATAAAAACAAAACAAAACAACAACAAAAACTTGTTGGGATTGTATTAAGCCTATATCTAAACTCAGGGTAACTACCATCTTCACTATGTTGACTCTTCCAGTCCTTAAACTGAGAATGTTTCTCCACTTGTTTAGGTCCTAATTTCTTTTAGCAATATTTTGTAATAACCAGCATACAGAACCTGAATCTGTTTTACGGTAAACCTGTTTCCTTATCTTTGAGTGGTTGCAAATGGTATTACTTCGTTTTGTTTTTTTTCCTCAGTTTCTGCATGTTCACTGTTAGAATTCAGAAATGACTCGCTTTTATGTATTGATCGTGTATCCTGAAACTTTGCTGAACTCACTTATTATTTATAGGAGGGCTCCTTTTTTTAATAGGTTATTTGGGAATTTCTATGAAACAATGTCACCTGCAAATGGGCATTTTAATGTATTACTTTCCAATCTGTGTGCCTTACTATAATGGCTAGAAACTCCAGTACTATATTGAGTAAGAATGGTGATAGTGACATGGTTGCCTTGTTCCCAATCTTAAGGGAGAAACAATCAGTCTTTCACCATTTATTTTCACTATTTATTAAGTTAAGGTAATTCCCCTCTACCATTCACTTGCTGGACTCCTTAAAGTGAATGGGGTGTTAAATTTTGTCAAATGTTTTTTTCTATGTCAACTAATAGAATCATATAATTTTTCTTCTTCAGTTTGTTGATATGGTGGGTTATATTGATTGATTCTTTTTCTCCTTTTCCTTCTTCCTCTTCCTTCTCTGCCTCTGCTTCTTCATGTCAATTTCTTTCTGTTTTTCAATGGATATAGTATACTGATTTGTCCTCGAGTTCACGGATTCTATTCCTTATTATCTCCAATCCACTACTGAGCCTGCCCATAATGTTATTTATTTATAGTATTGTATTTTTCTTTTTTGTAATTTACATTTGGTTCTTTTTTTTAACAACTTCTATATTTTATGTGAGATTTTTCTTTTTTTATTTTTTCCAGAGAATTTGTAATGGATCACTGAGGATTTTGACAGCTACTTTAAAATTCTCCTCAGATAATTTTAACATCTGATTCATCTCAATGATGATGTGTGTCATTTGTCTTTTCTCATTCAAGTTTTCATTTTCTTGATTCTTAGTATGCTGGGTGATCTTCAGTTTTATCCTAGACATGTCGTCTACTGGGCTAGGAGATTCTGGACGCTGTTTAAATCTTTCATTTGAGTAGGCAGTCACCCTGTTTAGCCAACAATAGTCCTACTCTTTTCTGTGTGCCTGGAGTTCCTTATTGGTTTAATTTTCACAGCAATTGTGGCATTATTATTTTGGTTTTATTACTGTTTTGGTCTGATGCCCCTAGGGCTCCCACTAGTGCTGCCTGAGGAGGAATTTAGGAAGTTTACTCAGGTGGAGCCACTGTCTCCTGATAGAGGAAAGGATTGCCAGGTCCAGCAAAGGGGATGTTCTCTGGCCTGATACCCATTTGTACTTGGATCACTCTTGTTGCTCTCCTACCTCCAGGTGCTCCAGGGTCTCTGCTCTGGGTGGAAAAGAAGAGTTTCAGGTCCACAGGGAAAAAGAGACCTTGCATGTCAGGACACCTTCCGTGGCTAGGTCTTTCCTCTCAGTTTGTTTGCCTATACTGGTGTCTGCCAGGGCAGGTAGGCATTCTCAGGCATGGATGGGACATCCTAGTTGGAAGTTTGCTATAGCAGGACCCCTGCTTGCAGGGATCTGGAGACTGCTTCCTGCATCAATTGGTGAGATATGCCCCTCACTTTTCTTGATGTCACTGTAAGAGGGTATCTCAGGCCCATGGTGACAAGAAGGCTCCTCAAATTAGTCTGTGTTATGTCTCTCTTGCAAACGCAGCTTTAAGCATTTCTCTGAGGAGGAAGAAGTCTCAGGTGTGGTGAGAAAAAGTGTTACCCTGGTTGCTTATGCTAGTAGATTTCTAAATTGATCTTCTTTTCAATCCTGCAAGTTCTCTATTTTCCATGGGGCTCTGGTTCAGTTTGGATGGAGGATAGGGATACCTGAGCTACCTCTTGTTACTACTTTGGGGGCCAAGAAACATTGAATCTAAGCCCCCTTCTTCCGTTGAATGGGGGGCGTGGGTCATAAGATATTCTGTGGCTGTGTTTATCCTCCAGTTCTAGGGCCCCTAATTTTAGTTTACCTTCTTACCACCTTTCAAAGACCGCTATTGGTTGCCTCTTGTACTACATCCAGGGTTAATAACTGTATTTAGTTATATCTAAAATTTCTAACGTAGAGAAGAAGCAAGAAGAAATGGTTCTATACCATCTCGTCCCGACCTTGGTAAGTCTATAACATGTTTTTCAAAACTACTTTTTCCAGTCTGAAAACTGTTCTCAGTATTTAAAACTGAATGTCAGTAAACATGATATGTAAACTGGATACATGGCATCAGCTTTTCCCACTCATTTCTGTCATATTTTAGGGTTGTAAGATAAAGGGCCATTTATATAATTAAGTTCACAATGAAAAACCTTAAATTTCTTTACAAAAAGCAGTTAACTTTGTCATTATGTAACTGTCTGCATTTTATTCTCCCAGATGAGTAAAGCAATAAATTCAGACAAAAGAAGAAAACACATAAATTTCTGTAGTCAGTTAATGGGACATACAAAATACTATTAAAATTAATTACTCATTTCTGGCAATTCTAATTGAGTCTAAAAGACGGCCACGGCTAAACAACCTAACAAATTTCATTTGAGAGCACTACTAGAAAGGGCTATAAAAAAAAAAAAAAAAAGAGGAAAAAAAGAGTGCATCTGTGTGTGTGTGCTTATAGAGCTATAATTCCTAATGAATGGCAAATGTAAAAGTAATATGTATCTGTTGATTTTAGCTGATCAATGTCATGGCATTCCTGCTTATGATGAAATAAGAAAGTTCTCTTATTGGCATGTCATCTATAGCAACGCAAACAAAAGGTGGTTTAAAAGACAATGTGTAGTTTCTAGGGAGTCTGAGGCTTCAAGAAGTGGCATTCATGACCCCAGAAACTTGCACCATACTAACAAATATTCAAGTCAAAACCTGAATATTTCACAGAGTGCATCAGTCTCTACACAAGGTTGAATAAATGGGTCCTCAAGGATATCTACATATTCATCCCCCAAATCTGTATGTTATCTTATACAGCAAAAGAAACTTCACATACATGATTATGTTAAGATCTTGAGATAGAAAATTAGCCTTGCTTCTCTGGGTGGGGCCAATGTAATCACAAGGGTCTTTACAAGAGAGATACAGGAGGGTCAGAATCACAAAAGACAAAATGACTTCCATAGGATTGGTGTAGTATGAGGGAGGGATCACAAAGCTAGGAAAGCAGGCTGCCTCTATAAACTAGAAAGGCAAAGAAACAGACTTTCCCCTAGAGTCTCTAGAAAGAACACAACTTTGTCAACACCTTGATTTTAGAATATCTGACCTCCAGAAATGTTAAGATAATAGATCTATCTTGTTTCCAGACACATTTCTGGTAATTTGTTACAGCACCAATAAAAAATTTAATTAAGCTTCCAAATAAATTTTTCTCAAATCGTTTTCACTTGTACGGTTTCATCAAAACTTCCTTTTCATTCCCTTTCTTATAAACCTATTGCTCTTTTGCCTAGCTGACAAATATGAGGAAAGAAATCTACTTTCTGGAGTTAGTTTTGAAAACCATATTTCTACTAAGAACTGTACTTCAAAAATCTTCTGAAGACACAAAGGAGATTTTTACATCAAATGGATTTGTGTCTGTGTGCATGTGAGTACAAACGAGTGAGTACAAACATTTCTCTATTGATTACATATACACACACAGTCTTCTTAGACAATGTATATAATACTAACACAAGCTCTATGCAGGCAGGACTTGTTTTTTTTTTTTTTTTTCCTATTCACTCCTAGGTTCCCAAAACAATGAATACTTGAACAATGAAAGATCAAATTGAATGAAAATATAGACCATTATACTCCGTCCATTCTGAGTTAGCAGAACGAAGTGTCTTTTGAGCTCAAGCTCTCCAGCTACATCTAGGTTTTCAATTTTTAATATCAAATTATCTCAAGCTGGCTTTATATGTGGCTTGTAACTTGGAAATACAATGCATATGGTTTTTGGAGACCTTTAAGAGATTTAGTTTACCTGTATGCTTACTGTTGACAACTTTCACTTGGTTGTGGCAGTCAAAACAGAAATAGATTTATGTTAATGAAAACATAATGAGTAATTTTTCCTATAACTGTGTCGAAACAGTGGTTCAGAAGGGAGCCAGAAAGGGTGGAGTATATCCCCATTTTTTTTTTTTTTTTAAGAAGGAGGGATTAGGGGCACCTGGTTGGCTCAGTGGGTTAAACTTCTGCCCTTGGCTCAGGTCATGATCTCGGGGTCCTGGGATTGAGCCCCATATCAGGCTCTCTGCTCAGCAGAGAGCTTCTACCTTTCTCTCTCTGCCTGCCTCACTGCCTACTTGTAATCTCTCTCCCTCTGTGTCAAATAAATAAATAAAATCTTTAAAAGAAAAAAGGGAGGGATTAAAAATTCAATATGGAATACATTATGACAAATTGATATAGATCAAATACCATTACATCTAAACCTTTAGAGCATCTGGAATGTTCACTGTGATGAAAGTTCATCATAAAAACACAGCTGGATATCACATTCCCAGATGGAGAGGAGCTAAGCTAATATCATCGTCTCTGGTGAATTTACAAACATAAAAGATTACATTTTTATGGTATAAAGAAGGGAAGGGTTTTTTATGTAAGTATTCATCCTTCTTCCCCTTTCCTTCTCCAAGCTCCTGGATCATTGTAGGCAGTCTCATTGCACTTTGCTTCGGATGATGAGAAATCCAAATTTTTATTCCTACACTAGCTATTGGAATTTTAGAGTTGAAGGGGAAGAGAAAGGAACAGGAAGTAAGGAAGCAATTATAACTGAATGAAATATAGTATGTATTGTCAAATATTATTATTACATCATTTATATCATTATATCATTTACTTAAAGAGTTCAGCGGTATTTGAGAACTACTAACCATCTTCCAATGACTTACAAATAGAATGGTTTTAATGACCAAAAATATTTCCCTGGAATCAAACTGATTTTGAATTAGTAACCAGGATACCTGAAAATGGCCAATAGAATGGTATTCCTCCCAGTGCCCTTCCAAATTAAGGGGATGAATATGATATTATTATCAGTCGATATGTAACCTAACATACTTCTACAATCTATTGAAACAAGGGAGAAAGCAATGCCCAGGCTTGCATCCTACTGCTCCTTCAGAACCAGGTGGCATTCACACAGCACATGCTTTCCAGATCCTCATTGGCTGCCTGTCTTATATGCTTCTTTTCAACCTGATAGGAGTCAATAAAACATTGCAGAGAACAAAGAGGATGTGCAGAATAAAAATGGCGATGAAAAACTTGAAAATCTTGAATCATACTTTGGTCTGGCGAATAAAGGACAGACCACTCATTCTAGGATATGCTCTTATTTTAAGCTCTAATTATTATTATGGAGACACACATGTAAGAGGGAACTTATGAAGCAAGGATTGCAACTTCATTGTGAAATCATCAATGACCCAGGGAACAAGAATAGTTGAAATAAAAGATGCTTTGTGAAATGAGTCACTGCCAGATCTTATGTTGGGCATTTCCACACAAATTTTTGTCTAGATCATTCCATGCTAATTACTGAAATTATAGTAAAAGATAAATGAGGGGTGCCTACCCAAAGAGCTTTAGGATCATCATGTTTATTACTCAAAGGAAAATTATTTGCATTTCATTGCAAGGATATAATAATTCCATTAACATAAAAAAAAAGAATGTAGGTCATAGAGGAAATGACTTGGTTTATGGAGCAGTTCCATGTAACAGGAAGTATACTAGACCAGAAATTAGGGAAACTGGTAGGAGTTTCAATACATCTCTAACTGGCAGCACAACCCCAGACCACTTAAGAAATAAAACCTTTGCATTGGGGACTGCCCTCATCTGCCAAGTGCAGGGAGGCTTTAAAGCCCACCTCATATTTCTCAAACAGTGTTGTGCCAATTAAAGAATAGAGAACTAGATGTGGTTCTCCTTATAAGCTATCACTACTAGCAGCTATGAAGAAATTAATAATTCATTTAAATAGTTCTTATAGTTTCTTGGTGTGTATTAATGCTTTTGTCAAAATATAGTTTTGTTTTTTAATGTATAGGTCTCAACTCTTATAAATACTCTAATTTTGTGTTGGCAGTCACCACTTTTTTTATCCCCTTCTTCATCATCTCTTCCCTGGATGGATTTTTCTAGAAGTACATTGAACTCTAAACCATTTTTATCCCTTATGTGCACAATATAGGCTAGGAATGGGCCACAGTGGTACTAACCAGAAGTCATTAGGAATGCAGACACTTGGGCTCCCCCTGAACCCTGATCAATCAGAGTCTGCATGTTTACAAGATCTCTGATTGATTCTTTTGCACATTAAGTATAAGCAGCACTGATCCAATGCCACTGAACTATTCTTTGAAAGTTATTTTACAGAGCGCCTGGGTGGCTGAGTAGGTTAAAGCCTCTGCCTTCGGCTCAGGTCATGACCCTGGGGTCCTGGGCTCGAGCCCACATCGGGCTCTCTGCTTAGCAAGGAGCCTGCTTCCTCCTCTCTCTCTGCCTGTCTCTCTGCCTACTTGTGGTCTCTGTCACTCTGCCTACTTGTGTTCTCTGTCAAATAAATAAATAAAAAATCTTTAAAAAATCTTAAAATATCATATATATATATATATACTTTTTTTTTTTTTTACTCCATACCCCAGTTGCTGAGATAGGAATAGAGATTTAAAACGGAGAACAGAAGCTATTAAAGCTAAAAGGGGCCTCTCTAGTGGTCTAGTCCAGAAACCTCATCTTAAAAGTGAGGGGAATAGTAATATGTTTAAGGTCATGTTCTTCCTGAGCCAGGAGCAGAACTCAATCTGTTGGTTTGAGTCATGTTAGCAAAGATATACTTTGCTACTGAATTTTTCCATTTTCTCTCTCCAGATAGAGAAAAGTTAATCACAGTTTCTCAGGGTCACTCCTGGTCTTTGGACTCTCAAGCTTCTGAGTGCATGTACTTATTTATAGGAGAAAACAACCATAAACCATTCATTGGAGACCAAGGCCATCTGGGTAGCTTGAGGGGTAGCTTGGCTAATTCACCACCCCTTGCCTCTGGCTCCTCAATTATTGAGTAGGAGATGATTCATCTCTATAGAGACCTTTGACAGTCTCAGCTGAAAAGCATCTGACAAGTAGAAAGCATTACTGTGCCCTGCAACTGAAAACCGTGCCACTCCCTGAACTCTCTGTATTTGGAACTGAAACTAAAAGTAGCAGCGGCCATTGGTCTATGCCACTCATTACCCCACAGTTTATTCCCAGGGGTACAGCCAAAGTTGCTTTGAAGATTATCAATCTAAGTTCTAGGTTCTATGTAAAAGTGATAGTAGATAGTAGAGCAATAAATTTGAGGTTAGAAGTTCTGTGTTTGAGCTCTAAGTCCTCCACTTACTAGCATTTTTGGTTACTATTCCAATTCTCTGGGTTTCCATTCCTTCATTTTAAATAGCCTTGCCACTACTTATTGTCACCATATTTTCTTCCCCCTTGTCCTTGTTATTAACGCTTTATCTCTTCCATGTGTCCACGGCTTCAGTTAGTGATCACTTTTCCACATGCTCAGCATTCACATATGTCCCTCTCTGTCCCTCTCCCTTCTAAGACGACTTAGTTTTCCATTTTGGTGTCTAGGAGGGCCCAGAGAAGATTATTCTACTCTCAGCATCTCCAGAATAGTCTGTGACCAAGCTAAACCAATGAGCATTGTGGAACCCTCTGTTCATCATGAGTGAGTTCAGTAGTTGTCTTGTGAACAACTGAGCTAGCCCAAGAGAGTTAGTCTTGGGGTTATCCAGGGAATGCTACAATCAAAAGGTCTCTTCCTCTTTACTTCCTCTTTTATGACTTTACTTCCATAGACAGAAGTCAAATTGAGGAGAAAGCTGACCCACTGAGATGACACTCTTTCAGAAGAGTGATTAAGCTGAAACCCTAATAAAAAAATAAACTTGTGGATCAAGTTATACCTAAATGCAACACTACCACAGTACTTTTAAGTAATCTGAGTCAATTCTCTTCATTTCTTAAAAAGTTTGAGTCTGGTTTTCTCTTTTATGAAGCTTTATCGTAGTAACAGAAACATTCCAGTCTCAACAAAACCTCTAAGTAGCCATGTTTTTACATGGTTTTCTCATACTACTCATAATTTGCCCCAATCCAAAACACTATCCTTGTGGTGTCTGAATAGGGTTCTCTGAACATTGAGGTAAGTAAATACATCCATGCTTTGTAAACTGTGAACTACTACAAAAATCTAAAATATTATTTTGCCAAAGTAGCGAGTTGTTTTATCTGATTCTTACTTTATTTGGGGTCAAGAAACTAAAAAAATCTATGGACCTATCCTAAAAAATACTGAATATAAACATGCATACAATTTTCACATAATATCAAAGAGGTAATAAGCAAAGTGCACAGGACATTTATGATCTCTCCAGGACTGATCTCCTAGGACTGGTTCTTAATTTGTAGTCCATTGGCCTGTAAGTTACCAAGGAGGTTAAGAACCACAAACTATATTAAGGACCAGTGAGCTCTATGAAGTCCTCTACTGAATATATCAGGAAACTCCCACATCTAAGCTATATTAGAATTCAGTCAAAGCTCCATTAAGACTAACGCCATAATTAGAGCTATTCTCCTGAAGTTCTGTGCTTTCCTCTGAACTTTATTTACATTTCTCTTTAAATTATTTCATAACACTAAGGATGATAACAGTAAAGGAAATAACCCTAGTACCAGTCAGATCACTTTTCCCTCACTGGGAATAATCTACAGATTTGGCTCCACAAAATCAATTGGATTGATACAAAGTTCAGTACTTTAATATAAAACATAACTACAGACAGCAAGGTGGGGAAGTTTCTGACAGGCATCTGAAGCACAGATTGAAATGGAAAAGATGAAGATAATTGAACTCAAAATCTTACTAATGGTATAATTTTATAACTATTTAGAAGCAACTCCAGAGATGTTAGTGGCCTATCAAGCCAGAGAAGGCGAGAGTGGCAGTAAAATAAGAGGAAAGGAATCTGGAGGTTGGTTCAGTTTGGTGAGGAGTATTTCCATCCTTTTCCCATCTCCAACACTACAAACCCTGAGTCAACAAACTCCTTAACACAAAAGGACAACTTTATACATAGGATTCAACCGTGTAGAAACAGCTGCCCTTAGGGAGTCAAGAAAATTTTGGTTTGAAATCCAACATTGCTACCTTCTTGCCATGTGACATGGAGAATGCACCTAACTGACTTACAACCACTGTCCATGTTTCACTATTGCTCTCACTCTGCAGTCTATTCTCAATTCCTCTTCCTTGCCCATACCGCTCCAGCCAAATGTGCTAGCACATTCTCCCTAATGGACTTTGCCTAATCCTCTCAAGACAACCATAGGGCTTACTCTCTCACTTTCTTCAAGTGTTCTCTTAGATCTCTCATTTTCATTAAGATCTCCCTGACTTCCACATTTTATACTGCAATCTGGTCCTACCCCACTGCATTATGCTTTCTGACTTTTCTTTTTCTTTCTTTTTTTTTTTTTTTTGTCCTTAGTATATATCATCTTTACACAGTATATGACATTAATATAATATTATGATTACTGTACCTCTCCCCATTGTATTATGAACTCAGCAGAAGTAGGAGAGCTTCATCTGTTTGGTTCTCTGATGTATTTCCACGACTTAGGCACATAACAGGAACTAAATAATACTTGATTTATAAAAGCAAAAAATTAATCTCTGTAAGTTTTTTATCTGGAAATTAGACAAAAGTATAGTCTTACAAAGTTTTCAAACTATTAAAACAATATTTTTATTTGTCTAAAACTGTTTACCAATAATTGGTTATTAAATTTTTTTCTCTCTCTGTTGTCTCCTAAGCAAGTTAATGGACATTTAACAGGTTGATATTAATTATGTTTTAGAAGCTGGATTCTTCATTCTCTGCCATTTTTGGTGTTTGGGCAATCAAAATCCCACATAAACAGGTAAAGGGCAAGTCTGAGTTTTGGGGAACAGTCAATCAATGATTAGTTTAAGGGACAGTCATGCTAGAATATGAATGTAAATGTAAGTGTTAAATGGGGTGACTATCTTCACAAAAAGGAAAGTTAAAATGGAATGGATACAAATACTACTTGAAATAAGATTCAATAAAATGAAAACAAAACAAAACAAAATGCTACTTGACCAGCATTTAAATTGAGTCCCTAATTCTTATTAATCTGTAGGTAGAAAAACAATAGATGTACAATTCAGATTAAGGGAATGGTTGTTAGAATCCAGTGTGGGGAGCTCTCTGGGTCTACACTCTCATCTGAGGAAATTTCATTTCTGGAAGGAGAAGGATTCTTACAACTTTCAGGAGAAGTATTTAAGTTCTGTCTCCCTTTTCCTTTAACCATTTTCTTATTTCTCTCAAACATGGGTCAGGATCAGAAGAAAAACATACAACCCCTGATAATTAGTTCCAATACAGATTGGTCATATTCATGGAAATATACAGAGTCAAGGGCAAAGGGTATGCTCTTTATAAAAACCATTTAGGTTTTTAGAGGGATATATATTCTGGTGAGGTTTAGAAAGAGAGAAGAGGGGGCAGGTATAAGTCACTTCTAGAAAAAAAAAAAGAATACAATGCACAGGCAGACAATGTTCCAGGAAGACAGAACAAGAAAGAGGAGAAGCATGTGGGTGGTAGGGAGAAGAGTGAAGAGTGAAGTAGGTAGAGGGAAGTGAAGCATGTGGCTAGAGGTATTCCCTGAAGAGAACTGTTGTTTTTTTTTTTTCAAGTTTGACAGTTTTTCATTTGTTTATTTTAACTTTAGTTATGCTGATTGCTGCCAAGCAAAGGTTCTGTTTTTGTTTTGTTTCTAAGTGTAATTTACCAGTCTCTTCTTATTTTTTTTTTTTTTTTTTTTGCTTATACAGGTCTCTGAGTTGTTTTATTTATTTTTAAATTTTTCATTGAAGTTTTTTACATATACATTGACATATAACATTATATAAGTTTCAGGTGTACAACATACTGTTTCAACAATTATACACGATTTTGAGTCATAATTAGACAGTTTTTCCCTCTCCAAGATTACAGCAGAATTTATCCATTTTTTCCTAATATTAGTATTGTTTTATATTTCAGATTTAAACCTATACTAACAATCCTTTTCTTTGAAAATAACAAAAATTTACTACATTCTAAAAATTGTATATGAGCAATCCATTTAGTCCTCACTATAATACTGAGCTGCAGAATGTATATATGTATAAAAAGGGAAATTAAGGGTCAGAGAAGGTTAAGTGACTGCTACAAGGTCAAACAGCTATTAAGTAGCAATGCGGTAGAGCCAGGAGTTCATCCTACCTGTGATTCTAGAGTACTTATATGCATTAAGATATTGATTTCCTGAAAAGGACATAGTCAGAAGAAAAAATTTATGAGAGTAAGGTAATGGGGAATCAGAATAAGTGACAGGTTGTGCCATTTTATGAAGAAAAGAGATATTATAAGATCAATTAAGTCTCAAAGATTATTATACTGTTTGTTTTTGGATACTTCCTCTCACCAATGCAATAACTTATGAAAGTGATTTTTTTCATTGAATCTGATAATTTGCCTAACAATTAGGATTTGTCATTTTCCACTGTATCTTCCACTAATATCAATTCCCTCAGTACTTACTGATAAGTACTACCTAAGTTTACTTTCAAGAGGAAAGGGAGCTCATGCATAACAAAAGCTTGAAACTGATTAAAGAGTGTCTGAAGGCATATCTCAAAATCCTAGCTTATCCACTGTGCTCAGAGTTTTAGTTGTGATAAATCATACATTATGCAAGAACAAAGGAATTAAGAGAAAGTTCAGCAAAAATCATTTGAACTTCCATTAAGAGAGTGTTACAGCCGTCTCTCTCCTCCATCACACCACAAAGCATCTCATTATCATTAGCTCTCTGTCAGTTTTAACAATTTTCTTTTCATCTAAACACCACTTCATTCTCTGACCCAACAAATGCAATTTTGACCTCATTAACCCGGTTGGTATTAACCTTGGAATAATAACAAGTTGAAACTATCCTCCATGAGCATTGTGAACTTAACTCACTTAAGGCAGGTAGTTTAGTTCCTTGCCTTGGTCAAAGGCTGTACCTTGCAATAGGTCAGCAAGCATGCCATAGGAACCCAGAGTTTGGGTCAAAGTATGGCAATAAGTAAATGTATATGCAGTTCCATTCATTAGTAGAAAAAACCTTAGAAGCAAGTGTTCTTTTGTGTAGTAGAAAGAGTTCTGATTTTGAAAATAGAGGACCCAAACAAACTCTAGTCCCAGTTCAGATTAATATACAACTGGATCTGGGCAAATCAATAATTCTATATTTTCATTTCTTTAATAGTAAAATCAGGCTATTAAACTGAAGGGTCTTAAATTCTCTCCACTTAAAAGACTAGTAGAGAGGTCCCTGGATGGCTCAGTAGGTTAAGTGTCTGCCTTTGGCTCAGGTCATGATCTCAGGATCCTGGGATCATGCCCCATGTCAGGCTCTCTGCTCCCTCTCCTTCTACCCCTCCCCATCCTTGTGCTCTATCTCTCACTTTCTCTCTCTCTCTCTCTCAAATGAATAAATAAAATCTTTTTTTTAAAAATGAAAAAAAAAATAAAAGAATAGCACATGTCTGGTGCCTTGCCCAGATCCTCTTTTGAGAACAGTGTACTCACTCTCCAGATGACCCACAAGAAATTCTATGACCTTCTTTGGAAAATCACACTTGTCCAAAGAGGAAAGACACACCGTGGGAAGTTGTTCAAGTCTAATTTCCCTGTTCTCACCTATTTAGGCAGCTTGTGATAGCTGCATACAAGAACCCAGCCTCTTGTCTTACAGTGAGACAACTCTGGTAGAAATTACATTCCAGTATACTTCCTTACTCCCATAGCATCAGACTAAGTCCAGACTTTATGTGAGTGCATATAATTTCTTGGATTTATTTCCCTATCCTGCTTCCTTCACTCCTCACTTCCTGGAAAGAACTTCCTCAATGGTCGTAATGCACCCAAATTTCTGCCTTTGGCTCTGCATCTAGGGAACTCAGAGATGCTGTATCTTGCTGATTTGCCAGAATGAGCATGTTAGAGGAAAGACTTAGCAAATTATTTTTCTCATATATGATTTTAGAGGTCAATAAAACATTCTGGGCAGTGTACTTCTAGACAGAGGCTAATGTTCATGGAAGGTCAAGGAAAGATCTCCCGAATATAATACTGCATATTATAATGTATAGAATATAATATATACTGTATATTATATATATAGCATTTTATATATTTATATATATAGTAATATATATATATATACACACACACACACACACACACACACACACACACACAGTAGCTGCCTGGAAAAGTGAATTCTAGAAGAAATGGTATGTCAGATAGAAAGAACAGCACCTGAAATGGATGAGAGACCTAGCAGAAGTATACTTGTTCCAGGAGTGGGAAGATAAAATGACAGATGAACTTGGAGAGTATAGTCATGTGGTGGGAAGGGAAGCAGGGACATCATGAAGATGTTATCACAGGTAATATCATTTTAACACTTTACTCTGTGTCAAGCCCTGTGTTCAGTATTTCTAACCTATCAATATGTTTCATCCATTCAACCACTGTAACAGAAATATATATAAGGTAGTACTCTAATTTTTATTTCACAAATAAGGAAATTGAGACTCAAAAAATAAAGAGTTCCACAGGAAGGAAATGACAGACCCTTGTTATTTCAGAGACTATCTTATAGAACTCTGAAATGTGATGGCCTCTCATAACCATTTACCACCTTTATTCTGTGTTAATGAATTTAGAAGACAGTGAGGAAAAACTGAAGGATATAAAGCAGCAAAGCCATATGATTTTATTGAGGCTTAAAAATATTCATCATTATACTGTGTTTTTTTTTTTTTAAGATTCTATTTATTTACTCAACAGAGATCACAAGTATGCAGAGAGGCAGGCAGAGAGAGGAGGAAGCAGGCTCCCCACTGAGCACAGAGCCTGATGTGGGGCTCAATCCCAGCACCCTGGGATCATGACTTGAGCCAAAGGCAGAGGCTTTAACCCACTGAGTCACCCAGGCACCCCTAGCCCCTATACTGTTCTTTATTAGAAACTTCTATCAAACAAAATGGAAGACAAAACTAAAGAGAGTGGGAAGCTTTTGTCAATTTTAGTTTCAAAGATGGTACTGTGAATATTAGTCTGCTTGAGTTGCTATAACAAAATACCACAACTGTGTGGCTTTAACAACAGACATTTACTTTTCATACTTCTGAAAGCTGGAAGTCCAAGACCAATATGCCAGTTGATTAGATTCCTGGTGAGTACCCTCTTTCATCTTCCAAATAACCTCCTCTCTTGGAGCTTCACTACCAAGAAAGAGAGAATTCTCTGGTTTATTCCTATAAAGTACTAATCCCATCATGAAGAGCCCAACTTCATGATGTAATCTAACCCTGATTAACTCTGAAAGGCCCCATCTCTAAATACCATCACAATATGTGGGGAGGAGGGTAGTGTGGGGGAGGTGGGAAGTGAGGGGTGTTTCAATATGTGAAGGGGGGGTGGGGCATAAACATTCAGTCTATAATATAGTCTTAACCATTGGGGCAGTAGTAGGGATACTGAGGAGGGGACAGATTTGAGGGTAGTTGGGATTTTTTTTACTTTTGGCAGAAATTTAATATAATACTATATGAATTTTGTTGTTATAAGGCTGTCAGATTTACCAAGTAAAAATACAGAATTCCCAGGATTTTTGGTCTTGTTTTGTTTTAAATAGGCTCCACACTAGTGTGGAGCCCAATGCAGGGCTTCAACTCCGGAGCAGAGACCTGAGACTTGAGCAGAGATCAAGAGTCTGACACTTAACCAAATGAGTAGCCCACATGCTCTCCCATTGATATTTTAATTTCAGATAAGCAAATAATAATTTTTAGTGTATATCCCATGCACTATTTGGAAAATATTTATACTAAGAAATTACTTATTATCTGAAATTCAAATTTAACTGAGCATACAGAATTTTATCTGGAAGTTCGAGTCTTGGACTATGTCTTATTTTGGGATTTGGGAAGCTACACTTGCAAAATTATCTAGGAGTAAAACATGCTCTCCCTCCCCTACCACACAGTAAATTTAACAGAAATTGCCTTCTCTATATTTCCAGCATTCTAGTATCTGCCACACTTTCAGGAGGGAAATGAAAACCTACCTATAAAATATTATAGAACTTGGATTTTTCCAGCCTAGTAGAATATTTAGTCCTGTTGTTTACCGAATGGCATTAATGAGAAAGGAGGTTACCGGATTGTTTCCCTAAAGGTCCAGTAAGCACTGAAAAGAATCATCACATTTTCTAGCTGGAAGGGATCAAACCATAATTTCATACAATGACCTTCTTTTCAGAAGAAGAAATGGAGGCCCCAAGTAGTTAGGGGGCTTATCAAAGGTCATAGAGTGAATGACACTGATTTTGTACCACTCACTATGCTAAGTCATATGTAAGTATTTATCACTTAATCTTCAACACAACCCTGACAAGTAGTGATATTATCACAATCTTATATATAAGAAAAGCATATAAGTGAAGTTAACTAATTTTGCTTAAGGATATATGGCAGAAAAGAGCAGAGCTATGATTTGAAATTAAACTTTTTAACTTTTAAAAATTTATTTGATAGAGTGAAAGAGAGAGAGAGGGAAAGCGCGCATATGTGCAGGCACACAAGCAGGGGCAGTGGCAGGAGATGAAGAAGCAGGCTTCCTGTAGAGAAGGGAGCCAGATGTGGGGTTGGATCCCAGGACCCTGGGATCATTATCTGAGCCGAAGGCAGATACTTAACAACTGAGCCAGGTGCCCTGAATCCATTCTCTCTTAATCTTTACAAAATCTCTCTTTCTCTCACACACATACACACACATACATACAGGTACACACATATCATACACACACACACACACACACACACACTCCCCATATCAATCTCCCCATGAAGATAACATAGTTCTATTGCATAGTGTATCTTTGAAGAGGTCAAAAGTATTAATAAATTTTGGGGGGTTAAGCATTTATTTTTTAAGTTTTTGAATTTTAATTCAAGTAGACTTAACATACAGTGTTAGTTTCAGGTGTACAATATAGTGATCCAACAATTCTATACTTTTACTTAGGGCTCATCATGTTAAGTGTACTCTTAAATTAATCTTCTCACCTCTTTTACCCATCCCCTCACCTGCTCCATTCTAATAACCATGAGATAGTTCTCTATAGTTTAAAGTCTATTTCTTGCTTTGTCTCTCCTTTTTCCTTTGTTCATTTGTTTTGTTTCCTAAATTCCACATATAAATGAAATCATATGGTATTTGCCTTTCTCTGTCTAGCTTATTTAGCATTATACTCTAACTCCAACCATGCTACAAATGGCAAGATATCATTCTTTTTTATAGAATTACAGATTTTTAAATACAAATCCAGTGCCAAGACAAAAATAAGCAATTACAGATAGGCTAGGAGTATCATTTCCACATAGATATATATATATCGGGCTTTAATACTATAGCATAATGCCATGGTTGGCCTGTAACTTCTTGACTGGGACACCTTTATTCTGTTTTGTGTTTCCTAGTCCTGACTCCTACCTCATTAGCAAACTTTTCAACAGAGCACTTGAATTTGAATATTTCCTGCATTTTTAATAGATTTTACTTCTTTAGTAGAGAAGTTTTAAGTTCATGACAACATTGAGCAGAGAGTACAGAGATTTTCCCTATACCCACCCTATCAATCCCCACAGCCTCCTCCACTATCCCCCCTACCAGAACGGTACATTTGTTATGACTGATGTACCAAAGTGACACATCATTATCACCCAAAGTCCATCGTTCACATTAGAGCTCACTTTCATTGTACAATCTGTAGGTTTTGACAAATATATAATGGCACATATACATCATTATTGTTATAGCCTGCATTTATATTCCTTTTCTGAGTTAGCAAATGCAAATCTGACTAGAATCAGCCTTAGAAGATAGATCATCTTTACACGCTACAGAAATCTTGGACTAAATAGAGTTAATGAAATATCTGAGTAGAATTTATAAAAATGTGCTAAAGCAGTCAGTACTATGCAACAGTGTAGCTTTGACAACCTTCCCTAGTTTTCTAAATATTATTTTAAAATCTACTTCAGGAAAGGTATGCAATGTTCCAATATTAAGTAAACATACTTAATATGTAAATAATAAATTTTTCATGGGAGTCAATAGTGAGTCTAAATTGTTTCTATTCTAAAGATTACTTTGTTTTCATAAATATTATCTTGTTCATTACAAACCTGTGACATTAACGGGGTAAAGATTAAATTTTATATTCATTCCAAATGGAAGAATGACCTTTTCTTTATGCTTTCTTTGGAAAAATAGAATTGTTCAACCCAAGAGATTAATTTATAGCAAAATGATCTTAATTAATCTAAGCTCTCTTGTGCTAGACTACTTTGGCATCTAGGCAACCTAGTATGCTCACACTTGTGAGCTCACTTGGAATATATGAATATAGCAGAAAAGACAACTTTCTTGGCACTGGCTTGCTTTAAAAAGAAAAGTTTAGAATTATATCAGATATTTATAAGGAGTTTTAATTTCTCACGCTCCCTTTTCCTCCCTAATACATCCAAAAAATTATATTGATAAACTGACCCAGTACCTGGAATATTTGCAATGCTCAAGAATTTTAAAATGAGCTTGGGTCATGTCTTAATATGTCTGACTCAAAATTTTTTGAAAGAACTAAAATGATATAATTATCGAATGAGAGAGCTAGAATTAGTGGTGCTTACACTATCAGTCCAATTATTAAGATAGCCACATTCAAGACACTAAGAATTCCTACTGATTATATCACCAATGAATAGCTCAAATCTTTCCATTTGTCTCCATAACCTCTTCTACCAATCCTGCCCAAATTTGGTAGTTTCCACATGGTCTATAATAGCCTTCTATCCTTAGATCCTAGCTCCCTCAGCCCCTCCTGGCCCATCTCCCCTCACTGAAACATCACTTCTTTAGTTCCCTGATTGTAGAAGCTTTATAAGCTATATTTCAAATCCATTTCCAATTACCCTCAGAACAAAGTAAAAAATCTATCACTGTCTTGCAATACCCTGAGTGATTTAGCACCTGTTCACTTACTGTTTATTGTGATCACTATACTACAGCCAGCATCTTATTCCACTTAATTTCACTCACACTCATGTTCTTTCTGACCCTTTACTCATTGAGATCTTTTCAGTGTCAAAGCATGGGTTATTCCTTTACCATTCTGTTAATTTCAATTCATCAATTCTGTCCCAGGGCCTCCTCTTCTGACATCCCTAACAGGTTAGGTAGCCATGCTATAAGCTCTCATAGCATCCTGAAGTTTTCTTTTATCTCACCTACAATTTTATTCAAACAATTATAATTGTGAATATCCACGTGATATTTCTTCCCCCATTAAGTTCCCTGAGCCTTCATATGTGTTTTTCATCACATGGTACTTACTCTTGGCTGAAAATTAAAATAACTGGGAGGGATGTTTTTGTTTTTTAAATTCTGATGCCTAGGCCATGGCCCAGATCAATTAAATCAGAAACACTGAGAGTTGATCTGGCTATCAGTTTGTTTGTTTGTTTGTTTTCCATAAAGCTTCTTAGGGCACCTGGGTGGCATAGCTGGTTAAGTATCCAATTCTTGGTTTCAGCTCAGGTCCTAGTCTCATATTCATGAGATCAAACCCAGCCATCAGGCTCTGCACTCATCATCGAATCTGCTTGAGATTTTCTCTCCCTCTGCTTCTCTGGCTCATTCTCTCTCTCTCTCTCTCTATCTCTAAAATTAATAAATAAATCTTTTAGAAAGGGATCCTTAATATTTTATTTTTAAGCTTTCAGCAAGTTTCTTTTTTTTTTTTTAAAGATTTTATTTATTTATCAGAGGGGGGGGGAGAGCGAGCACAGGCAGACAGAATGGCAGGCAGAGGCAGAAGAGGGAGAAGCAGGCTCCCTGCTGAGCAAGGAGCCCGATGTGGGACTAGATCCCAGGACGCTGGAATCATGACCTGAGCCGAAGGCAGCCGCTTAACCAACTGAGCCACCCAGGCGTCCCAACTTTCAGCAAGTTTCAAATGGAATTCAAGGCTAAAAACACCTGACTTCACATAATACTTGATATAAAATAGATGCTCAAGAAGCATTTGTTGTATCCAGGGAAGACTAGTTTAAGAATACAAGATAACCACAAGATCAGGGACTGATAAGCAAAAAAGTAGCCAAATTTAAATGCAAAAGGAAAATTTTGAGAAATCTTCTATGAATTGGGTTGAGCTTTGATCTAAAAGGTGGAAATTTTTAAAAAATTAATCATTACCCTATCCTCTAAGAAGACACAATCTAAGTATACCTATGCTTGACAGCTAAGTACCTATAAAAGTACCTATAAAAGAGAAGATCAGAAACTTGTTACAAAGGAAGGAGTCATCTCCCAACACAAGAAATGCTTTATTGGAATGGGGAGCAGTGAGAGTTAGAGAAGCAATTACAGAGGTATGAGAATTGGGGCCACCTGCATCCACATAGTTTAACTAATAGGACTGAGAAATGAGGATACCTCCATCAACATAACTATTTGTTCCAAGGCAATCTTGCGTAGAAAGATAAGACTATAGACCAATAGATATCGTCTCTGATTGTTCCCGTAGATTCTATAAATCAATATATCTGAATAAACACGTTGCACATCTGGGCAAATAGACTTCCTGCTGAGACATTGGATTGTTCATGTGGGCAAACAGCTCATTTATTAAACTCATTTCAAGCCTCTCATCTTGCTGTGATCACCAATGATAAACTATTATATTATTAACTTTACCCTGCCCTAATTAGTTTCCCATCTTGAAACACTTGCCTTATGCTACTTGCACCTACATATCAAAACCCTCAAAATTTGCTGCTCACCTCCCACTTGTGGAGACATATTAAGATTCTTTAAAATTGACATAGAAATAAGAAACCTTTCATAAAAATCGATTGACACTGATCAGATTTGAAAATCTGCATCCTTGACAGAAACCAGCCTGGCTATTAAGAACACTACTTTTTTCCCATATGTCTGCATTACAGATAAATACGACATAAATTATGATGATCAGGGTTTGTATTTCACTTCTAAGACAGGTGGTAGTCCATGAGCACAGGAATTCAGCAAGAGGGGTTTCATGACATTAGAAATGTGCTTGACTAAAACCAAGACAACAGATTTCCTCACCAATTGGAACAGGCCTCTTCCCCATGGAAAGTAAAGAGGTCTGTGTTAGAGAGTGTCTTAACCACAGCTAGTCTCTATCTGTGACTGTATAGATTTGTACTGAGTTCTCTAGAACCCTGGATATCTTCAACTCAAAAAGAGTTATAAGAAGCCTTGTTTTAGCCACAGATACTAACTGCACGTTTTTAGACTCCTTATGTTGGTATCACGATTGTTTACGACTCAAAGGGATCACAGAGTTAGTGAGTAGCATCCTCCATTCTACGACAAGATGCTTTGCAGCAAGTCAGTACTGTTGTAAATAGATCAATAAACCAGGTTTTTATTTGACCCAAATAATTAGAATAAAACCAAGACAAAAATATTGGGTCATAACTCAAATTATAAGTCTCCCTTAATTTTTTTTAAGTTAAAAAAAATGTTACAGCAGTTTCACATACACAGAAAAATTGAATTGAGAATATAGATTATCCATATAACCCCTGCCTCCACAAACGCACAGTATCTCCCACTATTAACAACCTCTACTAGGGTAGTACATTTCTTGAACATCATTGTCAACCTCTACTAGGGTAGTACATTTCTTGAACATCATTGTCACCCCAAAGTCCACATTATAGTTCACTTTGGGTGATATACTTTCTATGGGTTTGGAGAAATATATAATGACATGTACCATCATTATAGGATCATACAAAGTATTTTTTACTGCTCTAAAAATTCTCTGTGCTCCAACTATTTATCCCTTTCCCACCCTCTCCCCTCGCACACACTGATCTTTCTACTGCCTCTATAATTTTACCTTTCCCAGAATATCATATAATTTGTAGACTTTTCAAATTGGCTTCTGCCATTTAGTAAAACTCATCTTAGGTTCCTCCATGTCATTTCATGCCTTGATAGTTTATTTCTTTTTAGCAATGAATAATATCCCATTGTCTGGATGTACCACAACTTACATATCTATTCATCTACTGAAGGAAATCTTGGTTGCCTTAGAGCTTTGGCAATTGTGAGTAAAGCTACTATAAACATCTACGTGCAGACTTTTGTGTGGACATAAGTTTTTAACTCCTTTGAGTAAATACCAAGGATTGTCAATACTGGAACATATGACAAGAGTATGTTTAGTTTTGTAAAAGACTTCCAAACTGTCTTTGAAAGTGCATTTTTTTTCATTTCATCTACATTTTATTGGCCAAATTAAGTCATGTGACAAACTAAAACATCCAGGGGGTAGGAAAATTTCTTTTTTTTTTTTAAATTTTCAGAAAAACAGTATTCATTATTTTTTCACCACACCCAGTGCTCCATGCAATCTGTGCCCTCTATAATACCCACCACCTGGTACCCCAACCTCCCACCCCCCCGCCACTTCAAACCCCTCAGATTGTTTTTCAGAGTCCATAGTCTCTCATGATTCACCTCCCCTTTCAATTTATCCCAACTCCCTTCTCCTCTCTAACACCCCTTGTCCTCCATGCTATTTGTTATGCTCCACAAATAAGTGAAACCATATGATAATTGACTCTCTCTGCTTGACTTATTTCACTCAGCATAATCTCTTCCAGTCCCGTCCATGTTGCTACAAAAGTTGGGTATTCATCCTTTCTGACGGAAGGCATAATACTCCATAGTGTATATGGACCACATCTTCCTTATCCATTCGTCTGTTGAAGCAATCTATACTTTTAATGCCATTCCAATCAAAATTCCACCGGTATTTTTCAAAGAGCTGGAGCAAATAATCCAAAAAATTGTATGGAATCAGAAGAGACCCCGAATCGCTAAGGAAATGTTGAAAAACAAAAATAAAGCTGGGGGCATCACATTACCTGATTTCAAGCTTTATTACAAAGCTGTGATCACCAAGACAGCATGGTACTGGCATAAAAACAGACACATAGACCAGTGGAACAGAGAGCCCAGATATGGACCCTCAACTCTATGGTCAATTAATCTTTGACAAAATAGGAAAAAATATACAGTGGAAAAAAGACAGTCTCTTCAATAAATGGTGCTGGGAAAATTGGACAGCTATAAGTGGAAGAATGAAACTCGACCATTCTCTTACACCGTACACAAAGATAAACTCAAAATGGATAAAAGACCTCAACGTGAGACAGAAATCCATCAGAATCTTAGAGGAGAACATAGGCAGTAATCTCTTCGATATCAGCCATAGCAACTTCTTTCAAGATATGTCTCCAAAGGCAAAGGAAACAAAAGCGAAAATAAACTCTTGGGACTTCATCAAAATCAAAAACTTCTGAAAGTGCATTTTTGAATGCACTTTGAAATGTAACATTTTGGGGTGCCTGGGTGGCTCAGTGGGTTAAAGCCTCTGTCTTCAGCTCGGGTCATGGTCCCAGGGTCCTGGGATCGAGCCCCGTATTGGGCTCTCGCTCTGCAGAGAGCCTGCTTCCTCCTCTCTCTCTCTGCCTTCCTCTCTGCCTACTTGTGATCTCTGTCTGTCAAATAAGTAAATATAAAAAGTCTTAAAAAAAAAAAAAGAAATGTAGCATTTTGCATTCATACCAGCACTATTGCTCCACATCTTCTCCAGCATTTTGTGTTGTTAGTGTTCTGGATTTGGCCACTGTAATAGGTATACCATAGTATCTCAATGTTGTTTTAATTTGCATTGCCCTGATGACATATGATAGGAGCATCTTCCTATTTATGTCTTTTACAAATATTTTCTCCCAGTATATAGCTTCTCATTCCTTGATGTTGTCTTTTGCAGACCAGAAGTTTGGTGTGTTTGTTTTTTAATAAAATCCAGCTCGTTAATTATTTCTTTCATGTATTGTGCTTTTGATGTTTTATCTAAAAATCATCATCAGAAATCTAATTTTTTAAATCACGTATTTTGAGGAGGGAATTTGAAACCATAAACAAATTGTTCTTTAGAGATTTGTTTCAGAAATTATCTTCAAATAGCCATGCAACTCCATCTGTATCATGTCTGTATCAACTTCTAACATCCACTAATATCAGGGTCTTTCCCTCTTTCCTTCCTTTCTCCCAATAAGACTACAAGAACTCTTGACTGATAATGATCCATAACAGAATTTTCTTCTTATATCCCATGAGAGAAACTGTCCCCTTGTGGTCATGTTTTCTACAGTGAACAACTATATATGATTTATGTTAGCCTTTCTGTCATTTTTAACAGGTAATTTTAAGAGTATTTCACACAGGGAAATTGTAAAATTCTTCATTAAATAAAACTAAACTCAGTGTTTTAGGGCTATGTGTCATTCACCAACAGTTTAATGACATCTTTTCTGTACCACGCAACATGACAAGGATTAAACACTAAATCTTGCCCAATTTACTCATTATAGATAGCAAAGCTATGTCTACTAACAAATACCATCATATTATCTGCTATTCCATGTTACCTTTACTCCTGTCATAAGTATATTTTTCCCTTTCTGTGTTTAATATTTTGCTTCTTCTTAAAATAATAATCTTAAAAATAATTATATATTAAAAAAAAAACAGTAAAAAGGGTACCTCTGCTGGGGAAAATAACAAAAAAGTAAAACTTCTTTGACTTTTACCTCCCAAAAGAATTTCTCTTTGCCAAGGAAGTTGCTCTTTTTCTTTATCCTCTTGACCATTAAAACTTGTTGTGGTACATGTGCATGTGAACTCAATAAGAGGAGTGTCACAACATGCAACAAAGTAAGATAGGAAATGGAGGTGATAATGAAGAAAAAATCTTTTATGAATGAGAGATTAGACTCTTTGGTCTGGATAGGGATGGCTGATCTAAGACCAACAGAAAAAGGAAGAGATGTTAGTTCACTAGAAGAGAAGGTATTCTCACAACTGAAGTAATTTAGTAAATGGGAATGTGATTTCTCATGGAGTTTATCTGTGGGGATATCAGGGACAGACAAGGCAGCCACTTATCAGATACATTCAGTGAAAGTCAGCAGTGGGGAAGAGAAATGGATTATGTTTCTTTTTAGTAAAGCATGAGATAATTTTATCTGGTAGCATTAAATAACTTTAACTAAATAACAAAGTTATTCTTTACTTGTCCTCAGTCCATGGAGAGAAAGATTCAGTTAAGAGCTAGTATGACTCAAACACTTCATAATCCTCTTTTGAACCAGATGAATCCAGGCTTCAGATTCAGAGTATTTAATGGACAACCATAATCCACTAGGCTTATCTCAGAGTTACTGCAGATTTGGTTCTAGACTACTACAATAAAGTTAATATTGCAATAAAGTGAGTCACATAAATATTCCGATTTCCTACTGCATATAAAAGTTATATTTATATTATATGGTAGTCTATTAAGTGCGTAATAGCATTATGTCTAAAAAAGCAATATATATATACCTTAATTTAAAAATACTGCTAAAAATGCTAATTATCTGAGCTTTCAGAGAGACATCTCGCTGATCACAGAATAGCACAATATATAATAGCAACGAAAAAGTGTGAAATATTGCAAGAATTACAAAAATGTGACACAGAGAGATAAAGTAAGTTAATGCTGTTAGAGAAATGGCACCAGTATACCTGCTCAATGCAGGGTTGTCACAAAACTTCAATTTGTAAAAAAACACTATATTTTACAAAGCACAACAAAACAAGGTACACATGTATGCTGTTTTGTTAAGTTCATATTCATTTTTCAACCTCACATTTTACTTCTGGCAAATCATTTTAAATTTTCTTCTGTGATAGTGATCTAAAGTTCACTGTTTAAATAAGTTTATTTGCATAAAATGTGAAATGATTTTAAAATATTAAGTAAATAAGAATATAGGTGGCAACAATTATGGCATAAAAGTAAGTGAAGTAGTGAATGATTGGGAAATGCTGAACTACATAATAAATGGATTCTTATTCAGAAATTGTACAGCTCAAAGTGCACTACAGTATGCTACAGGTAGGGGATGGTAAAAAATATTTCTATTGGCCCCAGCCCTTAAAATATGTCTAAGGGCTGATATCCAAGATCTATGAAGAACTTCTCAAACTCAACACCCCAAAAAATCATGCCAAAAAATGGGCAGAAGACATGAACAGACACTTGTCCAATGAAGACATACAAATGGCTAGCAAACACATGAGAAAATGTTCATCATCAGCCATTATGGAAATTCAAATCAAAACTATATCGAGATACCACCTTACACCAGTTAGAATGGCAAAAATTAACAAGGAAGGAAACAACAAATGTTGGAGAAGATGTGGAGAAAGGGAAACCCTCTTACACTGTTGGAGGGAATGCAAGTTGGTACAGCCACTTTAGAAAACAGTGTGGAGATTCCTCAAAAAATTAAAAATAGAGCTACCCCATGACCTGGCAATTCCATTACTGGATATTTACCCCAAAGACACAGATGTAGTGAAAAGGAGGGCCATATATACCCCAATGTTCATAGCAGCAATGTCCACAACAGCCAAACTGTGGAAAGAGCCGAGATACCCTTCAACAGATGAATGGATAAAGAAGATGTGGTCCATATGTACAATGGAATATTACTCAGCCATCAGAAAGGATGAATACCCAACTTTGCATCAACATGGATGGGACTGCCGATTATGCTGAGTGAAATAAGTCAAGCAGAAAGAGTCAATTATCATGTGGAACATAAGAAATAACATGGAGGACATTAGGAGAAGGAAAGGAAAAGTGAAATCAGGGGAAATAAGAGGGGAAGATGAACCGTGAGAGACTGTGGACTCTGAGAAACAAACTGAGGGTTTTAGAGGGGAGGGGATTGGGGAATGGGTGAGCCTAGTGGTGGGTATTAAGGAGGGTATGTATTGCATGGAGCACTGGGTGTCATGCATAAACAATGACTCTTGGAACACTGCATCAAAAATTAATGATGTACTTTATGGTGACTAACATAACACAGTAAAAAAAAAAAAAAAAACAAAAATGTCCAACTTAAATAATATGTAACACAGTTAAATTAGCAACAAAATATATGTGAAAAACTGTTCAGAGGCTAGCTTCAAGTATACACCCAAAATAAGCAAAATATTTATACATATGTATTTTTTAAAGATATTATTTATTTATTTGAGAGAGAGAGATAGAGAGTGACAGAGAGCACAAGTGGCAAGGAGAAGGAGAAGCAGGCTCCCCACTGAGCAGAAAGCCCGATGTGGGGCTGGATCCCATTACCCAAGCCAAAGGCAGACACTTAACTGACTGAGTCACCCAGGCACCCCAAAATATTCATATTTTGAATAAGGGATAGTAATGTTTCTTCTACTTCTTTACCATTTGTAACCATTCACTAGAATTGACTACATGTACTTATGACAAAAAATAAGACTTGGTACTTAGTACAAATACACAATCCATAAATAAAATCACATTAGTTATTTTTGAGCAATTAGTAAAATACCTTGAGGAAGTTAAAATAAGCTAAGCTTAATAAAAAGATACTGTGTAGACTCTATAACAGTTAGGGTTCTCCAGAAAAACAGAACCAGTAGGAATTGGCTCATGCAGTTGTGGAGCTGACAAGTCTAAAATCAACAGGGCAAGCCAGCAGGCTGGAAACTCAAGACAGGAGTTGATACTATAGTCTTGAGTTTGCAGCTGTGGGGCTGGCTAACAGGCTGGATATTCAGTGAGGATTTCTACTACATTCTTATAGAAGAATTCCTTCTCTGGAAACCTCAGTTGTTATTCCTATGGCCTCTGACTAACTGAATGAGGCCCACTCACATTCAAAAGGTAATCCATTTACCTAAAGACAACTGGTCATAACTACAAAATACCTTGACAACATCTAGACTCTTGTTTGACCAAACAACTGGGCACCACAGCCTAGTCATGTAGACACATAAAATTTAGCCAGCACTCAATCTTGGGACAGTATTCTAATTTTTTTTCTTTTTAATGGCAATAGATTAGAGCTAGGGCAAACATTGGCTTCAGACTGCTCTTGTTCAATTTTCAAGTTTGTATAAACTTGAATCAATTGCTTATAACTTATAACTTGTTTCCTCCAGTAAACAGGAACAGTTGATGAAAAGATTATATGAGAAAGCTCTTATGAAATGTAAAGCACTGTACTTAACAGTAAATGCTCAATAAGTAGTAGGAATAATTAAGAACAGATATGTAGACATTGCTTTCTACTTGATAATAATTATTTTGACATTCATATAAATCAATGTTATCTGATGTCTAGAGTTATTTAGGATTCCTCTCCTAAGCAAAAGCCTTACTCATTAATAGAGTACCAGCCTAGTTGATAACTTATTAAAACCTCATTTTGGTCCAGTAGGTATATACTTGCTCATTATAACATATAGTATCTCAACATAGAAATTTTAAAACTGTAGTATTACTTAGGATGAGTTATATTGTATATTTTCTATTTATTTGCCTTATATTACACATGCTACCTGTCTGTAATCTAGTTTATAATCCATCTAGATCTTGAGAATCTTTTTCCTACATCTAAATGCACATTATATACATTTCATTAACTCAAAAAAGTTTCCAAATTCATTTTAAGTTGATTTTTTTAACCTTTGAAGTGTTTATCCATGTAGTGTGGAACCACTACATTTTTAAAACAGAGCTTTATTTTAATGTAGATTATTAAAAACTTAATTTCTTGCAAAAATACTACAGGGAAAAAATCATAGTCACAAAAATACAAAAAAGTTAAAAAAAACCTCTACTTAAAAAATTACTATTATTGCTCATATAATTTCAGATCTTGCTTATGCAAATATGAAAATATAGATCTTCCTTGACTTACAATGGTGTTATATCCCAATAAACCTATCATAAGTTGAAAATGCCTTAGGTCAAAAATGCATTTAATACACAGTCTACCACAAATGTCATGGCTCAGCTTACACTACCTTAAACATGCTCAAGACACTTTACATTAGCCCACGGCTGGGCAAAAATCATCTAACACAAAGCCTATTTTTTAATAAAATGTTGAATATCTCTTATAATTTACTGAGTGCTATAATGAAAATGAAAATACTGTTTTTTGGAGTATAGAATAGTTTTAAGTATATCAGTTGTTCATCCTTGTGATCATGGGGCTAAATGATCTACTGCTGACTGCCACTGTCCAATATCATAAGAGAGGATGCTATTGTGTATTACTAGCACAGAAAAAGTCAAAATTCAGATTTCAAATTTCAAGTACAGTTTCTACTAAATTCATTTACTTTCACACTACTGTAAAGTCGAAAAATCATAAGCTGAACTATTTCAAGTCTGGGACACCGGTAAATAAATCTATTTTTATATTGCATGTATTTATGTATGGATAAGTGGTCTGTGAATATAAATGGATGGTGGATAGATTTAAAAAAAAAAAGAAAGAAAGAAAGACCACCTGAAAAAAAAGATAGTACATAAAGATAAAAATGGGGTCATTCCATGAGATTCTGAAAGTTTCAGAATAAATCTACTTTTGCTTGAATTTGACAGATGAAGATGTTGAGGAAAGGATGTAACAATTGTTGAACGATAAATATTCCTCACCGTAAGAAATAGATTTTCTTAAAGTAACCCTCTAAAATTAACAAAAAATGTGATTTAAAACAGCAAGAGGTAGAGTCTCTTATTTTTACTAATACTATTTGATGCATTGTTGGAACATATCTGTTTATCCAGTGATTTGAGCAAGAATGATGAGTGGTGAAGATGAAACACAGTATTGCTTACCTGGGTCTCAAGTGCATGATTTCTCTCCCTTGCACATAGTGGGCACCAATAAAATTCTTAGAATGAATGAATGAGGACCTGGAAAGGGAAGAGAAGATACTATTATAAGCCATACATAGTTTTGGTAAATTGAAATTTTACATTTAAACTGACATCTAGGACTGACTTATCTTAGGGGTCCACTGTTGTACATATCTAACATGATAAGGTGGGCAAAAAAAGCTTGTTCTTTTATACACATATGATTATTGGAAAGGCTAAATTATGTTACAGACTCTACAACAAAGTCTGCAATATAAAATATTCTCAATAACTATGATTTTAAGAGTGCTAGGGATGATCTGAATAACTCTCAATCTTTATAACTTAATCTATAAAATACCTTAAGATAAAGTTCTATTACATCTGAAAGTATAAGCTTCTCAATAGTCTCCTTGAATTATGAATTGGGTGAGCATCTTAAATAATTCAAACTGAAACAGATTCATTTCTCTTTCCACACTGGGGATCAAGAAGTATTTGTTAAAACAGAGAGGCAAAACCTTGGGATCCTACAACTAGGAAGTAACTATGTTTTAGAGTAGCTTAGTGGCTTAATACAAGGATTCATTACTTGAATGTCATGTAGAACATTTATAGACAAATTCCCTCTGGCTACACCGGTATTTTACAAATATATTGGCAAATGTCAGAGATTTGCATGTTAGAAATATCTCCCTTTAATTAGAATATCAAATAGTTTGGTTATGAAATTACAATTCCCACATTCTGTAAAGACTTGATATATTTGATTAAATATAAGTTATAGTTAAAGTATCTTAACAGTCTAGAGAAAGCTTGTATTGCCCAACTGTAGAACCTGTGTATGTGAAAACATTGTCAGGCATACAGACACAAGTGGGAGATATCATAAGATCCACTTCCCTCTTGGAAGAATGGCTCTACGTTCCTCCCTAATGGCGACTCATACAAAGACATTAAAATTTAAAAAATTAGAAAATACTAACTTCAAAACAGCACATCTCTGTGCTCTACTCCACCTCCTGAAAGGTCCAGAGGTGTTTAAGGCTAGTTGTTTTTTTAATTACTAGGTAGGGTGTACCAAGGCTTGGTTCTTAACTTCAGGATCTCCTATAATCTTCACCAGAATACTGCAAATTTTTCCAAAATGCAGGCAAGGAAAGAGAGCGTCAGAAAGATTAATGACTTCTGCAGAGGCAAAAGACAAGTAGTTCATTGGTGTGAATTGGCACTGAAATATTTTTTTTTCTTTGAAGATTTTATTTTTTAGTAATCTCTATATCCAACATGCGGCTTGAACTCATGACCACAAGATCAAGAATCCCACACTGTACTGACTGAGCCAGCCAATGCTCCAGCACTCAAGACTTCTGACTCCATAACAGGAAATGATAAAATGCCCAAGTCTACCCATTATAATAAATAGCTAAGAAAATAACCAACCAAAGGTATTTTTATCACAGTTAATACTTTATGCAATCAGAATTTGATTTCAGGTCTGGATGACTCTAAAGCTCATTCTACATCCTTCCTTTTAGGTTGTAAATACGTAGGACCCATGAAACTAGAGAATGTGTTCTTGTGTTCATTGCTGAAACTTTGGTGCCTGGCACAATATTTGTATGAGTTGCTCAGCTAAATGTATACTAAATAAATATAAACCATTTTATGGTTTATATGGATATGTCATATCCATGGTACCCAATTGGGCAGTGGTTAATGTCCTCAATGTGATACTGCATGTATATATCTTTACCTTGATTGATTGATTTAACTCTTTCTCTCTCTCTCTCTCTCTTTCTCCTATTTGCCTACTAGCCTATTGGCCCAATTGGCTCAGAATCAGAGGGAAGTCGGGATATTTAGACTCCCCTGAAATCCCGATCTAAGTGAAACAATGAGTAATAGGGAAGGAGTGCCCCATTGCCAAAACAGGAACTTCATTACTTGTAAAGCTGGATTTCAGAATGCACCTTGGAGCACAACCCAAATTTGACTTGATCCTTCTTCTTTACCCTCAAACCCAGAATCCTGGTATTCCTCTGTGGAAGACTAGATCTAAAGACTACTAGAAGACTCTGGCCTGTCTCTGCTAGCAGGAAAGGACATGAGGCTGAATCAAGCCTACCCTTAGGTGCTTTGGTGCCAAGAAGAGGGAAAGCAAGAAGAGACAGAAGAAACCAATGAAAGTATCTTTAGAGAAACCACTGAATGGTTCTCACCAGTATTATCCATTCCTCTTCGAAGAGGAAAAAAAAAATGTGCGGGGTAGAATTCAGGGACCAGAGAGATGGCCTTCTTTCCAGTGTGAAAGAGTGAAAATCCTATCCCTTCTGTGAAAATGCAAGGAGAGATGTTCTAAGTTTCTCACTGTCCACAGTGATATGAGATGAGAAACAGTGGAAATGAACAAAGAGGGAAAGAGAACACTAGAGAAACCATAAGGCTTATTTTGAGTGCCTTTTATTAACTAGGTGATGCACACATGGATATCTCTCAGTTGTATCATTCAGCTATTTTTGCCTCTTTTGCCATGTGAGCAGAAAGAAACTCAGAGCTCAGAGCATTTCTAGCACTGATTGGGAAATTCAACTAGATGTCTTCAAACTTTCCTGGTAACTAAGATTTCCGTGATGCAGTGGGCTTGAAAAGCAATAAATAAAGCAATCCCTTTATTTTAAACTAAGCAGAGTGAACAGATTTTCAAGTGGAGCAATTTGGGCCTGTGGGCAGGCAGGCACCATGAGAGAAACACAGAGATAAGACAACAGCAGCTGGAAAAAGCAGCCTAGAAAGTGTCTCTGCCAAAATAGCCTAAAACCAGGAAAAAAACCATCTCAGGAGAGTCTAAGACTGAGACAGGATTCAAGGTGAATCAGAAATGAGGATTCAAGCAATAATCTATTGAGAAAAATAGCATAGACTTAACTGACAAATAGAAAATCCATGGATTATAAATAGGTATTATATAGAAGCTTTCCCCATAACAAGTTATCTACTTTATTGTTCAATTATATTTATGTCCTGCTACTTTAATATACTTACTTTATGCCTAATAGAAAAGCAATACATGGTTGATGAATAAAGTCTAAGATCCTCTAATCAGAATTCATATTTTCCTTGCCTATATGCCCAAGGTACATAGTCTGAATCCATTATAACACTACCCTCTGCGTGGGAATCCTGGAAACAAAGCAGAAAGATCTTGACAAGGTAGTGGTACAGCTACAGGTACAGTGGAAAGGCACAGGGTTCAGAGATTCCAGAGGAAGAATGAAGGGTTCATGATGATGTGGGGAGAGGTAGCATTTTGTGGGGATTTTGGATGGGTGAGGAAAAAACAAAACTCCAGAAATGATGTCCAGGTTTGTCTTGAACAAATGGCTAATCTATTAGTTCCTCAAAAGCAGGGTCACTCAACCTACTATGTTTGGCACAAAGGTGTTCAATTGCTTAAATTGTTTTGAATGGTTTGTACTAGTGCAGATGATGGAAACCTAAGTAAAAGCATATTTGTAATGAGAGGCAATAAGTTCAGTTGTACACCTGATAAATTTAAAGTTCTGATGGAAGCACTAAACGAAAATGTTCCATTGCTCGCTGGATACATAGGAATGAGGCAGGTGGGAGACAGAGTCTACATATGTGGACGTGGTGATAAATGAGCATATATGTGCTTACTGAAAGCAACATAAAACAAAGAACATATGTAAGCTGTAAAGAGTAGAAAGCATCAAGCAGATGACATAGGAGCAACAACATTTAGGGAAGGGATAGGTATCCATAATGGAGACAGAGCAGGAACAGCTGGAGATGTAGGAGGCAATATGGTCTCAGGGAGTTCAAGGAAAAAACTCATAAAGAAGAGAGTACCCAACTGTGCATTTCATTGGGTACAAATTATAGGCCAATAAAAAAAATATAACTAAGTCCCAAAAATCTTTTACTAGTTCTTTTTGGCCTGGATTATTTTGCTGCTGAAGACTTATTGCCTGTCAGTGCATTGAAATATTGGCAGCCTCTAGTCCCTATGGTGTGAAGGACTCTACAGGATTACAGACTACATACTGTTTTTATTCACTTAGTACATGCGCAACAAAAGCTACTTAAAATAAGTCAACTAACTGTTCTTCGTTCAGAAATAAATGCTTTGTGTGATCTTCAGTTAGGGCAAATAATTAACACTGCCTTAAATAGAAAATCCTGGGATTATGCTACAAGCAGTTAAGATGGTTTTCTAAAATACTAATACACAATACTATCCTCTGTGGCACTTTGAAGTTGACAAGATTAGCATCGTTCTTCTCCCTTCTCTTCAAATTATGGCAGTTCTGATAAGAGGACAGCATACCAAGAGTTATGTTTGGGTATGAGTTTATAACCAGTTATTTTTTCTTTATAATAGTTTTTCTTAAAAAGCTAAAAAGTTTGTTTTTGCCTAATAAGCCTCCAAAAGGTCTGGCATTAACAATAATAGTCCTAAATCTCAAATTTCTACTCCACCTCTCACGGTCTCTTTTCTACCTCCTTTTATGATCATCTTATCTCCTTATCCAATCTACTCATGTTTTTCCAAACCTCAAAAATCGGAGAGTGCCAGTGAGTTCTCGAGACCAAGCACTGTGTCTTTCAGGAATACAGTTTAATAAATAATTGCTGACCCTTCCTCACAGTTCTTCATAACGTTCTTATTTCCACTCATCAGATTTCAGACCTTTCTTGAAAGCCCAACTGCCCCAAGCTAAATTAACCCCCTCCCCATCCCTCCCCAGCTCTGCCTAACTTTGTCAAAGACTCCTTGCTTCCTTCATCTCTATTCCACTGGTGAAACTAAGTTTCTCTAAATTCCTCACTTATGTTTTGCACTGACATGCCTTAAGTCCAGGCATTTAGCAAAAGCATGTATCCTAAAAGGAAAAGATTCACCAAGAAGGAAGTGGTGATGCAACATGGAGGCTTAAGTGGGTAGGAGAAGAATAAATGAAACAAGATGGGATTGGGAGGGAGACAAACCATAAGTGACTCTTAATCTCACAAAACAAACTGAGGGTTGCTGGGGGGAGGGGGTTTGGGAGAAGGGGGTGGGATTATGGACATTGGGGAGGGTATGTGCTTTGGTGAGTGCTGTGAAGTGTGTAAACCTGGTGATTCACAGACCTGTACCCCTGGGGATAAAAATATATGCTTATAAAAAATAAAAAATAAAAAATTAAAAAAAAAAAGATTCACCAAGAAGGAAGAATTCAGGCTACTGATTATTTTTATGTGTCTTTGAAATCCCAAATTTGTTTTCATTTTAGCACTTTGTTTATATCTTATGATGAAGTGAAATATCAATGTTTAGAAATATAACTTTACATTTGTGACTATATCTAATTTATTTAAGCTGTTTCCCGGGCCAAAAACAATAACAACAACAACAACAACAACAAAAACTACACTTATATTGCCTAAATCTACCTTAATTTGATGTTTTTTAAAGCTTTATTTGAGAGAGAGAGATTGCACATGTGCCCACTTGCAGGGGGGAGGGGTAGAGAGCATTCTCAAGCAGACTTCCCACTGAATGTAGGGCCCACCATGGGCCTTGATCCCAGGACCATGAGATCACAACCTGAGCCAAAATCAAGAGTTGGATGCTCACCAGACTGAGCCACCCGGACATCCCTAATTCTCTCTTATTTTGGAAGTATAAACCTTTACATGTTGGTAGCCAATAATCCCACTGTTTCACTAATTTTACCGGGAAAAATCAAACAAAACAAAACATTTGCCTTCTAGTTAAAGAAAAACTAAGTAAGAAAAGGTTGTTTTAAAATAATAAAAACATGTATTAGAGGGAAAAAAATTAACATAAAGAAAAAGAAGTATGGGAGGCATTAAGGAATTCCAGAGCTTTCTCAAGGTGTCTTAGGGCATGATGGAATGAATGCTAGATTCTTACACATACTAATGCTTTATTTTGGGAAAGTCATGGACTCTATATATGATTCAGAGGGATGCTGTCAGGATCAAACAAGATACCATATCTAAAAGTGTTCTGTATAGTGTTATGTTCTTCCAAAATTGTAGTTAAAGGGAATTATTTAGATGGTATGGAAACAAGTATGTAAATCACACTCTGGAATTTTGTTTTGTTTTTTCTAACCAGGTTTTAAATATATTGTGATTCAATGACATATAAACTCCAAGTATTCCCAGTAACTTTAGAACATGACTTGTACTTTTTATTCAAAACCAAATCATATTACCCATCTAACTATAATAACTCAAATATTTTGCAATTCAATAACTTCTGGATTGAAACAGTTATGTGTCTATAAGTCAAGCCATTGGTGCTGACATATAAAATGAAAGTTAGCACTTTCTTGCTTACTCTTTTTACCATTTCTTAGCAAAGTGCCAACACAGGATATGTAATAAATATGATAATTCCGATGATCCATAAATTAATGGATAAATGAGTGACCAAATGAATGAATGGCATTCAGAAATTAAGGCACATAAAGGCAATAAACATACTGGTTAATTAATAGAAAACATGAGGTTAATAACTACTTAAGATCCTGCCTTACAGTTCAATTTTGAAGCATCCTTGATCCCTGCCAAAAAAAAAAAAAGTATCTAAAAATGTATCTTCCAACTTCTCTAATCCTAGGTAGAAAGGAATTGCTCACTCAGAACTGTGTTTATACTTCTGTTAAGAGCCCCTACCCCACTGCATGATAACTGGCATTGGCAGTTGGCTCTGTGACCCTGTACTCCCTGAAGAAGCAGGTGTGTATTTCTGAATATGCAGATCCCAGGACCATGCTGACACAGATAGAAGGTCTTAATAAAAAAGTAAAGAGTCCATTAAATAATAAAGTGCTTTAAATTTTATTTGGATTCCTTACTATATAAAGACATTAATAATCTGCTCTTTTGGAAGAAAGAAAAGAAAACCCAATAATTAAGTAATGAGCTCAAAAGACTTGCCAAAGAAAAACAGTTCAACAGTCTTAGCATAGCTGAAAAGCAGACTCCACCATTTGTTTTTCTTCTGCATTTGAAACATTTGAGCCTGCTGTTCCCCGTAAAACTACTATAAACATTTTTATTTATGTAACATAAAAGGTCAGCAAGTGTTTTCTTTCTAAAAAAATTTAACTTATGTTAAGGTTATCAAGGAGTCCATTCAGTGGACCCCACCTTTTCTTCCAAAAGCCACAAAGATTCATAATTGTCTTTTAGTAGATTGTCCTACTATATGGGTACTAGATTATAAGAAAGTAAGCTCCTCCCTTCCCCTATATAATATAAATTCTGTAAGGGCAGAGTGTTGTGTATTATGTTCACTGTTCCTTTCTCAGTATTTTGATCTATACCTGGCACAAAGCAGATACTCCCCAAATGAACTACTGTTTGAATGAATACTTATTTGATCATAAAGTTGTGAGTTCTCTCATTTGAAAAATTTGTTTTTCATTCTAAATATTTTCTTCTTTTTTTTCATAAAATGGTACCTAAGTATAATCATAAAAAAACCAGAAAAGTAAAATATGTATATACCTATTAAATTTTTTGTACATATTCTCCATTAATTCCCTTTATTCCATTTAAAATCTGGAAATTCATATGATGCAGGCTTTCTTAACCAAACTCAAGAAAATGGAGAGCTTTATTGATTTTAAGATCAATGTGTGACTTAACTATGTTTGTTTATAGCACTTCTTATTGAAAAGGAAATTTATGCATATTTCTTAAAGTTTCCATTGTGTAGCTTAATTTTTTTTTAATGTAAACCTATAACAATGTAATTATGCAGTGAATCCATAAATTATCCGAGTTCTTTTATTTTACTTAGCCTTTCTGGAAATACGTTTTCCTCTAGCATTAATCTTTGATTACATTCCAAGTAATGTTGATCAATATAAAAGTCCTAAATTCAACCATGTGGCTACCGCAAAGTTTATGCAGGTAAATTCTGAGTAAATTTTTTTTTAAGATTTTATTTATCTATCTCTCAGAGAGAGAGAGAGAGCGCACAAGCGGGGGGAGCAGCAGGCAGTCAGAGAAGTAGGCGCCCCACTGAGCAGAAAGCCTAGATGTGGGACTAGATCCCAGGACCCTGGGATCATGACCTGAGCCGAAGGCAGACACTTAACTGACTGAGCCACCCAGACATCCATCTGGGTAAAATTTTAAAATTATGCATTGTTACCATTTGAGATATTAAGTATAGGACAATTTACTCTGTCATTGTCAAACATTTCATAGAGCTGCTAAATTAATATATTCCAAAAATTGCCATTGCAGTTTTTAAATTTCTAAACATTTGGAATATTCCAAATATATCAAGTTATCTAGGGAAAAAGTAATGTATATTCATATAATCAACACATCATACCTTTACTTTTTGCTTCAAAACTTTTTTTTTATAACTAGACTTTACAGATATAACTGAAGCTTTTTATGAACTGCTGCCCAATCTCACACCTCTCCCCCAGCCCCTCATCCCTATCTCAGTACCCACTCCCCTCATTTTTGTGCTCCTCATTCCCACGTGTACCTTACTTTGTTTACATAAATAGTTTTCCTAAATGATAAATAGTAACATTTTGCCTGTTTCTTTAAACTTTACTTAAACCAAACTTATAATGTGCCCAGCACGGATACTCTTGCCATGCCACATGCTTTCTTTTCTCTTGACATTGCATTTGAAATTTATACTGTTGAAGCATGTAGTTCTGATTAATTCACTTTAGCTCTGCTATTGGGCTTTACCATGTTAAGTATGACCCAAAGACAATCAAGCCCTCCTATCTGAAATTGCCTTTTTCACTCTTCCCTCTGCAAAACCCAGCATCCAGCCACACCTCCAGGGTGCAGCCCCCATGACCCTTTCCTGTGGCCTGCTTACTGGTTTTGTAAAATACTGGGTTGGTGTGGAGTGATTTTTTTTCCTTAAAATTTAAATATAATCATCAGTGTTGATTCTTTAACAGATATAAGACAATGTTAGTGGTCTTACAGTGATGATATATGCAGACTGTAGAAACCAAATAAATGAATAAATAATAATAAATACATACATAAATGAAACAACAAATAAAAGGAAAACCTAATAAACGTACCTAAAATGTGTATTTATTTTTTTAAAAATATAAGTAACTTCACGATTAAGTCTGTATATGTTTGGGAGTTTTTCTTGAATCATGATTAGAAATCACTAGTTGAAAATGTATACCATTTCACATACTAGATACTACAAAAATGTTCTACAAATTGGGTTTGGCAAGCAAAACAGATAATAGGATCTAAGAATTTCCTTTTCTATACATCTTTACCAAAATTTGGTATTTTAAGAGTTTAAAATGTTTTAAGAATTTGGTAAGTGTGAAACATTTTCTTGTTAAGTCACATACATTCCATCAATGTCTAGGGAAATTGAGCATCTGGTCAATTATTTATTGGTCAGTCTAATCTGTTCACTTCTGGAAATTACCTCCCTGAATCCTTTGTCCATTTTCCTATTATTGTCCCTTGTATCTGTTAACTTGTAGGAATTCTTTGGAAATTTGAAATACTGATTCTATGTTGTTTATATATGTTGCCAATATCCATTCCCAGTTTGTGCCTTGACTATTTGTGCTGTTTTTGTTAAATATGACTTTTTTTTTTTCAGTTTTGATGCAGACCAGCATATCAACTCTTTTATTCAAGGTTTGTAATGTTATATCTGATTGAAGAAACCCTTTCCTATTTTAAGTTTGTAAAAAATTATCCACCATTTTATTCTTAAAACATTTTAATGTTTGCTTTACATAACTGGATATTTAACCTGCATGCAACTGACCTTTTCTCTGTTTGAAAGGTATGGTTTTATTATTTCCCTATATTTATCATAAAGTGCCTCCGGATTATTTATTCACTAATCATTTCTTCTTCACTGATTTGTAATGTCATCCCACCCATGTACCATGTTTATATTCACATGTAGGCAACAACATACTTTTCCTGGTTTCAACAATGTGATCAAGCTGGTTGTTTCAATCAGCTCAGCTGCCATAACAAAATGCCATAGACTGAGTGACTTACGCACCACTTATTTCTCACAGTTGGGGAGACTAAGAAGTCCAAGATCAAGATGCTGGCAGATTCAGTGTTTGTTGTCTTGTCTATGTATGGTCACCTTCTAGCTGTGCATTGGCCTGGCCTTCTCCGTTTGTGCTTAGTATGCAGAAAGAGAGAACTCCCTGTCTTTTCTTCTTCTAAGGGCTCTAATCCCATCAGGAGGGCATCAAACCTCACGAGCTCCTAGAAACCTAATTACCTCCCCAGTCCCACCTCCAAATACCATCACCTTGGGGATTAGGTTTCAACATATGAATTTGGACGGGGCACGCATTCATTCAGTCCATAACATAGGCACTCAGTAAATGTTCTCTGATGTGTCAAAAAGTAATTTAAACCAATTCTCTGGAGCAATTGAGCCAGCTGTAGCTTACAGAGCTTTTAAAAAGCTATACCATTTGGGCATTTAGCTTACAATACTCTACCTGTATAATTTGAGGAGACAGAGAGGAGAGAAACAAGAATTTAAGTAGCCTGAGTCTGCTTGTTCTTCCATAAGACTCTTCCATAAGAGTCATGAACAGTGAGACACAAATGAACTGAATCTACAATAGTTATCAGTTCCTGGGAACCTCTCAGTGTGATCATCTTATAGCATGCACAGAATGTGATCCTAGTTTGAAGATACACATTTCTTCACATATACATTTTAATGCAAAGAGCTGGACATAAATCCATTTACACTGAACTTTTTGTCCAACTTAATGGATTTCTAAGGGCAAATTTTATTAGACATGGATTTTTACCCTACGTGCTGACTCTAAACCCTAAGTGCTGAGTCAGACATGGCTCCACTATAATCAATGTGTCAATGGAACATCACAATGCTATTTAAACAAGAGGTTCAGATAAAAAGCAGCTTTTAGTCTTCACTCCTAAGCAATAGTGAATGAATGAAGAGGGGCAGGGTTAAGAGTGTTCTCTGAGATTAAACCTGCTTGTCTTGGTTCCCAAGGTAAATGTAGGCATGCCAGGATGCTGAAAACCTGAAAGCAGAGGCACCGTTCATCAGCAATATCTGGGCAGCCCCTTTCTTTCCTGGATGAAGAAATGGCTTTATTGAGACTATGTCTGTTTTAAGACTCAGAAAGGCCAAATATTATAAAGTCACAGAAATGAACATGGCAAGTTATGGTGTAAGCTCTTCTCAAATGATGACAGAACACTGAATAGAAAATGGTTTGTCTATACCAAGAAGCGAGTTTCCCAAACCTACAGAGAGACTGACTTTGCAGGGACAGTGGCATTGATGACTGGGTGATTTCTTCAGAAACACTGTTTATCAAACAGAACTTGCTAATATTGATTGCATCTGGCAATTCTCTGTGTGGCTAACTCAATTCTAATAACATTTTGCATTATAAGTTTATTATGTATCAGGAAGCTAGTTTAGCCCAACAATGGGTTTGGGGTGTGGTCCAGACAATCTATACCCCACCTGAAATGCTCCAATGGCAATGCACAATGGCAAGTGCAACTAGAATAATTTTTTCTGGCAATTTATTATATCATACTTTTCTGTTTACCTGAGGAACAGAGAGTAGAAACCCATTGCTCATTCTTTTAAAGCATGATTCCTTTCAGAATCAATCATGGAATATTAGTTATAACAAGCATCTCAGAGAGTGCTATAACAAGGATAAGAATCTGAAAAGTAGAGGCATCAAGTATTCCAAAGTCACCCTGGCTAAGAGGTAGAGGTGATCCTGAATATTTTTCCTACATCTTAGCCCTGAGGCTGACATATTACACAGCATCCTTTCTGCAACCTGTGGATGGCAGCATCTGTATAATATAGTCAAATAAAACTTTGAGTGTATGGGAAAGACAATCACATAACAATTTACACATGCACATAAAATTGTCTACTATATATGACTGCCACTGCTCACGTTCTCAGAGAAGTTGAGTCATTTCCAAAGAGCATATGTCTTAGCCACGAGCTTTATCATTTCAAATACAGCTGTTTCCCTGCCGGATGTCAAAAATGCCAGCTGACTGACATGAAGGCATTATCAATAGATGGCCAAATTGTTGAAAACATCCCACAATGACAAGAAGGTCCAAATAGTCTATGAAGGGTGATGAAGCTTCACTCTTAGAAGATGGCTACTCTAAATGTGACAAATTGTTACACTTGTGGTGGAAGAGAGGTCAATATGCTGTTGACAGCAGAAAATAGGGCTTTGAGGATATGATGAGAAACTTCCATTCCTGGGAATCAACAGTAAGGAAATGATTCCAAACACAGAAAATGCTCAAGGTTGCATTACATGTGTTTGGATAAATGGGAACTTCCTTCATGTCCTAAAATGGGGATGCTATTAAAAAAATCCAGTGTATTTATGTGAAGGAGTACTATGCAGTCAATACCACACTTAAAAAGTAAAAAGAGTACAACAGAAAACAGTTAAGTATTATATTACACTATTTTTGTAATTTTTTTGTATTTTAATTCTCAATCTCTCCTCCCCCCATTCCTTTCTTTTTCTTTCCCATTTTAATTCAAACAAAATAAACTATATTGGAGCAAGTATACTAGGAAATTTACCCAAATGATCAAAGAGGTTTTCTGTGAAGTAGTCATCATTATTTCATTTTAAAGAGGTGAAGAGTGAGGATCAGAGTCCAACAGCTTTGCCCCAAGTATAATGTACTGATAAATCGGGGTGAATTAATGCCACTCTGCTTCATATCTACCAAACTCAATCCCCTCATTCTTCAACTATAAAATATTAATCTTTCTGATCTCTTCAAATGCTCGTGGAAAGAGTTCCAGCCTGATATGAACATATGATTTTCATATTCTTTTCATAAAAAAAGCTTGCCAAGAAAACTAATAAAGTCACTTTATAATTTCAGAAGTCAACTTATTGTAATTAAATTTATCATCAGGTCCTGTGTGTGTGTGTGTGTGTGTGTAAGTCCTCATTAAAGTAAATCATTTTAATTAGTGAGCAGAAAATCCTTCTTTATTTTAGTCATTCATTCACTTACTTGCCATATACTTATTGAGGACCTTAGGTGCCCTAGGCTCTGTGCTTGATACTATGGATAGATAAAATGGGCCTATTTTTGACAAGATCACTGTCGAGTGAAACATCACACATGCACATAACATAAACACACACACACTCACTAAAGTTACACACCTACGCTGTGGTAATTGTAATGATAATGATATGCCCAGGTATGAGGCAAAAAGTAATATATTCAGCATGTGAAGAGTTCCTAAAGAAGGAGAAGGAATGCCTTAATCAGATTATATAGAATAAATGAGGTTTCCTAGGTGAACAAGGAAAAGCAAGAAAATTTCAATGAGCAGAGGACTCTCAGTTCAAAGCAAAGACGACAAGACATTAATTCTGCCAGCTGGAACAGAAAATAGTCAACCTTTTTCACCTGCTAAAGAGTACAGATGTGACCCACTAGAAAGAATTGACAAGATAATCAAATCAAATGCTTCTATTCAGCTCCACCTTGTATTTTTTATAGCTGCTAGAGCTTTTCAATAGTTAAATAACTTGACTTTGGTGGAACAAATTATCACCCAATAATGCTGAGGCCTTGATTAAGGGCAGTGTGGTAGCAGGGATCAAACAGAATGGACAAATTCAAAAAATAATTAGATTGATCTATATGATCAAAGACATAAGCCACCCCAATATATATACAAACACAAGGTTTTACATACCGTTTCAGGAAGTTCAAATATTTTAAAGCTCATCCTAAGGTCTATGAGTACTCAATTAAGGATCCTTTGTCTATACTAAGTTAAACTGTGATAGATACCTGTGGGAATCAGTTGTCATTTTGACTTGAAATTATTAAACTAGTGCTGCTCTTAAACACCTAATAATGAAAACTGACTTAATCCTCAAACTGACTCAGATATAGTTTCTTAGAAACTATATGTTTTTTCTTATTGAAAAAAGAGTATCATTCATTATGCTATCCTTACAAGGAACACAGCATCTTGCCATTCATAAGATATAAAACAAAACACATAACTGAAACATGAAAAAGCTAAATGAAGTAGAACTAAGCCATCTAGTCAGTGGCCTGTCCTTAATGCCTAGTTAACTAAGGATTTGCTATAGAAAGCTTACATACGATGACAAAGAGATTTTAAATTCTAAATTATGTATGTCAACTTTATGAAAAACATTTGTTTTCCAGATAACATAAAATACATCTATTTATACATGTTATTTCACCAAATTTAAAAAATATATTCAAAGCCATGTTGACCACATATTCTTAAATATCATTGCTACAGAAATCAAAGAAAGAAAAAAAATAATAAAATGGGTGAAGATATAGACAAAAGTGAAGCCTGGTGCAGTGCTAGTAGGTATATACATTGGTGTAGCCACTATGGAAAACAATATGGAGATTTCTAAAAATGACGACAACAACAACAACAACAAAAAACTACCACATGATGCAGCAATTCTACTTCTGGGTATTTATCTCAAAGAAAACGAAATCACTGTCTCAGAAAGAAATCTATACTCCCAGTGTTCACTACAGCATTATTTACAATAGCCAAAACCTAAGTATCAATCGAGTAATGAATGGATAAAGAAAATGCAATACATATATGCAAAAAAGAAGTATATACATAATTCAAACATTAAAAAAAAAATCCTGACATTTGTGATGAGAGACTTTTAGGGTCTTATGCTAAGTGAAAAAAGTAAGAAAGAGAAAGACAAATATTGTATGATCTCACTTACATAGAGAATCTAAAACCAAACAAACAAACCAAAAAAACAAACTGAACTCAGATATAGAGAATAGACTGGTGACTGCCAGAAGCAGGGGTTGGAGGTGCATGAAATGGGTGAAGGTGGTCAAAGGTACAAATTTTCAGGTATAAGCTCTGGGGATGAAATGTAGAGCATGGTGACTATAGTTAACAATACTTCATTGTATATTTGAAAGCTGCTTTACAAAGTGGATCTTAAATGTTCTCATCACAAGAAAAAAATCTGTAGTATGTGTGGTGATAGATGTTAACTAAACTTACTGTGGTAATCATTTCAGTATAAATACACGTGTTAAATTGCTATGTTCTACACCATAAACTAATACAATGTTATATGCCAAGTGTATCTCAATAAAAAGAATAAATAGAAAAATATACTTCATTTGAAGGATATTCTACAGAATGCCTGACCAGTATTCTTCAAAACTGTGAAGGTCAGCAAAGACTAGGAAAGTCTGAAAAACAGTAACAGCCGAGAGGAGCCCAAGAAGACAAGATAATTTAATGCAACATGGTATCCTCAATGGGAACCAGGGAGAGAAGGACATTAGATAAAAACCAAAGAAATCTAGAAGAACTAGAGACTTCATTATAATAATAACATCTCAGTATTGGCTTATTAATTGTGACAAATGTGTATATACTAATGTAAAAAATGTTAATAATAGAGGAAATCGGGTATGGGATATATAGAAATTGTCTGCAGTATCTTTGCAATTTTTCCATAGACCTAAAACTATTTAAAAAATTTTTAAAGTTAATTTTTAAAAATGCACATCTCTTTTGACCCTGAAGCTTCACCTCTAGGAATTTTATTCTAAGGAAAAGCTAGAAGCGGTCACGAAATACGATAAATACAGATAAATTTATCTTTTCACCATTGTAGAGGGAGGAGCAAGAAGACTAGAAAAAAAAAAATTGCAACAGGAGTTAGTTCCCTACATTACTATATATCTGCGGGATAGAATACCTTGAAGCCTTTTAAAAATGACATGGGAGAAAAATTTTAATGATACGAATGTCAGTCCTTTCTAACAGAACTTTCTGTGATGATGGCAATGTCTTATATGTCCATCATCCATTACAGTAGCTACCAGTCACAGGTAGTTACTGGGCATTTGAAATGTGATTAGTGAAATGCAGTACTGAGTTTTCAATTTAATTTAACTTAATATAGTCATCTGCAGCTAGCATCTGTTGAGTTGGACAGCACAGCTAGAATAAGCAAACTGAAACCAAACATTTATTTTCCCATCCAAGTACTAACCAGGCCCGACCCTGCTTAGCTTCCGAGATCAGACGAGATCGGGCGCGTTCAGGGTGGTATGGCCGTAGACCCAAACATTTATTTTCAATTTTCAGGTTAATAAAACTATACAGACTGAAAAAATGAAACAATAGGGCACCTGTGTGGCTCAGTTAAGCGCCTGCCTTTTGCTTACGTCATGATTCCAGAGTCCTGGGATTAAGCCCCAGATCAGGCTCCTTGCTCAGCAGAGAAGTTGGCCTCTCCCTCTCCATTTGCTTCTCTCCCCTGCTCACTCTCTTACTCACTCTCTTTTAAATAAATAAATAAAATCTTAAAAAAAAAAATTCCACTCTGGTCCCTATGTCTTCCTGTCTGAAGTGCCTTGTTACTGCTCATAAGGCCTATGTAGTTGACCATTCACGCCTGAGAAAAGAAAACTGACATTGCTTATTAGTTCAAAATGACACTGCTGGCAAGCTTTACTTTCAAATGGAACAACTGCTTTCTAGTTAAAGGGGCTTTTCAAAAGGTCTAAAGATTTGCTGTCATGAAAATCTATGTTTTGCCACTCTCTCTCTTTTTCTTTTTTAAAGCAGTAACAGGCTACAACTACCAGAAAGTTATTCAATTTTTCGTGAAAATATTGGGATTATGATCACAATGTCTCTGTTTCAGGCTCCATGAAACTATAATTTTGGGTATCAATGGCCAGCTTTCTAATCAGACACTGTATCATTTTTGTTCTAGAACAGACTATTTCTCTATTACCCCTGGAACCTTACATAAGCTCCTTTCCCTCTCTAAATTCTCCTACACTTGGACAATTTTAAGTAGGTCTTCAGGATGCAGAGTACAAGTCTCCCAAAACATCTTCCATATTATTTACCATTGAATTTTGTCTCCCTACTATGACCTACTCTATGTTATGAGGTAGTACAAAGTAGTTGTGATGTGCTATAATGTCGATCTCATTTTCTGTCTCTTTCTCAAACTATAAACATATGAGGTCATAGACTGTCTCTTATTCACTGTACACATAAACAGCTTATTAATATTTGCTGGCTAGACAGAATGATATGTCACAAAGATCACTAAGAAACACAACTGAAAAAAATAAAAGGCAGATATTCACTGTATTCAAATTCCTGTGATTATAAACATAAGTAACAACATATTCATCTCTAACACCCATGGCACATGTCATTTTAAAGACCTCTTAATTTACACTGTAGAAGAACGTGATTATGTACATGGGCTCTAAAGGGAGAACTCAAAAACAAAAGAGAGGTAATAGGTTATAAGCCTAAGGCAAAATGTATGAGCTGAAAATTAGAGATTTACAAAAGAGGAACACTTTGTTTGTTTGTGTATATAAATACCTTCATGTACAACAGTCTGCTGAACTTTTTCTTAAATGGCCAGATAATAAATACCTGGGGCATAGCATCTCTGCCACATATTTTTTTTCTTAATAATCCTATAAAAAATGTAAAAATCATTCTTAGTTTACAAGTTATAGGAAAACAGGCTGCACCCTTGATTTGGCTCACAGATCATAGTTTGCCTACTCCAGATATAGTAATTAACATTATTAATGTGGACACTTGAATTACTTGTTATTTTTTGCCTCAAAAAAGAAAATTGGCAGATATAAGTAATAACGTTTTGCATCTGGGGAGACAAACCATAAGTGACTCTTAATCTCACAAAACAAACTGAGGGTTGCTGGGGGGAGGGAGATTGGGAGAAGGGGGATGGGATTATGGACATTGGGGAGGGTATGTGCTTTGGTGAGTGCTGTGAAGTGTGTAAACCTGGCGATTCACAGACCTGTACCCCTGGGGATAAAAATATATGTTTATAAAAAATAAAAAATTAAGTAATTAAAAATTTAAAAAATAACGTTTTGCATCTGAAATTCTACATTAGAAAGCAACAGCCAACCATATTTCCAAATCAATTTGGAAATACCATTTTGAATAATGTTGATCTAGAATTCAGATAGACCTGAGTCCTTACATTAAATGCTGAAAAAGGAAAATAGTCAAGATAATTTAATCAGAACAATGGTGACCCAGTTACATATGTGTTGTGTTGGCAGATGGCAGTCTGTAAGAAATGGTCTGATTAATAAGGCCTGACATTTGGTAACACCAGGAACCCACATATCATAGAATGTGGAAAATATCTGAAGATGAAAATTGTCTGCAGGACCCTTTTTGATAGGCCCAAGAAACCTCACTGAACTAGAAAATCCTTCCTTAGAAAGTCTCATCACTACTGCCTGCTATGAAAGGTATCATACCCCATGTACAAATTTTGTGGGGTTTTTGTTTGTGTGTTTGTTTGTTTGTTTTTTAGTTAGCTATTCTCTACAACAGAAAAGTGACTACTTTGAAAGGGAGGTAATTAATACCCCTTTTCTTTTTTCCACCTCTAGAATTAATGTATTATACTCCTCCAAAAATGTATGATTACCAGATTTTTTAAAAAATTAACACAGTGTTATTATATCTTATAAATGCCAAAACAGTATGTCTTTTCTCTCTGCGGCTTATTGAGTGAATTATCCATTTGCATGTTCTTTTTAACTGCATCTTATAGGCTTAAGAAACACCAACTCACAAAGAGCACTTATATAGAATTTATCTATCACCTCAGTACCTCCAGAGTAGCCAATAGTTGCACATTTCAAGTATAGAACAGGCAGTCTGTTAGAGAACTTCAGTTTTTCAAGAAATACTACAACATGGTTCTAAAATAACCCTTTAATTTTGCAGGAGGGAAATGTCTAGGGAAAAAACAAAAACAAAGAAACAAACCAAAAAACAGTGTTACCCACAGAATAAAAAAATAAAGTGGGTAAACAGAAATCAATCTGTCTTTTTTCCTTTTAGGTTGCTAAAATTGCTAAAGTGGTTAAGGTAGCATATAATTTTTCTTTTTGAAGAATTTTGTCCAGTCTGACAAGTAAATAAATGTTTAACTCTCTTTCTCCTTTTATCGCTGCAGAAAAAAAGAAGAAATGGAAAATAACTGCACCATGTTTCTGACACAGAAGTTTCTTTCTCTACATGAAACACACAGTGAGAACACTTTATAGATGAATTGTGCCTTCGAATGAATAGAGAACAGTGCAATAGCTTCAGTTTTGTGGAATTGGATAATTTGTCACAGTTTCTGCCCTTGGAAAATGACAACCCAAAGGAAAACTAGTAGAAGGGCATTCTTAAATAGTGATAAAATACAAAACTGATATCAGAGTGCACATATGTATTTCAAAATAATAATTTAAAAATATTACTAAGTCAGAAAGGTGTTAATATCACCAAGGAGTGCCTACAAAATTTCATGTTCCAATATGCACCATTTCTCATATTTTAATATTATTTACCAAAAAGTCATTTTGAGATTGCTCCATAACATGCTTCTAACAATCTAATTTTTATTATTACTTATTATACCACTAATTATTATTACTTTTGAAATTAATATGTACTATCAATAAAAGTAGGCTTTATGTATGATATCTATATAATATAAATTTATATATTTATATATAACATATATAATATATGTACTATATTTAACTTGATTTTCCTCTCATACCTTAAAACCTGTAATACGCCAGCACAGTTAAAGGAGTATTTTAATATTAACTGCTGCTGTCACAGGGGTGAAAATTTAGAAGAGGTTAATCTTCCTAAATCTGATAGAAAACAGGACAAAATGATGTCCATTAGTGGAATTATAGCAACAATTTCCAGTAAAAAATATTTAGTTATTAAATACATATTTTGTCAAAACATGCAGAAAAATATAATTTGTTTGAGAATGTTGCCAACCAGGTTTTCCAAAATCAAAACTGAAAATGATGCCAAAAATCATATTGATTTTTTTCTTCCTCAGTTAATAGAAAAATGCTACTGATAGTCATTTTCAATGCTTAAAACAATACTTTGAAAATGTATGATTTTGCTTTTAAAATCAATTCAGCTAGAAAGGATTCTGGTGAATTTTGGTACAACAAATGTTCCATTTCCCTTCCTCCAAAAATTAGTAAAATAATAGGTTATAAGATCCAAAAAGTCTGGGTTTGATAAGCAAAGGTTTGGGGATTTAAGTTACTCTGAAAAATAATTGTATCAAAAGATTGGGATCATTCCCTGCATTTTTTCTGACCACAATGCTCTAAAGCTAGAACTCAACCACAAAAGGAAGTTTGAAAAGAACCAAAATACATGGAGACTAAACAGCATCCTTCTAAAGAATGAATGGGTCAACAGGGAAATTAAAGAAGAATTGAAAAAAATCATGGAAACAAATGATAATGAAAATACAACGGTTCAAAATCTGTGGGACACAACAAAGGCAGTCCTGAGAGGAAAATATATAGTGGTACAAGCCTTTCTCAAGAAACAAGAAAGGACTCAGGTACACAACCTAACCCTACACCTAAAGGAGCTGGAGAAAGAACAAGAAAGAAACCCTAAGCCCAGCAGTAGAAGAGAAATCATAAAGATCAGAGCAGAAATCAATGAAATAGAAACCAAAAAAACAATAGAGCAAATCAACGAAAGTAGGAGCTGGTTCTTTGAAAGAATTAATAAAATTGATAAACCCCTGGCCCAACTTATCAAAAAGAAAAGAGAAAGGACCCAAAAAAATAAAATCATGAATGAAAGAGGAGAGATCACAACTAACACCAAAGAAATACAAACTATTATAAGAACATACTATGAGCAACTCTAAGGCAATAAATTTGACATTCTGGAAGAAATGGATGCATTCCTAGAAATATATAAACTACCACAACTGAACCAGGAAGAAATAAAAAGCCTGAACAGACCCATAACCAGTAAGGAGATTGAAACAGTCATTAAAAATCTCTAAACAAACAAAAGCCCAGGGCCAGACGGCTTCCCGGGGGAATTCTACCAAACATTTAAAGAAGAACTAATTCCTATTCTCCTGAAACTGTTCCAAAAAAGAGAAATGGAAGGAAAACTTCCAAACTCATTTTATGAGGCCAGCATCACCTTGATCCCAAAACCAGACAAGGATCCCACCAAAAAAGAGAGCTATAGACCAATATCCTTGATGAACACAGATGCGAAAATACTCAACAAAATACTAGCCAATAGGATTCAACAGTACATTAAAAAGATTATTCACCACGACCAAGTGGGATTTATTCCAGGGCTACAGGGTTGGTTCAACATCCACAAATCAGTCAATGTGATACAGCACATCAATAAAAGAAAGAACAAGAACCATATGATACTCTCAATAGATGCTGACAAAGCATTTGACAAAGTACAGCATTCCTTCCTGATCAAAACTCTTCAAAGTGTAGGGATAGAGGGCACATACCTCAATATCATCAAAGCCATCTATGAAAAACCCACCGCAAATATCATTCTCAATGGAGAAAAACTGAAAGCTTTTCCGCTAAGGTCAGGAACACGGCAGGGATGTCCATTATCACCACTGCTATTCAACATAGTACTAGAGGTCCTAGCCTCAGCAATCAGACAACAAAAGGAAATTAAAGGCATCCAAATCGGCAAAGAGGAAGTCAAGTTATCACTCTTCGCAGATGATATGATACTATATGTGGAAAACCCAAAAGACTCCACTCCAAAACTGCTAGAACTTATACAGGAATTCAGTAAAGTGTCAGGATATAAAATCAATGCACAGAAATCAGTTGCATTTCTCTACACCAACAGCAAGACAGAAGAAACGGAAATTAAGGAGTCAATCCCATTTACAATTGCACCCAAAACCATAAGATACCTAGGAATAAATCTAACCAAAGAGACACAGAATCTATACTCAGAAAACTATAAAGTACTCATGAAAGAAATTGAGAAAGACACAAAGAAATGGAAAAATGTTCCATGCTCCTGGATTGGAAGAATAAATATTGTGAAAATGTCTATGCTACCTAAAGCAATCTACACATTCAATGCAATTCCTATCAAAGTACCATCCATCTTTTTCAAAGAAATGGAACAAATAATTCTAAAATTTATATGGAACCAGAAAAGACCTCGAATAGCCAAAGGGATATTGAAAAAGAAAGCCAACGTTGGTGGCATCACAATTCCGGACTTCAAGCTCTATTACAAAGCTGTCATCATCAAGACAGCATGGTACTGGCACAAAAACAGACCCATAGATCAATGGAACAGAATAGAGAGCCCAGAAATAGACCCTCAACTCTATGGTCAACTAATCTTCGACAAAGCAGGAAAGAATGTCCAATGGAAAAAAGACAGCCTCTTCAATAAATGGTGCTGGGAAAATTGGACAGCCACATGCAGAAAAATGAAATTGGACCATTTCCTTACACCACACACAAAAATAGACTCAAAATGGATGAAGGACCTCAATGTGCGAAAGGAATCCATCAAAATCCTTGAGGAGACCACAGGCAACAACCTCTTCGACCTCAGCCGCAGCAACATCTTCCTAGGAACAATGCCAAAGGCAAGGGAAGCAAGGGAAAAAATGAACTATTGGGATTTCATCAAGATCAAAACCTTTTGCACAGCAAAGGAAACAGTTAACAAAATCAAAAGACAACTGACAGAATGGGAGAAGATATTTGCAAACGACATATCAGATAAAGGACTAGTGTCCAGAATCTATAAAGAACTTAGCAAACTCAACACCCAAAGAACAAATAATCCAATCAAGAAATGAGCAGAGGACATGAACAGACATTTCTGCAAAGAAGACATCCAGATGGCCAACAGACACATGAAAAAGTGCTCCATATCACTCGGCATCAGGGAAATACAAATCAAAACCACAATGAGATATCACCTCACACTAGTCCGAATGGCTAAAATCAACAAGTCAGGAAATGACAGATGCTGGCGAGGATGCGGAGAAAGGGGAACCCTCCTACACTGTTGGTGGGAATGCAAGCTGGTGCAGCCACTCTGGAAAACAGCATGGAGGTTCCTCAAAATGTTGAAAATAGAACTGCGCTATGACCCAGCAATTGCACTATTGGGTATTTACCCTAAAGATACAAATGTAGTGATCCAAAGGGGCACATGCACCCGAATGTTTATAGCAGCAATGTCCACAATAGCCAAACTATGGAAAGAACCTAGATGTCCATCAACAGATGAATGGATCAAGAAGATGTGGTATATATACACAATGGAATACTATGCAGCCATCAAAAGAAATGAAATCTTGCCATTTGCAACAACATGGATGGAACTAGAGCGTATCATGCTTAGCGAAATAAGTCAAGCAGAGAAAGACAACTATCATATGATCTCCCTGATATGAGGAAGTGGTGATGCAACATGGAGGCTTAAGTGGGTAGGAGAAGAATCAATGAAACAAGATGGGATTGGGAGGGAGACAAACCATAAGTGACTCTTAATCTCACAAAACAAACTGAGGGTTGCTGGGGGGAGGGGGTTTGGGAGAAGGGGGTGGGATTATGGACATTGGGGAGGGTATGTGCTTTGGTGAGTGCTGTGAAGTGTGTAAACCTGGTGAATCACAGACCTGTACCCCTGGGGATAAAAATATATGTTTATAAAAAATAAAAAATTAAAAAAATAAATAAATAAATAAATAAATAAATAAGAAAAAAGAAAAATGAGGTATATATACCTTTGTTAACTATTCATTGAATTTTGTTGGTCTTTGTCTCATATGCTAACACAAACTGATTAAATCTATACCAATCTTGAAGGAAAAACTGGTATTCAATCATTTGCTCAATACCCTCTGGGTTTATACAACTCATTGTCTAATTTTCTCATTGCTAAAATTAACCCTGAGTCACTTCATTTTTGTGACAATTAAAACTATTTTTTAATATACTCATTAGGTATTTTCTAAATCTAGGAAACAGACAAAATCATTGACTTTTTTTTTTTTTTACACTTTTGAAACACGACTCTTTTGGTTTCAATTATCAAACTAAAAATTTATGCCTTAAATAACGCCAATGGAAAATATTGTTTCAAAAATATTGAATTGTTATCAGTAATTGACCTATGGCCATTTGTTAGGAACCAGGAAAACTGAGTTTTAGCTTTTCCTAGCAAAAGGCATATGGAAGTAAGAGATATATAATAATACAGGTCAGGCTCATATTCTGTTCCAACAGGAGCAACAAGGGGTTTATTTTGCATAAATCTTGTATCAGTTTCCCTTCACATTGTCTCAAAATTTTAGGTTATATAAGCTACTTTTCTTCCAAAGGGGCAAGAGGCTCCCAGGAATCCTATTGGTTCCAAGGGAAACAGTACACATTTCTCCTTTCCCCTAGTCCCCATCCATAACTGTCCTAGAATTTGAGTGCTGGGTACAAGAGAGAAGATGGTAAAATAAACAAACAGACCTTCATATTCTTCCCTTTTCCCAAACCCTTCAAATACAAAATCTTTCTTATGTTACTTCAATCAACTGATACCATCCCCATTTTTAGGACAGGTTAAAAATAAATATGGCAGAGATTATTGAAAGAGAATCATAAACTAGACTTCATCCAGTTCAGCTTCAATTATAAGAAATTTTCCATAAAATACTCATTATGGTATTGAGGCTCTCTGGACATCCCAAACAATTATTTAATTTTTCCTCCTGGAAAGCAAACAGGATTGACCAAATAGGACTTTTTTTTCCTTAAGGAAGAAGCACATGATTTGATGTGGATGCACATTTCAGAAAGATGTATCTTATGTATTGTCCCAAAGGAAGAGAACATGTAAGCTTTGTAGAATTCCTTTGAAAAACCTCTCTTTGATTAGAAATGATGTTTTCTTCTTTTTAAAATGTTTCTCATGCGGAATGAAGAAAAATCTGCCACCTAGGATACAAAATGCGTTAAGAGAGTTGTGATTCTTTATCACCATGGGACTTTGAAAAATGTTAGGAATGGGGTCCTACCTCTTTCCCTTTGACCTTGGAACCCTATAAGACATATAAAGACTCCTCTCTAAGGCAGCTACCTCTGTGGTATCTACCTGTAATCATAAGAACAATGTAAGTTCTGGAGCTAAAATAACTGTAATAAGAGATCTCTCCTTCAAGCAGAGAGATTACAGAAGTATGAAAATACCTACTTATTGCTTGGTGCTTTATTTGAAGGAAATATAAAGTCAATACAAAGCATATTCTAACATAATGAAAGGAAGCAGCCCCAAGTTTCCAGAAACTTAATACTTTATCTTTTTAAAACGAGGAAAAAGAAAGGAGAGGCCTTGCCAGGATAGCCCCCACATTTCCCCAAGTCTAGTGTATATCTCAATGACAAATGAAATCCTTTGTTTTAGAATTGTTTAAAATATACCCAAATCTCAACCCATTCTGAAAAATCAGATTCAACTATCATTTTTTAAAGTAAAAATTTTGTAGATGGTAACCTAAGGAAGATGAACAGTTTCCCACTGATGATTTTTTTTCCTACACATGTTGTTAAAAAAAAAACTATAACCTGAGACTGACATATTAAAAAAAGGCTCAAGTTCAAGGGAGACTATAATTATCTTGTAGGGCATGCACAAAGAACACACCTAACATAACATGTGAACTCTAGAAGTAAATTTAAAAAAAAAAAAAAAAAAAAAAGGGCATTCTTTCTCCAGCCGCAAGACCTTATCTCTGCCCGAGTCTTTCCTATCTCAGATAAGGACAATAGTGTTGACCCGGCTACTCAAATCCCCAAACTAGGGAGCATCTAATTTCTTTCAATCACTGTTCATACTAACTCTAAAATAAGTTTTGTGAAACATCTGACTTTGCATTTCCACAAGGTCAGAACAAAACTGGCAACCACTGATTCATTTCACAAGTCTATTTAGTATATTGTTCTCATAGACACCACAGTACATTAGGTATATTATCATTAAATCTATGATTCTTTGTTAAGATTCCTATTTTGCAATCAAAGTTCTGGTTTTATCTATAATTCCTCTCAAATAGTCACATTCAAAAATTGACTTATAAGATATTAAAATGCTTGTTCAAATTTTTTAGGCTTGGCATAATATTTTTAAAAAAAGGTATATTGGGACGCATGGGTGGCTCCATCGGTTAAGCAGCTGCCTTCAGCTCAGATCATGATCCCAGGGTCCTGGGATCTAGTCCTTCATTGGGCTCCTTGCTCAGCGGGGAGCCTCCTTCTCTCTCTGCCTCTTCCTGCTTCTCTGCCTGATTGTGGTCTCTCTCTCTCAATCTCTGACAAATAAATTTTTTAAAAAATCTTTAAAAAGGTATAAAATAAATGGTAGATTAATTCAGTCCTTGTAAATTAAGTGTCTCTTATTTAAAGCTAATGATTTACTATTTTCAATGCCAATAATTTACACAACCAAATGATACCTAAAATTAATTAATTTTATATGAGTGGAAAAAGTGTTTGCCTAGGTACTGGTCTGGAAATAATATTAGATCGTTACCTTTTTAAAATTACGAATCACAGTTTTTTTTTTAAGAAACAGATTCTTTTTTTTTTTTTTTAAGATTTTTATTTATTTATTTGACAGAGGGAAAGTAGGCAGAGAAGCAGGCAGAAAGAGAGAGGAGGAAGCAGTCTCCCTGCTGAGCAGAGAGCCAATGTGGGGCTTGATCCCAGGACCCTGAGATCATGACCTGAGCCAAAGGCAGAGGCTTAACCTACTGAGCCACCAAGGTGCCCCCATACTTTTCTAAATATTTAAACTTCACTGTGCCAAAGATGTAATGTTTATTTATTTTTTTTTATTTCTTGTTAGTGAAGTCTGTTTTCTTCTTACTTGACAGGAGGAAAAAACTGAACCACTCCAATTTATGACTCAGAAGCTAATCATTTTTAAAAGACAGTTTGAGATTATAGTTTCAAGTAGAATTCCTCTAAAAATAATGAGTAACAATCTCTCAGAACTAACAATCTCTCAGAAACTAAAGAATATATTTTGGAGAATAGAAGCAACATGTGAATTTGCTTGGAAACCATGATATTTTTCATTATTGTCAAACTAATTCTATTGTGCATCAGTGTCTGAAATTTTATGGAAAGGCTTGTGAAAAGACAAAGTTTGATGATCAGAACAGCTAAAGAATTCTCCCTTCCACCTGGAAGATGTAATATTCTTGGTGCTGATATATAATATGAATCATTTGTTCTTTGAATTCATCATTGTACTGGCAAAAGTTATTCTAGCTATTTAAAATTAAATTCCAGAATTTGTCAGGGAAATTGGCAATATAAGAAATGAAATGTATTAAAGTCACATTATTAAATACAGGGTTTGGGAGACACAACCTGATAGCAGTTCACATGAAAAAGGCATGTTCATTTGACCATGAGAGCTGTATACACCATTGGTGAGATGTGATAATACATAATTTTCACAAAAAGATAAAACCATGACTCTCATATGGATACAGAAATGAACATGTGTTAAAGATTTTATTTTACTCATGTGATAAAAGGAGACCAGGCACAGTGTGACTGACTCAAAAGAACAAAAATTCATATGAAGTAAAGGAATGTTGAGATGAATTGCAAATTGGGGGCAAACTGCTTTTTCCATAAGATAGAAGGAGTCAAGTAAAATCATTACTGGAGGGGTGCCTGGATGGCTCAGTTGTTAAGTGTCTGCCCTTGGTTCAGGTCATGATCCTAGGGTCCTGGGAGCAAGCCTCGAATTGGGCTCTGTGTTCAGCAAGAAGCCTGCTTCTCCCTCTCCTACTCCCCCTGCTGTGTTCCCTCTCTTCCTGTGTCTCTCTCTGTCAAATAATAAATAAAATCTTAAAAACAAAACAAAACAAAACAAAAAAACCCTCTACTGGATAGAGAGGAACATATAAATCTCTCAGTCACCTACAACTTGCACACAAAATAGTTGAAAGACAATGAATAAAACTAAAATTAGATAACCAAGATGTGTAATCTAAACAGAATGCATATTTTCCCCTTGAACATATTTTTTTCTACACATGTTGCTAAACAAACAACTATAACTGAGACTGACATAATAGAAATAAAGGCTCAAATTCCTAAGAACACTTAAGAACTTAAAGAATTCACCTAAAACAAAACACGAATTCTAGAAGTACATTTTTTAAAAACAGAATTATCCATTCTTATGCCAGCCCAAAGACTATCTTTCAACCTGAGTCTTTATTTCAGGCAAGAACAATAATGTCCATCCAGCTACTCAAGTCATCCAACGAGGGAGATATAATACTTCTCTTTCAATCACCATCTCCCCCAACTCTAAAATAAAACAATGCATTATCAAGTCCTCATAGCTGAATAAGTTATCCTGAATTGATCTATTTTTGTAAAGATTGATTGATTGACTGATTGATTTGAGAGAGAGAGAGAGAGACAGTGCATGAGTGCAAGAAGGGGGAGAAGCAGAAGGAGAGGGAGAGAATCCCAAGCAGACTCTGTTCTGAGCAAGAGCCTGATGTGGGACGTACTCCATGACCCTAAGATCAAGAAAAAGTCAAAACTAAGAGTCAGTCACCCAACAAACTCAGCAAGCCAAACATCCCTGAATTGATTTATTTTTCAATGTCCTCTCTACCAACCCCAGTGTGAAAATTATAACCTCTTCTTCTTCTTCTTCTATTTAATTTTATTTATTTATTTATTTATTTATTTTTGGTTTATTAGATGACTTCAAATTAGTTTCTAGCCTCCACTCTTGCTTATCTACAATTCATTGTCCAGAAAGCAGCCAATTTATTCTTTTAAAAATTGTTTATCTGATCAAGTCCCTCCATACTTAATACCAATAGATATCATTAGACTTTAGAATGAAATGCAAATCCCAACTATGCACTATAAGGACCCATACAACCTGACTCCCACCTTAGATCTCTAACTTCATTCTTCCCATTTACCTCTTTGGTCAACTTAGTCCGTATTTACTGAAATTTCCTTTATTTTTAGAACACACCAGCTTGGCTGCTACCTTTACACTAGCTATTTCCTTTATTTTCCTCTCCCTCTTGCCCTAGAATTTTAAATATCTAGCTTCCTTTTTGTCATTCAAAAGCAACTTCTTCAGTGAGGACTTATTGCCCCATGCAATATAATGCTCCAGGAAATTATTTCTATTTTATTTTTAGATCTTCTTTATAGAAACATTGCTGAATAAAGTTTTAAAATTATCTCCTTTCTTAACTATCACTTATCTCCCCTGCCCTAATATTTAAATTACCCAAGACCAGGGATCTTATCTTTCTGTTTATGGTTGAACATAAACACACAGAAAAGATCCTAATACTGTTAGTCATCAATCAGTATTAGTTGAATAAATTGAAGAATACTTCCACCCCACTGCCCTGGCAAGTAGTTAAACTCTATTTTTCTGGAGGATGATGAGTAAAAAGATCTGTAATTCATGATAGGCAGATTCAGACTTATTAAAGGGAAGATTTAAAGAATAACTCCAAAGATCTGCAGGTACAATTAGCTCTAGAACTAAAATAGGGAAAAATAACTCAAATTATTGCCTTAGGTCTATCAGTTTCTAATTCCAGAGAGCCCAGAAGCTTATTTTAGGGTCAGATTAAAGCTGGGGAATACCCTAGGTTTCCTGATAATCTGAAGAGAAGCCAGCATACCCAACAGTGAGAGCTGGAATCGCTGACTGTAGGCTGAGTATATACTGACAGAGAAACATCAGCTTTTTATTTTGTAATACATAATAACAGTTTTATATTCTTACTTATATTCTATTTAGGTATACATATCCAAGGAGATTATTTATAAGGATGTACTTTAAAAAATAGTTATGTGCCAGTATGAGGCATTGTTGTCACTAAACCTGTACTAGATCTAGATCTCTAATTCACCATTTAGTCTGTCTCAAAATACTCTCTGTCCACTTTGTGAGTTAGAGGTACATGAAAAGAATTTTATTTTGCTGCTGGTAGTAGTAGTAGAAGTTACATTAGAAACGAATGATATGGAAAGATTCTGCTGATTTGGTTTTACCCTGAAATGAGATCCACAAATGTACATAATATCTTCAGAGTAGAAATTTATGCTGCCAATAAGTAATAAGGTAAGTAATAAGATAAGTTTACCTTACAAATGGCATTTGGAGAGTGTTCAATTTTTGACAAGTTATATCTCCAGCCAAAATATCATCAGATTCACTAAATCATTCAGATGTCTACTAAAAAGGTTACTTCCTTTACCTCTTTCTTCCTGCTTGACTGATGGTTCCCCATGCAGCCTAACCATGATCCTAAAATGTATGTTGGTTTAGGCAATAGCAGACCTTCACACTCATTTATTACATTGCCTTTTACCATAAATCCTTTTTTTTTCTTTGTTTCTAGCAATAATAATGCTTAATAGTGTACAAAAATAGTTACCATTGATTGAATGATTGCCAGGTGTCAAGTACTGTGCTAAAAGCTCAGCATGCATTAATAATGATAGATAATATTTATGACAGACACTATTACAAGTGCTTTGCAGATATTAACTCCTTTACTTCTCAAAAACTCCTTTACTTCTCAAAAACTTTCTCCAATCTACAAATGAGAAAATTGAGACACAATAATATTCTAGAACTGAACAGCTTTCACAGCATAACACCAGTTTCCTGGTAAGCAGCAAAGCTGTGAAGGAAGCTCTTAAAAGTCTTGTCACAATATTGAAAAGTAGGTTTGTTTTCAGGATGAAGGTATCAAAACTAAGGTTCAAAATTAAATGACTGATCTATTTGCACAGCTGAAGACTATGTGAGACCAAGGACTCTTTTAAAGTAACCAAAGTAGGCCCAATATGAAGTCACTCATGCTAAGTTATCCTTTGGCAAACCAAAACATAACTAAATTATTTTTCTGGGCTCTCCCTGAAAAGGAAGGCCTAGGTCAACTATTCAGTGCTTGTCTACTGAGCGCAAGTTACCTGACCCTAATCTGTCTTCAAAACTTCCCTTTGCTCCTTATAAGAAATGGAACTCTGCTTTAACCAATTAGCAGAAGCCCAGTATAACTTCCTTGATCTTGCTCATTTTGGTTTGAAAAAATCTCTTATTTTGTCCATCTCCTCAGAGATACTTCCCTCTCCTAGATTGTATGCTGCCTAATTCATGAATTGCTTAATAAAAACCTACTTGATGAGTAAATTGTGAGATATTTTCTTTTAACAACTCTAAGGTGATTCTTTCCCAATTCATATCCCCGGCTCTTCCACACACCCTGTGAGCTTTATATTTATTGTGAGATGATCATTACTTCCATCTCCTCAGAAAATGGCTGCTCTCTGCCTGGTCTAGAATCAACAAGTGTTTCCCAACATATAGTAACAACCAAAACAGTGTTTTAATTCTAGCTCATCATTCATTTTAATCACTATATTCTGTAGGCAAATATTCAGCAAGTTGTGAGGGAATGGCACAAAATAGTTCTGTTCAAGTCTTAACAAGATCTGGGTAGGAAACACCTTCTCACTCTTTGGAAAACAGTTCCCCTACTCTTCTTCTAGTGATTATCAGCATCTAAGATGTCTGCCCTGCCTTGACTCTGCATTCCTGTTCTGAGACTTTTTTTCTTGAAAAAAAGCTTACCAAGAGTTCCTAGAATAAGGATCATGGACTCCCAGGGTACCCTGGAAACTCACAAATTAATCTATTATGTAATTTTTTTCCTTCTTCTCAGAGCTAATAAAAAACAAAGAGTTCTCACAGATATGAAACCTATCTATCTGAAACAATAGTCTTCAATCACATTACCTTAAAATGTATGTGTTAGAAGACCTACTTGTGCTTTTGTCATCAACAAAAAGTTATTAAATATTGAGGTAGTAATATTTTATTGTTTTTCTAAGAATGTTTTTATGATACCTGCCTAAACATACCCCTTTATAAAACTTGCTCTTTTTTAGAGATGAATGCTAATGTGTCTATGTTTTACACACCATAGCTGATACCTTGCTGGGTCATACTTATTAGGACTAGACTAAAGTACTTGAATACATAGACTGGCAAGTATCTATGCCCTGTGGATCCTAGCTCAAAAGCAGTCTTGACGTCCAGGGAAGATGACAGAGTAGGAGGACTCTTAGCTCCCCTGGTCCCATGAATACAACTAGATAATATCCACATCAGTGTAAATAACCCCCCAAAAGACCTGAAGACTGGCAGAACAGTCTCTCCAAAGCTAAATGTAGGGAAAGGGCCACATTGAGAAAGGTAGAGAGGGTGGAGACACAGTTGGGAGATAAATTAAAGTGCAGAACTATCAACAGGAGAGAGAGACACCAGAGGACCAGCGCAAAAAACAAACAAACAAAAACAAAACAAAACAAAACAAAACAAAAAGGACCATCACACTGGGGAGCCCACAAGTGAAACACAAATCCCCATAATATTTGGCTTTGAGAAACAGAGTGGCCAAATATCAAGAGTTTTTACCATCAGCAGGGTTGAACACCTGGAACTTTAAAAATCAGCGACTGGGCTCTGGTAGAGCCAGGAGGGTGAAAGAAAACTGAGCCCCCACCCTTAAGGAGATAGCACATCAAACACATAGATACAACACAGAAGCAGCAGTTTGCAAACAGGAGGGAAAGTTGTTTACTAATCAAGAGCATGTGCTAAAGGGCAATGATCCTTGGCAGGCTTCTCCAGGAACAAAGAAGGAATATGTCCCAAATGAAAGAACAAGACAAAAGCATAACAAGAGACCTAAATGAAACTGAGGTACGTAATACACATGATAGACAATTTAAAGAAATGATCATAAAGACACTCTTGGACTTGAGAAAAGAGCGGAGGACCTTAGTAAGACCCTTAAAAAAGAGATAGAAAACATAAAGAAGACCCAATCAGAGATGAAGAACTCACTAACTGAAATTAATAATAGACTAGATGTAATAAATAGAAGACTAGAGGAAGCAGAAGAACAGGTCAGGGGCCTGGAGGACAGAATAATGGAAAGCAATCAAATTCACAAGAGAGAGAAAATGTAATAAAAATGAATACAGACTTAGGGAACTCAGTGACTCCATCAAGACCAATAACATTTGCATAATAGGGATCCCAGAAAGAGAAGAGAAAAGGGGACAGAAAGTTTATTTGAAGAAATAATAGCTGAAAACTTCCTGAATCTGGGGAAGGAACTCTAATCCAGCAAGTACAGAGAGTCCCCCCCAAAATCAACCCAAGGAGGTCCAACCAAGACACATATACTAATTAAAATGTCAAAAAGCAATAATGAAAGAACTTTAAAAGCAGCAGGAGAAAAAAAATAGTTACATACAAAGGAAACCCCATAAGGCTATCAGTTGTTTTTTCATCAGAAATTTTGTAGGCCAGATGGCAGGGGCATGATATATTCAAAGTGCTCAAACAAAAAAACCTGTAGTCAAGAATACTTTATCCAGTACGGCTATCATTCAGAAGGAAAAATAAATAATTTCCCAGAAAAACACAAGTTAAAAGAATTCATCCCCACTAAGCCAGCCCTACAAGAAATGTTAAAGAGGACTTTGAATGGAAAGGAAAGATCATAAATAGGAGTAAGAAAGGTATTAGGCACAAAATCAGTATAATTAAGTATACCTACAAAAATCAGTCAAGGGATTAACAGAATAAAGGATATTAAGTATGAAAATATATACCTAAAATGTGTGTGAGGGTGGGAAGGGAGAGAAGTAAAGAATGGGTTCAAACTTTAATGATCATCAACTTAATACAGACTGCTATATGCAGAAGATATTATATACAAATGTAATAACCACAAATCAAAACAAGTGATATGCAAAAAAAAAAAAAAAAAAAGAGAGAGAGAGGAATCCAAGTACATCACTAAAGAAAGCCAGTAAACAGTGAGAGAAGAGAGCAAGAAAAGAAAGGAACAGACAAGTATAAAAACAACCATAAAACAAATAACAAAATGGCAATAAATACATACCTACCTATTTACATTTTGAATGTAAATAGACTAAAAACTGCAGTCAAAAGACATAGGGTAAAGGAATGGATTAAAAAAGCAAAACCCATCCATGTGCTTCCTGTAAGAGAATAGTTTCTCTAAAAACACATGTAGATTGAAAGTAAAGGGAGGCAAAAGCATTTACCACGCAAATCAAAGTGAAAAGAAAGCCAGGGTAACAAAATTTATATTGGACAAAATAGACTTTATTTTTTTGGTTTCATGTTTGTTTAATTTTATTTTATTTAAATTCAATTAATTAACATATAGTGTATTATTAGCTTCAGAGGTAGAGTTCAGTCATTCACCAGTTGCATATAATACCCAGGGCTCATTACATCACATGCCCTCCTAATGCCTACCACCCAGTTATCTCATCCCCCTAACTCCCCCTCCCCTCCCCTCCAGCAACCCTGTTTGTTTTCCATAGTTAAGAGTCTCTTGTGGTTTGTCTCCCTCTCTGAATTCATTTTGTTTTATTTTTCTCTCCCTTCCCCTACAAGCCTCTGTTTTGTTTCTTAAACTCCATATATGACTGAAATCATATGATTTCATATCATATCAAATCAATGATCATTGTCTTTCTCTAATTGACTTATTTCACTTAGCATAATACCCTCTAGTTCCATCCACATCATTGTAAACGGTAAGATTTCATTTTTTTGATGGATGAGTAATATTCCATGGTATATATACCCACATCTTCCTTATCCATTCATTTGTAAATGAATATCTCAAAACAGACTTTAAAGACTTATTTATTTATTTTAGAAACAGGGAAAGAGATTCAGAGAGCACACATGGGACAAGGGACAGTGGGAAAGGGAGAGAATCGCAAGCTGACTCCTTCCTGTGTGCATAGCCCAAAGCATGTCTTTTTCCCACGACCCTGAGATCATGACTCCAGACGAAATCAAAAGTCAAACACTTAATTGACTGACACCTGGATAAAACAGACAATAAAACAAAGACTATAACCGGAGACAAAGAAGGACATGATATAATCATAAATGAAACAATCCAACAATAAGATATAATATTTATAAATGCTTATGTACCCAAGTACATAAATCAGCTAATAACAAATATAAAGGAATTAATTCATAGTGAGAAATTATTAGGAGGCCTTAACACCCCACTTACATCAACAGACAGATCATCCAAACATAAAATAAAACAAAACAAAAACACAGCACCATTAAACAACATATTGGACCAGATGGAGTTAAGAGATATATTCAGAATATTACATGCTAAAACAGCAGAACACACATTCATTTCAAGTGCACACAAAATATTCTCCAGAATAAGTCACATATTAGGCCACAATATAAGTCTAACAAATTTAAAAAGATCAAAGTCATACAATGTATCTTCTTCAACCACAACACTATGAAACTAGAAATCAACCACAAGAAAAAATCTGGAAAGAACACAAATACATGGAGGCCAAACAACATGCTATTGAATAATTATTGTGACAACCAAGAACTTAAAGAGGAAATAAAAAAAAAATACATGGGAAAAAATGAGAATGAAAATACAAAGATCCAAAATCCTTGGGATGGGGCAAAAGCTGTTTTAAGATGAAAGTTTATAAAGGTCTACCTCAGAAGCAAGAAAAATCTCAAATAAACAGCCTAAATTTATACATAAAGAAGCTGGAAAATGAACAAACAAAATCCAAAACCAGAAGAAGGAAGAAAATAACAGATTAAAGGAGAAATAAATGAAATAGAAGCTAAATAGAACAGAAAATGAAACCAGGAGCTGGTTCTTTGAAAAAAAAATCAACAAAACTGATAAACCTCTAGCCAGACTCATAAAAGAGAGAGAGAAAAAGAATTCAAAAATATCAGAAATGAAAGAGAAGAAATAACAACTGACACCACAGAAATATAAAGGATTATAACAGAGTATTATGAAAAACTATATGGCAACAAATCAGACAGCCTAGAATAAATGGATAAGTTTCCAGAAACATCTAACCTCCCAAAATGGAATCAGGAAGAAACAGAAAAATTTGAACATACTTATTATCAGCAGTGAAACTGAATTGGTATTCTAGAAACTCCCAACAAACGTAAGTTCCAGGAACAGATAGCTTCACAAGTTAATTATCCAAACATTTAAAGAACAATTAATTTCTATTCTTCTCAAACCATTCTAAAAAACAGAAAAGGAAAGAAAGCTAAACTCATTCTATGGGGACAGTATCACCCTGATACCAAACCCAGATACACTACAAAAAAAGAGAACTACAGGCCAATATCTCTGATAAACACAGGTGCAAAAGTCCTCAACAAAATAGTAGCAAAACAAACCCAACAATACATTTAAAAAAAATCACTCACACAATCAAGTGGGATTTATTCCTAGAATGTAGAGGAGTTTCAATATTTATAAGTCAACCAACATGATACATTACATAAATAAGAGAAAGGATAAAAGCCATATGATCATTTCAAAAGACGCAGAAAAAGTATTTTCAAGTTCAACATTTGTTCATGATAATACTCTCAACAAAGGTTTAGAGGGAACATACCTCAACTTAATAAGGGCCATATATGAAAAACCCACAGCTAATATTAAACTCAATAGGGAAAAAAGAGCTTTTTCCCTAAGGTCAGGAACAAGACAAGAATGTCAGCTTTCAACATAACACTAGAAGTCCTAGACCATAGCAGACAAAAATAAATAAATAAAAGGTATCCAAATTGGTAAGGAAGAAGTAAAAGTTTCAATATTTGCAGAAGACATGGTGTTGTATATAAGAGCCCTAAAGATTTCTCCAAAAAAGTTTCTAGAAATGATAAATTAATTCAAAAAGGTCACAAGATACAAAATCAATATACAGAATCTAGTGCATTTCTATACACTAACAATGAAACAGCAGAAAGAGAAATTAAGAAAACAATCTCATTTACAACTGCACCAAAAGTAATAAAATACCTAGGAATAAGCTTAACCAAAGAGGTGAAAGACCTATATTCTGAAAACTGTAATTCACTGATGAGAGAAATTGAAGATGGCACAAACAAACCAAAGATATTCATGTTTATGGATTGAAGAAAAAATATTGTTAGTTAATAGTATGGGCACTACCCAAAGCAATCTCTAGATTTAAAATACCAACAGCATTTTTCACCAACTACAACAAATAATCCTAAAATTTGCATGCAACCATTTAAAACCCCAAATAGTCAGAACAACAGTGAAAAAGAAAAGCCAAACTGGAGGTACCACAATTACAGGTTTTGGGATGTATTACAAACCCACAGTAATCAAAATAGGATGGTGCTGGCACAAAAACAGACAGATAGATCAATGGAAGATAATAAAGGGCCCAGAAATAAAACCATGTTTATATGGTCAATTAATCTTTGACAAAGGAGGCAAGAACATACAAAGGGAAAAAGACAGTCTCTTCAACAAATGGTGTTGGGAAAATTAGACAGATACATGCATAAGAACGAACCTGGACCACTTTCTTACACCATTCAAAAAAAATAAAGTCAAAATGGATTTAAGGATCTAAATGTGAGACCTGAAACAATAAAAACCCTACAAGAGAACACAGGCAGTATTTTCTCTGACATTGGCCATAGCAACATTTTTAAAAAATGTCTCCTGAGACAAGGAAAACAAAAACAAAAACAAACTATTGGGACTACATCAAAATAAAAAATGTCTATACAACAAAGGACATAATCCACAAAACTAAAAGACAACCTCCTGTACAAAAGAAGATATTTGCAAGCGACGTAGTCAATAAAAGGTTATTACCTAAAATATACGAAGAATTTATACAACTCAAAACCAAAAACCCAAATAATCTAATTTAAAAAATGGACAAACTACATGAACAGATATTTCTCCAAACTCTGTTGGAGAAGACATACAGATGACCAACAAACACATGAAAAGATGCACAACACCACTCATCATCAGGGAAATGTAAATCAAACCCACAATGGGATATCACTTGACATTTGTAAACATGCCTAATATCAAAGCAGAAGTGTTGACAAGGATATGGAAAAAAAGGAACCCTCATGAATTGATGGTGGAAATACAAACTGGTGCAGCCACTGTGGAAAACAGCATGGCAGTTCCTCAAAAAATTAAAACTAGAATTACCATATGATTGAGTAATTCCATGAAAACAGTAATTCAAAAGGATATATGCACCTCTATGTATATTGCAGCATTATTTACAATAGCCTAATTATAGAAGTAGCTCAACTGTACTCCAAAAGAGGAATAAAGAGGTAGTATACATATAAAATTTAATACTACTGAGTCATAAAAAAAGAATATCTTGCTTTTTTCAACAACATGGGTGGAATTAGAGAGAATAATGCTATGTGAAATAAGTCAGAGAAAGACAAATATCATATAATTTCTCTCACATGTGGAAATTAAGAAAGAAAACAAATTAACAAGGAAGAAAACAAGCAAAGCAAAAAACAGACTCTTAACTACAGAGAAAAAACTGATGGTTACCAGAGGGGAGGGTGGTAGGGATATAGGTGAAACGGGTGAAGGGGATTAAAAGTCCATTAAGATTAAGAGTTCATTATAGTCCTTAGAATGACTATTTCAGGATATTATTTTAAAAAAGTATTTTAAAGAAGCCCCTGGGGATTAAAAAGTACCCTTACCATGATGAGCACTGAGTAAATGTATAGAATTTTTTAACCACTATACTGTATATTTGAAACTAATATAATACTCTATGTTAACTATACTGGACAAAAATAATAAAAAACAAAAGAAAAAAAGTCTTTGCCAATCATATCTCGTCATGGTAATCTAGAAGGATGTAACTGAGAGACTAGTTAGAAAAGGTAACCAAAGAGAGGTTAAGTTAAAGGCAATAATTAACTTCAAACTCTTCATTTCTCCTATGACAGGATTTTTCAACCTCTGCACTACCGACACTTAAGACCAGTTTTTTGCTGTTGTTGATTTGTTTGTTTAATGTGGGTTGATATCCTATAGATCATATAGGATATGATCATATCCCTGGACTTTACCAACTAAAAGCCAGTAGACCTCCTTCTCTAGTCCTGACAATCAAAAATGTTTTAAGACATTGTCATGTATCCCCTATCAAAATCACTCGCAGATGAGAACCACTGCCCTACCAATCTTGAACCAAATCAATATATACAGACTATACACAGACATCAAAAGGGAAATTTTAATGCTTTCAGTCTATTGAAATCAAATATAGCTTGGAATTAAAAATCTATATTTCTTTGTTTCCCTCCAAACTGAAACTACTGAGAAGCAGATAAAACACAAAAATGAGACTATGTATTAGTGGTAAACACTCTACAGCCCAGGTTTCCATTTTCTCAATCATATTATAGTCATATATTCCCAAGTCTGAGGAGAGAAGAGGAAAATGCTTTCCTTTCCCCAAGAAAAGGCAAGAGTTCTCATTTTAACAAATGAGATAAACATAAGTTAGCAGGGGGAAAGGGACTCTAGAAAGGAAAGATAACCTAGAGAAAGTAAAATATGCAAATAGACAAGCTGGATAATGAAAATGCAGAAAACCAGGGTAAATAGAAAAGTTCCACAGTTTGGAATGGGAAATTGGATGAACAGAGAAAAACAGACTCAGAGAGGCTGAAAAATATTGACCTTTATGCCTAATTGTCCCGTTCCAATCAAAGTCCATATATCAAAACCATATAACAAAACCATTAGTTCCCTGATATAATCTTCCTTGTTGGAACCGATGGGCCAGATTCAAACATTGGTACTGCAATAATATGTGCTGAAAGAAAAGTATATAGTTAGTAATGTCGATCTACATCTGAACTCGTTTTTTTAAAACTCAATTTTCATAGCTAAAGGCAGTCTTGATTTTCTTACGGATTTTTAAAGCATCTTGGAAAGAGAAAGAATATTATACGTAACACTCTGCATCTTTCCTGACATCCACCAAGACCCTAAAGTAAGACCAGGAGATAGCCTCCTTTCCTCCAATGATTTTTTTTCTTCCCTTTTAGTTAGGTGCATTTATAATAAGTTCAGTTAAATATCCTTTTCCACTGCATTGTAGTGAAACCTGCTTTTTTCTTCCAGAGATTGTATTTACTTCCTACATATTTAAAAGACTCTATTATCTTCTCTATTTTTCAGTCCTTCAGATATCGTCTCTAAATTTTCTAACTTGTAACATTCCAATCAATGTTTCCAATTGTAAATAAATAAATAAATAAAAATTTAAAAAATCCAAAAACAATACAAAATAAGCCTCAAGGTTCACATTTTAGAACAATAACCAGACTCCTCCATGAAAAACCCCACTGATCTGACAAACTAAGCTAACAGGACTTTTTCTATTACCCCCCAAAACACACACCATTCTCACCTTCGTTTTGTTTTCTTCCTTGAATTGCTTCATTTGCCTTTTATGACTGCAAGCATCAGGTAAGTCTTTAAAAAGAAAATATCTTTAATTTGCAAACGACATATCAGATAAAAGGCTAGTATCCAGAATCTATAAAAAGCTTATCAAACTCAACACCCAAAGAACAAATAATCCAATCAAGAAATGGGCAGAAGACATGAACAGACATTTCTGCAAAGAAGACATCCAAATGACCAACAGACACATGAAAAAGTGTTCAATATCCCTCAGTATCTGGGAAATACAAATCAAAACCACAATGAGATACCACCTTGCACCAGTCAGAATGGCTAAAATTAACAAGTCAGGAAACGACAGACATTGGCAAGAATGCAGAGAAAGGGAAACCCTCCTACACTGTTGGTTGGAATGTAAGCTGGTACAACCACTATGGAAAACAGTATGGAGGTTCCTCAGAAAGTTGAAAATAGAGCTACCCAAGACCTAGCAAGCAAGCACTACTGGGTATTTACCCTAAAGATACAAATGTAGTGATCCAAAAGGGCATGTGCACCCTAATGTTTAAAGCAACAATGTCCACAATAGCCAAACTATGGAAAGAACCTAGATGTCCATCAACAGATGAATGGATAAAGAAAATGTGGTATATACATACAATGTAATACCACACAGCCAACAAAAAAACCAAAATCTTGGGATTTGCAACAATGTTGCAAACTAGAACTAGAGTGTATTATGCTAAGTGAAATAGGTCAATCAGAGAAAGACAATTATCATATGACCTCTCCTATATGAGGAATTTGAGAAGTGTGGCGTGGGGTCATGGGGGGCTGGGAGGGAAAAAAAGGAAAAAAATAAAACAAGATGGGACCAGGGAGTGAAACAAACCATAAGAGACTCTTAATTTCAGGAAACAAAGTGAGGGTTGCTGGGGGTTAGGGGGGGCAGGGAGGGATAGGGTGCCTGGGCTATGGAAATTGGGGAGCGTATGTGCTATGGTGAGTGCTGTGAATTGTGTAAGATTGATAATTCACAGACCTATACCCCTGAAGCAAACAATATATTATATGTTAATAAAAAAAAAGGAAAGAAAATATCTTCATTGTTTTTATCATACCCCTAAAACAATGAATCATCTAAAGAAGTAAATATTCCTGGTATTTCAAGTCATTATTGAAAAATTAAAAGCAGGGCACCTGGGTGGCTCAGCTGGTTAAGCATATGCCTTCAGCTCACATCATGACCCCAGAGTCCTGAGGTCAAGTCCCACATCAGGCTCACAGCTCAGCAGGGAGTCTTCTCCTCCCTCTGCCCCTACCTCTACCCCCAGAGCTTGTGTGCTGACATGCTTTCTCTCTCTATCTTTCTTAAAAATAAATAAATTCTTTAAAAATAATTAGAAGCAAAAGAAACTAGAATATGAGTCTCAGAATTACAAAGGTTTGGGGAACATCAGATGACCCAGTCCAACTCTCATTATTGATCAAAGAAATAAATTTTAGAAAACCATGCCCATGGCCAAATGATAAGTAGTTCTGACAGTTGAGCCTAGATCATTTGCCTCTAATTATTGTTTAATTTTCTCTTCTCCTACCATTATAACACACTGTCTCTACATCTTTCTGTATTGAGCCATCCATAGTCATCACATAACTAAAAAGTGTAGTGAGGTGATTTAATTTTTCTAACAAGCAGGCTCACACCTAACTTACCTAGGCATCATGGGCAGGACAGAAGAAAAGTGAACATTTATTACCTACTGTGTGCCAGGTATTTGGCTATGCAATCTATATGAAAGTATTCCATTTAATTCCAGTAATTAATTAATGATCCCATTTAATCACC